>NC_063215.1:117605019-118217207 GCF_020740725.1 Corvus hawaiiensis
TGTGAACAAGATATACTGCCAACATTTAAATTTATGTAACTTTATTGAACTAGTTTTGTCTAACTTTAGTCAACATAATGTTTAATATATGAGAAGAAAATAGTTTGTACAAGAATTATTGCTATCACTGGAATCGAATTAGAGCTAATAATAATTATAATAACAATAATAATAATGCTTGTTTGTATAAGGTGTTTCTACAGATTTTTTTACCAGTTAAATATTTCACAGGCCTAAAAAACGTAGATTAAATTAAGCTTTTCCTACTCTGATGACACATATCCCTGAAGAAACATCTAAACTGAACTGCTAAGAATTTGGAGAAGAAAGTTGTAGCAGGGCATTGACCTCATATGAAAACAGAGAAGTAAAACATAAGGATCATGTTTACTCTGTATGAGTTTCCTGTCGACACTGTTTATTATGGAGCAATAAACACACTTGGGTTGTAGAGATATATCTTTAGAAGAGGTATTAAGAATCAAACAGTTTCTGTAAATCTTCTGAGTGGTATTAACATTCAGATTTAAACAAGGTTCCACACATAACACGCATTTGATCATTTAACAGGTCCATGTCCAAAATATTTCTGGCTGCAGATGTCCAGTTAGTATCTGATTCTTCCACTTTGCTTGGCCAAAATGCTGAGATTTAGTCTTATTTCAACTAAACATATCCTAAGTTATTTTTATATGTGTCTCTTGCGCCTCAATTTCACTGAGGGAAATTTCTGCTGTGGTGATGGGTTGTAAATGTTCCTTTCTTCCATTTCCCCTCATTTATCCCTCTTTGTGGCATTATCTGATAAAAATGCTGAGGACACCCTCCCTCCCTCATGCAAAATATAAACAAACAGGACATGAAGAAAAGGCACCCCCACATCACTGTCCCAGCACTGGTTGGAGTCCTGAGGGTGATTTACAGCACCAGGCTGGTGACACTGAGCTAGTTAGGATGACAGAACTTTGCTTCTTCAGCACAAAGTAGAACCCCTCAAAACCTCCTCTGTTAGCATCAGCACATATGGATGATGTCCCAGAGCCTGGAGCAGGGATGATCTAAGGAGTATTTCTCCAGGTTACTCATTCTAGTTGCTTCGGGTCACTCTAGAACCAAAATGTTTCTGTTTGCTTGTCAAAAAGTAAATATGGGAGAAAATGCATTTCAGACTGAAAGAAATGTTTCATCACGTTCACAAATGGCAAGTGGTTTTTTCCATTTGAGGGCACTGCTTTACTTTTAGAATTATATTTTTTTATTAAATTTTATTGAACCTGATCTTGGAACCCCATTTTAAAACAAAGCCTAAACCTTTCATGTAAAATGCGCTTAAGTGACAGCTCTCACTTCACTCGTTTTTTCCAGGGTGTGAAAGTTGGGCTGAAATGGTTTGCCAAGTTTGACTGCAAACAGTTTCTGTTGAACTGAGTCTGATTTTTCAGCAAATAAACCAGAGGAGCGACTATTTGTTTTACCTATCTGTGAAAATAATACTGGCAATTCCAATATTGATGTAAAGACATGAGGGACCAACCCTGCTCTGCCAAGGGCCTTGGCAGTGTGGATGAGTGTTAATGAGAAGCCTAAATGCTATTTAACCCCTCCATGGTGGTGTGTCTGTGTTCATCCCCAGAGCATGTGCCTCAGCGCAGGGCTGGGCAGCCCATCCTGCCCAGCCCTGATTTCCCTCCGTAGTGAGCCTGGCTCTGGCCCTCATTGTCTGTGACAACTCTTGGTTACAGTGCCCAGATACCCCCGAAGTGGCCCTTCAAAGCAGCTACACATGTAAGAATAGTATCCAGCAAGTGTGTGAATACAGCCAACCTCCTCCCACTCCTCAGAAAGTCAATGTCCAGAGCAAACCCCTCCTCTGACTTGTCAACACGCGCTGCCTCACTGCTTGGCCTTTCGAGATTCCAGGCCGGATGGAAGGTGATGGGAATTGAACTTCGGCTCTCAAGAGCACCTGGCTTTGTTATCTCTAAGGGCCCAGGAAGATTTCAGGCACTATCAGTCCATGCCATGTCCTGACACTTGACTCACAAAGTGGCACTGGTGTTGGCTTACCTCCAGGCTGCAGATAGCGACTGTCAGCAGCGAGGTGAAAATGAATGGGAGTGGAACAGAAGCAGAGATCCTACTGCTTCTTTTGGGAAAACACGGCATCCCAGATTGCTAAGGAGTCCTCTCTCTTCTGACTCTCTCTGAACCTCAAGATCTTCGTTACAGAGAGTCCAGGAGGCTGAGTTCACACAGTCTTTTTTAGTGCATTATCTCCACCTCTACAGCGGCCACAGGGAAATACTAAAAAACCTAACAGATGTCAGACTAAGACTCAGGGTGGATCCCAGAAACACAGCTATGACACAGATTCCAAGCATCTCTGAAAGCAGGGAAGTTTCTCATTTGCCCCATGCAATTTGCCTCTTCTTCCAGAAGTATATCATTATGTGCAGATATATCCTGTATCTCCTATGCAGAACAAAGATGCTGAAAGCCCATAGCCACAGACAGCACACCAAGTCACAACCCACAATTTGATTTGAACGCACTTCAGCCAGAAGTTTGAGCCTGATGATAATAACCTGACATCTCTCTGAGAACAGATACCAGGCTGCAAAACTGATCTTCTCCCACTGTTGAGCCGTGGCTGTGTTACGTGCATAAGACAGATGCAGGAATGCCCTAGGAAGGAGGCAGATACTGCTTTCAATGAGAAACCAGATAACAGTGAAGAAAGCAGCTGCTTTAGAGAAACTTGGGTGCTTCTAAAGCATTCAGAACTGCGGAGGCATTTAGTGTTTGCTCTTTTATCAGTGCAGCTGCAAGTGATAATTCAACCTCCAAGCGGTCTGTGCTTTTGTTCTGTCTGAATTGAAAAATGCCCAAACAAAAATCCCTGCATTGTATCAGGATTATATGCTTGAAAAGAACTGAACAAATTGCATTTAGAATGATCAAAATGATCCATTTTCCTTACCGTGTTGCTGGTAGACAAAGGTTGGTGTTTGAAGATCAAATTTTACCACTATCAATGTTACTGCCTGATGTGAGTGCAGTGATATAGCTTTATCAGGCAAATTCCAAGACAGATTTACCCAAAAGACAGTTATCTTTATTATCCTCCTCTTGCAAACAGCAGTTGCCAGTGTCACACACTGACACTCCACTAGACATCCTAAGCATCTTTATCATCTCAATATCCCAAAATAGCATGCCTTCTGTATAGTGATGTCTCCCCTGGAATATACTTGCAAATGCTATTTCTCCTGTATAAAACCAATATAAAATAATAATAACCACTCTTCCAAACAACTGCACTATGAATGTTGCTTCCCTCACAGCCTCCCATGTTTAAGACAGAGAATAAGGCCCAGCTTCTTGTATATTTAGGAACCTCGTATCCACTAAAAATCGAGCCTTTATCCTGGTTTGAAATAAGTCTCACCTTTTGTGAATAAGGTACCACTGTGTCTGCAGACAAGAGCTCTGCTGCTGCTGCAGGAATCTCCAGCAGGACATGAGGTTGGTGCTGTACCCTGAGATGCAGTGATCCGAGCTCACTGCCCACCCCAAGAAAACAGCACTGCCAGTGTTAGGGACCTGTATTTAGACAGGTATCTGAATCCATGGAGAGACTCAGCAGGAAAAACATACCAAGAGACGCGCCTGCTGGATGCTCCCCGTTTCCCAAACAACATTTTCCCCAACAGAAATGTTGATTTAAACCATTCATGCTAACGTGAGTGCAGGATAAGGTTATGTGATTCTTGGAGCCACCACGTCAGGTCATGAATGATGTAGTAATGAAAAGAAAATTCCATGCTCATTGCCCAGCAAATAAAGACAGGATTGTGAAACCTGCCGTGCTGAGCTCTGCTTGGTGTGGGCACAGATTTACAGAAGAGCCCAGCACAGAGGATGGAGACTTTTGAACATCATCTCACAGTCATTTATCTAAAATTTCTAAGAGCTAAGCACTGTGAAAAGTTGATTAGGAATGCAAGCTCTGATATTTATACCCTGGTCCAAAATCCAGGCGCATTACCTGTCCAAGGAAACTGATGTCCTCTTAAATTCTGCTGTGCCAACCATCCGTGTCCTGGGCCAGAAACTACCAAATCCCACTGGGAATTGCCCTGGGGTGTGATAAAATCTGTTCCCCACAGGCTGGCAATCTTTAACTCTCCTAACCTCCACACAGAGATGAATCCAAAGAGGTTACAAGAGAGCCTCATCATAACCCCAGGATTTCCCTGCTGAGTTACTGGACTAAAATCTCTCCTGTGGAAGAAGCGGTGACCCCAGGGGAACAAACAAGATTTTCTGAGCCTCAGTTCCAGGGTACTGCACATCCACAGTTTCCACTGACTTGCTTAGAACTAAAGGTGCTCAATGGCTCCAGAAATCATAGCAAAGGGTCACCTCCTATGTAGAGTTCAGATTATTTAGATTCTGCAATTGCTCATATTACCATGTCAAGAGCGGTTTTTTTCAGGACATCATTATCTCCTATTTCCTAGGCTTTCAATGTTTTTCCTAGGGATAATCCCCTGCAATGTGGGGGTTTTTTCACTACATGCACTGAACAAAGTTCTTATACATGGAATGTAGAAGTTTTTATATAAACCCTCTAAAAAACTCAAAGCCTTCCGTTCCAGTTTGGTTTTCAGAGAGATGCAAAAGCTTTGGTGTATTTTTAAAAGCAGAGCATTAGAAAGGATTTTTTTTCTTGGCTTAACTGACCCTGGAGTTCAACCTTAGCCAAGCTGATAGTTGAGAAAGTAAACTAATTACCATGTTATGTCCAGAGCCTGCCCTGCCCCAGCATCACTGACCCAACATTATCACGCTGTACCTTCTTTTCCACACTTCTCAAAATTCATTTCAGTGAATCAGAGATGCTCCTGGATCATGCACTACCTTGGCATAGCAACCACCAGGAAAAGGCAGCTGTGCAGTGGTTTGAGAGCATCCACTGTCTTTGCTAAACAAGCATTTTCATGACAAAAGTCAAGAAATAAATAACAATTTCAAGAAGTTCCTGAAACCTCTATTTAAAGTGCCTTAAATTGTAAGTTCAAGGAAGGCAATGCCTTTGTGACAGCACAGCTGTTGATTAAAAAGATTCCCAGGGCCTCCTGGTTAGTCTGACTCTTGGTCTTTAGAATTATATGAATATAGGCTTAAGACCACCCAAATTCTTTTTTTTTTTCTTTTTGAGGGGGGGAGAGAAAGAGAACATGCACACAAGCGGGTGAAAGAGACCATTACCCTCGTGTTGGCCAACTGTAGTTTTACAGTAACAAAGATCTGACAGGCAGCACTGACCTGTGACAGCAGCTGTATTTACACTAGAGCCTAGCAGGGAAAGCACGCTGGAGGGGATGGTATATACACTGCAGGATGCAGTGGCCTTTGGAGAGCTGCTTTAACCCACATGTGCAAAATCCAGCTGCAGGAATTTAATTCTCTGCCAAAGCACCACCAGGGGTAACTGACTTTTGTCTCTTGCTTAGTGAGTACGTGGCTGATTTTGCACCTAAATCTCACCTCTCTACCAGGAAGCATTCCCACAGTAGTAGGACATGATGCTCTGGAGAGCCAGAGACAATCCTGGTTATCTCTGATTGTATTAGGATCGCCAGCATGACTGATGTGCTGAAGGAAACAGGATGACAGCAAACAAGCTAAGCAGCCTCTAGTCTACAGGACAAGTTTAGAAAATAGGGGAAATAGGATCTTAAAATCCCCAATTCATTTTAAAAAAACAATAAACCTAAACAAAATTTAAACTATCTTTTCTTAGCAGAGAGGAAGGAGGTAGAGATATTTCAACTACCACAGTTTAGCACCTTATTGAAGCTGATCTCCCTAGGCTCCCTGGCAGTCCATGGAGAGAAGAGGGGAGGCTCCTCCAAGCATAAGGCAGAGCTGGAGCCCCACTGATGATATGGCAGGGCAGGGATCCAAGACAAGCCCCAGAGACGCAGGGGCTGTGCCCCTCATAGATCCGGGCTCAAAGAAATCCATTTGTGCTGGGTCTCTTCAAACTGAAGTTCATTACACAGCCTTTGGACAACATTTCTTTGTTTTCTAATTGATTCAGTCTTTCTTAGGCTGATCTCTGAAGAAAAAGTTTAAACAAAGAGAAAAAGAATCAAATACTTGCTTTTTCAGCAAGGAAAAAGTAAAAAAATCATTAACATTGCTCCATCTTGGGCTGTCGTTTTCCCATGCTGCTTCCATCTTTATTTATTGTGCTTCCTTCACACCATGAGTTCTTAGATAACAAAGAAAACAGTCCATGTCTTCCAGAACCAAGGGTGGCAGGAAAATCAAATTAAAAACGGCAATCACATTTGCAGCACTATAGGCAGCTAAAATAATCCACTTTGTTATTTATACCACTTCAGGTATCAAGTAGCTCAGAGCCCTGTTATGCCAGCTCCCTGTGCATGGAAAGGAAGCAGCCATCACCAACACATGGGAAGCATAACTGGCCAGTATCTTCAGGTGCTGAAGCTTTAAGCATGTTCATGTGTCCCATTAATTCCCTTATTACCAGCTGCTTTTGGTCCCCTGCCAAAAGCAGGTGCTTTTATACTTCCCTGAATAACACACAGAATATGGGGCTTGTGAATCGGGCTGCGAGAGTCAAGATATGAGGGGCAGATGGGACAGGTTGGTGGAGAAGGGAGTAAGGAAGAGGGGACAAAGTTCAAAGGCACAGGAAGATTAGGCCTAAACTTGTCATGTAAGAGACTCCAGCAGACAGATCTCGGTAGCAGGAAATCCAAACCACGACATATTTGGACATAAGTTTTCAGCACGCGAAGTACTCCAGTCTGCAGGACCTGAGCAAAGGCACTGGCTCAGGCAGAGCAAATGCAGTGACCTCGGATCAAGTTCGTTCTCTGCCACAAGCAGGGTGTGGCTCAGTCCCTGAGCCTGCAACTGCTTCAGCCCCACAGGAGCGAGACCATGCTGACACCAAGCTCCTGCCCACAGGTTTGAGTCAGTGAGTGCAGCATGGATGTGCTCAGGGCACCTGAGATGCAACCAGGTATCCTCACAAGCCTCTGGGAAAAGGATAATTACTCCAAAACACTGCTAAAGCCTCTTCATCAATTTGTGAGCCTTTTATTGTGTCTACCTGAGGCACTTCAGGCCAGGAGTGCACCAAGTTCTTGTATAGTACAAAGAATGATATAGAATTATAGAATGGTTGGGGTTGGAAGGGATTTTAAAGATCATCTCGTTCCAACCCCCTGCCATGGGCAGGGACACCTCCCACTAGACCAGGTTGCTCCAAGACCCATCCAATCTGGCCTATCCTGCTTCATCTTCTGCATCATTCATCCTGAAAAACCCGTGGAAGTATTTTCACTTATTCAACAATACACTTCTCCTGGTCTAGGTACTTGTTGTATAACCAAACCTTGCACTTCCGATAAAATAAAACAGAAATGCAGGTCAAGATGGCAGTAACGGCACATGAGCTCAAGGGCCCAATTCTGATCTCACACACTGAGTTAGCAAAATCCATCAATTCGCAACTTCTCCCGCCTATGCTCTCCTCATTTCTGAGGGGTTGGAAGGGAGCAAGACAACTTCAGCTGACCCAAAGACCCTCTGGACAACAAGAGCAGACTTCCAGCAAGCCTCTCCTCCCCCTTCACCTGAACAGACAGTGCCCACAGACTGTAACCCCAGGAAGGGCTTAGAGAGGAGAGCAGGGAAACTGCTGCAGCTCAGGCACTGACGTAGGTAGACCCACCACCCCTGCTGCCAGAAAGAACCTTTCAGGGACTCCTTTCCACAGTATTGGGAATTCCTGCAAAACTCCCATTTCTGACGTGCTGCTCTTATGTGAAATATCCACAGTGTTTGCAAAGAAGTGATTATGAATGACTAACCAGCCGTGCATATATTTCAAGAAAACTTGGAAACAACCTTGTTATTTTTGGAACCACGGACACTTGTTCAGGGTGAGTTGGCAAGGAAGAGTTACTGTGGAAAGTTACCTAAAGAACAGAGAGTCTGTAGTGCCACCTACTGCTTTACTCCGGATTGTAACTTCAGATTTCAAAAAGCCTCAGAGACAAAAAGTGCCATCCTGCAGTAGCCCCAAGCTCACCCAGACCTGGCAACGACCCACACCAGATTCCTCCTCAGAAGGTGCAAGAATACTGCCACAGAGAGATGTAAGAGCAAAGCCTGCCTGGGAGCTTTGCCACGACGCACAATGTATGATGGCCCTTCAAAGAGCACTAAATTTTAATTACAATCATCCTTAGCATTCTTTTTATGCACATGAGTAGCAAATCTGATTTGGACTCAACGCCTCCTCAACTTCACCACAGATCAGCAACAGTAAGTTCCAAAGATACTCCAAAAGGTATTGCAAAGGAACATTGTAAAAAAGTGTAGTTCATTTATTTTTTAAATGTTTGAATTTTTTTTCAGAATTTAACCTTTTCATGCAATTATAAGCCTTCCTGCTACACAAGACAGAGCACAACTTCCCAGTCTTCAGTCTGCTGCTCAGTCAGTATTGTATAAACCTTCACTCACAGAATTTATTTTAAAAAAAGAAGAAATCCAGTCCATCCCCATGTGCTTATATTCAGCTGCCCAGTCCAATATATGACTGTTCCCTGAGTACATCTCAATTTTCCTAACCACAAATTCACAAAACATAGATGATTCCACAAAGAAAAACAGATACTACTTTTGGATTATGAGTTCTAAACCAGAAAACAAAGCATGCAAAAATACAAGGGGAAGGTTGCCTTTCTCCCCCAGCTACAGAGTATCAAAGAGCAGTAATTAGAATTTGCTACTCAGTACAACATATTATCAAAATCACCAAAGTGAACACATCCATTTATTCATAAATGTGGTCTGGATTATATAGGCAGTGTAGATGCTTGGTTGGATGTGTGTCTGGTCTGGTTTGTGTTTGGTTTGGAATCCATTCATTTAGTCCTTAATTTGCCATTAAGGAACTGATAGAGCAAGTGTGCACATTAAACATTTAAATACGGATGCCTGCAGGCACAGAGAGCTAAACAACTGCAAGTGGTTATCGCTGAAAGTTTAAACAAGTGATTTTCCTTCCTCTGCAGAGATGAGGTTAAAGGTTGGACCAGACGACCTCCAGAGATCCCTTCCAACCTAAACTCTTCTATCATTCAAGCACATGCAAGTGCAGGAAGAGACAGCCGAGAAGGAAGGGCAATGTTGAGTGCAATGCTCAGGAACATCACTTCCCATTTATACCAGGACTGGGCAAAGTTCCCACATCCAGCTATTGGGACACTTCACATCTTCAAAAGCACTTAGGTGAGACACTGCTGCGACATCAGCAGGACTTGAGCTCCTTCGTACCCAGGGTCTTGCAGAAGGTTCCATACTACAGGCTTCTGAGAAAGCTCAGAGACACCAAGCTCCCCACAGTCTCAGTGCCATGAATTTAAGGGTTCTCAGTCATCTGGAACATAAAACAGCATAAATGACGTAGTCCTGCGATGTCTGGAAAGCCTGCGGCCATCACACTACACTGGCCACCAAAGAAGGGCTAAAGCCACCAGAGAGAATTTTAACATCTACTTTAAAAAACTCCCCAGCTATGTTTGATTATGTTGTATCTCTATAAAAACCTGACCAGAATCCCTCTTGTGCCAAATGCCAAAGTCCTTCTACACAGAATAAATGGATTTCATCCCATGCCTGATAAGCAGTTTTCTCTATTTATCTTAGCTAAAAAAAATTCATCACAGATCTTAATGCACACTGAATACTGTCACAGTACTTAGAGCAATGTTTTTGGTAGACTACAGCAATAGAAAATATATCACATTTCGTAGTCTGTTCTTCCAAAAACTCCTATAATTTGGCCTGTCTTATAAGGAAAAATTTTAAAAATAAGAAAAAAAAAAGGGAAAAGCCTGCTTCAG
The DNA here is from genome assembly GCF_020740725.1 of Corvus hawaiiensis. Classification (NCBI taxonomy): domain Eukaryota; kingdom Metazoa; phylum Chordata; class Aves; order Passeriformes; family Corvidae; genus Corvus; species Corvus hawaiiensis. The sequence continues at coordinate 117,614,982 of NC_063215.1, forward strand.
CAGTGCAAAGCTTTTGGTAGTGTCCCAATGTGATGCAGCTTGTAATGGAAAGTGAAGAGTGTGGGATCTTTACAACAAAAGACTTGGGACAAAATACATTAACTGTAATGGAAGGAAGACAGCATTAAAAAATCATCAGGAACATTTCCTCTGTAGTTCTGGGCTCCCCAGTACACAAAACCCCCATGGATTTACTGCTATGAGACCAATGGAGTGCCACAAGGATGATTAAGGGACTGCAGCATCTCTCCCATGAGGAGAGACAAGGAGAACTGGGAATGTTCAGCCTAGAAAAGAGGGTTCAGGGAGATCCTATCACCTGGTATAAATGCCTGTTGGGAGAGCATGAAGAAGAGGGAGCCAGAGTCTCCTCACAGCACAAGAGGCACAAACTGAAACACAGGAAACTTCATCTGACCATAGGAAAAATACTTCTTTTTTTATTGTGAGCATGGTCAAACTCTAGGATAGGTTGTCCAAAGAGGTTGTGGACTCTCCATTCTCAAAACTAGAAATCCCAAACTCCTCACTTTCCTGCTGACAGAGATCAAATTCTACTCCATTAGGTCATGTCATAATCATTAAGTTGGAATAAAAATCAACAAAAATGCAAAACTGCAGACCAGGTGTAATATACACTGAAGCATCAAGACTCTTCCTTCTACTTAAATTTTTCTTTCCTTGGTCCCTTAGAACATGTAGGAGAGATTTTAAGAGGGGCATTCAGACTGACTAATCCCCAACTAAAATGCTGTTGCATTAACTGGACTTCACCTCCTTCAACATCAGGTACCCACATAAATGGATGTTGTGGACCAAAAAACCTTGGGTTTACCCCAGTGTTTGAATCAGAAGGAATAAGACAACTCTTTTTTGCTTCTTGTTTGTATTGAATGTAAGGGTTACAATGGAGTCTGAACAAATACAGATACAAAGAATCTGAAAATACTGACACGAACTCCTCAGTTGAATTCCATTTGTATAATTCTTTTGTGCAAAATGCCTGAATTTCTGAGCAAAGCTTCCTGAATAGAAGATAAAATACATGTCAAACTGTCTTGTTTCAACACAGGAACTAGGTCTGCATCTATTTAAGGAATTGGCAGGATACATTAATTATGTCCCCAAGAACAAGGTTTGGCCAACTATCCTTAGTGGCCCTGTATAACTAAGCTTTAAATAAGTGCATGGAATGGAGGCAACAGCGTGCACAGGCAGCAAGTGGCACTTAAAAAGCACAGCCTCACTCTGCAGTCCTGAGCAAACAGCCATGGTTTCCGTGGTGGTTGTAAGGAATTTGCTTTGAATCTGCATTAAATAGCCAAATTTTCTACATCCTGTTTGATGCATTTCAAAAACATCTGTTTTGATTAACTTGAAATCAGCGCGGCACGTTAACATCTCAGAGGAAATTAGGTTCATTTAATATGGATTTTAAGGCTGTGGTCCCCTTGCTCTAGTGATATCAGGAACGGCTTTATATTTAGAGGTTGTGCTTCTCCCATGCCCAGCACTCTGAGCATGGAGTAGGATACCTGGAGCCCAGGTGTGCCTCAATTGACTTCCCTGGGTGGTGGGGAACAACTCAGGGGAGGAATTGGCCAGATGAGAATTAAATCCTCTGGGATCCAAATTCTAAATGGAATCCTAAGGGCTGTGTTGCCCCTTGTCTGGTTTCCCCTACAAAGACAAAAACCAGCAGGCACTGTTTCCACAAGCTTGTCTTGGTTTCAAGCACCGAAGGCAAGGGGTGACACCAGACAATTGTGAGAGAAATGGAAACCAATTGAAGCAAGGTCCCACCATTCTTGTGGGTAAGAATCATTCCCAGAGTAAAATAGCTTTCCACACATGTCTGCTGGGGTTCAGCAAGCTGAAAGATGGGCTTTCTTCACAGAAAAGGTAATTTCCCTCTGGATAAGAAAAAAAAGCCGAAGGCAGTAGTACACCCATTTGAAAAAGCCACTCCAGTATTACAGGTGGTGTAATTCAGTTGCCTCATGTTCCTACGCTCCTGTATCAGCAGTCACCTCTGGTTTGATGAAAGCTCTCAACTGGAAAAGAAACAAGGAAAAGAACAGTACAGGCATCTTGGGAATCTTCAAGTGTCATTCAGTATGGACATCTGGTCAGGCAAACTTGCTCAATGGGACCACAGGGACACCAAAACAGTAAAATCAAAATATTACAGAAGTACCACGATTAGGATCTAAGGAAAACCTTCAGAAGGTTGTGACTGAAATATTTGAAACTACGGCATTAGGAGTACTGCAGGCACAGCTTGGAAGGGAGGATCCAAAGAAAATGCCTCAGGTCTGTCTGTAGCTAAAGTCCATTTTGATTCCACATTTTCTCAACCACTCTCATTTTTATATATCAGATGTTATCAGCTTCCTACAGCTAAGATTGTCAAAGCAGATTAAAGATACAAATTATTTTCAATAAATTTTGGGTAACAAAGCTCTTGAAAAATCTCTCCTGTGCCCATTCAGCCTTCCAAGACAAGGACTGCTCCAATTGTGTATTTCTTCACATAGGTTCTGGCTCAGGACTGGGAGGTTGCACATGTGGCTGCAGGAGTAATGGCTGGTCCGAGTTCTCATCTCTAAGTCAATGAGACTTAGCAGTTGGTGAAGTTTCCAGGCTTTGAGCTTCTTCCTGTGGCAATCAAAGGAAGACAATTTTGCAGACCTTAGTGTCATATTTCCCCGCTCCTTTCAAAGAACCATCTAGTTTTCAACACAGCTCTAATGATAACCTCACAAAATTCTGTGGTTTTGCTTTGTAGATCATTTAAGTATTTTCTCTCATGTTGCTCCACAGCTCTACTGTGTCAGCTCCAAATGAATCAAAGAAATCTCAGAGCAAAAGCTGCTTGAAACTGGTAATGCTCCGGTAATTAGACAAACTGGTAATGCTCTTCTGGATTCTCAGAGGAACCACCAATTTTGCCTGATGAGGCTCACTCGAAAGACTTCATTGACTTAAGCAAATCTTTCAACATGCATGGCAAGAGTTTAAAGTTTCTAATGGACCATGAAACCAGGCGAGTTTCTAGGGCTTTTTGAGAATGCTTTCCTTAATTCTAGCTCCACATCACAGTTTTGCCACCAATCTCACAATGCACAAGACCCACGGGAGAGTTGTACAAGCTGCTGAGGAGAGCTGTGACAACAAGATTAGAATATCCAGCAGGCCCGGAGGACCAGAAGTTACTCACCAACTTGTAGGTCAGAGCTCCAAGGGCCAGTCAGAGAGCAAGGACTGTCCAGAGCAACACTGATCTCCTCTAACAAGTAGGAGCTAGTGTGGTTTTCTCTTCTTAAATAGGGTTTCATTGGAAAATGCTTCATCAATACTGACAACTATGCACTTGGATACAGGATAAAACTTCTGGACACAGAGAAGGACTCCAAATTGCCAAGTATCCTCTGAAATGCTCTTGAGGCAGCTTTTAATATCATTGTTTAAAGAAAGATTAAAAGCTATAGAAAACAGTTGAGCTGCTGAAATCCAGGATCAGTGTTTTTCTCTGTCACAGTGTCCCTATACAAGTTAGAGCACAGAGACACTATCTCCCCATTTTTCAAGCAACTGAGACCTTCTACCTCATGGAAGTCATGGGAAGATAGAAGCTTTAAAGACTTCTTAGTGCTTAGCTGCAGCAAGGACGAGGAACATGAATACTTCATGTACCTTACCAAGAAGGTGTAAAATTCACAATGGTTCTCACCAGTGCTGTCCAAACATACACTTGGTGACTGGCCAATGCAGGCATTTGGAATGAAGGTGGAGGCCTGACCAATCCGAAGCCAGCTTTGGGTCACGGCTGTGCTCCATCCTAGAGGGACGCTAAGCACAAGCACAGTTCATTCTGAAATCCAGAAAATGCACCAGCGTTTGGCAGCGCTCTCTGAGCAAAGGAAACAAACATTTTTATTTCTAATTGCACTGAAGAATTCACATGTAGATTCTCCACAGCAGAGCCTGGAGAGGTCGGTTTAGCAGCAGGCCTGCTGAAGGTCTGATATTCAGTCACAACTGCATAGAGTGCAAATACAAATTTGCTGCAGCTCCAAACAGTAATTGCATTTATCCTTTTGATTACAGAAGCAGCAGAACCAACAAATTCCAGTTCCTCCTAACTAGTCAGCACTGACTGACCTTACACTCCCTTTTACTTCAGTTTAAACAATGTCATCTGCATTTTCATGTTTCTCAAAATCCTTCTATATCTATATAAGAAAAGATATGTGAAAGGGAGAAGCCTTCTGTACTTTTTAACATGTTTACTTTGAGGACAAAGATTAGAAACCTCTCGGTGACACGGACTGGAGTTAATTAGACCAAATATTCCGTGTGCACACTCTCCTCAAGGCAGCATCTGCAGCTCATGTGTAATGCAAACCATGTTAAGCAGCTCTGTCCAGCCTGATTTTTGTCCAGCTACCAAGGATTCTGACTGAATTTCACCAGACAGAAATGTGCAATTTTTCTGTCATTAGAGAGCACCCAGGGAAGTAGCACAACAAAATGCTTCCTGCTGCTGTTAAAGGCAGGAGGCTGATTTCAGCTCAGTCATCTGCTCTCACATTGAGTAATCCACAAATATTTGAGCTTTCTGGCAGCATAACCCCCCCAACACCACAGTAGCAGAGTCTTCTCTTCTAAATGTTCCAAGACATTTCCATGTTTGCCTTCTCAGGCTATTGATAGTAAACTGCTTAATAGGAGAGGGCATCTGTGATGCTTTTCCTGATTATCGATAACATCTAGAAGGCTTAAACATGGCCTTTCCTGCTTCAGATTTTAAAGGAGGTTAATTGAGATCAGATACTTAAAGCTGAACTTAATAGCAACAGAGTAAGTGCACAGTCCAGACTATGGAAAGAAAACACACTAAAAAATATTTGGAATAGTTAAATATATCCAGATCAGACACACATGATAACTTCAGAGCACTTACAAAGAGAATGAAGGACACAAAGCCATTCTGGCTATCTGTAGAGTGCTCACTGAAAACAGAGATGGAACTCCAGGAGAGCAGAAAGCTGATTTTTTAAGAGATAGGGAAGAGTTTGGGAACATTTAGTTCAGTCTGTAGACCTGAGTATAACCCCTATGACACAAAAGAGAGAGTAAGAAATACCTTGGAAACATGCAACAGAATGAACAAAAAATCCACCTTACAGGATAACTGGCGTAAAAACAAGAATCAGAAGATTTAGAGAGTAGAGAGAGGGAAAAGGAGACATGCTGCAGGATACCAAACTGGGGGGTGGAGAGAAGTCAATTATTTGTTCTCTTCCTCCCCCCAGGACAGGACAAGAGTGAAGGACTACATTTTAAAAACAAAAGAAATTCAGTTGAGACGTCAAAAAGATGTTGCATAACAGTTACTTGGAGAGACTGTGAAATCACCTGTCTCAGATTTCTAGACCCTGTCAGAGTGGTTTTGGCTAATTATTTACTTGATCGCAGTTATGCCTTCCAACCCCAGCATCTCCTCTTGCTCCTCTAGTCCCATCTCATTCTTCCTTGTCTCACAGTCTCTTCCTAGCACCACTTCTTCCCCCAGCAATGGGGAAAACAGACTTTAAAGAATTCTGCCTCAAGTGAGCAATGAATTAAGACAGAATTTCTGTCACTGATGAGAGCACTTTTCAGCCTTTATTAGACAAGTGGCTATGGTGACTTCTTGTGCTACAGTTATAGAGTTGTCTCCATCGCAGCACAGGCATGAACAACTTAAAAACACATCTTGGCTGAGATTTTCTAGGCATGAGGTAGAATTCCTAAGGACATCAATAGCTCCTGCATAGTGCAGCTTCCACATTTTTTCCAGTTTGGAAAAAACATTGTGTCAGTGGAGAAATAAGCTGTGGTCCTCTAGTTAAAGCCTGTATGACAATAATGCATGTGCTGAAGGCAGCAGAATTACGATGAACCACTGGACTTTGGCATTTCTTTCCTCTGAGAGCTTCATAACTTCAATGCTGTATTAGCATCAGCTCTTTCCCTGGGATCTATTTTACAAGGAACTTACAAATGGCATGTGTAACAAATGCTATCTATTGCATTTTATTATTCATCTTTTTCCACATATTGACATTTGAGATGTAACCAGGGACTCTGCACAGAATATGTCTGGCAGGAGTGGTGTGCACTGATTAATGTCCCCTTGGTGCTGATATGAAACACATGGGTTCTATTAGCAAAGCGATGGATGAAATGATCCATTGGAAATTACTTACCTATTCCATGAACATGACTTACCAAAGCCAGGAATGTTCTAGAGGTTAACTCTTACGAATGCATGTGAATTAAACCACTTTCTTTCTGGGAAAAGGGGGAGCATTAGCAACCACCCATAGTCTGCAAGGGGTCAGCCCTAAAATCTTTGGAAGAGCTCTGACGGTACAGGAGCAATGTTATATATTCAGACAACGAGTAAATGAAAACAAAGGGCTGTTATTATTCCTGTTCACTTTGACAATTTGAAGTTATTTCTCCTTCAAGTTCAGGCTACAACTGAAAAAAGAATCCCTATAGAAGTCCTTAGATATGTGCTTAATTCCATTAAAATCAACATCCCAATGAAATTGTTGAAGTTAAGCATGTGCTTAAATATTTTTCTGAATCTGACTAGTGGGTATACTCACTTGCCAGAGTTTTATTTTCTTTATTGATACAACATTAACTCAAAAATGCTGTGGACACATAAATATTAGCCAAAACTATTAACTTTTTCTGGATTTCTTGGCCTTTTAAAAAAATCTGGTCCAGCTAGAAGGCTGCCTTATCATTAAACCAACATATTAAATTTCTCTGACAGTAAAATCTATCTATAGACATACAGTAACAACAAATTAACCTCAATCTGACATGAATGAAAACAGTTTCTAAGTGGTTATAGTTCCTAAAACAGAATCTATATGCAATAAATATAATTATTTCACTGAAATTGTTAGCACATGTTTTTCTTTTGCAACAGACATGTTCGCTGTACCATCTTTGTTGTATTGATATGTTCTTTAGTAGCCCCTTCTGTACCTTCATCCTTGATTTAAATTTATTGTGACACATTTTTAAACAATAGCAGGAAACCTCACTTATGACTTTAATTATAAAATGGTGTTATAAAATTATATCCACATTTTACTTTTGGCAGTTGGCAATCCTCATTTAACGTAAATAACCCTTCTTGGCCTCAGCAGTTCTCTTTGGTTGATTTCAATGCTTACTGTATGTAATTGATATAAAAACACAAGGTTTAGGAAGCAGTTATTGGAACTTGTTAAAAGAAGTAGTCAAGTTCATAAACGCACTCATTTTGCTATGCTACATGCCAAGAGAATTAATAATGGACGTTTGGGAATAGGGGAGAAACTCTGGCTTTTTAAAGAAAGACTGATGTAACTACAGTATTCCACTCCTATGTTAATTGTTTGGCTCACAGACCCACGGCTTTGTTTCTCTTCCACCCACAGCTGCTTCCAATAATTTTCTAAAAACTGACACATCCATACACACACATCCATGTTAGACACAGACGTCCAGTTTGAGCTCCACATATGCACCAGTACCCAAACAATTCTGCTGTTCCACATTAAAGGACAAGAGCAAATACGTTAACCTGGTGGCATAAATGAAAGGAAAAGACAGTCACATCAGAAGAGGCTGTTCCAGAAGACTGGAATTTAGCAGTACTAGAGATGAAGCTACTTTGAGTCACTTCCCAAAGCAGTTCACGTGAAGGGGCTGATTTTCAACTGAAGAGCCCTGAATTTGCACAAAGGCACTTTTGTCTGTCTTACCTTTGCACACTGACAGCACTGTACATGAGTTACTTGTCTGCATGAGCAGTTAACTCCAACATGGAATCCTCTGATGCACAATGGTCACACAGGAGCAGGAAATGTCACCTGTACTTAATGCAGGGATAGACCATCATTTGAAAAACTGAAGCAATACCTTCTTAACTTCCACCTGACCATCACACAGCATCACTCACAGGTTTAAACATGGACTTAGAAGCATTGGATGAACTGAAGAAAAAACCCAGCTCAATTCTCAACAGTGCTGGTCCATAGCATTCACTGAGCTCATGGTGCTACTAATTGTCCTTCCCTTCTGAGAACAAACTACTTGGGTTAGGGCCCACTCAAAGTTTTTGTTTCTGCCATTTTAAGGACCCAACTTCAAAAATTTTCTCTTATTAAAGCTAATTTATGAGAAAGAATTCAAAAACATTGAGAATGTTATTCTTAAACTTCCATTTGGCTGGTTTATCTCGTACATCAAAAATCAGTTAAGACACAAGAAGGAGACTTTGTTCTTTCTGTATCAGGATCCACTGCCTCAAATCTTGAGGGAGGTGTCCTACAAGCCAAGTCACACAACAGGACAAAGCCATAGCACAGGTCTGCATTTGTGGATGGCTGGAGATCTGTGATGCCATAAATTGCCACTAACAAATGCCAGATGTGGATGTTGGGAGCAGGGGCAGCTGGGGAATTCGGAGGAAAGCTGAGATATTTAAAATGTACATGCTGTCTATAGGGAGATGGGAAGGCAGGACAGAGGGGCCAGATGTGTGAGTCTCACACAGATAGAGACTAGGCAGACCTGCAAGACAAAGCTAAATAAAATTATTAAGCAAATGAATGTTTAAAGTGGGTCACTACCTTGGGATAAAGCTTTAGGAACATGGAAGGGGCAAATACGTTTCCTCCCTCCTCTGCTGTACCCACGCCAGCTGGTTTTATACATTCAAAACCTGATGTGGTTGGTGTTTGCCCAGTCAAGGGTGTAAGTGCCCATCAGTCATATATAAGCCAGTCTCTTAAGCACAACCAGGTAACAACATGTCTCCTATCCTTTTCCAGTGAACAGGGAGAACACACCAATTGCATCACAAAGAAATGTCTCTCATCTGTAACTTGCTACTTCCAACTGGTGCTGGAAGCAAGAGCTATTCCGTGCCTTTGGCCTCTCATTAAACCACTCAGCCAGGAAAACTCAAGGAGACTGGGATTTCAAATGCTTCTTGCATTCTCCCCTCTTCACCATGCAACGAACCCAGTCTCTGTGACAGAATAAAGTTCCTTAAGTAAATCAATCTTAGGAGTTTTAATTCTTCTCAATCACTGAACTGTAACATCCATTTCAAACTCTCAAATCCTGTCCCTAATCAGCTCAGACCTACGGACTTTAACTGGGGCTCTGCCCAAGACAGAGGTGCCAGACCAGCCCTGCCACCTGTCCCAATGAGGTCCCAAAGCCAGTGGCTCCCTCCCTAAAACCAGCACGACAGCTGCCAATTCTTTGGTTTCAGTAGTCCCAACCCTCTTTTTCTTCCTTGGCCACCACCAGGTTTGTGCAAGTGTTAAATCAAACCTGAAAAAACAGTGGTGGGGAACACGCCGCTTTTTCCCCCGAGGTTCAGCAGAGGAGGCCACACATACAAGCCTGGCTTTCTCTCTCCCACAGATGGTACGGTGTTGCTGAATAAATAGGAAGCTGACTACCCAGAAGTGGAAGAAATTACTTCAGAGGATGCTGAGACTCTTGGGACTTTCACATTTCCTAATATAAATTTGGATTTTGCTATTTTTATTGAAAAGGGGGTGTTCAGCCAAGAGGGTAGTACTTCCTCCTCACACTTCCTATTGCTATATGCAATATTAATACTTTAACCTTATAATTAGGGACAGTCATATTTTGTGGAACCTGAGGTTTTGCAGACCTCTTGAACTTCTGCAGGAGAGAATGGAAAAGGGAAGCTGCAAGATGAAGCTCACCAAATCTTTCCTTGTAAGCTGTGATTTTCTTTTTTCTTGTGAAAGGAGATTCACATTTTTCTTTTTAGCCATCAGATTTTTCTGTTTAAAGACCCATCTCCAACACTCGGATTCCATGTAAACAACAAAAAAAGGCATCACAGTGGAGAAACTTGGGTTTCCTGACTCAACCAACAACTGCAATCAGAACCCAAAGCCACATCCTCAGCTAATATAAATATGGTGTAACTGAAGCTGATAGAGCAAGGCCTGTCAAACATCTCTGTCCTGCCGTAATCCTTTTAAACAGAGCTGAGGCAAAATATCTTCCCTAACACAGGAGGGAAGGAAACAGCGTTGCTCTGTTTGTATGCCTGGGATAGGAGGCCACAGTGCGGAGTTTGCAGTGGCATCAGGGCATTTTCATTCAAGTACTCATCAGAAACAAAGCCATGACCAATGGCAGGCATCAGAAGTGCTGAAGGAGCAGCAGGAAAGAAAGGATGTTCACTGGCTTGCTACCGAAGAGGCAAATCCTCCCTGTTGGCTCAACAGTCTCAGAAGCCAGAAAACACTTCAGCTGAAGTCAGTTTAAAACCTTCCCTCCTACCTTCATTTTAAAACTTAACAGTGAATTAAAGGATTTTCTACTACAGTGGAGATTAGAAGCATTTATAAAGCAGCAAATACTAGCTTTCACATTATTTTTATTCTGCAAATTATTTTGCAAAACTGAGATGAAATTTCAGATAAAATAAAAAGCTGTTAAATCTCTATTTTTACTCTCAAAGTGGGGGAGACGGGAGGATTTTTCAGGTTGGGTTGGTTGGTTTTGGCAAAAAAAATATTTGTGCCTTTCAAGAGTCCTCTAAACTTTTGGACCCACCTCCTAGCAAAGACACTTGACTGGATGTAAGCTCCCAGCTCTGAGTAGAGCTATGGCACACAAGCAAGGAGTCCTTTCCAGGTTCAGCAACACCTCAGAGCACCTCCCTCCTCCGTATACGGCTTAAGGCTGCCCTGTGTCTATGGGAACTCCCATTTCTCTTGTCGGCCCTTTATATTAACAGGTTGATTCCCCAGGTCCCACCTCCACACCTGATATCAGGGAATGGCTGAACAAACACAGTTTTTTCCACCAAGCTTTCTGCAGCAGTATCAGCCTCCTTAATTTCAAATTCTGCATGATGCTTTCTTACACTTCATGTGCAGGTAAAACTTCCACTAATAACAGATCCATAATATATCCCTAGATTTCAATTCTTCCACTTATCACTTATCCAAAACACACAACCTTTGCAGTACTGGTGCCAGTCAGCAGCGTTTCCACGAGCAGTGCTTTCCTGGCTGAAAACTGACACGACAAAAAGCTCCCTGCCTCCAGGACCTGGGTGATTGTGAAGTCGCAATTTGTGTTCTAAAGTCTCAAAAGTTTTCACTCCTCAAGCAAAATAGGCTTTTTAAGTGTAACAAATAGTCCAAGTATATCAAAACCCTATAAAACATCAGACTAAAGAGCTACAGCAAATCCCGAAAGAGCCTCTTGGAGAAATTTATTGAACAACAATGTCCTCTGCTGGTAGGAACCAGACTCAACTTGTAACGCTGGGCCGCCGCACTTTCCCGGGGATTCTGGGATACCATCACCAGCAGTCCTTGAACAGTCTGAACAGGAAGCCAAGAACAGACCAAAATCAAGACTGAGACAAGACGCCATTTGGATGTCTTCTCTGGTTTACCTCCGATGAGGAAAGAGGTCGGGGGATATTGGATGCAAAAAAAATATGATTCAAGACTGGCCTATGTGACTCCAAGTCCCAGTGAACAGTGCAGCAGCATGGAAAATAGATCCAGATTGTCCTCTCAGCCTTACTGCTTCTCCTCAGGGTATCTCCAAGCAAGTCAGGTCTCTTCCATCTCTTTAGATTTTGAAAGCATCAGGACAGTGAAAGCATCATTTGCCCAACTAGACCTTACCACAAAAAAGGAACTGAGATGATTTCAAGAGCACACAAATGACATGGAAGTCTGGGATTAATTTCCAAGTGTTGCACACGTACTAAAGAATAGATTTTCAGAGTATTCCTGTTCCAAAAGAGGCCTACAGGTCCTTGCCTGACTTGGGTGTCCCAGGAACTGTGGTAAAAACCTGACTCCTGCTAATCCTCCTTAAACACAGTGGAGCTGGGTTCCTCCATGTCCCTAAGTGCTGATTCTGAACAGCTTATGTTTCAGTGACACTCCCCTGAATACCTGCTCTAATTCTCTAAATAAAAATCAGTGTAGTTGAAGCCCAAGTTTAAGTTTGCTGCCTGGCCTTGAACACTTCCAGGGCAGGGGAATCCAGTGCCTTACCACCCTCACAGAAAGAACCTTTTTATAATATCCAGCCTAAACCCACTCTCAGTTTGAAGCCATTGCCCCTTGTCCTGTCAGTAAATGTCTCGCTCCATGTTTCTTGTTGGCTTCCTTCAGGTGTTGGAAGGCCACAATTAGGTCACCCTGAAGCTTCTCTCCTTGAGGCTGAACAATCCCAGTTATTTAAGTGCTTCCAATAGTTAATATCCTTTAAGTACTGCAGCTACATCACGAGTACAAGAGTTCTTCCAGCTTTCTTTGGGAGCCAATAGAAGGCATCAGTGGGAGAAACCTCCAACACCTGCAGAACACCTGCATTGTTGCTTATGGAAGCAGGAGCTGGGTTCAGGAAATGGGAATTGGGAATCAGTGCAATGGCTCAGAATCTGAGTGTCACAATGGTGGTATTTTGACAAGGGATGGAGAAAAATGCACTGTAAGGCTGAATAAGGCAAGGTGACCAAAATAAGTGAGCAAATTTCATTATAGGAAAACAGTGGAACTATTTCTAATGATCCTTTAGCTTAGTCACCAATTCTATTTATATGTTTTAAGGGACCATAAATATTTTTATCGGCACTCAGGACACAAAGAGGGCTTTCCAGTTTCTATATAAAGAAGTCATTTTGGACAGATCAAAACAATAAAGGCACAGGACGCCTGGATGACAGATGCCAGGATGTTAGTAACCATAAATGGTTTTCAAATATGGCCCCATCACCATCCCCCACAGTAGCCCTTTCAAGTGGGAATTACAAATTGCTTACTTGGAGAGGAAATTTCAAACAGGCCACTTATCAAAAAGTGCCAAATAAACCTGTCATTGGGATAGAAGTTACAAACCATTCCTAAACTCTGCAGACATTTCCTGAGCCTGTGAACTCTGATCTTGGCTTCTAATAAACATGACATCAGCTCCCCAGTACTGCAGACACAAGACACATGACCCACCACTATGTTATCGCTTCCTCTGCAGTTTCTTCAGGATCTGCTCTAAAGCACAACATCAGTGGAAGACTTTCCGCTTGTTTCAAAATTGGTTTTGGATCAGGTCCTTGAAGGAAGGGCAGAACAAATGCAGCATGGAATCAGCGTGTGAGCTGCAAATATTATTGCAGGTATCCACTTAAAAGCAATCCTGAATTAGAGACCTTTGAGGAGTTTTCCAGGTACTGAGTTAGTGAGTGGGTAAAGACAAGACTCCTGTTGCTGTCAATGACTTATTAACTGCTCACCTCTCCTCCGAGAAACATAATAGAGCCTTTCAAAGCTCTGATTAAGAATCTATGTACTGGATGGCCACTGAATAACATCTCAAAACATGTTATAAACTATTACAACATACCAGGAGATTCCAAACACTGGAATGACAGAGAAATTCCAGTGTTTGGAAATTATTTTCCAGATAAATTCTAGGGGAGGATTAAGATAATTGAAGCTCCACAATTTAGATTTTCTATGTAGGCACTTCCTTTGCAGCCAAGTTTTTGCTTCTGAAATCAACCTTGGAAAAATACATTTGAAATAAAAGTTCCCATTTATCTCTGTGCTGGAAACCTGACTGAGACCCTTATCTGATATACCAAACAAAATAGGCCATCCACTCAATAAGCCAAATTTCCAATAAACACAGAACTGTGGCCCTTGGGAAAGTAACTTCAAAAACATATTATCAAAATACAATCTTTACAAATAAGATACTCACCTAGAAATGGAGCCTCTCCTCTACTCCTTTCTAAAGGGCAGACATTTCCTTCATACTTGGGTATTCCCAAAAGAAATCTAGATCAAACATAAATCAGAGCTGGCAGGGTATAATGAACAACATAAAAGAAATTTTTGTTTACAAATCTTCATGATTAACACATGAAACTTGCTAGAAAAGACATCTCCAAAAGAACCTGCACATATGGTAAATTACAGTAGATGCAGATCTCAAAATCTATCCAGGGCTCAGGGAGCATGACTGCCCATTTTTCCTTTCTGCATTTTCCCTCTTTCATCCTCATCAGTTTAGAACCTGCAATTCCTAAAACTACAGCAGTCCTGCAGGTCTAGAGCTCCCTGCTCCAGAGTGTGACCTGACCCCCAACACCTCTAGTCAAGTTTAAAGCCATTGCCCATAAACAACATTCTAGCACAGAGGTGCTACAACATCCTCAAGTCACATTGGCCTTGGCACGTGGCTCATCTGCCAGGTACAATGCAAACATTTCACTCCTGCCATGGCAGGGATGTGCGGAGGAGCTCAGTCACAGGGAGGCACATCTGGGGCTATCACAGTATAGCAGGTCCTTGGGAACCTGCAAAGCTCCAAGCTCCTCTGGGTCCTACAGCAGGGAAAGGGAAACTCCTCCTTGCTCCTGAAATGGACATGAAATATTTGAGTTTCAGATTAGTGGATTTCACTCTGAGGACTTTTCTCAGGAAGGGTTAAAAAATTAACAAAAAAGCACAAGATCCCTGGCCTGCATGCACTGACAATCAAAATAAACTATCCAGTTTGCATTATCTGATTATTTCACAGAATCACAGGTTGGTTTGGGTTGGAAGGGACTTTAAAGATGATCTATTTCCAACTCTGCATGAGCAGGGACCCCTTGCACTAGATGAGTTTGCATTTGCCCATCTGGTTTCAGAGCTGTTGAAGTGCATGGATCTCCCCAGCACTAAGAAGGACCAGACACTCTGTACCAACACCTTGGATCTGCAGCACTTTAGCAGGAAAGCGAAGAGCACATGATGATCCCCGACTGCCGGGGAGGGAGGGAGCCGGAGTTGGGTTAATCAGAAGAGCCAGGCAAAGCTGCGCTCTGACCAAGGGAGCCAAGTGATGTTTAATGACCAGGAAAAATCCAGTGCTTTGGATTTAATGACTCATGGAGCATGCAGCACCTCCTACCAACGTGCTGTGGCATTCATACCCAGGAGGAAGTGTGTCAGCTACTGAGTCACGCAGCTCCGCAGCACTGGCTGCCGCCAACCCAAATACAAACTATGCCCAGCCCTGTTCAGTCCTGACATTACCGTAGCCCAGGGTTAAGCTCATCTCCCAAGGGCTTTCTAAAATAAAAACCTTTCTGGTTATAAACAAAACACATTTTCCCAACCCAGGCTACCAGGAGCATGCTTGGAAGCCCAGCAATGTCCCTGCATGCACGTTCAGCCTTCCAACATCAAAGCACCTGCAATCCAACCTGCTGAAGCTAAACCGATTTCCCACTTGGGAGCAAACTTTAATATAGGAGCAGGACTTGTGTTTTTTAACACTACTGACCTACATTTGCAAATCCCTGGAGGCAATTTTGTCCAGCCCACAAGAAGGAGGGGCTATAAAGCCAGCTATACTGAGTTGTTATGCAGTAGAGAGCACAGCTGCACCAAACAAAACCAGCCTGTGGCATGAGGAGCAAACAAAAGCCATGAAGTTCCACATAGGAAAAACTAATACATTTCAGCCAACAAAAGAAGAGACTTTTAATTAACTTGTTCTCATTGAGTGCAGAGATAATTAAATTACAGAAACAACCACATTAGTGTAATCAGTTTAGAAGAACCCACATAGAGAGACAAAGGATTTTTCAAGATCCATCTATGAAAAAAGAAGCTCCATTTACACTGCTTTACTATTCCCTTGTCAAAAGCACTCTTGTACTTTCTGTTGGAGAAAAGAAGACCCTGACTCCAATCCAGTTTAATCAAATCCTTGAAAGACTACCAGAACTTTGGATCCAATTCTTCAGATATTTTGTATTTTTATTTCTTTCTTCTATTCATGTGGTCACTCATGAATGTCACCAGCCACTTCATCAAGGTATATCTCCCTTCCTTTCAACTCACAGTAAAGACTGACAATACAACTTGATTGCACTGAAGGGCTTAAATTTCAAATAAAAAACTAAAGTGACAAGTAAAATAACAAAACTAGACAGAACTACTTTGCTAAAATATTGGGATGAAATTAATTTTCGGAGAGGTGCAGCTCATGATTTAAGATCTTCAAGGCTTCTGAAGGGGGACTGACAGCTTCAAAAGGGAGTATATTTGTAAGGATGAGCAGGTATCTGTATCAAATCATGACGGATCCGCACTGCTTGAACTGCAGTATTCTTTAGCCAAAAAAACACCTTCCCCGTGTCAGCCAAGGTGAAAGTCACTCATGGTTTCATCCATCAAGGTCCAGCAAGAGTCACACCAGGCCAAGCACAAAGGAACACCTTAAACAGGACCATTCATATCCAGAAATTAAGCATCTGCTGAAGTGCTTTTCCAAAGTGATCCAGAATACAGGATCTTATCCTTAGGAAGAAGGGCTCATGTTCAGAGGAATTCAGGCCAGGAATGGAGAACCCACTGGGGGGTGCTCCTTGAGGGCTACCCGAACATGTTACAGGTGCTCAGAGCAGGGCTCCTCCCACAAACCCCCTGCACGCACCTGCCTGATAGAGATGGTGAGATGTGACAGGAAGGAGGAGACTTCCATGTGAAGGAAGCTGGCTGGAACAGCACCAGCAAGCTTGTGAAAGCCCAAACAGAGATTGGTACAACAGCCAACTCCTTCTGCCATTAACAAATTCCACACAAAAGCCCAAACGACAGAGCCCTGACACCACCGCATCCTCCAGCTCTCCTGCCATCTGTACAGTACAGCTGCACCAGTTCTAATCCCAGAATCTTCTCCCAGCAATTTAAGGCCTCTGATGGGGACAGGTTTTATATGAGTAACAAGAAATATCTTTTAAATAGGTAATGCTCCAGACAGACTTCAGTCAGGGGGGTTAAAAAAATAGTTTTTTATATACCTAAAAGTTAGAACTACAGAAGAAACTGCATGGTTTCTGCTATTCGCTATTACTGGACAAAAAAATAAAAAAATCAAACTAATGAACAAAAAAATCCCCATATGTATGTGGAAAAAAATTACCTGGTTTTTTTATTAAATTTTATAAGTTTATAATAAATTTTAAATTTTATAATAATTTTAGTTTTTATTAAATAATATTACAACGGAAGATCTTTTCTCCCAGATACCATCTTTGTACTAAAGAAAGCAGATTGCTCACACAATTTTTCAAACACGCAATAGCCAGTGTTTAGCAAATCCTGAATACGAGGACAAGCACACCGGTTGTGGCAGAAACCTCCAGTGCTTGCTGGGCCCAAAACAGTAACCTGGGAGGAAATATTAATTGCACACCTTCATGCGGGAGCAAAAACACCACAATGGATTTCACTTTGTCATAAGGCAAGGGCGAGCAGGACACTCAGGGAAAACCATTCCAGAGAGTCCAACACAGGAAGAGTGTCCTCTGCCCTAAGAGTTAATCGTGTAAATGTGTCTGTAAGGGGGTTTTACCCCAAGTCCGCCCTGTACACCCCTCGTATCAGGTGGCGTGGCACACGCTCTCAGCTTAGAGAGCAGAGAAGGCCACCAGGTGTCCCCTGTGCCGCAGTTACACCGCTGCAGGTCCCCGTTCCTGGGGCTGCAGTGGCATCTGCTGGTCACACACAGGCAGGATTGTTACCAGCTTCAGGAGTCTCGTCTCACGTGACACAAGAGCTTCTCACGCTTCTTGCACAATTGTTTTCTTTCCGCTGCTGTTCCCTGCTGTTGTCATTTATTATCGTTGCTGTTGCGTTGCTTTGGAGACATTACAGCAACAGACGTTCCAGCTGCCCGTCACCCGTGGAAATGTAAAACCCCAGCAAGTGAAAGTATCACCCCAGCCAATCTGTGATCAGTCTGTATCCTACCAGCAGCACGAGTCAGTGCCTTTGGATGCCTGGCATAGCTGGGCTTTAGGGAAGGCCCACGACGTCAATTATTTCCAGCCCTTGGCCTGGGACATTTGGACCTTCCTTGGTATTTCTGATGACCACATCTTGCAGACAGATCTGCGTGAGTGAGTGACAGGATGTGATTCAGCCACAGGTAGAGAGGAAAAAGCTGAACTCAATGGGATTTGTGCGCAGTGTGTCAGGACAAAGGAGAAGTTTGCATTTGGGGAGTTTCTCTTTTATCAGTGCTCAGCTCTAACGGCAAAGCAGCAATAAACATGACCCAACATTGAAGAAACGCAGTTAAAAGACTGTATTCAAGTATCCAACACTTGCTTGGTCTTACAAAGAAATCAGAGTTTTCTTCTGTCACAGCAAATAAAATAATGACTGGTCCTTCAGCAAGCCCAGGCAAGAAACCCCTCACTGGGTCGCAGCCAGAAGAGATGAAATAACACCACTATTATAACAACTGCTGTTTAAGGCATCTTCAGAAATTGCTCATTTTTAAAGAAATATTTAAAGCAGTACTTCAAGGCTTGAAAACTTTGCCAGTTTTTAAAGACCTGTGGCCTGATAAGACCTTGTTTTCCTTAAATTAGTTCTTAAATAATCAATAAAATATTTGCGAATGGGTTTGGTACACACCTGAATCCATATTGTCAGGTTTTCCTCACTGTTCTCAAAGTTCAGCCTGACTTTTAGAGAGGAAGCTCTGAGAAGCATGAATTAACACAAGGGTAACAATAAAATCGTAAGAGTTGGTAATCCAGCCAGAGACTGGAATGGGTGGGGGAGAAAAAGGAAAAACAAGGGAAAAAACCTACCCTTAGGCACATGAATCTGCAACATGATTTTTCAGAGTGTTAATTATGCTACAGCTTTCACAGGTCACATGCCTTAGGGGAACTCCAGGTGCTGCTCAGCCCTCTGGAAAAGGCTGACACTGATTTAGGCGCAGGAATAGACACAGGGAAGTCTTATTTAAAGATTCTGTATTTAAAAGGCTGAGCCTAGCACTTTAAAAAAATTTTAAAAAATAATATTTGCACATTTGGATGGAAACCCAAGTTTAGCAACACGGCATTTGCATTGCTTTCATCAGGCATTATTCATTCAGGAAAGTTGCACAACCCCCTTTCACAGCAGCATCCCAAATTTGCTAATGCGTTGCATAACTCGGACAGTACTGCCTTCTCCTCCACACCGCGTTAGGTGTAGGGAGCAGGGAAGAGCTCTTCCCTCAAGACTTAATCCAGCCCCACATGTCTAACCCAGCCCACAGGGCACACTTGTGTGGCCCACGCAGAGGGAGAACTGCTGCAGCAACAACTCTGCTCTCTCCAGGGCTGTGGCCCGGGCAGGAGACAGCAGGAGCAGCTCACAGGGCAGAGCTCCTTGGAAGCCAGCACAGCTCCCACCCACCCGCACCACAGAGTCCTGGTGATACTCAGGGCTGTATTCCCAAACTCTGCCCTGAGGGAGCAGCACTCGGCTCCCACCGGACTGACCCAGAGCCGAGGGCTGGAGTAGGGGACACCTGTACGACTCTGCCTCTGCCACCTGTGGCTCAGAAACAGCTGATTTACAACAGAGCCACTCTGCAATCTCCAGTCATTCTGCTTTTTCTGGGAATGGAGTGAGGCCACTTTTACTCCGAGCAGTTCCACCCTGCCCCCCACTTCAGCTTCACTGTCCTCGGGCAAAAGACTATCTTTAGTTCATCTGCACAGACACAGAACTTTCAGTTTCATTTAGGTCTTGTAAGTACAGCTGTTATATTTAAAGCATCTAAAAACGATGAAGAATTACTTAGGCTACTATCAATATGAGCAATTTTAAACTGAAGAGGTCAAACAAAGGTGAGTCTATTTATCTTAAAAGCTCCCCTCCAAATAGTCTCAATCAGCTTCAGATAGTATCTCAGAGTGTCTCTCCAACTGAGAAACAGTATCCTAAAGAAAATAGTTATAATAACAGCATGTAATCAGACAATTATTTTGAACCCAGCCTTTCTCACTCCTGTTTAGGAAAGGATAGTACCAAATCCTATGTTTGCCTTTGGGGCTCTTTCTTCACTTGGTCCTACAGCTGAGAGTACAGTTGCAAGACATCTCCATCAGACATGACACAAGATCTACAAGAATCACCACACAGTAGCAGCGCAGACTCAACCCACTGGCCACCCTTTGATAGAATGCTGTCTCTTGTAGCCTTTAAATTTTATGTACACAGGCATAACAACTTTTAACTCATAACTTTTACAACCTCACAGCAGGTGCTTGGGCTCCAAGGGTGGAGAAGGAAAATGTATTTCCTTTAATTAACCATGTAGATACATATTTAAGAGGAAAATTTTCAAGATTAGCTTGGTACCACCTCCTTGTGGCGCTGACTTGTAGGAGCACAGAAAAGGTAACACCAAGAATTTCTGTAAGTCTTACGCTACATAACACATTTGACAACCAAGACACACTTTTTTAAAAGCCTAAAAGACAGTCTAAACCACCACTTTTCTGCTCTATTTTGCAACCACCAGACTGAAGGAAGGTAAAAAGGCTGAATAGTAGGATGAGTTCATCCTTGGTCATGAAAAAACAGTTCTGTTTGCAACTATAGCTTTGCAAAGGTTCATTGCTTCAGCTGAAAGCAGCATGAGAGAGGTCTGTGTCATCAGTCAGCTGTCTGGGGAACATGCACACTGTTATGGTCCTTTTCGGGCACTTCCCTCCTTGGTCTGGTCTGATCCCTTCCTCTCACCCTTCCCAGTTCCTCACAGGGAAGGGGGTTTTGGTAGCACTGCTAAGTGACTCACCCTCTGAACCAAGTAGAGAAGTGTTGCACTATGAGGTGCTTTTCAAGCATGAGACAGGCAGAGACAGAAAGCAGACTGTTAAAACCCCCGGAAGAGGGCGGGACACAGAGACGCCCTTTTTGAGCTTGACTCATTATGGGTCAGTGCTGTCAGTTCTGTACCACGGGACACCCCAATGCATCAGCCTCAGACTCCAGTTCAGATCTGCAACAGCAGCTTCTACTCTCCTCTAAACCAAGAGCAAGATTGAGGGGGGTTTTATTGTTCCTCTTAATCCAGGTACCACTTACAGGACTTACATTGGGAGTTGAATTTTCCTAAAACTTCAGATATTTAGACCATGGCTGCTAGTGTCACTGACAAGCAGTACAGCCAAGGGATACCAAAAGATAAAGTATTGCCACCTCTCATCTATGCACATTTATCAGAGAGCAGATTTTCAACATGAAGACCCTCTGTGGTACAGATCAGCTTTTCTCAACAGCTTTGTCACTACTGCCTGGTGCTCATGCCAAGGTTTGCATTGATTAATTTCTTCATCGGTAATGGGGGGGACACAGAGATACACACTTAACTTTTTTGCCTACAACAAGTGGAAAATACTTTTATTTAGGACAACAAAAATCATCTGCCTGCCAGGCGTAGATTTCAGAAAAATCACAAAATAACAAATTCTCCACGGGGAGAGAGGGCACCACCCTTGTACATCTCCCCTCTGTGGTTTTGATGCCGTTGCATGAAGAAAGCGCTCCATTGACCAGCTATAGCATATGAGAACACGACACCGATGTTCTCTCCTCAGCTTTAGTCTTCACCTGCAAGTTAAGCCCAGACACTCAGCACAGCAACGGTAGCTTCTTCAAAGCTTTAGTAAATTTACAAGCACCAGGTACTTGCAGGAGCATTTAAATATTTTACAGACTTCTTTATGTAACTTTTGCTACACTGAGAGCTCACCAACTGCCCTCCAAACTCTTGGCACTCCCACAAGTAGTTCCTTGGAAAAGCTGAAGTGAATCAGTGTCTAAAGAGACTTGGGAGAAATGCAGCACTTGCAACAAATTGCTGCTGTTCCCCATCCCCCCGTGGTTCTGCTCTAGATCCACTTTTGACACAGCCTGGCAAACCCCAAGTGGGAAATGCTGCTTCTGGAGAAGGAGGAAGTATTACAGCTATTGCATGGAGAATGCAAAGAGAATCTATGTAAGGCAAGTTGGAGAGGAATGGGAATTCAGAAAACCGATACATCACAAACTGAGGTGATCCCAACAGTACCCAAAGTTAAACACTGAGCATTTTTTTTCCGATAGTTAAGGAAAAACCATAACAGAAATACAGAGACCTATGAATGAAAGACATTTCTCCAGACCTCATGTTTTTTTACAAGACCATTGACACAACAACAGAGCCAGTCTTACATGATTAAATTATCACCTGGTGATAATTTATAATGCTGGCCTAGGAAAAGTACAGAGAAGCTATTAAAAGTATATTGGAAAAAGAAATACACATTTTACAAAAAAATTCAGTATTTATTATTCTGTCTTTGTCATGTTACTTCCTCATGCTCCCAAAAACATACATTTGTCTACTAAGAGCCTCTCAGCCATAGGTGTTTCGTAGACCCTTTGGAAAATGAATCAAACTAAACAGATCACATTCAGCCTTAACTGAGTGACTGCAAGAATAAATTAACAGTACCTATATCCAGTAAGCCTCATTCTTGACTAAAGGAGGCTTTTAGCATATAAACTGATTAAGAAGCTGCAAAGGGAGGTTTCATTTCCTACCCTTTTCCATGGGAACTCCGGAAAAGTTGCTACTCCATTATGGTTTTCCCCGCTCACCATCCCAAAGGATGAGAGAATTACAGCTCTTCAAATCTGATTTCCTCAGCCTCTTGAGAGATGATTGAAAATGAACACACTGCCTCCAAAACATTCCCTAACTTTGCAGCTCCTCAGAGGTGAACTATCACTGCCTCAAATGCTGAGGCAGTATTGACTGAAAATCCACCTATCTTCTTGCAACACTTTATGCTAGATTCACAGAGAACTAACCCCAACCTCTCTGTCTTCTGGCTTTTTTCCCAGATCTTTTTTTTCTTCATCCAGCTCTTCCAGCATACAGCAAGTGCATTTCCCTCTCCAAGGGATCTGGCAGATGGGTGACAGAGCAGTCCCAGAGCAGTTCAGAAGGAACATGAGCCCCTGTCCTCCTGGCACAGCAGGACAAGGCTGACATCAAACTCTACAGACTCTTCTCTCAAGTTAGTTATTCACAGGCAACTGGGGGGGGGAGGAAATAGTGCTTAAACTCAGAAGAGGTCAGGATTTAGACCAGCCTAGTGATAGGAGTCAATGTTTATTGACTGGCCTGACAACCATCTTTGCTTTTATTGATTATATCCCAAGCACCATTTTTTCTCAGTTTGATCAAGTGTTTGTGATTTTGCTTTATTTGTTTAGACAACAAAACCCAAGGATGTGTTTCTAAGCAGCAGGCTTAGCTGTTTACAAGTTTCCCTGGACCTCTGCATCATATCTCTGCTTAGGCTGAATGGAGCACCAGGAAAAGCTTCTTAGTTTTACATCCTAAACTTACTTTTACATCCCATAAGTAAGGGCTCAGATGTAAAAGTAACCAGTAAAAGTAAATGCTCATGTAGCTGTGGAGCACACATCAGGATATTCTCGCCCAAAAACAACTATTCAAATTTTTACAATTGCTTTTCCAACTACTGAAAGCAATTCAAATCTGAATTTTATATTACCCCATGGTCTTTTCCATGCAAAGTTACTTGCTCATCTGCATAGGCACCTTTATTTAAAAAACAATAAGCAGGTAGCTTACCAAACTGCCCTACAAAGATCTAAAAGGCCACTGAGTCAAGACAGCACTAAGGAGCAGCAAAAGTAGAGTTACTCCACATGGACTCAGGCAAGAACCAAACACTCACCCACCCCAAGCTTAACGAGAATACCTGAAATTGGTCCCAGCTGGGTCTGGCTGGAATGATTAAAGACCTCTGTGTGCCCTCAGGTGACAGAAAGCCCTGAAAGTCTTCATGAGATTTCAAGTTCCTGTCTCCGAGGTTGTCTGATATGACAAGTGCATGCACAGACAATCTAAAGAGATGAGCATGATCAGAGCAGCTCAGGGAGCGAGCGAGCCTAGGGGAGCAAATATCCTGTGATTATTATCTGTGGTTTGACAACTTCATAGCTGTGTTGTTCTCATGAGAGTAACTGTTTGTTGCCCATAGTGTGTCAAAGATTCATCCTTTATATCTCTGCAGTCTTTTTCCAGGATATGAATTTAATCTGAAAGAATTTTTTCCTTTATTCTCTCAGTTTCTCTTCTCTGTCATGGGTTTGGTTTTTCCACTGTGCTTTACCTCGTCACTGTACCACCGAGCAAGTCAAAAGTTAAAGGCAAGAAAGACTTTTTGCAGAAATCTGGCTCATGGAGAAGCTTTTGCCCATTTCCTGTCCGTTCAATCCACTTTTATTCTGTGCCTCTTCTAACACATCCCCACCTCACAAACACATCTTCCTGTTCTTTGCCATTGCACCCTCGGAACTGATATTCTCCGGATAGCCTCAGACCTCTAAAAGCAACACCTGAAGCTGCTCGATGGCCTGCGGTCATCGATGAGGTGTTGTCTCTGGGCAGCATGCGGGCGGGTGAGCCTGAGCAGCCGCCGGGGCGGACAGCGCTCCTCGCCGCCTTCTCCCACCGCGAGCGGGCGGAGGGAAGGGGAAGGGAGGAAGGGCCGCCTCCCCCGGGGGTGCCGCTCCTCCCCTCGCCGTCTCTCAGAGGCCAGGTGGCGGCGAAGGGCGCGGGAGGCGAGGGGAGCGCTGCTGGCGGGGACCGCAGGTGAGGAGCGCGGGGCGATGCCGGAGCGACCCCGGCCCGGCACGGGACACCCGCGGGCGGCTCTGCGCTGCCCCGCGGCACCTGCGGCGGGGCCGGGGCGGGAGTGCCCGACAGCCCGGGATTGTTTCGGTTTTTTACAGCCCTTTTCGCTGCTGTTCGGCGCACTCCGGGCCCCCGCGGGCACCTCCTCCGCGGGGCCGCTGCCGCCCAGCACTTCCTCCAAGTGGAAGGGGCGCTGCCGTGGGCGCTGCAGCCCGCGCGCTGCAGCTCGGGCCCCCGGCACCTTCCGAGCTGCGCCGGGCACCGCCAGCCCGAGGGATACTTCGGGAAACATCGTTTCACCCCTCTTGACCGTAACCCCCGGTCGTTAGCACGTTACTCCAGCACGGTTCACGTCCTTCTTCATTCCCACTCAGCGTTTGAAGTTTGGGGCTGTAAGGGCTAAAATCTGCGGAGAGCTCGATCTGTAGAGCCATTGCTGCTTTTTGATAGCTGGGTTGACCAAAATGCACAGTAGAAATCCCGAGTGGAGACAACAGTAGCCTGAGGATAAGTTTCTGGCCTGTTTGATCCACCCGTGCCAGGCCTTGCAGCTCCCACGTGGAGCCCAGGAGCAGGGGTGCGTTCCCGAGCAGATCCAGACTTGACCTGAAGGCTGTAAGATGTGGAGCCCTGACAGTTTGGGTTTGGTTGAGGTTTAATACTGAGGGGTTCGTTGTCCTCGTTGCTTTGCTTGCCGCGCTTTGGAGACCAGGCTTTGTTTGTGCAGCGTACTCCAGTAGATTTACAAGTGTTTGTGTTGCCATATCTTCAAACTGAAACCTCCTGGTTTGAAGAGGAAGTGGGGAAGTGAGCGGCTTTAGGGAATGATGGAGTGCCAGGATTAGTGCACTGAGGCCATGGTTTTCCAAGCCAGTGAAAGAAAGGGTTTCACCCACCCCTTGGGCTACTCATTTTCACCCATGTCAGCACAAGCATTTGTGCGCAGAATTAGATTGGGAAGCGAAACCAAATTTAAAAGGACACCCAAAAAAAATCCGCATCAGCTCCTCAATGTTTTCACTGGCCTAAGAGGGCAGGTGGGACTGCTGCTTTTCTGTAACAATAATGGCTTATAGTGGAACAAGGGTGGGCAAAAGTAGAGTTCATCTGCCAGATTGCACACCCCTGTGCTCCTGAAATAAAATCACATAGTTCTCATCCTTTGGCCATGGATTATTTTTGAAGTTGTTTATTGATGCTTAGGAGCATAACTAGGGGCATTTTGACTTTTCTGAAGCCAGGATTTGTGTTTTGCTATGAATACATTGCAACGACAGCTGTTCTGTGCACCTCGTACTGCATTTGTGCTGAAAGCTTCACCTGCCTGGGAGACCATCTCAGGAGCTGGGTCTTGACTGCTTTAGGAGAGCCACGGGCCTTTTCCTCCACGAGTAACCCCTGGTCTAATGCATACCTAAGCTCGTAAAGCCATGTGGCACACAGCAGCACAAATTCAAAATCCTTTATCCCAGAGGCAGGAAAGCCAGCGTGCCCAGTGTCCAACACAATACCTTTATTTACCAAGGCAAGCCAAGAAAACTTCTTGGATAAGTATCAACCCTTGTTGGTTTAGTAACTGTTTGGTGTAAAGGTGTAGGCTGGCACATGCAAGAACCCAGTTAACAACAGTGCTTGTTCCATAGTGTAAATTGGCCTCTTGGAGTCATATAGTTATGAAGCTGCAGTTTTCTTACTTCAGGCTCTCTATATGTGTCTGTAGTTTTGGAACTTCAGGGCAGACTCCCAGCCCCATCCCAGTGAAACTCGCTTGTAAGGTGACTTCCCTCTAAAAGGATGGCTTTGAGCTGGTCAGATTATTCATTTATAATGTCATTTGTTTAAGGGGAAATCCATCTAATCTTTAACACATACACTTTCATTGCCTTTATGTTTGGAATGACTTTTCCTTATTAGTCAGCTTTGTCATTACCACCTCATCTCTGTTATCCCTTTGATGACAAATTTTGTATCAGTGGGGTTGACATCAGGTTCTAAATTACTAAATACTTGTTTTTAAGAAGATCTACAACAGCCTGTAACGTTGTTACATCCCTGCTGGCTTAGTTATTTTTTATGTTAGAAGCGGTCTGTGTGGGGCCCCTCCAGCAGAGTCTGTGACCTGGGTTCTCGTGCATTGCTGAAAGTTTGTGATAAATGGAATTCATCCATTTTAGTGCCTAAGCCTCAACTGCAAAGGCTTGTTTCAGGACAGAGAGCTGACGCGGTACCTTCTCCCACTGGTTAAATATCACAAATCCTGCTGGCAGCATCAGTTACCTTATACCTACAAGCTCTTTCTTCAGCAGAACTCAGCTGATGATAACCAAAGCTTCTACTTGGAGCATCTTCTCTAGTTTGGGTTGGCATGATTACTGATCACCTGTCCTGGCAGGAGCTTGGTGGGATCTCAGGCGATTCACCCTGCTGAGAATGACATGCGCCTACATCCCTGTGCAAGCCAGCAGGAACTGCAGATCTGTGCCTGGATAATGCTGGCAGAGAGCCACTAAAGTTATTTGTCTCCCCTTGTATCTACCCAAATAGGTAAAACTACTCTCTGGATTTGGTCCCATGGGAGCAAGCTGGCAGAACTGCAAGTGTAAACTTTGATTTGCAGTGAAAATTACAGCCCTAAGTGTACAAGTCAACAAAATGCCTTTGTTCACTGGACAGATTGCCAAAGCAGCTCCCACCCACAGCTGCAGGCTTTACAGTGTCCAGGCTGGCAGATTAGCACTGTTTGGTGGGCAAACCCAGCTAAAACTGAGCTATCTCTATCCAAATGAAGGCATCTGGGTTGGGGCTGTGGCAAAATCAGAATAAAACCAAAAAATCCCACATGCCTATCTTGCAAGAGCAATCACAAGAGCAGAGTCTAGTTCAGAGGTAGCAAGATAACACCTCTGAAGTTCCAGCCAAGGCCGCTGCGAAGTCCTGGCAGCATGGAACGATGTTGAGACTATGGAGAAATGCATTTGTTTCAGAGAGTGGAGTAAAAACACCCTGTTTGGTTGGTTGGTTTGCTTTTGCAGAGCTTACACAGACCTTTCCCAGGATGGCTTCCTCAACTGAATATGGGTCTCACACCTGGGACCTCTTGCTGAGAGTTGATCATCAATATGAAGATGCAGAAAAGGAATTCCCACTACAGGTCACGGGGGACCTTCATGTTGGAGGACTGATGCTGAAATTAGTAGAAAAAATCAGTGAGTAAAGACCTGTTGAATTTATACAGTGTTACTAAATAATATGTGTAGCTTTCCCTCTACAAAGAAAGACTTCTGTGGGTTTTTAAAAGGCACTGCCTCATCTGTGTCATGGCACAGAGCGTGGAGGTTCTCAAACTCAGGATGTTTTGTGGTCAGAACCCCTCCCTACGTTCCACCCTCTGTTGCTAAAGCCCCTGTGTTACCATAGTGCCAACAAAACTTTGGGTTTGCCTTTCAGTTAGACAAAAATAATTAAACCAGGCTAGCTATTCAACTCCCTCTTCAGACAGATGTTATAGGTGTGTGGTTTGGGGGGCAGGAGAGGTGGGTGATACCCTCTTTATCACCCGTGGCAGTCAGAGAGACAGGAGTTGTTGTTAAAGGCACTTCAGAAGTTACTGTTTCCTGTGCTATTGTGGCATTCTAGCCTAAATCTGAGCCATGTTGTCCATTGCATACATCCAGCTGGGAAGAGCCAGGAAAAGCCAGGACTGGCTGAGTCAAAGTTAGGAAATGAAAAGTAAAATACCCTGTGTACAAGGAGCAAGTGAGCACAGGAAGAAAATCTCTGATCACTTCTGTCACCCTCTCTGCACACTTACACACACGGTTCAGCCGGAAACTGATGGTAGCCAGAGTTTCCACGGGGTCAGAAGGCTAATTTTTCACACTATTTTCTTAAAATACTCAACTGGTGTGAAAAGCTTTCTATATTAATATTTAAAGCAAATCTGTAACTGATTTGTGCCAGCAGCTCTCTTGAGACACAAAGAAAACTCCAAAACAGGACAGGGCTCTGCTGTGTTACGGACATGCTGAGGAATAGCCTCTGCCTGTGGAGCTGATGAGGAACAAGGATTGATGCAAAGACTGAAACAGCTTGACCAAGATCACACAGAAGCTTTATCTGCTGCTACACCCTGACATCTGGGAAGTCATCTAACCTTGCAATTCCCATGGAACTGAGAGCAGCAATACTTTATCTCTTTCCTTGTGCATGTGCCGCTACCTAGCTGTGTGCAACCAAGACTTCCATGGACTGGAAACTGGTTCTTAACACTCTCCAGATGAGCTGCTCAGGTGCTGCTGCCAGGAGGCTGTGGAAGAGCTTGTGCCCATCTGGGTGCACAGGAGATTTTGTGGGAGGATTTTCAGCTTGCACTGACAAGTTGTGAAGTGGGTACCCTTGTTGTTTGTTCCTATGCCAACACAATCCCAACAGCATTGTACCATGTATAGCTCCAGATTCAGGAGATGCTCTTTCCCTGTGGATATCCACAAGACTAAGGCAGTGCCACAGTCAGCACCTAGGTTAGCTCTTCAGGGAAAACGAAGTTAGTTCCCAGTGACTGCCACAAGAATTCAGCAAACAAGGTCTTGGGACCTGTAGTTGCTGCTTTAATCTAAATAAATATTCCTGTTTGCAGAGACCTGTTTCCAAACCAAGTGTTTTGTATATTTGCTCCATAGTTTATTGATAACCATTTTGTATTTTCCTAGAAATAGCACAAGACTGGTCAGACTATGCTTTTTGGTGGGAGCAAAAAAAATGTTGGCTTCTGAAAACCCACTGGACGCTGGATAAATACGGGGTGCAGGCAGATGCTAAGCTGGTCTTTACTACTCAGCACAAAATGCTGAGGCTTCGCTTGCCAAACATGAAGACTGTGAGACTGAAAGTCAGCTTCTCTTCCATGGTGTTCAGAGCTGTCAGTGACATCTGCAAAATGCTCAGTAAGTAAAGATAAATCTCCTCTGGTAACTAAGTTGGAGCATCTCATTGGGTGACTTTGTTTTGATGTGAAGTCCTTCCTCACAAAACTGTTTAGCTCAAAGAGAAGTTTGAGGCAGATTTTGGGGGGGTTTGGTACGCAGTGCATGTCAGTGGTTCTCAGCCTCTGTGATAACTGATGCAAGCATTGTCAGGAATGTGTCCCACAAGCTGCAGGAGTACTGGATAGTCAAAGCTGGCAGATTTCTAGGAATCTTTGTCTTTCTGGAGCAGGACTTGGTCCTGATTATTCTGTGCCATTGACTAGGAGCTTGAGATTATCAATGTCCTACACCAGCTTTCACCATAGGCAATTTTACAGGTGTCAACCGATTTATCACCTATTTTCATTAGCATTAATGATTCTACTCTGCCTAGCTGTTATATGTGTTCACTTCAGAAGTAGCATGTTTCAAATGTTCAAAACTTCTAGATGTTCAGGTCAGGGCATACCTAACAAGCCCACCCCAGCCCATGAATGTCTCACAGCACCGAGTCCCCAAGTCTCTACCCTTTCCAATAACGGAGCATTTCCAAGTAGAGGGTTTGGAGCATGCCAGAGGTGTGCCTGTGATCAGCAGAAATCAGTTGAGTCTGCAAGCAGTTTTCAAAATCCATTTGGTTTAGGGTAAAAGTGTGATTAAATTCCTCATCTTAATTTAGATGTTCAAAGTTTAGCCCATTAACATACTCATCTTCAGAAGGAATTTACTGCCTCATATTGATCCACTTTCAATTTTATCTCCTAGCAGTGGATTGTGAAAGGTGTAGTGTCTTTATTATACCTAACAGCTCTGATATAATGATGAACATAATTGTTCAACTGGCATTTGGCCAAATTAAATATTCTTACCTACATTTTCCCTCCAGATTGAGTCAGTGCAGAAACACTGTTACTTTGAATGAGTGAATATTGTCAAAAATATCTTTGCTTACTCCAGGGTAAAAGTGTTTTTCAGAAAAGATGTGCCACATTTGTGACTGGGAATACCTGTCTGAATTAGAAGTGCATTAGAGAACAGTGAGAACCAAGACAGAATCTTGTATGAGAAATACAGTGAGTAATAAAAGGCATGAACCTCAATTACAGTGGTTCTTGCTTATTCATAATTTAGGTATTTCACAGAGGTTATGATGCTCATAGGTGACTGCAGAGCTGTTAGGGAGAAAGAGCCTTTTCCTGGCATTCTAAAAGGCAGTTACACTTCCTACAAAAGTAGATTTAAATCCTGTCCAAACTCACTCTCACAGCCCAAAGTCTTTAGCCTTGTTATAGAATTTGTGGATTTTCCACAGCTACTACTTTCAACCTGCTAAAAATAAAATTCAAATTCAGATTGCAACATGAATCTTCCTGAAATGCTGTTACCAACCACGGGTGCTCTTTTGGATGTAATCATCTTGCTTCACTTCCTAAACTGTCAATGTAGATATCAGACGGCCAGAAGAACTCTCTTTGTTGAAGCAATCAGAAGGCACACTCAAAAAGAAAAAGAAAAAAGACAAGAACAGCAAAGAACCAGCTACAGAAGATATCTTAAACCTGTGCAACTCTCCAGTGAGTTCTGGATTACCAGGTAATGAAAAATCAATATGATTTTATTGTTCTGACTAAAAGTCAAAAAGAGGAAGAAATTCTTTGTTACGCAATTGAGCCCAGAGAGGCTGGTTTCGTGTAGGATGGTCTCAGAGACACAGTGGGCCTGAAATCAGTCAAGAAATCTCCAGTATGTCAGTATTTTCCTGTTGTCTCTAAAAATGTTTTCCTTTCCCTTGATACGAGAAAGGCCACACTAGAAAACAGCACACAGGATGTGCTGCTGCCCTTTGAAAATGGGGGACCACCCTTAAAATATTAATGAAATTTGGCAACCTGCAAGGAAAATGAGGAATAAAGGCTTAAAAGGATGTGTTTCCCATGTCCAGCACAACTGAGATCTCACAGAGCAGGAAAGAGCACTTCTGTCCCTGAGGTCACGTCACCTGTGAAAGGACAAGGCCAGCTGGAAACAGCAGAGATAAGAGACTGTTGAAAGAAAAGGGTTCCGTTGTTATGATGGAAAGTGATGGACAGGACCCGTTTTCATGGGAATAACGTTGTGCTCTTAACTTGCAGCCAATCCAGGTTTATACAGTAAAACCATGACACCCATTTATGATCCTGTCAGTGGCTCACCAGCTTCTTCAACAATTACTTGGTTCAGTGACAGTTCCGCGACTGAGCAGAACTGCAGCATCCTGGCCCTCAGTCACCCCACCTGTTCTCCGGAGACACTGGCGGAGATGTACCAGCCACGGACTTTGGCTGACAAAGCCAAACTCAACGCAGGGTAAGGTGCTGAGATCCTTTTGTTTTGAAATGATCAGTGATGTCATTGTGCAGGCTCTGGACTAAAGTCTGTTGTTAGACAAAGGTAAATTCAGTTGAGCACTGTGGGTGGGCACAGCTAAAGGACAGTTTGGATGGCAAACTCCAAAGGCTTTAAGTAGACGGTGGAAAGAGACGAGGATAGGTTCAATAATTTTGCGTTAAATAGGTGACTGAGTTCTGCACAATTAAATGTTGCTTATTGTGTATACACAGAGAGTGGAAGTTGGGAGTCTGTATGAATGCTCCACCTTCTTGAGTTACATGAATTTTCCCTGGATTTAGAGGAATTAGAGCTGTTTGTTCCCACTTTTGTTTCACAATTGCACTGGAGCTCTGCAGGTGTGATGGTTTTTCCTGTACAGATGGATCTGTGGGTTGTCTTCTTCCACAGCTGGCTGGATTCATCTCGATCGCTTATGGAACAAGGTGTTCTGGAGGAAGATCAACTTCTTCTACGCTTCAAATATTACACTTTCTTTGATTTGAATCCAAAAGTAAGAGCCTTGCTTTTATTGCTATTCATTGTTTGCCTCCTTTCATGTCAAGGAGCTATACAGTAATATAGCATATATATAGCTATATATAGGATTTTAGCTAGGATCTGTAACAAGCCCTTCAGAGATCAAATCCAGCTTCTTCCCCTCAGCTACAGCTGCACTTTTACCCTCTGGACACTGAATCACTGTTCCTCATATGAAAGAAGATCTTAAATATAAAGATGGGATCTGAAGAGCACAGAAACAGTATCCCTATTTCCAGAGGGGCTGGTTTATTTTCTGCATATCTTTTAACAGGAAAAATTAAGGGGAAAACTAGACCTGCAGCATTCTAAATGATGTAATGAGTCCTGGTTTTGAAATTGGGCTTTAAAATGACATTTATGTTGCACTGTCCTCACTGAATTTCACAGCTTTTCTGGGCTGAAGCCCTCAGAAGAAATCAGGGCACTTTCCAGTTTATCTGGCATGTTTTTGGGTGAAATGCCACCCCAGCTAAAATCCAAGTACATGTCTGAACTTCAGCAGCCCAAACATTTCCCTTCTTTGCCTCAGCCAGCCCCAGAGCCATAGGATGAAATTACCCAAAAGAGCTTCAGGCAACCTAATATCTAACCTCTGCTGGGAGAGGTCATGCTCCAAGGTTTACCTTCCCATCATCTACATTTTGCCAGCTCTGGGGCTTGAATATTTCTGAGTCACTTCAGCTTATTAACCAAGTATCCAAAAACCAGATAGTGAATTAAAGCAGATCTGGCAAATGTCAAGCTAGTGCAAAGACAGAACCAGAACTGAAAAAGCTGAGAGCAGAAGAAAGGAAATGAGGAACAAGAGAATTCTGCAGGTCACAATCGAGTCAGCCATGTCACGTGATTTTCACTCTCCCAGTGTGGTTTCATGTCTCAGTTACACCAGTCCAAGGCTTCCTGCCTCAAAAGGGGATGTCAGAGTCTCACCTTCTGCCTCAGCCAGAGGTTCCTGGTTGGTTTTCTGTTGGCTCAGCAAGGCCTGGGACCATGCACACAATCACA
Organism: Corvus hawaiiensis; assembly: GCF_020740725.1. Lineage (NCBI taxonomy): Eukaryota > Metazoa > Chordata > Aves > Passeriformes > Corvidae > Corvus > Corvus hawaiiensis. The sequence goes on from NC_063215.1 coordinate 117,648,515, forward strand.
TGAGTTGGTACAAGACAAGGAGGGGAACATGGCAGAGGTGGGAGGAGGAAGGAAACAACCGCTGTGGTTCAGCCCAGTGCTGAACAGCGCTATCAGCTGCAGCTGGTTGGAGTCTGTGCCTTGGAGGTCACTTATGAGCAATGTTTGCTCTTTCCTACAGTACGATGCAGTGCGAATCAACCAAATATACGAACAAGCCCGCTGGGCCATCCTGTTGGAGGAGATCGATTGCACGGAGGAGGAAATGCTCATCTTCGCTGCGCTACAGGCACGTACTTGAGCCAAGTTGCAAAACCTGTTCCCTCAAGAGGCAGGCACAGGTTAGGACAAGACTAGGATAGAGCCCAGGCCAGGAGCTCTGCTTGGATTGGGGGTCTGCTCCTCTGGTGAGAAACAATCAGCAACATCCATCAGCCAAAGCAACTAAACTCAGTAGCAGCAGTAACACCATTATTCAAACAATTCTGGAACCATTTACCAACATTACCTGCACCTGGAATATAACTTTGATATCAGTATTAGTATGAAGTGTTGCTTCCCATACCAGCTACCATCCATTCACCTCTTCTTCCTGAAAATTTCTCTAATATACACATTCCCAACAGACAGGAAAAAAAGCTACAGCACAATTTGAAGATAGGGACACTATGGAGTACATGGAAATTTAACATGACTGAGCATGGCTTAGTCTCTGACCATAGGTAATAAAGCACAAATCCTTACTAATAATAAGTTCTTTCCTTTTAAATGTAAATGGAGCTGCCAAAAATTCACAGCCTGTCACTGCAGAACACCAGAGAACCTTGCTTCTAAGTTTCCACCTGGTATGGATGGCAGGACTAGGGATCCAAACGTAGCACCGAGTCAGCCTCCCAGATCAGGGACAATTATTCAGCAAAGGAGTACAAACACTGATAATTAAAATAGGAAACCATTATCAGCCATTGCACTGATAGGAGTCACAGTGGACATGACTCTTTGTTTGGGAAAACCCCCTAATTCCTGCAGAACTTCACACAGTTGTCCATGACTCAGGAGAACAAAGGGCCTGTTTTCAAACGCTGTGATTGTGTGTGATAATTGATGTACTGACTATTGGATATTGCTGTTTCATTTTAGTATCATGTAAGCAAGTTATCATTATCATCAGAGACACACGATTCCACCTGTGAATCGGAAGTAGATGAAGTAGAAGCTGCCCTTTCCAATCTGGAAGTGACACTGGAAGGTGGAAACAAAAGTAACATTTTGGTAGGTCCTTTGGGATCCCAGAATTCCTTTGGCTGTGCCAAATCTGTTGACTGTGATGAGCCCTCCTGGTGCTTGGTTTTTTAAAACAGTTGGTTACAGAGTGCATTGAACTAAAATTATTCCTAATTATTCCTGATAGGAGGACATCACAGACATCCCGAAACTTGCTGATAATCTCAAGCTAGTTAGGTGAGTTGTGAAAATTAAAACATACAAAACAAAAAGCTTAACCTTACAAGAGATCTCTTGAGTTTTTTGTTATAATCTAACAGTAGATCTGACAGTTATAAATGGACAAATACCCCAGATAGGTCTAACCAGCCTAAAATTCTCTTCCAGTCTTTCTCTTCCTGCTTCTGACAGTGTTCCTTGGCGAGTCTTTCCAGCTCCTGGGATGCTGTGTAGCTATACTTGTGCTCTTTTTATTTCCTAATACTCATCAGTCATCGTCTCTAAACAAAAGAGCCTACGGTTTTACTTTCAATCACATTTACCTCTTCTTTTTGCCAGTAAAAAACTAGAAGAAAATTACTGTTCTCCCTGAGAAGAATTTCTGAAAGTAACCCCAGGGAATGTATTTTTAAAACAAAAGAAAAAACCAAATTCAAATTACCCCTTTCTAACCAAACACCGAGTCTGTTTTTTCTAATACCAAAATGAGTTTCTGTCAGCGGTTGAATCTCAGACCCAGACCGGCAGGGCACCTGAGTTGTTTATTCAAAGGAGTGAGCTGGTTTTATCCACCTTTCCAAGGCACACTATTTCCTTACATGGTGGGACCTATCCCATGTGGCCACATCAGCAACACACTCCGTAGGGCTCTGCGTGTGACACCTCCTGCCCCCAGGGCCCGGTGCAGAGCAGCCTCAGTGTGCCGCCATGTGCTCCTTTGTTCTGCCATGTGCCTCTGCAGGCAGGTTTTACAGCTCACAACCCAACTCTACCTTATAATTCCCCATGAGTTTCTGTGATCCCATTATAATATCTTGATTTATGGGTGATTTAAATGACTGTGGAGACCTCAAGTCTGTAATGCCTTTTATCACAAAACAGTCTTTGTGTTTTAGAAAGATAAAGTGTTCTGTTGTACAAATATTTATCAGATTCATTCTATTGGCAGATGGTATTTTTAATCGGGGAACTGAAAACTGCATCTGAAAAATTTTAACTTGTTAACTGCTAACAATTGTTAATTATTAATTTCCAATTTGGAATTTTATTTGACATTCTTATTATTAAGGTGGCTTAAGATGAAAGGGAATTAAGGCTTTTAACAATGGGTTATTTGTTTTTCCCCAGCAGTAGAACAGTTTCCTTTTATAGACATTTAGCAGTTATTTTTCATCATGAAAAGGTTCCTATCTTGTAGAATCCAGGTAGGGTGTAAAACATTTCTTTAAAGGAACACCACCACTTTGTGGTTATAATTATTTGATTAATAAGCCTGAATGCAAAGCTGTGCTTGTCCTACTGCCGACTGTTCATACGGTGAACTTTTATTCCTATTTATTCACAGTATGCACCACAGTAAATGCTGCTTTCACGTGGGGACAGTATTGTGGAGAATTGCAGTATTTTTTTCAAAAACAACAAGAAAAAGCTTCCTACAAAGTTTTCAGCAACTTCTTTAGGGAGAGAAAAATAATTTTATCTGTCTGAAAAAAATTATAGTCCCTTATTTTTGAAGAATACCACTGTATTGGAAAACTAAAAGCCAAATTATTTGATAGGTTTGAAAATCTGAGGTTTTTTAATTTAAATTTTAAAATTGCCATTTTCTAGAAAAGGTTCTAAACTAGGATTTTTAGAAAAGGTCTGGAGGTATATATAATAAGGGTATATATAATATATTACTGTTCTCCAGCTAGTTCTATGCTTTTTATATCATCATCTTAGATTTAAAGGGAAATACTGGATTTTTTTTTTCTTTTTTCTTCTTTCTCACTTCATTGATGACCTTTGTCACTAGCTGTGAAGTATTTCTCTACTCAAGTAGTGCTAATACCTCTGGTTTTCTCTCCTGGAGGGCTACAAAGCTTCTATAAACTTAGTGAAGGAATAGAATTTTGTTGTGTTAGATATTATTCGGATTAAGCCAAAAAAGATGGTCTCTGCTTCCCTACAATGAATAGAAGTTGGTTTTATGGGTGCAGATATTCAAGATAAGGAGCTATGAAAAACTGATGCCAGCTCATATTAACAAATCAGGGGTTACATTTGTGTTACTGAGTTCATGGAAGGAAATTAGTCTGTTAGAAGGGAATGGCTTTGATTAGTAATAGAAGGAAAAAAATGAGAAAAATCATAGATCAGATTCAGCTAAAATCTGGAGTAAAAACCTCATCCATACCTGGAATAACTTTAATTGGATCCAGGCATTTCCTACCCCCTCACTGACACAGGGGTGAGTAACCCAACCAAAGCCATGGGTATGACCTTGAATTTCAGAGGTTCTGTAATATGTGTGAGGGACTTAACACTTTGTATGTGGTGGTATAAACCAATGGGATTTCTTTTTTTCTGGTAGGCCCAAGAAGCTAGCACTCAAAGCTATCAAGACATATTGGTTTGTCTTCAGAGACACTTCAGTATCTTATTTTAAAAACAAGGAATCTGCACAGGGAGAACCTATTGAGAAACTAAACCTAAAAGGTAGGACTTTTCCTTTCTTTCCTTCTTTTGTTGCATCTGTGAACTGAATAAAACAAGAAATCCCTGCTAGGCTCAGGAAGGCAAGCACAGCAGCATTTAGTCTGGGAACTTTTTCAATTCCTGAGACTCCTAAACAGGCAGATTGCACCTGCAGAATAAACAGAAAGGATTCAGTAGTTTAATCCAAACTGGGATTATCAGAGCCTGATTTGTAAAATGCCATGTACTGCTGAATTCTTAAAAATGGGTCAGGTAGGGAATGTGACTTGTGGGGTGCTTTATTTCCAAATACTTTCACTCTGCATTACATGGGAGTGTTCCCCTGTGTCCTTGTCAGAACGCACACTGGCAGCAGAGGATTATGGATGATGCCATGGGCAGGAATGCCAGAGGCTGTCCCTGCATTCTGCTGTGCAGGGACAGCTCCAAGACCTTCTCTGGGCCTTGTTTGTGTCGTGCATGGGGATTCCCACGGCTACAACCAGCTGCTGGAGGAGGAACCCCAGGTGTGCACACAAACACCAGCACCCCGTATAGCCTCCATCTACATCTACTCCTGCAGGGACATCCTTTGTTCAGCATCAGGGAACCAGTGATGCCCAGGACTCATCCTAGAAGAAACCTTTGCAATAGAAGATTGACCCCTGTGAACAAATGGCTCTGCATCCCAATCTGCATATCCTCAGTAGGTCAGAGAATGCATGGGAAAAAACAGCCAGGGTGGCTGGAACCTCACCAAGTAGCCTCTCCCACCAGTTCCTCTCCATTTTAAGTGCTGAGCATTTCCTAAGATCAGGCTGAGGTTTTGGGAGCACTCACATCCTTTCACTTGCACATTGACTCACGTGCTCCCTGAGCTCAGAGCATTCATCAGCCTGGCAAGCCAGACCAGGCAGTGAACTGGAACAAAAACCTTTCATTAGGGCCTAAGCTTCAAAAGTCTTGGCCCTTAATCTCAAAGGAAAACAACCATGAAGTACAGTTCCTTTGTATTAAAGCAGTAATTAAAGTTACTGATATAGTAGTGAAATAAACTAATTTCCTTCTGATTCTCTGTGATCTAGGATGTGAAGTTGTACCAGATGTAAATGTTGCAGCAAAGAAGTTTGGAATCAAATTACTAATTCCTGTTGCTGACGGCATGAATGAAGTATATTTAAGATGTGATAATGTGAGTAATAAGAAAAGGGAAAGTTTGGACTCAAGATTTATGGCAGATTGTCCTGTTCTAGAATTTGTATAGAAAAATGAGGATGCTGCAGAGAGTTTATTATCTAAATCTTTAGAAAATTTAAGAATGAGATAGTGGCCTAATAAATACATAATGGTTCTGAGGACATAAGGACAGTTAATAATCTTGTGTTTATCATCAGTTGGCAACTAAAGGTGGTAGAAAGAAAACCAGAACAAATTATAAAAAAAATAAAATAAAATTTGAAAGTTACAGTATTTTGTTCCAATGCTTTCTGAGGATTGAGGTTTGGATTTTGTTTTCTTTTTTCTTAATTAGAACTCTCCCCATTCAGATGAGGAGAGTGTGATAAGGATCTTACATTAGTTTTCAATTTATTGTAATGTATCTAATTAAATTGTGTAAAAATGTTCAGTAGGTGAAAACTAGTCATGCAATAAACAAGAGAATCTATTTCAAGGTACTGGATTTCTTTGAAAATTTAAAACCTAGGGGTAGGTGGAACTACTGCAATCAGGGAGGAAGAACAGTATGAAACAATGAATTGTCTTGCAGGAGGATCAGTACGCTCGGTGGATGGCTGCCTGTGTATTAGCCTCCAAGGGCAGAACGATGGCCGACAGCTCCTACCAGCCTGAGGTCCAAAAGATCCTTTCGTTCCTACAGATGAAGAACTGGACCATGTGCTCCCAAACTGCCTCTGAGCCAGAGAATGTAGATATGAAACCCGAATGCTTCGTCTCACCACGCTATACCAAAAAATTCAAGTCCAAGCAGGTATCCTGAGCATGGCTCGATGGCTGGTATGGGCAATTCCAGTGGTTGCTTAGGGATGAGGCTGGATCGAAGCAGCATTTGGAAGCTATACAGTACAACACCCTACCATAGTCATTTGTCCCTTTGCAAGAGGCTTTTTCTTTAAACTGAACACCGGGACAGGTGTTTTGGCACCTCTTCCAAGTACCTCTCCTACATCCACAGCCTGGCTTAAGTTACCCATGATGTTCTGCTCCTGATAACACTGTTCCTGAAAGTCTCTTCAGAGTAAGAAAGGAAGGATTTTAACAACTGAAAGCTGCTGTTTTCATGTGAAACAACAGGGTCTTCCTGTCCTCTTGGCCTGGGTGTCTTTCCTTCCTCTCCACCTAATACCTTGTCCAGTGCTTTAGCTGTGCAAGAAGTCAGCCTGCCCATCCTGAGAAGGGTCTCCAGAGCAATATGCGGAGCCAGGGCAGTGCTGCACAAACCCAGACCTGAGGCCCTGCTGTCCGTTCTGCCCTTGGCACTCGGGATCTGTCCCCAAGTGCCCTCTGTGCTGCATCTGCACAAACAGTGACAACGAAGTGTCTGAACACAGCATCAGACCTCATGATGTCTTAGTGAAAGCAACAGGATTTTTGTTCTCCAGTCAGCTGAAAACTTTCTCTCTTCCTGTGTTTCCCAGCTGACCGCTCGTATTCTGGAAGCCCACCAAAATGTATCCCAGATGTCCCTGGTGGAGGCCAAGCTGCGTTTTATCCAAGCCTGGCAGTCCCTGCCTGAGTTTGGCTTATCCTACTACATCGTAAGGTAATCGCACTCTCACTCATGCCAAGCTGCTCTAACGTGTTCATGCTCAGTGATTTGCAGGAAGTTCTTTGACTCCCTGTTCTGGAAACATTTTCTATTTTTTCCCCTACCGACTTTTTTGGAATTTTAGTCATTTCCATACTGCTGTTTTTTTCTATAGGAGTAGCACCCAGTAGCTTCATTCCTGGAGTGGGACTCTGCATTATGCCTTCATACAGACCTGCTGGGTTTAGCCTGAAGTAACCTCTCACTAGGATTAAACCCTTACTGTCATAAACTCTCCCAAATGTCAAAAATGCATGTCTCACTGGTGTGCTCAGGTTTGCAGGATGTGTTCACTCTGACGCTTGCTCATGCCAATGTGATAAAATGCTAATTTCTTTTGTATTTCACTAAGAAAACAGCAGATGATCCCTTTTTAAGGTTCATCCAGAAGAGCAGTGAGCACAAGAAAGGTCCCGTTGTGTTCACAGCAGCTTCCTTGGACACAGCAGGGTTCTGACCTGCAGTCTTTTCTCTTGACAAAACACCAAAAAGCTGAAAAGTACTGACACAACCGTACTTGGAGGCACCTTGCTTAATTTGTGCTTAACACCCCTTTGAGAGCCAGCTAGCAATCATCTGTGGTATAAATTGAACCAGCTGGGAACCACTGTCTGGCACAAAGGCCAGCTGGCATAGAACTGCCCACATCTGCACTATTAAACTCTGACTTCCCAAAATCCAGTAGCCTCATGTGAACTGCAGGTTCCAAACTACCTGGGAGTCACTTGAGGGAGCACTGCTTGTTTAGAGCCAGAATTCTCCCTGAATTCAGTGCCTAAAAATGCTCCCTGATCCTATTGAATTTACTAACACAGGTACATATTTTTTGCCCCATCTGTCACCATTAATCCTGTTAAAAACATGAACAAACCCAACACCTAAACTGCATTTTGTAGTGGTGAATTGCTACAAACTGCTGGGCAGTATCTCAGTGGGGCATTAACTAAAGCACAAATTGTGTCCAGGTGAGATTTTTTCCCTAAGGTTTTTCCCAGCTGCATCTAAAGAGAGAAGGTTCACAAACAGTATGAAAAATACTGAAAATACTCACAGCAGACAGATGAGATTTCTTCCAGCTTTCAGCATGAAGGTAGAGGGAGGTAGTTTCTGTACCAGAGTAATCTGTTCCTAGCTATTTCCAACTCAAAAAATTCTTACCCCCAAAGGTTCTTATACTTTTGTATTTTTCGTCTCTAATCAGAAGAAAATTGAAATGTTAAAATGCCTCAGTAATTTTGTAATGTGAGTTATACTCAGAAACATGTATATATCAGTTGTTTTGATTATATAATTTAGGTTAATATAGGTTAATATAACTAGAAGAACATGTTTCAACGTTAGAGAAATGAAGCAACAAAAATTATTGTTGGCATTTTTTCCAGTAAAAATATAATCAAGTTCATGCATTTAGGAAGAACAGTATTTTTTTAGCAGGAAACAGTGAATTGGAAAGATTTCAGCCAGATCTACCTGCCTGATTATTTTCCATCTTACACCATGGCTCTCCAGCCTACACTTTTGCTTTATAAAAAAATCCTGTTCTAATGATGGGTCCAAGCTTTCCTCAATCCCAGGGTGTTGTGACTTTTCCCATGTTTTTTGTACTTCCAGAGGAGAGCAGCTGAAATGTTTCTCTAGCCTGAAATAATTGCAAAGCAGATCTGCTCAAAGGTTTTGGGTTTTTTTCAGGTTTAAGGGAAGCAAGAAGGATGATGTGCTTGGGGTGTCCTATAACAGGCTGATACGGATAGATATGGCCACAGGAGATCCTATCACAACATGGAGATTCTCCAACATGAAGCAGTGGAATGTGAACTGGGAAATCCGCCAGGTAAACCTGGAACAGCTCTGCATTCAGTCCTTGCATTTCACACACTGGAGGATGCTTTCAGAAAATATTTTCAAACCTCAGTGAAAAGATTTTGAACGTGTTGCGACACGTTATTAAATAAGCTGTCTGCAGTTTTTCTTAGTGGAGTCTGTAGTCAAAAATCAGAAACTAAAAGATTGCCAGTTTCAAAGGTTCCTACCAAGCTTAGTCTTTACAAGTTGCCCTTGATTTTGACGGGATGAAATACAGAGACTCCAAGGTGAATTCCAACATGTTGTGTTTATTGCTCTGTCAGTAAAATCTCATTTTAACTCTCGTGCATCATCCCCTACATTGTGGCAATTCAGCCTCTATTACAGAGAGAGGATACAGGAAGCCAGTTTCTCTTTCAAATCCCAGACGGAGAGTGCAAGGCCTGCAACTCTGTGTCAATGTGTGGTCCCTGATCTGGGGTTTCAAAGCTTGAAGCCAGCTCTGTAAACTGTAGATTGCTGGGGTGGAACTAGTGTGACCTGATATAAATTGAAGCAGCCTGGGAACTGTTCCTGCTTACAGAGTTTCCACATCCATTTGCAGGAACCAGGAGAGATCAGATACACTCCCTACTGCTGTCCTGCAGTACTCCCTGTGCCAGAGCCTGTAATTCTGGGTCAGGTTGCTGGGTGTATTTTAAATTCCTCTCAAAAAAGGCAGAATCCAGTGAGCAACTAAGCTCAGTTTGCTGCATTTTAGAACTAACAGTAGCTGGAAACCCAAACCAGGACCCCAAAGGCAGATTTAAGGTCAGAAAATAACAATGGACAGATTAAACATTATTCGGTAAACAAAGCATCAGGAGGGCCATTCCTGCTCTTTCCAGTGTTCACTTTGTACACTATTGGAAAAAAGAGCTACAAGATTTTGTTGCCTGCTTGAAAAAGCAAAAAGATTTCACCACAAGAGGGCCCTGATGTAGCAGCAAATCCAGAAACAAGCAGCCAAACACCCTGAGCATCCAGCAGACCCAGAACTCTTGGTTAGCAGGGGCAGGTACTGCTTCATCACAGTATTTGTGATCCAGCTGTGCTCTCACACTTCTCTTTCTTCCCAGCTTATCTCTGTGTCTGATTTTGCCATGTCCGTTCTCCTTAGGTTGCCATCGAGTTTGACCAGAATGTGTCCATCGCTTTCACGTGTCTGAGCGCAGACTGCAAAATCATCCATGAGTATATTGGGGGCTACATCTTCTTGTCAACGCGTTCCAAAGACCACAATGAAACACTGGATGAAGAACTCTTCCACAAATTAACTGGAGGTCAGGAATGAGAGGAAGTCTTCCCACTGCCTGCTGCTTCTTACAGCTAAGACTACCAGAGATTAAACAACAATATCTCTGACTGTTAATTGCTGGTTAGTAATTATTGTACGTGTCAATTAATCTTGTACTATGACTGGGACTGTTGACAGTTTTTGTTAAATACTGAAGCTAAGGTCACTGGATGCAGTATGGCAATTCCATCACCAATACTTGAGGAAAATTTATTTGTCTTTGTTTTCTTTTTGTACAGCTCAATGTTTTTAAAGAAACAGTGTCTAGCCACTGGGCATTTTTTTAATCTAGTATTTTTAATTGCAGCAGTCTGTTTAAGCATCCAGGGCATGTAACTTGAGGATATGGTACAGTGAATTTTCTTCTCTGTTACAGCCAGGCAACTTCCATTGTTAAACTGGCCATTGTTAAACTGGCCATTGTTTATCAGAACTAGAGCTGAATAAATACATATTTTAAAGCTCCATGGCTTGTCTAACACTTGCCCTGAGAACACAAAACATTCCAAATTCCTGAAGACTAAGCTATCGAAACTCCTGTAGTGATTACTCAGTTGTTCAAAAATGTAGAACCCATGTCGACCTTCACCCACTGAAGTGGTTCCTGAAAGCCAGAGAAGCTGCAGAGCATTCATCTTGGCAAACCTGGATCCAAAACATTCATCTTTTGAGGAACATTGTTACTTACCTGGTTGAAAAATGGGCTTTAGATACTATGTAAAATTATTAAAGAGGCCTCTGAGTGTGAGCATTTCTATTTACTGTCCCTGTTACTCTGTTTCACTGTGACATCTCACTGAACTATACATGTTCACGTGTGAGGATCTGAAATGCCTATAGAAGTGATCTTATGTGTGGGCTGCGTAATGCAGAGAGTGATGCTCAGAGGGCCGGAGCCCCTCTGCTCTGGAGACAGGCTGAGAGAAATGGGGGTGTTCAGCCTGGAGCAGAGAAGGCTCTGGGGAGACCTTGGAGCCCCTGGAAGGGCTATGAGAGAGCTGGAGAGGGACTTTTGCCAAGGGCACACGGTGATAGGACAAGGAGGAATGGCTTTCCACTGACAGAGGACAAGGCTGGATTGGATATGAGGGGGAAATCCTTCCCTGTGAGGGTGGTAAGGCCCTGGCACAGGATGTCCAGAGAAGCTGTGGATGCCTCTGAGGAACCAGCCCTGAAGCCACCAGCTCTGCCTGCCTGAAGGAGCCACACACATCCACCGAAGTGAATGAAATTTGATACTACCCTGTAAAGCAAGGACAGAGTGAAGCTGGGAGAATTAATCAAACTACTGGACAAACCAAAACTGGTTTCACATATCTGAAGAAATACAATGGACTGGTGTTTTTATATCACTAAGGGATGCTGCAGAAATCACTGCATAAATTCATAAACAGCACTGGAAATGGGGAGCCCTGATTTTCATGCCATGTGCTCTGCTTTTCCCCAGCCCCTGTCAATGGGCTTCAGTGGAATTCCTCCCAGTCTGTGCAGTTTAAACGACAGCTTTACATTTTGCAAAAAAAAAAAAAAAAAGAATACAGCCAGCTTCCCAGGCCTCTGTTCTTCCCTCTCCTCAGCACTTTTTACAGGGGCTGAGGGACCTCAGTTTTCCTTCAGAAGAGGACTTACTCGCTTGTCACCTGCTTGACACAAGCTAAGTATTTTCCTCATGTTGTGAGATCCACCCAAGTCCAAACACTGGCCATATTTAAAGCCTGCCTAAGAGCACCATGGGAGAGCTAAATGTCCATTTTATTGCCGGGGCCTCTTCTACAGGCAGCTGCCTTCCACATCAGTCTCCACATAGGCTTTGCAGTGAGGACCCTGACCATGCCTGCCTGGAAGCCCCTCATTTGGCAATGAGCAGTGACAGACTCCTGTAAATTGCTCCCTGGGAAGCACAGCCCATGCTTGCCACTCTTGGAGCGGAGCTTGTCCCAGAGTGCTGCATGGACGCCCTGTAGCTGCCACTTGCCTACGTGACCTGAGCACAGGAATGCAGAGACAGGGGAAATCTGAGCATGAGTGTGTGTGGCTCATTTCATTGCTAAACAGGCACATTCACTTGCAGTTCAAGCTGTCTGCACTCGGATTTCAGAGAAACTAGCAAATATTTCCATTTTCTTTCCTGCCCCTCCTTCAGTCTTACTCCATGTGTCACTGCCTTTCAAGTAAATCCTTCGCTGCTGCTTTGCAAGGAGGAGCTCTGCCAGCTCATCCCGGCTGGCTGTAAGCCCTATCCTTTGTCATTTTGGGTTTAAGAGAGTGATCCCCTGCTGATGCCCTCTGTCCATATTTCTTTAGGTCATTCAGCTGTCTCTTCTTGCCCCACTCACCTTGCAAGGCTTTTTCACAATAGGTAAGGAACACTTAGGAAAGGAAGCTTTTTATCCAGCTGGTTTCAGTGCTGCATGTGACTGTGGCTCCTCTTTCTACAAGCAGACCCTGGAGAGGCTGGAGTGGGAAGGCATGACCCAGGGCATTCCTGCACTTCCATAATTCCAGGCTGGATATGGTGGGCAGCACCTGAGAGGAGGCCTACCCCAGCCTGCTCTGCCTGACACCTGCACCAGCCACAGCTTCGAGTAACCTTTCATCCCACCCCATGTCACCGAGCACGTCCCAGCCAGGCTCCTGATGTTCCCTTAATGCACGTGCGGTACCACACCCTCCCTTATTTGTGCAATAACCTGATCACGCTTGGCACGTCACACCTATTTCTACACAGAGTTAAAGACCACGGGCTCAGTGGGCTGGAGAAACCACATCATTAATTGCACAGTGCCAGATGTGGGAGAGGTTTCCCAGAGTGAGCGAAAGCAGGACAAGGGCGTCTGCCCTGAAGTTTTGCAATACAGAGATGAAATCCTGGACAGGAATGTTACTTAGATGAAAACAAGCCTTCAGGAAACCTCAGCTCAGCTACAACCCTATTCTGTACATGGTGCTTAATTAAACCCAAGCTAGGTCAGGGTAAAGCACTACCAAAGATGGCTCCTGCTGCTCTTACATCAAATCCTGGAGGGGATTTCACCACTGCCTTCAGCCTGCAGTAGGAGACACACACCCCGTAGTTTTCTAAAACCGCCGGCTAAAAAATCCTGTTCTTCCATTCTCCCCCTTTTCTCTACAGGAAAATGTCTTGCTTGTGCTTGCTCTGTGGACAGACCCGCGAAATAGTTCTTTTGTTGGCTTTAAAAGCCATTCTCCAGATTTTTTTCAGGATATTTTCATTCTTAACCATCACTTGGATCACAGCCAGTAAGAAACATTCACCTCAAACTTTACAGCCTGGTACCATCCTCACCTTCTCCTGTTCGCCCCAGCTCTGCTTATCTTGGTGTCACTAAGGAATGCAGGGCTCAGCCCGAGCATTCCTGCGGGCAGAGGGGCTTTGTGCAGCCCTGAATCACCCCCGGGGAGGGGGCGTCTGGTTCAGCTCTCTTTGCATCACCCGTGTGAAAAAAGGCTGACAGGAACGCCTGCCTTTGCTAACCGCTCCCTCAGGTTGTCACTGAAACTCTCAGAAAAGCGGAAAAAAGGATAAAAGGCGACATGAGAACAAACCAAAGTGGCTCACAAAAGGGAAATCTCTGCCTGCTGTTAGCAGGTATTTCAAAGAAACTTGTGAACAAGGGCTTCTGCCTGCCCTGGGAAACCTTCACGAGTACCTGGGCAACTGCCTGAGATGTAGCACCACAGCAGAAGTCTTTCAGGTGATGAGAGTTTGCAGCTAAGCAAAGAGCTGGGAAGATATAATACCTGCCACAAAAACTGGGCATCCAAAAAAGCAGAAACAAAGATGGAAAATAAAAATAACAAAAGCTCGTTTTCCAACGATGCTCTGCCTCTTGCAACAGGTTCTCTGTATCACTCAGAAATCAAGCGCCTCTGGGCAAATAAAACCTCCATCTCCCTTCCACCTTCACAAAAAGAGCAGCCGCTTTCCCAGTCTGACAGTCTGCTTGTCTCAGTCTCCAAAATGAAGTCAATAAGGTTGAACTCATTAACATTAAGGCAGCTTTTGGCTCACCGGTTTTCCTGGAGTATTTTTGTAAGATATTAAAATCAGTAAGATACCAAAATAAGCAGTGAAAATTCACTGTCTGTAAATACTGAGCTAAGGGCAGCAAACACAGCACAAACAGTTCATAGCCCAGGGCAAAGCCAGGCCGCCTCCCTGCTCTTCGGCTTCCCAAAGAGGAGGTCTGCAGCCAGCAGCTCTGCGAAGCCAGAGGGAAGGCAGGGTTTCGGACTTTCCACCTCTTATACCAAATTCCTCAGATTTTTGTAACCTGCTCCACTTTGCCCTTTGAACCGCAGCGAGTGCAGAGCTCTGAAGGTACCTGCGGGTGCGCACGTGCCGGGCCCGGCTGCCCCGCTCTGCCCGCCCCACTAGGGTTAATGGTGGGATTAGCCCCTCATTTAGGAAACCATTTGTCTTGCCCTAGAGCCATTCCACGAGGGAACAACATGTGCACCTCGCCCAGCCTCCAAGGGAACCGCAATGGCTACAGCGAGTCCTACTGGAAGCCCCTATCTCTGTTCTGGCCAACATTCATCTCTCTGGATGTTCTGGTGTTTTTCAAGGCTCTCTCCCCACGCACATAATGACCCACACGGTCAAAAGATAAAGTCTGCGTGATGTGTACTTGCAGACTCAAGGTTTTTGGGCAAGCAAGACCTTTATCTGCACTTTAGCACCGAAGTTTACAGGTCGCTGCTGCCTTCATGTCAGGGGTCTGTTTTGTTGTCCCGATAAAGGAAAAGCACTGACTACTGTTCTCCTTGGAAATTTTAATAATTAGTTGTCTTACAGTAGCAACAGAACAACCACCCTTTCGCTTTTACTTTGGAACAATCTCCATCAACTCACCCCTTTCTGGGATCGTTTCCCTGACTTTATTCTCTGTTCTCAACCTAATTATTATTTGAATTGTGGGAATGCTGAAAAACCCAGCTCAGGGCAGATCCCTCAGTGGGAGATGGTTTATGTTGTCAGTTTTACTTATCCAGCAAAGGATGAGAGACGTAGCAGGACGGGAATTCTCCCAAGCCATGTGGTACACAGATGCAGAACAGAGGACACGACCCACGCACAGCAGGACCGGGAGAGACCTCCCAAGGCTGTCACACAGGGACTGAGATGCTCCACGCCCTCTCCATCGGCAGAGAGAATTCCTCTCTGCGGGAGGAGCAGGTGAGGGTTTCATTTTTGACATATCCTAAGGGCCTCCTTAGGAAAGTAATTTGTCCTGCCTGAACTTTTCCAGGATTTACTCCTAAGAGCAAGACTCTTAGAAATTTAAACACTTGAAGCCCCTCATTGGCGCCTAAAGAGAGACCAAAGCTCATGTCAGCCGGCACAGCCTCAGCTTTACATCGTCCTGACCTGCCAACAAAGGAACACAACAATTCCTTTCCCTCCCGCCGTCAGTTGAAGACGTGAGAGTTGGGACTATTGACACTGATCTTTTCCCTCTGCCCCCCTCTGCTTAGACAAAGACAGAC
The DNA here is from genome assembly GCF_020740725.1 of Corvus hawaiiensis. Taxonomy (NCBI): domain Eukaryota; kingdom Metazoa; phylum Chordata; class Aves; order Passeriformes; family Corvidae; genus Corvus; species Corvus hawaiiensis. The sequence goes on from NC_063215.1 coordinate 117,663,874, forward strand.
AGGAGCAGCCCTGCCTGAGTGTTGGGAAATAAGAGCCCTCCCACCCATCTCCTGCTAGGGCCAAGGGAGCAGGGAAAGCTGCCTGGAGCCGCCCCCTCTCAAAGCTGGATGCGGGGGAGCGAGCCTGGAACAAACGTCGCCTGAGCCTGTGGGCAGAGCCGGGAGCAGGGAAAGCTGGGAACAGAGAAGAGGCATTTCACGCTGTCGGCTGAGTCACCCCAAGTGTATAAAATCAAGGCCAGGCAGTCGGAGCCACTCCGAGCGGAGGCACGAGGCACCGGGACTTTTGGACAGGTACGTGCACGCGGATGCGGTTTAGAGGCAAGGATTAAGATTAAATCTGACACTGGAAGACAACAGTCCAATTCCTCCCATCTTCTCCCTGCCAGTGTGCAGCAGAGCAGGGGATCCAGCGGCTCCGGTGACCGGGAAGCCCTGAGGCCGCTTGCCTCTTGCACGGTTCCATCTGACAAAAAAGGGCACAGACAACCAAAATACATTATTTTGGTGGTCCGGTATATACTGTTTTCCTGGTCCCTACTTCAAACCTGGGATGGCAGCGAAGGATAACAGTCTGGGCGAGACCTGGCATCATTCAGGGAACAGCAAGTAGAAATTACACTTTGGAATAAGTCTGAGATATTTCATAATACGTGGGGCTTTGGCCACCACCCTACACTGTAACATATTTTTGGACGAGGAATGATCATTTTGACGCCGAGAAGCACAAAAAGACACCTCAATAAGAAAAGCACTAGTTTGAGGCTGAGGCTAATTCCTTCCTCTGACACAGATTACCTGTGGAAACCTCGTGCAAGTTATTTAGGACTTTTTTTTTGACAAAGACCAGAGCAGGGGTGGGAGGAGGAGGGAGCACAGAGGGAGGTGTAACACTAAATAACATGTTTCTTGGCACTCAGGCCTCTGGGGCCCTGATGCAGGAGCATACTCAGTTTCTGACCACTTTCACTGAAATGTGGTTTGGGAGCTGCATTTTCAGTGGATCCTTTCCCAGCAGCTGGGCCGTGCAGCCTGTCTGTGGCTCTCCTACAGCAGGGCCCAGCCCTGCCACTGCCTGCCAGACAGGCTGTGGGGCACTGCCAGCTGCTCAGGAGCCCCAAAGCGCCTCTGGGGTCCCCACTGTGACTGTCCTCAGAATGGGGCAGAACTGCCCTAGCAGAGCCCACACAAGTCCAGGAGTTTTGCTGTTCCAGCTTCTGTCTTCTAAGGGAAGGAAAATCCTCCCAACACAGGAAAGGCACTTTTACCTGCCCACTTCATCACAACTCAGCCCAGTTTGGGCTCCTGTGCTTTAAAGTTTGGCAACTCTCCTCTGTCCTTGGACCTATTCATTTGCTTTGCACAGACAACCTCACAGAAAACAATCCCGTTCCACAGGCGCACTTGACCCTGTTGTTTGGGCATCACCCCACTGGAAAACTCTTCTCACTGGGCTGGCCAAACTGGACACTAATGCAGCAGGACAACCTGCTGGCACTGAGAGTCCTGGTGTGGGATACAACTTGGTTCGTGCTTCCTGCATGAAAAACTGTAGGCACACTTAGACTAAGACTGCATGATACTTCTGTCCCCAAGGATTAATGTTTACTTAGGCTTAATTACAGAAGAGCTATTAATTATTCCTTATCACTGTCTGGATATAATAGGAAAGGGCTTATAAAATGTTTTACTTTTAAATAGTTTGTAGATGCCTGGAGGGATTTTAATTTAGCTTGAAATGTTGATGTTTTGTTTTCCCCTCCCTGCAACAAAAATGAAACAGATCTTGCAAATTGCAGGCACCTCGGAGAAGGATGTTGTCACCCTTGCTCATCCTCCCTCTGCTGGTGGGGACCACGGCATATGGCCCAGTGAGCAGAGCAGCATCCAGGGATGTCACCACCTTTTTCCAGCTGGCTCAGGAAGACCCTTGGGAGAATGTTAATCTCACCAGCATGACCTGTGAGCATCGGAAGAACAGGACCTGGATCACCCTGCAGCTGACCAACAGCAGCCTGACAGCTTTCCCCATCTGCCTTCCAGAGGCCCTGGAGACCTTGGATCTCAGCAACAACCTCTTGGAAGAGGTGAATGGCACAGAGATAGCAAACCTCCCACAGCTGCGTGTCCTCTCACTGAGGCACAACCACCTCTGGTCAGTGAGGTGGGGATCTGAAGTCCTCAGCAGTCTCCTCATGCTGGACTTGAGCTTTAATAAACTGTCATCTGTGCCACCCTGCCACGGCTCTGCCCTGCCTAACCTGAAGTGGCTGTCCTTGGCTGGAAATCCACTGATTGAAATCCAGCCACTGGCTTTTTCCTGCTACCCTCAGCTGCAGGTCTTGAACCTCTCTGCAACGCTGCTCGGGCAGGATAACAGCAGAGGAATTAAAGAGTCTGCTTTTGCCATCAGCACAGATCCCAACGAGGCCATGAACAGGCCTGGAAACTCCATCAATGTGCTTGATCTGAGCGGGACCTTTCTTGAGAAAAGTGAGTTTCTGGGTCTCCCAGTGTAAACATGGGGCTTGGTCAGGCCAGGGGAGCAGAAGCCTTGCTGGGATGATGGCTCCCATCCTGGCTGAGCCTGGAGTGCAGGGGGAACACCTCACACTGAAAGCTGCAAACAGCTGGTCCAAGCATGCAAGGCACTCTCACGCAAACCAGCCTCCCAAAGGAAGGGCAGAGACCAAACACCATGAGACAGGACGATTTGTCCCAGTGTAGTCACCCACCTCAATTCTAATCCCACTGTCTGCTACTGACAGTCATCCCCCTGTCAGCCCTGGGATTAGTTTTGGGACATACAGGAGGAAATTAGTTTCTCTTTCCAGACAGGCTGTTGAAACCTTTCTTTGTCCCCACAGCTACACTCAGCTTTTAGCGCAGCACTGAGTAGCACAGAGAGAGGCTTTTTGTGCCATCCACAGCCAGCCAAATACTTCCGCAGAGGGGGGAGACAATCCCTGCCCTGAGCAATCCACAGGATGTTTCTTTCCTTTTGCCTGCCTCCCCTGCCTCAGTTTATAGCTGAGGTGCTGAGGCACACAGATGTGAGATGCCTTGCCCAGCTGCTCTCAGCCTGGGGCAGAGCCAGGGCCTTCGGGGCTCCTCAAGCTAGAGGCTTCACTCCAACTCACATTTAATAGATGCACCACCAAATTTCCTCTGTGAATTTGCCTAATCCTCTTGTGATAGTGAGTTACCCTAATGAGTCATGGGATGGAAAGGCCCTTTTGTACAAGACCTATTCTTTCAGTTTCATGCCTCTTGGCTATTTTTCCTGTGCTAGGAGAAATAAGTGATTTGCCTTTCTTGCAACAGTCGGGACCATGTAGACCACTTCTCTGAGCAGAGAAATCCTTGTTCATTTAATCTCACCCAACAAGAAAGCTATTCCATATCTCTTATCAGCTTTATTGTCCTTTTTCCCCAACTTTTCCTCTGCCCTATGACAGCCTGACCTGCAGGGAATGTTACAAAAATGCAGCTGCATTTTTCTAATACATGAGTGTTTATACACTGGTGTATTCATTTTTGTTCTATTCTTTTCCCAAAGACAGTAGCTGCAGAAGGTGACAGATACTTTATGTCTATGAATTCAAATCCTTTTTCTAGGCAGAAATCCACAGGAATCCTCTGTTTAGGCAATAAGTGTAAATACTTTTCTCTTTCAGTTCAACCAGAGTGGGCCAGAGACTTGCCCAACCTCAGATCACTTCACTTGACAAAGATGCCACGTTTAAGAAGCCTCAATAGCAACTTCTTCAAGTCTCTGCCTGGTCTCCGAGAGCTGCACTGTCAGGACTCCCATTCCCTGGGTTTCGTACAGACAGAGATGTTTGACAGTGCTCCTCATCTGAGCCATCTCTCACTTGAGAAGTGAGTTGTTTTCTTTTTTGTCCTTCCTTACGTAATGCTGTCTTTGCCTCACAGTGCTGTGGTGCCTGGGAGCTGACTTGAACAGTTTGTTATGAGATTTGGCAAGGAGGTGCGGACTTGCTGTCTCTGCCATGTAAAACCTGTGATCTGGCCTGATAGAGCTGATACAGCCCAAAGAGGCAGCATGGGACTCATAGCACAATTAATTGTTTGCTTGAGGTTGTATCCATTGTGCTCCCACTCCTCTGCCTTATCTCCCTGTCCAATGGATGAATTCATCCAGCGCTGTTCAGATCAGCACAGACCCACTGAATCCCACTTGTGATATAGAACAGGCTTCCGACACCTACAATGGCAATATCCCATCAGAGGAGAAGCAGGTCACTGAGGATTCCCTGCTCTGCAAAGCGTGAATGCTGACAATTTCCTAAAATCTGTATCTGGGAAGGAGACTAAAATCCTGTCCCTCCCACTTTTACTTTGAGAGTTTAATATAGTTCCTTGTTCAGCATTAGTAAAAGCAATGGTTTCCTCCTCCTTCTAGGGGTAGCACCTCTTGGTACGAAATACTGAGAGGGGCAAAAGTCTGAAAGTGATTTATCCAAATAAGAGCAGGTGAAGTGCACACAGAGCAGTCAGTATAAAGGAAAAGATCTGGAGAGCACTTTAAAACATTTTTATAATACCGACCCAGATTATAAGCATATCAGAAAACAAACACTAGAGCACTGGCTGTGCCTAGAAACCAGTTTCAGGAAAAGAAACCCACTTAAAGAAAAACCCTATGGATTCCATCCCCATTTGATTGCCCTACTGAATTTACACAGCACTTTCCAATGTGTGCAGGAATACCAGTTCAAAGTGCTAAAAATCATGCCCAAAGTAAAAGGAGTAGCAGTAAAGGTCCTAGACAAAAGAGAGCATCTTCTGAGCACGCAAAGCGCAGGATGGTGGGTTTCATAACTGGCTACTGCCAAGGGAACTGGGAATAGTGCTAAGCACACTCCAGTTGTTGGAGGGTAGCTCAGTGTTTTCTAATTACTGCATTTGTCATCCTGTAGCTGTAACCTGAGTTCCTTTAATCCTTGGAACATCAATTCATCGGATGGCATCACCATCAGCTTGTACGGGAATCCTCTGCTGTGCAACTGCCAGCTCTCCTGGCTGCTGTCCAAGCCCGAGAAAGTTGTTCTGCAAAAGTAAGTGAGCTCAAGGAGATAAAGTAATGCTCTTCAGACACAGCTTCAATGTGAAAATTGTTTGGGGATCAGACATTCACCGCCGTCTAAGTTATTCAAATTTCTCGTGTGTTCTTCCCTTCCACAAGAGGTAGAAATGCAAAATAATGTCCCTTTCAGGGACAAAGCATAAAGTGTTATTAGCTGCGGATTTAAGGTGAGAATATTTTCCTTCTGGTTTGGACCATATTTCACTATTAGCTGAAGATAGAAAATGAGCTGTCTTGATGTGCCAGCTCTGGGGGCAGAAACTGAAAAACTTTGGAAGACATTTAACAAATCATTTCCTCGTAACCCTGCTATTTCCAAACCTTACATCACCACCAGCAGCCAACAAAACCCCTTGCAAATAGCACCATTTCTCACCTATTGTTTTCATGCTCTCCCACAGTTTTACAGACTAATTACAGTAAGCTGTGGCTAAAAGAAATATTTGCATATAAATGGTCTCTCCTCCTTTTGAAAGGCCACCAAGAAGATTTGTCATCAAATCTCTCAGAGAGCAGGGAAGTAGATTGTTGAAATTAGATAGTTTGTCATCGGGATGGGTTTAGCAATTGCATTCTTTACCTACCAAAACTTCAGTGTCTGAGTAAGTAAAGAATTCGATTTTAGTCATTTGAAAGTCCCGACTCAGCCCACCTCCAGCTGCCTAAGCCAGGTGAATTAAGAATCCTGGGAATCCTGTTACGTGTCTCTGCCTGTGTTCCCCTGTTACTGTGGCATTAAAGTCTGACTCTTTAAAACAAGTTGCCTTGAATCCCGATGCCCTTTGCTAAGGTTCACAGCCATTGTACCAAAGGGTGCTTCCCCTCAGGCAAAAGATATTCCTGCACCTTATAAAACCAAAACCAGCTAAATTCCACAGTCAGTGCTGTGGAAAGCTGCCTGGACTATTGCTAAAACAACCTAGCTTTGGTCTAGGTTTCACATCCTCACCAATATAAAGATGGTTTTGACAGCAGGTTGCCAGTTCCAATCCAAGCAGTCTACAGAAACTTGTAATGTTCTTGTGAATCTTGACTATTCTGGTTTCCCTCTGCAGGGCTTGGGAGACTTTTTGCACATCCCAAGAAGATTCGGGCAGACCTTCAACATCTTTTTCACTGCTGGAGCTCTATGATAGATGCCAGTCTGAGAGCAATGTTACACTGCCGGATTCAAACACGGCCTCTCTTGATCACGATGCTTTCAACTTCACCAGTGGTGATGCCACTGCTGTAGTAACAACGGACTCAGCGCTGCTGACCAAAGATTTGACTCACACCAGCTCCGTAATCCAGGGGGATGTATGGAGCACGGCAGCATCTAACCCAACGCTAACCAAAGACACTTACACCAGCTCTCTAACTAAGAGGGATGTATGGAGCACGGCAGCATCCAACCCAACGCTAACCAAAGACACTTACACCAGCTCCCTAATCCACAGAAATGTAATGAGCACGGCAGCATCCAACCCAACGGAGCCAATGCTAACAAAGGCCAACAGTTCCTCCCATGAGGAGGAGGCAGTTTCTGAATCCACAAGCAATCCCCCCTCCTTGGCATCCGTAACCTCCTTCCCAGTTTTTCTCAAAGAGCTCTTTGCTCAGTCCTCAGATCACAGCTCCACAAGTCAAACTGGAACAGAACAGCTACAGAGAGGGCTCAGAACAACCGACGCCACCTTTCCCCAGGAAGGGCCATTCAACCAGACCACCAGTGATTATTCCACTGGAGCAACAGCAGTCTCCCGCACCACCAACCATCACATTCACTCCTTTGCCACCCATGCCATGGAAGGTGCCCCCCGAACGAGTCCCCCACAGCTGAACTCCACAAGGAGCAGCGCCCGGTCAGAGCCCGCACCCACCACACCATCACCACATTACGTTGATGACTACGATTACGAAGAACAACCAAAGGAAACCCCGGTGCAGCTGGCACACATTGCCTGTGACTACAATCCTTGCAGGCACCTGCAGAAGCCGTGCAGTGAACTCCAGAGCGTATCCCAGTGCTCATGTCCTGGCACATCGAGCGAAGATGAGGTTCCAGACCCACCCAGGCTCAGAGAGGTGATTGAAATCACAGACAGCTCTGCACAGATACGCTGGTGTGCCCCGTATTCAGTTGTGCACACCTATGAGCTGATACTTCATGCCCAAGACAACGAGGACAGGCAGTTTGTCATGGACAACATTTACCCCACGGCCAGGCAGTACACTCTGTATAACCTGCTGCCATTCACCACTTACCACATCTGCGTGACTGCTTCCAACAAAGCAGGGTCGAGCCAGACAACAGGCCAGGAAATTCCAGGTAATTCGTGCACCCGATTTAAAACAAAACCCAGCTACAAGTATGTTTTTGCTGCTCTGTCTGCAGCAAGTGGACTCTTTCTCATTACCACAATTATTTTGTCTGTATGTCTGTGTAAGGCATGTAAAAAACCTCAGAGTGAGCAGTATGGTACACACTTAGTCTCCTACAAGAACCCAGCATTTGATCATCCCTTAAAACTACAAGCCACTAATTAGCTCTGGGTTATTGCTCTACACATTCAAAGCTCACTGTCTCCATCACCTTGGTGTGTTTTTGTGAGACTCTGAAAATGTCCTTCAGCAAAACTATGAACCATCAGATTTCATGACCCTGATGTTTCTAAGGGAGAGAAAACAACCAAAAAAAAAAAAAAGAGAAAAACTCACAATGAAGGTAGTCAACAAGAAAAAAAGTCTTTGGACTCCTGTTCCTGTGCTAAGCAGCAGCAAACCTGGACACTAACCTTGAAAAGTTGTTTTTATAATCACCTACAAATAGAGTAGCATAAATTTCACACAGTGAGAGGCTGCCTGGCCAGCTGTCTGCCTCCATTATCTCTCATGAACACAGTCAGATGAGAGCTGTAATCCAAGGTGCATTAAGCTGAGCAAGACACACTCTGTTTTATTCACAGAGCAAAGCTGGGGGTTCAAGTTTTTTAAAGGTATTATCCATAAAGAGAGTACAGCTGAAAGGAGTGAGTGGGCTCAGTGCACAAGGTGCTGTGTAGCTCCAGCTCCTTTAAGTAACTGCAGTGGATGCAGATGATCAACCTAGCTTCAGTTCAGGAAAAAGAAACATGAAATTTAATTGTAGTCACAGATTGTGCAGGATCTGTAGGGCAGGGGTAATTGCTTTGTTCTGAATTTTTATGATGTTGTTCACAACTGAGCCTCCCAAGTGCTTCCCCAACACCAGCTCACAGGCAGTTGGGAGTGTGCAGTACAGCAGCGACCCACAGAAGTGGGGAGGGGAGCATATTAACATTTGCTTCCCAATGGATTTTAAGCAGAGAGGATGATCCGTCCCAATCATCCATCCCATCTACAGATTTAGCAGCTGATGATTTACCTCATACAGCGGCAGAAAGCCAAGTAGTGAAACAGTTTAATGTGTGTGCTGCTGAGACTTGAAAAACCCAAATCCCCTGCACTAGCAGCAGGCAGTTCTGCAGACATCTTTCAAATGAACTCTTGGGTGCCAACTTCTGCACAATAATAGCAAGAGGTGCTGACAATCCCAGCTTTGAGCTTGCCATTAGAATTTGAAGAGATGTTTGTGTAAGGGCAGGCGGTTGTCCCGATCTGGTATTTCCCCATAGGTTTTAGTTCCAGGAGCTGCCTGTTCCTGCTGCTGTACTGACACAGTGCATAAAGCCCCCTGAACTCTGAGGGGAAGGTGCTGTACTGTGTAAAAGACTCTCTGCTCCATTCTTTTGGGGTTTTTAATGCTTTCAGTATTAACAAAAATAAAAGCTACACAGCTATGTTCTGGTTTTTTGTTAAAGACATGGCTCTTGGTGTTGTCTTTACCATCTACAATGTTAAGCCTGAGAAATGAATTCCTTTTGTTGTTTTGGAATGAACTTTCAACGTGTAGTAAATAAATGTTTTTATCATGGTAAATTTGTGTTCTCTGATGTCCCAAGAGCTTTCATTTTGTACGTGGCAGAAGGAGGCAGATACAGATTCCTGCCATGTCTGTCCTGAGCTCCATGACTCAAACTCACAGTAGAAGTGAAATGCAAATGGAGAAGATAGGATGGTGTCACCTTTCACTTTGAAAATCTCTTTTATTTTTTATTTTCATATTCTGGTAGTTCAGACTTTTCTTCGTTTGGACCTAGGTTTTTATACTTATTTCTGGCCTGGTTTTTCCTGCATTTTCTGGAGGGTTTAGTGAATGGGTACAGATGGCCGTCATTTGAAGCAAGCAAATGAGCCAAAGACTCGTTATCCCAAATTGGGGCAGAGATCATATATCTCCTTGTGTTTGTACAACATAGCTCTAGGAGACCTTGACTGGGGTGTTTGGTTTTAACAGAAACAAAGCAAAATAAGAGATTGTGAATAGCAATTTATATTGTCTTATATGTTATATTGAAGATTAGCTCTAGAGAAGGACAAAAAAAAGATACTGCAACTGAAAATAAAGATTGTTCCAACTTAACTATTAGTCCAAAGCAAGAGGATATCATTTAAAATGAGGTATTGAGAGGACACATCTCACTACCCTTTACCACACTGCAGCTCATAATCGCTGAACTAGAAGGTTCATCACAACTGGTTTCTCCAACCAGTTCTCACTCCAGCCTCTCCTGAATTTCACAGCCTCCAATTCTTAAAAGTGCCCTTTCTGGGAGCCACACAAATATACAAGTCCCACAACCCCCACTTGTTCCAGCTTAACGTAACCCTCAACAGCCCATTTTGATCCGAGCTGATGAACCATGCTGAAACACAGATGCCCCCGCCAGGGACAGTGCCTCTCTCTTGCCTGGTAACACTCAGTCCTTCCACAAGTGGAATGCAAGAGATTGAGCAGCAGGATTAAAAACATGGGATTTGTATTTATCAACACCTATGAGAAGTATCAGTGCTTCAAATGCAGATTTTTTTTTTTTTTCCTACTACAACTTTATATTTTCACTGGAATTCATTTTAGTAATGACCAACTAAACTCTGTTTGCACTGGAGGGAGCTCTCAGAGCACTGCTCAGGACTGGGGCAGTGAGGGGAGCAAAGCAACCCAGGGGCTGCACAGAAACCTTCCCAAGAAAGCCATTTTAGGAAGCTGCCCAGCTTTGCTCCACCTGCTCGCTCCTTCCCCTCTTCCTGCTTGCACCCAACAGCAAATCCTGTTAGTACCTCCAACTTCAAAGACATCAACCTTTGGCAGTGTGACTGGAATACCCAAACATCTCTGAAACAATTTTTAAGAGCTATTAAAAGCCAACATATAGAAAATATATAACTAATACTCCACTTACTGTTTCACAGTTCCACTCGTACTGTTTCTCTGAGAGGAAGGTCACTTGGGGGAGGTGCAGAAAGCATTGAAATACAGTTTTTGAACAGCTTGTGTCTCTGGCTTTTCTTTCTCAGAAGATCCTTCTCCCCCAGATCCTTCTCCATTCACTTGTCAGTGTTTTTCCTCTTTCCAAAGAACCAAGTCCAAGCAAAGAGAGTAGGCAATGGTGCCTGTGGGTGCGTCCCCTGGTTGTCATAGCAGAAGTGCGCAATGCTCCATCTCTAACAGCACTTGAAAATCAGTCAGAGTCTCAGCAGAAACACTCTGGGAATTGGAGCTGATCCCCTCCATACAGGGGAAAAAAAAGGCTCTGTAAGGGCCAGAATTCTTGCTGGCTGTGAGGAAACAGAGAGGGGCACCTTGCTTTTGGTGCAACAAATGCCATTTAGAGGAGCAGTCCCTGAGAGCCTTGTAAGCAAGTGGGTGGGAAAGCCTTGTAAGCAGGACAAGGTGCTTCAGCCTGATCCCTCTCAGCGCCAGAAGGGATCCCACTTTTCAGAGCTGTCCCAGGCTAGAGGTGTGACGGGCATTAAATGAGCCATCTGGGAGATGGTGCAGCCCAAGGCAGGGAGCTCACACCACATCCCACGCTCCATCAACCTCTTCATGGAAGGAAGCACAAGTTCAACCCCGAAGCTCCCTCCGCAAGCCCTGCCCTGGAACAGCCGTTCTCCTTCACAGGGATCTGTGGAACAACACGTTTATGTGGAGTTAGAAATGAGGATGCCTCTGAGGGCTCAGGATATTGCTTGCCAAGAAGCCTCTGATTTGCTCTTTACCTGTGAAACACAGAGAGATATTATCACAGGTGAGAACATGTTCCATGTTTTCGGAAACAGGTATTCATAAAAGAACATGTTTAAACTCCGGGTGCTTTTTATTTTTATCAGCTCTCCAAAGGATGCAGAGTTTGTTCTGAACAGGACAATCCGTTAATCCCAACCTCTCTAAAAAGTAATCAAGCAGCAGTACAAATTAACACTATTCGGGAATACATTCAGGAAGCAAGGTTAGCGCTCTGCTGGCACCTAGAGGGAGAGGGGGGAATCATCTCCCCAGGTATTCCCACCGGGCAATACTCATTCTTTCACCAAAGAGCTTCAGCCTGCACCGTGCAGACCAAGGGTCCCTGACTTACGGTACCCGTGTGCTCCTGTGTGTCCTCACCTACTCCTGTGTGAAGGGAAAGAAGGCAGAAGTGCTGAGAATTAACAGCAGCAACAGCCCCAGTCCCACAAACTGTTACTCAGCAGCTGGTCTGTCCCTGCCTCTAATTCCTTTTGTAGCCTTCTGACCAGAAATTTCTCTGCCAACTTGCCACTGATAAGGAAAAATGTAAGTTTTTTTTGTAAGAGCAGGGAGGGAATTACTGCCTGGAAAACCAGTCTACGAGCGCAGTAAGATTTTTTTTTTTTTTTTAACTATTGTAGATTTTAGGCAGAAAGATCAGATTGCATTCATTGCACTTAGAGAAAAATAAATAGCAATGTTTATACTGGTGTCCTAGCAGAACAAAATCACTATCAATGGAGTGTTTTTCCTCCCTCCCAAACCACAGGGCAGCCCTGTATTTTGTGCTGCTACAGAACCCTCACCCTTCAGTGCCGGGCGACATTACCTACAAGTACACACAGTAGGGTAGTACTTGTATGGCACTGCAGGTATTCCCTGACACACTCCCACAGTGTGTGTCCTCATTTTTTCCTAGATCCTTTGCTGAAAAGACTGTGAGCAGCCTTTTGATCTATGAATGTCAAATTAGATTTTTAAAGGAACATAAGTGAGAAATAACTCTCAGAAAATATTAACAAGAAATGGAAGGAGTAGGATGAAAGGGACGAAAACTTCACTATACATAGTCCAGAGCAGGAGAGAAACAAAGCAGCTCAGAAGAAATCAAGTAAAAGAATCCCATGAAAATCCATAAAAACCAGAATCCCTCATACATTGTCTTCTCCAGGAGGTGGAAGCAGCGATGCACCCATCCCAGCCAGGCAGGGCTGGCACCTCCTGCAAGGCTCAGCCTCAGGCACCACAAGCCCAAACTTCTGGCATGAAACTCCAGATAGAAGAGGGGGGGAAAAAATCACATACTCAGCACTAAGGAGAAATTTTCTTCTTTGAAAAACAAATCTATATGTTGTGCAAAAAACTTTGTGCTGGGAAGACTTGAGTACTGTGTTTATTAAATGTTCAGAAGCTACTCGCTCTTATCAGACCATGGTTAAGGAATGGTACTTAACTTATCTAAGGCCAGAGGGTGAAATGATGTCACCCTCTTTTTGGCAATCATTCCTTCTGCTGTCATCACTGCTGCCTTGAGGATTCCCAGTGAGTTATCTCCAAGGAAAAACAAAATACCACCCCCCATTCCTCCTCCCCCAGACTAACCTCCATCTCAGGAACATTGGGCCAGCAACAAACATCCCCAGAGGACTGAGCTCTGACCTCAGTGCACCTCTAACTAAAAATCTCTCTTCTTTGTGCAGCCGCCTATTCACCCAAAGCCAGAAAACACAGAGTTTCTACCACATTTAGTCAAAATAAGGTCCAAGTTCTATTTGAAGGACAGAGTACTAAGCACGCAAACCTCATTTTTTTCAAGAAACCAAGCTAAAAACCCCCATTACAACCCCAGGATCTTCCATGGGGATGTTTATTGTAAGATTTGTTTTTGTCTCCCTGCTCCTTGTAGAGGCTGGAAAAGATCAGAACAGCCAGAAATTATGATAAGAGGGTAAGGAAAACAATATAAAGTGCAGGCAGCTCTGAGTCTAAACTCAGCTCTTAAGGCATATCCAGAAGGCTTCAGGGAGTGATGACTTTAAACGCGACCTAGTGACACATTTGGTCCTTTGGGTGCCCTGGCTGAAAGCTCAGCCTTCACCCTGGCATGACAAGTCCTAAGCCACAGTGCCTGCTCCGGGTCAGTCCCCATCCAATGCCACCTTCACACCCACAAGGACCTCAGATGAAATCCAACCATAGCCAGGGAGTTCATACTGGACACAAATGAGGCAGATGAGGGTGACAGGGGATAACAAAACCCCTTAAATTAGCCAGACAACTAATCATAAATCCAGTGCATACCTGAGGGCTGGTGAAACCCTTCCTCTGCCTGAAGTCCAGTCCCAGGGAAGGAACCCTGCCAGACCAAAATTGTTAGTAAGGAACCCACTGACCACAGGAGCTCTAAACTTAGCTCAGCAGCTTGCTACACACCAACTCAAAACCCAGGCTCCACCCAGCAATGGAATAAACTCTGACCCCAGATGATTCATAGCACTGGAGGAGTTGCTCTTACCAAGCACAGAGCCATGTGTAACCAGCTCTAACCTTCCTTTCCTTCAAAATTCTGGAAAATCCTGGCTCCTAACCCTAGGGCAACAGTGAGCAGCACGCAGTAGCTGCTGGTAACAGCACACAATCTGTCTGTGTTTTCCTGTCAGGTCCTTTGTGGCATCCTGTGGCAAAACCAAAGCCCAGCTCAGCACCAGAGAAATGCCACCACCCAAATTTACACAATATCCTTGGATGGAGCTATGCCACTGATTATACACACCTAGGAGAAACCAGGATCCTCCTGGGATACCACAACAAACTGGGAATGATCCCTAAGCTGAGGTAACAAGGTGACCAACCACAACCTAAGCATCCCTCATCAGCTCCTTTAAAAGCTTGGCTCTCCATTGATTCCAGCTATAACATTGCATTATCCTGGATATAACATCCATATCGAGGATTTGGTACTGCTGCCGTCTTTGCTTGCTGTAACTTAAGAGCAGGGTCAGAGTTCACAGTGATTTTGGTCACTTAGGGTGTGTTTCTGATGATTCTGGAGGTGATACAAATCCAGATATATCCACACTGTTACTAGGTAGGCCTTTTCCCTGTGTATGACCTAGATGTGTGTTTCTCTACCTTTATACAACTGTTTTCCTCTCTGCCTGCTAAAAATTGAATATAAAAAGGCAAAGACCATCCACTTCCAAATCCTGGTCTCAGTTATGTTTCAAAGGTGCATAAATCCAGGAAAAAAAAAAAGGCAACTGCTAAAAATGGTTGAAAGATGATAGAGTTGTTTTCCCTATTTCTTTATTCTGACAACGGTCCAAATGCTGGGTTTTGATGCCTCACCATACAAAGCTGTTGCTGGTACTAGAAAACTGCTCACCACGGGGATGTGCTTCACTGGCACTGAGCTCCTGATATAGGTGCAGGTGCTTGAAAATGGGAAACGACCTCAAGAGCTCCCATCCTCCACCTGTTTCTTACATCTTGCTGGTGCAGGGACACGTCTATTGGATAATTCTCTCTACACAGGAGCACTTTAAACCCTGACTTTTCACACACAGCCAAAGATATGCCATAAAAATGATAGGGTTTAGGTATTATGTGGGTATTTTCCTTTCAGTCGGAGCTCTTTTTTGAGCTGCTGTGTCTTACCATGAACACAATACAAAATGAATTCACTTTGTGGATTTGAGTATGTGCTTTGCATCTAAACTACATAACATTTGTACTGTTCAGGGTGAAGAAAGTAATTTAAATAGCTATTCAGAAATATATTTTAAAAACCCAAACAGAAGCTTCTTATAGCAATACAGCATTTGAGTTAAGATCATCCTAATAGGTACAAGCATTTTTCAACTCTAACCTTATTTTCAGTGATGATAAAGCCTACCTCTCTACAATGGTGGTACAAGCTGAGTCTCTCAGGCACATGAGAAGTTCGGGCTGTTACAAAAAAAATATACCTTGTATCTCTTCTTTTCCTGTAATTCAATCCTGTCTAACTTCAGCTGTGACAAACCTGCTGCTTAAACCCCCCTTTGTGGCAACGGGTTCTGCAAAAAACAGCTGTTCAAAACCTACCCAGGACAGATGGGATGGCACAGCAGGTCCTGGACTTAGCAGGGAAAGAGCTGCAAGATGCCACACAGAGACTTATAAAAAGGAAAGGCTGTGGCTGCCTGGCGCTGGGTCAAACCATCCTTCCCTCAGCCCTCGGCTCCTGAGGGATGAGGGCGGGATCCCGCGGGCTGTGAGCCCCATCCCGCACCATCCCTCCCTCAGTTCCCGGCTCCCTGAGGGATGAAGGCGGGATCCCGCGGGCTGTGAGCCCCATCCCGCACCATCCCTCCCTCAGTTCCCGGCTCCCTGAGGGATGAGGGCGGGATCCCGCGGGCTGTGAGCCCCATCCCGCACCATCCCTCCCTCAGTTCCCGGCTCCCTGAGGGATGAGGGCGGGATCCCGCGGGCTGTGAGCCCCATCCCGCACCATCCCTCCCTCAGTTCCCGGCTCCCTGAGGGATGAGGGCGGGAACCCTCGGCCGCGCCCTGGCGCCCCCCAGCGGCCAGGAGCGCAGCGCGAGACAAGCCCGGCCCCGCCAGGCGGGAAAATCTCCCCGAGGCCCCCGAGCTAGCGCGCGGCTCCTTTATAGGCGTCCGCGCAGTTCGCCGGCAGGCAGGTGGAAGGGGGCGTTTCGCCCGCCGGTTGAGCAGCGCGCAGGCGCGCGTTGGGCAGCCCCGCGTGACGCGAGGCCGGAAGGCCCCGTTCTGGAAGCATCCCGGGCCCATCCCGGTCTGTCCCGCTCGGCCCGGCCATGCCCGAGAGCGCGCCCGGCAGAGCCCACGGCGGGGCCGGCAACAGGGCCAAGGGCGCCTACCAGGACCGCGACAAGCCCGCCCAGATCCGCTTCAGCAACATCGCCGCCGGCAAAGGTGCGGCGGCCGCGCGGGGGCCGCCTCGGCGCCGGGGGGAGCCGGGCCGGGACCTGCGTGGGCCGCGATTGGGGCGGGGGACGATGGATCCCCCGTTGCTGTGTCCCGCCCGGGACTGTGTCCCAGGGATAGGAGCAGGAATTCCATGGGCTTGATGGCTGGGAGTCGCCCGGGATGGGCCGGCGCGTGTAGGGGATGCGATACTGAGCACTGACACGAGCCCCGGTCGCGCTGCGTGCTGTGTTCTGTTTCTTTGTGATTCCCCAGATTTAAAATGGCTGCAGTCAAGTGATCAGATACTAATTGCTTAAAAAAAGAACTGTGGCAATCAGTCCTGATACTGCAGCGGCTTACATCATTCCACTATTTGGGATCTTTTGGTCTGTCTGGGAATTGCTTAAAACTGGGAGGAGTTTTCATTTTAGAAAACATGTTTAAATGATGGAGTGTTTGTAGTTCTTTAGATCAGCTTGCAAACATTTTCTTCTCTTCCCAGCTGTTGCCGATGCAATTAGGACGAGCCTTGGACCAAAGGGAATGGATAAAATGGTAAACTTTGTGTTTTAAATTGTCAAAATATTAAGCTTATTCGAGATGCTGTAAATTCAACATGTCTTATAGAGGATGCTGCCTTTTGCCTTAATTCTTTCCCATGTTTCAGTTATTTAAGGGAAAGTGGGAACTAAATGGAGATCTTGGTTTGGGAAATGATGTTAAAGAGAATACTTGGAGTCTCAAATGAAAGATTTGTAGCTGCTGATTGGAACTGTGTTCCTGCCCTTTATTCCCAGATTCAGGATGCTAAGGGAGATGTGACAATCACGAATGATGGTGCCACCATCCTGAAACAAATGCAGGTTCTGCACCCTGCAGCCAAAATGGTGAGTGGTTCCTTTTCCATTTTGTGTGGATTTGCGGAGCAATGCCTGGGATAGTGACAGAGCAGAAAATTTTGTGCATTGTGCTCCAGGAACGTTTATTCTGATTGTGGCATGTGCTGAAGAGTTACAAACCCTTGTTTCTTAACCAGTGTTCCTTATGCACAATCCCTCTGGACATGTTTTAAGACATAAGAAAATGTAGCCCAAATCTTGATCTGTCATTTAAGAAGGAAAAGTCATGTCCCAAACCATTAGGACAGAAGGGAATGAAAGAAGGGAATGTGTGAAGGTATGGTCAGGTGGTCTGAGGATACAGTATCTGGTCCTTTGAGATGTTTGGTGGTCATGGATTTGGTTGTGGTTGGAGATGGAAATGAGCTTCCTGTGACCCTCCCCCAGGGAAGGAAAAGGTAAACCTGTTAGGTAGGTGTGTTCAGTTTTAAATTTGGGAGAAAAAGCTTTGTTTCTGCAAGTGACTTACTGTACCATAGCTGTGTTTGGGCCAAAGATGTGTCTGGGTATGGGTAAGCAGCACTCTGTTTATTATAAATTTTTGTCATAATTTCTCCTTCAGTTGGTAGAGCTCTCAAAAGCACAAGATATTGAAGCTGGTGATGGCACAACCTCTGTTGTTGTCATTGCTGGAGCTCTCCTGGATGCCTGTTCCAGACTCCTTCAGAAAGGTAAAGACATTTACTTAACATGCAGAGACTGTAGGTAGTGAAGTCTTTTTGTCCTCTTGCACGCATGTGATGAAGCTTAAAGTAGCTGTTATCAGTTGGAAGGATAAAGGGCATATCCCACACTCCAGGGAAATTGAGGAGTTCCATACAGAACTGTAGGAAAACAGTCTTTGAAAATCTGAAATTAAGTCAGTGTCAGCCTCCTCGCAGGCATCAGCTGAACAGCAGCAGCTTTAAGAATGCCCAGAGAACTTGGAGAAAGTGCTTCTGGGATGTCAGGGATCACCAGGAAATGTGCAAGACTTGGCTGTGAGGACAATTTACTTGGAATGTTACAGCTTTTTGCCTCAGTTTTAATAGCAGAGTAATAAGGGAGGTCATACACCCGTGAAGAACATTCTGCTGAAGTGCCTTTAGTTCATTCTGACCTGAATATCTGAAGTTTTAAAATGGAAAGAGATGAAGAAAAAACAAAAAAAAAAGTATGTTTGAAAGCATGAAGTGTCTAACAGGCATTTTTTATGCTCTGCACAGGAATTCACCCCACCATCATTTCGGAGTCATTCCAGAAGGCTCTGGATAAAGGTATCGAGGTGTTGACCAACATGGCCCAGCCCGTGGAGCTCAGTGACAGGGAGACCCTGCTGAACAGTGCAACAACTTCCCTCAACTCCAAGGTACAGCTGCACTTGGACTGGCAGCTCCAGCCCAGCCAGGCCTCTCAGCTTCTCAAGTCTGAGAAAAAGTAGTTCCATTTTCTGTGCACCCCTGAGTGTGGGTTTTCCCCCAGCATAGCTGCTCTGTCCTTGCTATGGAGCAGCCATTAAGAAAATGCCATGTTAAGATATCTTTGCTTCAAAGTTCTGACATCAAACACTGAAACACAATGACAATATTGTCACAATATTGACACTGCTTTTCAGTGTGAAGTCTCTCACCATGTTTTCTTTGCTGTTGAATCCCTTAGGTTGTGTGTCAGTATTCTAGTTTACTTTCTCCAATGAGTGTGGATGCAGTAATGAAGGTGATTGACCCAGCTACAGCAAATAGTGTGGACCTCAGAGATATTAAAATTGTGAAGAAGTTGGGGTAAGAAACAATTTGTAATTAGACAGATTTTGTCTCTGTGAAATCAGTTTCCCAGAGTGTTCCAGTAATGGGTTGTGTTTGCTTCCAGAGGCACAATTGATGATTGTGAACTGGTTGAGGGACTCGTCCTGACTCAGAAGGTGGCAAATACCGGTGTAACCAGAGTGGAAAAAGCCAAAATTGGCCTCATTCAGTTCTGCTTGTCTGCTCCAAAAACAGATGTAAGTCAGACTGTGGCTAGAGCAAAACCTCGTGCTCTAGGACTTGGGACATGCAAATGTAGTAACAAATGATTTTTTAAGATGCTGTGGTGTCAACTCTGTGCCACAGCTAGAGTGAGGGGCTTCTGGGTACTAAAAAAGTTAGTTGGTATAAAAAAGAAAATTGTTTAAATTATGAGAAATACTGAACTGTCTCATAGTATTTTGCTGTTACATAATTACAGCATCTTAAGTTGAAAAACATGTAACATTTTTATACTTGCTTTTAAAGTCAGCTCACAATACTTGCTTTTCTCTTTCTTTAAATAGATGGACAACCAGATAGTTGTTTCTGATTATGCTCAAATGGACAGGGTGCTGCGTGAGGAGAGGGCCTACATCCTGAACTTGGTGAAGCAGATCAAGAAGGCTGGGTGCAATGTGCTGCTCATTCAG
Organism: Corvus hawaiiensis; assembly: GCF_020740725.1. Taxonomy (NCBI): domain Eukaryota; kingdom Metazoa; phylum Chordata; class Aves; order Passeriformes; family Corvidae; genus Corvus; species Corvus hawaiiensis. The sequence goes on from NC_063215.1 coordinate 117,683,361, forward strand.
AAGTCCATTCTGCGGTACGTTAATACCCAGGCACCAGCTCTCGGTGCGTGCATAGGGGGACACTTGGAACTGTTTGGAAAACTGAAGCCAAACACAGTCACACTTGGCAGAGTAACAGTGACTGTACCTTTAGAAAGCACCAGCCTTGTCTGTATTTTGAGTTTGATGACATCCTTACTTTGTACTCTGAAGAATTTGAGCCCTGGGAACTGACTCCTTCCCTCTCATTTTCAGGGATGCTCTCAGTGACCTGGCCCTCCATTTTCTGAACAAAGTTAAGATCATGGTGGTTAAAGACATTGAAAGAGAGGACATTGAGTTTATATGTAAGGTAAGGTGGGTCATATAAATAAGCAACAGTGTTTAAAATCTACCCCGAAACTAACTGCCTAGCCAGGGCCAGTTCATTGTGACATTTTCACAAGTTTCATCTTTTGACTATAATGCAAGAACAGACATTTCCCTAAAAAACATTCCTGCTCTGCTGAGCAGTCACACTTGTATGGAAGGATTCAGGACAGATGTAAAAGCCACAGTCCCCTCTGCATTTTACTGTCCTATGCAGAAGAACAACATGCAGTGTACTTGGTGACTCTGCAGTCAGCCTCTGGATTAATTTTTTTTCCCATTATTTTTTCAGACAATTGGAACTAAGCCTGTGGCTCACATTGACCAGTTCACCCCTGACATGCTGGGCTCTGCTGAGCTGGCAGAGGAGGTCAACTTGAACGGTTCTGGGAAACTAGTAAAGGTGAGTAAGATACAAAATGTTAATACCCACTTAGCATCTGTCAGTTATATTAATAACTGGTAGCTTTAATGTTTTTTACTGTGGAATTTATTACATTTAAGTACCTACTGCTAAGCTCTGAGTAGCTACCGACTTTGGCAGTGCAGTGGCTTTGCTTGGCCAGACATCAGTGCTGTTACACAGTTTAAAAAGTGCCAATGGCAGTGTCTTTTTGTCCCAAACTTTAATTTTTTTCCCCAGTGTCAGTATTTGGTTTTATGTTTTAGATTACAGGCTGCACAAACCCTGGCAAAACTGTGAGCATCGTGGTACGTGGATCCAACAAACTCGTCCTGGAGGAAGCCGAGCGCTCCATTCACGATGCCCTGTGTGTCATAAGGTGCTTAGTGAAGAAAAGGTAATGTCTCAGTTTGGTTAATTAATGACACATAAAGCCTGATGGTGTGTGCACTTCTGTGAAGCGAGGTTTGATGGTCATTTCTGTGCTCTCAGGGCTTTGATTGCTGGTGGTGGAGCCCCGGAGATCGAGCTGGCGCTGCGGCTGAATGAGTACGCGCGGACACTGAAGGGGATGGAGTCCTACTGTGTCCGTGCCTACGGGGATGCACTCGAGGTCATTCCCTCCACCCTGGCTGAGAACGCAGGGCTCAATCCCATTTCCACGGTAACAGAGCTCAGAAACAGACATGCCCAAGGAGAGAAAACAGCTGGCATTAACGTCAGAAAGGTAATAAGGGGTTAGAATACCTGGGTATTACAGGAGAAATGCTTAACCTTAGGGCTGGACTAGTGAGAGGGCAAGTTGGTGCTGCATAGTGGTAGCCTCCTTAAAAGTAACAGAGGGAAATTGCAGCTTGTTCTCTTACAAGCTTACCCTGAGCATTGGTATCAAATGCCGTACCCAAAGGACAAGAAACATCTCATGTCTCTACAACAGCATTTCAGCTACAACAGTAGATCAGTTTAGAATGACACATCAGTATGATCTGCAGTGGAAGGTGTTTTTAAGCTGGGAGTAGCACCACAGCTTCTTCTCAGTTGGCACTCTTGACTTTTTCTGTTGGCTGATTTTTACTGGATATCTCAAATGCCTGGGGGGAGAAGATGTGTGCTGTAATGCCCCTGTTGCAGATGAAAGCCCTGTGATAGTCTAGGAGTTGACTGCCCTCAGGATTCTGCTAAAATAAAATGTGCTAAATGTGACTGTAGTCTGTCTTGCACAAAGTGAAGGCTCCTTGTTCCCCTAGGGTGGCATTTCCAACATCCTGGAGGAGCTGGTCGTGCAGCCTCTGCTGGTGTCTTTGAGTGCACTGACCCTCGCGACAGAAACCGTGCGCAGCATTCTCAAGATTGATGATGTGGTGAGTGGCGTTGGCATCGTGGGTTGGGTTATCTTTCCTTCACAAGCACCAGGATGTTGTCATTTGTTTGCTGCGCTTCAAAATACAGCTACTGTGTAGAGTGTTCTCAGTTTGTGTGCTGCTTAAGACCAGTCAGCCTTTTAATAACTGCAGCTAAAATTAAATGCACTATAAATACCACACCATAAAGCAGGGAATTAGAGTCACTAAAACCCCAGGGTCTTTAAACAAAGGAGGAATTGTGATGTATGCTGTGATTTCTTCTGCCTGACTGTGTGCCCTCCTTGCAGGTGAACACTCGAGGGTAAGCTGAGCAGAGAGGTGGGGACCATGGCCTCGAGCTCCTGCCCTGTAGCTGGAATATGGATTCCTCACCAAAAGCGCCTGTGTGAATTGTCTTAAAGTCCACCAAGACTGATGTACTTTGATCAGGTTTAACTAAAAACCAGTTGGTTTTCAAAAAGAAAGTGCTGTTTTATCAATAAACACGCAGTAGTCTACCTGAGTCTTTGCTGTATAATTTTGTTAGAATTTGTTGCATTTGGTTTTCTGTGCTCCTCTTTATCTCTGAAATGTTTAAGGCAACTTATTAGTTCTAGTGATATCTTCTAAAAACACCCTTGAAGTGCACTCTAGTAACACTTAGCTGGCTTAGAGCTGCTCCTCCAGAAGCTTTCCCTAAGGGAGTGGTGTTACTGCCCTTAAGGATGCGGGGCTAGAGAGGAGGAGGATCTTTGCAGTGGGAGCACATCACATTCCTTACTCTCCTGAGGTCTGCAGTGATTCCTGATGCCATCACATGACCCAGAGTCCTACAAAGGGTGCTCTTCACTCTGTCTCTTCCCCCTGCCCCCAGACTGATTGGTTTTCCCAAAGCTGGCCAAGAAGTCAAAAGTACACTGTTCTATAATAAAGCAAATTAGCTTTCCAAATTCTAATTCTTAGCCTGACATTTTGACTTAACCCTTTCATTGCCATTATTGCCGTATTGAAACAACCCAATTCCTCTGTTTAAAGGAGTGTATCTTCCATTTCTTCTCACATTTCCATTCATGATTGGCTGGAGCTGGAACTTTTGAGTGAACTTCCACCATGGTGTTGACCTGCTGTTACTGAAATACTTTCCTGTGACTTGCCAAGTGGACCAAACAGAATAACTCAAATACTAATTAATAAATTAGACAATCGATTTAGTCATTAATGTTCTGCATTAATTATTCATTGCCTGTTTAAAATAGCAAAAATTGCAAATGCTGCCCTACCCCACAGGCTCACATCCAGCAATGATCACTTAGTTTAGGTGCTATGATTTAAAGCTTTAATCCCCCATTATCAGAGAGTTACAATTCTTGACAATTACAAAAGAATTACAACAATTGTATGTGATTTCATACACAAAAATAATTTGTAATTTCACTACAGTAAATAGGTCCATCCATCATTAACACCTCTTTGTAGAGGCAGAATGTTGCTGCTTATCCTGATTTAGGATAGAATATTCCTAGGACAGAATGTTCCTGCTTATCCTGGTTTAGCCTTACTCTATAATTGCTTACCTGAAGTACAAACTTCAAGACGGAAAAAGCTTCTTTAATAACTTGAGGGTGCAAAAAACGTGGGCTCGCCAGTGAGAGCTACAGGTGCCGACTAAAATCCTGCAAGAAGTTACCTAAAAATCCGCACGGGCGGGGCGCGGGGCGAAGCTGCAGCCCTGCCCCGCCGGGGCCCGCTCGGGCCGGGCGGTTAACGCGCCCCGCTCCCGCCCCGGGGCCGCCTCCGCGGGGGCGGAGCGGAGCCGCCTCCCTGCGCTCGCTGCCCGCCTCCCTGCGCTCGCTGCCCGCCTCCCTGCGCTCGCTGCCCGCGGCCCGGGATGGAGGACGCGCACCGGGCCGCCCGCCTGGCCGCCTCCTGCCTCCGCACGCCGCTCGACCCGCGCACACGGGCGCCCGCCGCGCTCTACGAGCGGGGGCCGCCGCCCGCCGCCGCGCAGGTACCGCGGGCACGGCCGGGAGGGGCTGCTGGGCAGCCGGGGACGCGGGGCCGGGGGCTTCCCCCTGAACCCGCTCTGCAGAGGGGTCCCCGCCCTCCCCGGCACCGCACGGGCCGGCGCCTCCCTGGGCGCAAGGGACACGCGCACACGGGAGACACCTGACAGATGGCCCTGCTGCAGCGCCGATCCCTTAATGAGCTTGTGGCACCGCGGCGTCTGGACAGCAGATGTAAAACTGCCCGTGCCCAGCCCGGGGAAGAGGCTGGGATCGTTCCGCGGATCGAGAAAAGAAACTGGGTTCATGCACGGTCGTGGCAGCAGCAGATTCGGGGAGGTGGAGAGTCTGGGCTCTGTATGGGCGCTTTAAATTCGCTGTTTCGATCCTGTAATTCCCATTGCATTAGGTCACTGCTGGGGGAAAAAACAGTTAAAGATTTTTGCAGTGAAAACCTGACCAGACAGAAACAAGGTTTTTTGTTGCAATGTCAAAGCTTATTAAAATACCCCTGTGTGGAAAAGTAGTATTCTAATTTCTGTATAAAGAGACTTTTTAAAACATGGTGCTTAGAGCAAAACAAAGCCTTTGTGATGCTGACTAACCTGGCTTTAATAACTTCTCTGACCTGTGTAACCTCTAAAAATCCTTAAAGAATATTACCTGCACACAGCCGCAAACTGCCAAACAGTATTGGAAATATAACCTGTGCAGAATCCGTGTCATTTCACAGTAAGTGAATGGAATAACATTTCTGCACCACATCTCTAATGACTCATTTTTAGAGTGGTTATGGAAATAGGAGGCAGAGAAGGTTCTGTTTGCTGGTAAATAAGGGCATTTTTAGAGCTGCATAGTAATCAAGGAAAAATTGTACTTTACAAAATAGTTAATTTTTTTCTTTTTGGTAAGTCCTTTTGGTCATATTTCCTGTTATAAACATATTGATTACAGGGCAGACTTGGGAATTTTTACAGGCTTTAAATAGGACCCTTAGGATATAAATTAATATGCAATATGATTATTCCTTGTAATTCTACATTAACACTTGTATACAGGTATCTCTATTTGGCGTTACTTTACCATTCATTAGACTTAATTAGGACAAAGCAGTATTAAGAACCTTGTTCCCCTTCCTTCTAGCAGAAAGATTTACAAACATCTCTTCTAGGATAGCTTTGATTTGGATTCAAACACCAACAGAGAGCAGACCCCCCCTCCAAGGAGAGACTGTGACAAGTGGATAGACTTCTCCAAAATGTGCTACTCAAATCAAGAGTATTACTTGAAGCTGGAAGAGTTGAAGAATGCCCACATGGAGACGATGGCAAAATTGGAAAGCATGTATCGGAACAAACTGTTTTTAAAAGGAGTACAACCCTTGGATAAGAGAAATGACGCTTCTCCAAAGTGCTGTAGGTAAGTTTGGGGGCACTTTTTAGCTGAAGATTCCCAAATGCTTTGCAGGCAGCTGTAAAACAGCAGGGTGTGTTTCTGGCTGGAAAGTGTTGCTCTCCCTATCTCTCGTAACCAGATAATCAGAGAAAAGTCAGTTTTAATAATAGAAATGCTCATTACCTTGCTAATGGTCTGTGAGGTTTAGAGGTGGGTGTGCAGCAGGGCTTGGACAGCACATTTAGGAGCGCACAGGGCCTTTCCCAAGTCAGGAAGTGCTGACTTGGTGATCAGCACTAAAACCAGGATCTGCTTTGAGTGCCCAGTGTGCTTCTCTTTTCCCTTCTCTCCCCTCTCAGCCACTCATTTTGGTTTCTAGTGGTGTTTCCTTAGAGTGGAAGTCACTGGCTTTGCATCAGTGTTAGACCAGCTCAAACCAAGTGGTTTTTTTCCCTTTTTTTTTCAAGGCCAACTTGGGACAAGAGCTCATATCAGCCTCTTAACCTGCACAAATCCTTTTCAGACTCAGACTTAAGTGATCCCTTGGGCTCAAGTATATCCGATGTGTCTGATGGAGAATTAGCAATTGAAGAAAACGACAGTGAAACTGCATCATCCTCATTTGCTAAGCAGCAGATTGAAAAAATGTGGGATGGGTTCTCTCTGGAAGACTACATCTCCCGTGCCAAGCACAGCTTACCCAACTCACCAGCCTGCAGGAAGGTGCACAAGAAACAGAAAGTGTGGTCCCCCAGAGTCACCGTGCCCAAGCCTTTCCAGATGACCATCAGAGAAGCTCAGAAGAAAGAGCAGAACATCAAATCCAAGTCGCAGATCGAACTGGAAAATCACTTACTGAAGAAGCAACTAGAGGAGGAAGCAGAGTGTCAGAAAAAATTCCGAGCCAATCCCGTGCCTGCTGCCGTCTTCCTGTCGCTCTACCACGACATCATGCAGCGGAACGAGGAGCGCAGGAGGTCTGTGAGGGAGAGGAGCAAACTCAAGCTCCTGGCTTCCCAAAAGCCATTTAAATTCATTGAGCGAGAGAGGCAAAGGAGGGAAATCAGGAAAATGCAATTAAAAGACGTTTCCCCGCCTGAAAATAAAACCAAAGTGTTCAGAGCGAAACCAGTTCCTAAATGTGTTTATAGTCCAGATTTCAGTGACAAGCTAAAGGAGGAGGAGCTCTACAGAGAAATCAGGATCAGGATGAGAGCTGAGGAGCTGCTACGAAATTCATCGGTGCCCAACAGCAGACTGGCCTTAAAAGAGACCAACAAAAAGAAGAAACACAAGAGCATTGAACCAAAGCGAACGGAACAGAAACCCAAGATCAAATCAAGCGTTCCAGATTTTGAACTCCTACATGAGAAATTCCAGAAACGCCTCCTGCAACAAAAAAAAGTGAAACACCTCACAGTCTGTGAGCCTTTCGACCTTCGTACTTCGTACATCCCCTCAAAAAAGGGCAAGATCTTGAAGGACATTCAAGAGGATGAAGAAAAATTGAAGGAAACACGGTGGCCATTTGCCTCTCCGAGACGGAAACCTCAGATGGGGCAGTCAGGGGCAAACCCACATCTCACGGGAGGAGGAAAATCCAAATCTCCCAAAAACACAGAATCCACGAGACGACGGCTACAAGCCCTAAGGTGACTGCTTAGAGATGCTCTACTTTATATATGCTTGCAAAGTAGATTTTTTTTTGGTATTAATATATATTTGGTATTTTATTTGGTATTATTTTTGGTATTTCTATGTATGTAATTAGTTCTTCCATGCAGTGAATATAGGGCTTAGTTTGTTAAAGGCTTATAATATAAATCCTAAAATATTTAAATATAGGACTTAATTAGTATTTATTATTGTTAAAGGAACACTAGTGCATTTTTGTCAGAATGTCCCTAGGAAGACAAATGACTGCTGTTTTCCGGGATATCCTGAATCCCTTAAAATGGCACATACCTTGTGTCCTCTCATGGCAACCCTGTTTTTCTCTTTGGAATTATCTTTGCCAAAGCTTCCTTTGCTCTAGATTTAAAATGAATTCAGCCTTAGTTTATTTTCCCCACCAGGAATTCCCTTGAGGAAAAGAGAAAGCTGGAAGAACAACAAAAAAGGAACAGAACCAAGCAGAAACAAAGAACGAGAAAATTCCAGAGAATTGTAATGGCTCGGGCTGAGGCCAATGACCCACATCAGAGCCTAGCTCAGATGTCTAAATCCAGATTAAAAACATTCAGGTATTTTGTTGCATTGCCCTGAATCCTGAACACCTCCATCAACAATGAGAAGGAGAGGTTTAGGATTGCATTGTATGTTAAACATACAATGTGTAAAAAGATAGTATAATCTAAGTTTAGATACTTACACATGATAAATTAAACATGGTGCAAGCAGCTGGTAAAAAAGTGGTCAAACTTAGTATTTCAACTGGGAAATTGTTGCCAATCTGTATGAACTCAGAGTATAGAAATTTACAGCATATAGAAATATATATATTCCACCTTAGAGTATTATAGATTCACTAACAGGGGAACTCCCGTGTTTTCTGAATTCATGTATCAATTAAAGAGGAAAAAGCTATAAAAATCAAAAGGAAAGGGAACAGTGTGGATACAGAATATCCTTGCAGGGCTGGATACCGCACTGATGTTGGTACAACTTTGGTGCAGCAATGGACATTTCACAATTCACTTCTTTGTCCCAGCAGGTCCCCACTGAAGAGAGAGATTAAAGCAGGAATATTTTAACTTTACAGTGTAACAGTGGCGACCCAGGAAGCTGCTGGTGTTCAGGAGGAATGGGATCCAAAGTTCCCTGGAGTAGAGATGCAATTCAAAGACTGTTAGTGTACGACTGAGTACACAGGGAAGAACACCAGGGCCTTCTTGGAGTGCTGTAAGCTGTCACTCCAGCTCTGACACGGCTCTAACACCATGGTTGCTGCTTGGGCTCGTGTTTGGGGCTAAATTAACCCTTTCTGCTTATTGTTCTTTCTAATGCCCCCAAAAATGAATCCTGTTTGAACAAGCCTTAGTGAGGTTTGTGATCTGGGCTGGCCCAGTGGCACTGCTGCGGTATTGTCACTTTAAGGTGCTGTTACGTGGGGATGGTGAGAAGCACCGACTGCTCTGCCCCTGTTGCTTCATGCCTGGGCAGGATTCTTGGGCAGCAACCACGAATCCTAATTTCCAGCAAGCCGGCATACTGTTAATAACAGGAGCTTTGTAATCTGTGTGTCCTCGGGCACGTGGGCTGCTGACTCTGGGACAGAAGCAGAAAACAATGGAGTCAGAGTAGGTGGAGAACTAAGAGAGACAGTGGGTGATTGCAGATGTGATTTGAGTTCAGTCAACAGCAAATTTCACATTACAGTATTCAGCTTAATCAGATTTCAGGAGCTCCTGTCTGTGTGTAAAATGGTTATTGCAAAGCAAGATTACTTCCCCGGTGCTGATGCAGAGGCTGGTGCAAGTGTTTAACCTGATAATGCTCATTTCAGCACAGCTGGGCAATGAGGTCTCTCAGTGGCAGTGCCCTTTCAAAGCAAGGAGCAACATGGAAGTTCACTTCCCAACATGGTGAGGAGCTCAGAGATGGTCAGGGAGAGAGGCTGGAGGAGGCAGAGGTGTAAAATGCACCCCCCGATCTCATCTTTGTCCTGAAGTGCCTGACCTGCAGTGCCAGATCTGCCCAGTTCAGAGGCACATCAGAGCTGCCTGTCCCACACTGAAGAGAGATTACAGCTCGTTCCACCTCAATTATCCAGTGCTCCCTGTGATCCCAGAGACCATTTCAGTTATGAATCAACAGTTGCATTATCCTGCTCTACTGACTGGGCCCTTGACAAACCAACTCAGGAAAAAGTGTTCCATGATCCAGAATGTGGCCACGGCTCCTGGGAGATCAGCTGCTAAAGTAGCAAGATTCTCACCGTCAGACTTTAAAAGTACTGATTTTTATTTAATGCTGTACTTTCCTATGGTGTATCCTGTTTCATTTTGCTCAGAACAACTGGAAGATCTCTATGAAATCAGCATGTAAAAAACCCCAAGTATCCAAATTTCTTTCTACAAAAACCCCAAGAATCCAAACTCAGCCTCTATTTAACTCCAGTAGCCAAGACCTGCCTCTGCTTAGCCAAAGTGACTCCCTCAGAGATGAATTGTTCAGTACCTTTTATGTACCTTGAAGTATGACAACACTTAATTTGTTATGAGTGATTTAACTGCTGTAGGAAATTACTCCTTGTCCTATAAATTAATAATGATTTCTCTTGTGCTCTGCTTCCTGTAGGAACAACGAGAAGCAGAGAAGGCAGGAATATTTGCAAGAATTGCAAGAAATGCAAGAAAGAGTAAAACAGATGCCGTTGCTTTTTGAAAGAGTCACTCAGGTTGCCTTGTTTCTGAACTGCTAATTCATCTTGACTGATACTGAATAAGACATTTGTAATATAATATTTTTAGAAGATACTTAAAAAACACTTTTCAGGGCAGTGTTTATCCATTTCAACCTCTGTTGCCCCATCTCCATATAAATATCAGTAATTTTTGTGACATGCTTGCACAGGGAACAGAGAACTGTTGTAAAGGTGTGTCTGGTTCAGTTACAACATGAGTAACTCTGGCCACAACCAAACATTGCTGGTACAGAAAAGTAAAACCTGGTATAAATTTTTCAAGTATTGTTTTGCCTTTCTTAGCTGCAGTGAATAACCATTTCCACTTGTCAGCTGCAAATAATGAAACAGAGGATTAATAGAAATAAAAGTATCAAGATACAGGCATTTAATGCATTAGATAACATTTAACCATTGTGTTTTTCCTACAGAAAAATGCCAGAATAGCTGCAGAGAAGTATTATTCAAACAGACTGAGAGCACTGGGGATCTGCCCAGAGTTTGTTTCAAAGAAGGGAGGAGCAGCCCAATCACTGCAGTTCTCCACTGCTGGAGATTTTACCTCCATCGCTGTCAGAGAAAGGTAGAGATGACTGAAGACTTTTTCTTTCTGCCCACTACATATCTAATAACTAGAACATTTTTCATGTGTAGATTTAAGGGTTTTTTAATGATTTCTAGTATTTCCCAGGGAACTATTTGATGATGTGGTGTGTTAGCATTAGTATGTACTTTTGATTGGTTTTCCTGAATTAAATATTATTTCCTAAAACAGAGGAGAGCTGCTTAACCAAACAGGTTATGTTATGTAATACACTTCAAAGAAAAATGAAGAAAGCATTTCTTGTTTGTTCCTTTCATCAAAAATTCTGGCAGGTTGCTGTGAGTCACTACCTTTAAATTTTAATTTTTTTAAGGGAACTTATTAAAAATAGTTACTAGTATCTCTTGGTTGTTATGATTTAAAAGGAAGCAGAAATAAAAAAAAAATGGGAATATGTAAGCAATACTGTTGAGTTACTTTCTAGCATAAAGAGAGACTCTTGTGTCCCCCCTTCCCTTTTCCTTCCCCAGTTCCACCCCAGACAAGACTACTAGGCTTTGCCCTGGATTACGTAAAGATGCTTTAACACCTCCTGGAAAGCATATTCCCAGAAAATAAAACCCCACGTGTAATTTGTCTTTTCAGAATCATCAAGGTTAAAGTGAAAAAAAGGGAATCCTTTGAGGAAGCAGCTGAACACAATCCCCAATCTGTGCACTCCTGGGAGGAGGAGGAGGAGGAGGAGGAGGAGGAGGAAGAGAAGGGAAAAGGTGTCAAAACCTCCACCCCAGATGAGCAGTGCAGTGATCTGGAGGATGGGGATGAAGCCAGAGCCAGCCCTTATGTCCATGAGCCTGGGTCCAGCCCACCCTCAGGCCAGCACAGTGACGAGGAAGAGGAGGAGGAAGCAAAGTCAGGCCCATCACTTGGTCATTCCCAGGAGGAAGAGGAAGCGGAAGCCAAGGTAGACCTGTCACTTGGCCATTCCCAGGAGGAGGAAGAGGAGGAAGAGAAAGCAAAGGCAGGCCCATCCCTTGGCCATTCCCAGGAGGAGGAAGAGGAGGAGGAGGAGGAGTCCAGAACCAGCTCTCGGTCTGAGGGGTCCCACGAGCATGAAGAGGAAGCTCAGTCAGACCCCGAAGCTGAGGGTGCCTTCCAGTATGAGGATGAGGAATATGAGAGTGATGATTCTGAGGAGAAGCCCAGTGACGAGGAGGGTGACTGACAGGAAGGAGATAGGATGGGCTGGCACTCAGGAGCCTCTTCCACTGCTGGCTGTGGAACAGACACCAGAGAAACAATTGGTGCTTTGCTACAAATCCAAAATTCTGTGGTTTTTTACCTCGTAGTTTAAGAGACCTGCCAGTGCAGGAATTTTGGTTGTTTTCCAGTAAGAAAGCTCAAGTTCCTAGTTTTCACCAAGAAAATAATTTACTTTTGTATTAATCTTCTTTATTGCACTCTTCTGTGACATTAGTGCACCTCTGTTCTTGAAATGAATTCCAACCTCTCTGTTTAACAATAATGTTACACCGTGTGCTGTGTAAATACTGAGGGCTCATAACCAGCTCTTCCCACGGGCTGGCAAAGCCAGGGGAGATTTTGGAGCAGGAATTGCCGTTTGATCCCTGTAAAAGGGGAATCTTTTTACCTCAGGTAACTCTAGTTGTACAAAACTATGCAAGGAAGTGCTTTAATACCTCTTCTTATACACTGGCTCCTCAGGACTTCAGCTACTCCACAAAACACTCTCCCAAAAATGTTTGGGATTTGGTTTTTGTCTTGTATCAGTAGTACCTTCTCTTCCTGTTACTGACTTTCTTGCTAAAAAATCTGTTGTTACTATTTTTTCCTCCTTGTTTTGTTACACAGTTTCTTCATGTTCGGAAGTTTTTTAAGCATTATTGCTTTTATTTATTTTTGAAGGGTGAATATAACTAATGTGAATTTGAGACTTTTTTAAAACTTGAATAAAATACCTGTGAAAATATTAATCCTTGCTTCACGAGGAGGTTGGTTTGTCAGTGTTCTGTAATTCTGAAGAGTTGTACAATTAACAGTCCCATATTACCGGTATTTGTCTCTTTAGGAAGTCAAATCTTTTTCTGAAAGAAGGCAGAGGAACTCTGAATTAGGTTTTTTTCTCAGATTATTTGAAGTAATTTCAAAGCAAAAAATGTCAAATCTGTTTCTAAGATTTGACAGCTCTCAACTAAGTGTTCTAAAAGAACAAATATATAATTGTTGAACTACTAAGATAGGGGTTAAAAATACCACTAAAATTCCTTTGAACTTAAAGAAAGTAGCAAAACCAATGCTTTTTTAAGGCTTTAGAAGGAGTTGGGAAGCTGTGTATAATTTAGATTGTCACTGAATTCTTAAATATTAACCTAAATAACAGCAGAATTAATGAACATGATAAGTATGATATAACCAGGAAGAGTTAGGACAGCTTTTGGAGGTTATGCCTCAGCATTTTTAGCATTTCTGGAAAAGAAAAACAGAATTGTGTGGACTAAGGAGATCCAGTTGATTGTGGTTTCCCAAGCTTTCCAGGGAGCATTTCTAGGACATAATTTGCTAGCAAAGGATCTTAAAGAAAACAATCTTATTGTAGGAAAAGAAAGATCCTCATGAATGGGAGATCAAACCTTGAGGTATTAAGGGAACCAACCACTCATGGAAATCACTTGGAGCAGCAGAGCTTTTCAGATGGAGAGGATAATGAGATTTAAGTCAAAAAAGCTGTTCAGAAATTGCATTACAAACATAAAGGGATAAACATTCCAATAAGGAATTAAAAAGCAGAGAAAGCAAAGGAAAATCAGAGATGACAGAACAGAAATGGAGACAGACAGCTCAGGGTGAATTAAACCTTGCCAAGCGAAGAACAGCAGTAAAAAATACTTCAAACAAAGAAGAGCCACATACACCTGTCAGGAGATGAAAAATAGTCTGGCCTGAAAACCAAGCCATGATTTGACCTCTTTTTTTCCTTTCTTTTTTTTTTTTCTTTGCAAGAAGGATGATTTAAATGTAGACAATCCAGAATAACTAATAGGATGACAGAACTGAAAAAAAACCCCAAAATAACCTGTATTTAAAGAAAAAGCCCAATAACTTCAACATGAAAATCAAAATCCAGGTGAAGGATTTTGGTAAATTGTCAAGATGCAGAGAAGTACCATGGAAAGGAGAACAGAATGTGTGGTAATTTGTCAGAACTCATAACATTTTGAGGCAATTACATGGAGAAAAAGAAAGTCTCTTTTTTTTGAGTCACCAAAGGTGATATAATAGAAGCATTTTAAGGCACAAAGCTCATTAGAGGAGAAATGTTGATGAGTTATCCTTTCAGGGAAACCACTGAGCAGGAGGGAGAGGAATAGGAAAGTTTCTCACAGATTATTGAATATTCTGTCTTTAATATTTTAATTAATGGCTACAGCACCTGAGTAGGAACATGTTCAAAAATTTGCAAAGAAAATGAGAAAGGTGTATCTGAAAAAAGGATTAAAAACACCACATGGGAAGAAGGAGGCAACTTTGCATGTGGACTGTGGTATGAAGTAATTTTGAAGTGCAAGAATAGTGTTTCTATACAGTAACCATATTTATGTTTTGGAGTAAGAAGCCAGAAGTTTTGGATATTGTGCTTTTTCAAGAATGTTTTTTATTTACAATATTGCTTCCTCTAGAAACCATCTCCTCCTGTACATAGTTATCACAACACCAAGCAGGTTATGTTCTCTTTTCCTTAGAGGAAAAAATTATGACATCAAAATATTATACCTTTTATAGCTGCTCCAGATGAAGAGAATAACAAAAGAACTCAAAGTCTTGAAGAAAATGTTTAAAGCCATCCCTATTTTGGAATTAATTATGGTCTCGTGTAGAATCCTCAAGGCTTCTTTAACAGCAGGAATCAAAAGTTTTGCCTCAGCTTGGCAGATAACAGGCACTCTAAAGATCAGAATATACTATTAAAAATTATTTCTAACAGTGTGTCTGTCCCTTTACCCACAAATTGAAGTCAAACGTGAGTTTTGTATACAGAATAATTTTGTCCAGAAATACTGTCTAGTCCATAATTACAAGATATAGCAGCTGCTGGCTTACAAACATGAAAATCATGAAATCTGATAAATTAGATAAAATTAAATAATATGAGATTAAAAAGATAAAATGAGATAAATAAGATAAAATGAGATAAAATTTAAAATAGTTTGGTGTCTGTCCTTGTCACCCTTCAGTGGAATTACAGTTTTACATCTCTGGTTATATAATGTTTTGGTAATTACTTGGCTTTAGGGAAGAAAAAAAAAAGAGCCCTTGCATACTCCAGCAAAACTCAAAATTGCTTCTTTCTTCAACAGGAATGCCAGGTATTTGAGGAATGAACTAAGACTTACAAATAGTATCAGAAAAATCCCTGTCTCTCCTGTCTACTAAAATCCCAGCAGTGAGATGGAGCAGAGAAGTTAGGGATCACAGGGATAAGGCAAACCACACAGACATGAAGAGTGTTGTAGGGGTTCAAGTTTAGGAGGCAACAGGGGCAGCAGGACTTCCCCCCTTCAGTTCTGGCCAGTTATGCTCCGTGTCCCATGAACTGCATCCCAGGATTAGCCACGTGGGACAATCCCCCACATGCTGACGTGGCTGTAGCACAGAGCAGGCAGATGTTGACAGGCAAGAAACACTCTGATTTTCTGATCATTACCACCGTAAACGAGACCATGTTTAATTTCACGAGCACAAACAGTACCGTGAAAGTCAGTTGTCAACAGGACTGAAAACAAGAATATTTGCACCTGCACAGCTCAAAACTTGCTACTAATAGTCAGGGCTTACTGACATAAGCAGATTACTAACAATAGTTAGGCAGGTTACAATAAGAAGGTTAGTAAGATTAGGCAGCTTGCTGATTAACTGTAGCAACCACGCTGCCAACACAGCCAGGAAATTCTGGCTGCCAGGATAATGAATTGTTACAAACCATCCTGCTTCCACATTATTCAGATGATTCCAGACACAGATTTCCACACTTGCAGGAGTATCTGGTTCTCAGGTTAAGTTCCTGTAATTTTTAATGTGTGTTCCGTGCCATCCCACATTTTCGAGCACGGATAAAAGACACACAAATTGTGTCAATATTTAATAATTTCCAATAAGTAGTAAAAGCAAACAGTCAAAAATCAGCTTTTTGTGTGTCTCATTCTGATTAGGCTCTGCTCTGGGGAGCTCAATCCTGCAGCACCTTTATCCCCAAGGTACTGAAATTGCCAAGGGCACCATCCCAGCTACTCAAGCAATGAGCTCTCAGATCCAGCACTGAAGGGCCACACAAACAGCTGAGTGTGAGGCAACAGCACTTGGAAAGGACCCGTTTGGGGTTTTGAACTCTGGGTTTTCTAACCAAAAGAGCAGCTGCAGACATTGCACAGCAGAACGTCAGCCCCAGGTGCTGAGGCTCATCTGACTGACACACAGGGCCTGCTTGTGGTGCCACTGCAGAACGGCCCCTCCTAACAAACACCTATCAATGGGTTCATGGAGTTCACGCTACTGCGCAACTGTGACACTTCCCAGGGCAGTGAGGGTTCCCTGTATCCCTTGCTTGTTAACCAGACTCACCGTTTATTCCTGGGCAAAAGCTTCCTTCTCCCAGTACTCTCTTAATGCTGATTTAATTCAGGCCTAGCAAGCTGAGGCTGGGTTTAACTCTGCTCATGGAGCTGGCTGGGTACCTGTTTGCCTGCTCCAGCTTGTTCCTGACCCTGAGAACTGGCACACAGCCCCTCCTGTTCCCACAGCTCCCTCTCCTCCCTTTCCCACTGAAAGGCAGCTTAGTGTTGCCCAGAAATAGCCCTCAGTTTCCAACCAGCCACACAACTCCTGGGTAATATTCAACTTTGTATAAAGGGTAACTAGGAAAAAGCTGCTCAGTTTTATGCAAGTCAGTTCTCTCTCAGACACCTCACAAGCAGCACCACATCCAGCTCCACTCTCTGCCCTCCCACCCTGAGGCAGAGCCAGCAATTCCAAAACATGGACCAAATTCCATTTGAGGGCACACAGCTGAGCCCTGCACTGGTTACCTGTGACTGCACTCAATTTAACACTGAATGAAAATAAAATTCACCCTGGAAGATAGTTCTGTGGAATAGAACTCTTCTTTTTGAGTCAGAATTACCAATCCCAAAGGAATTTCCATTCCCTGATACTGCTGGCAGCTGAAGGGGCAGGGAAACCAAGTGGGGAACATCCTGGTGCATGAGGACCTCCCAGCACTCTCCCTACTTTCCACCCCATTCTCGCAAGTCTTGTGTCTTGACAAAGAAAATCCTACAAAGTCTGCAAAAAGCTTTGAATTCCTCAGGCAAAAAAAATTCTTAAAGGGCCAAATAGTAGGATAAAAGAGCCAAGTCTGTGGTTGAGAAGGTTTCTCAGATCAGAGCACAAAATTATCCAAAGAAGCTGCACATGCCAATTTGTCTCCTCAGGCAAATCATCTTGCAATAACCAGGTAGTTTCCACGATGGGGTTAGATTCTGGGATTTTTCTTTAAATAACAGCTTTATCAAAACCTCAGTAAAACACATTATCTAAACAATGGCACAGAGATGCTAAAAATCTGCTTCCCTGTTATTTGTGAGTTGTGTTCCATCCTAATGCGCTGCCACCAGCCCCTTTCATACATCACCCATTCAACACAGGCCTCCAGCTCTGCTATTTCCTTCAGGCAGCATCCTGTAAAATAATGGAAAAGATCATAGCCTGATAAATTATTTGTAATTTGTGCACAGATGGCTGTGGACACAGTCCCCTTGCCATAAATGAGAACAAAGGGCTGAGCCAGAAGGTCATACTCGATAAAGTACTTGTGGATAGTTTTATCCTTTACCAATGTCTGGTTTCAAAGAACAGCTTGAAATGAATTAAAAGTTTGTTTCAGGTGACAGGGAGCAGTCCCTCTCCTCTCTCCTGGCTACTTACTGTTGAGCAGGGCCCAAGGCTTGTAAAGCCCAGATCAAAAAGTTCTTCTGAGCATCCAGTAACTCTACTCAGCTTGCTGAAATAGTAGAAATAATCTCAGGAAAACACTCCAGACCACAACAGAAGTTCTTTCCAGCCATTTTGGTGAGGATTAGTGGAAGCAGAAGAGGAGGGAAGATCAGATGGCTGCTAATAAAGATGGGGAAGCAAATTAACAAAAAGAACTGTCCATTTGTCTCAGTGAGAACACACAAGCACAGCCCAAGTGCGTTTCCTATCTTCTGTTTAACGTACATAAATCACTTCTCAAATACACGGAGGGATCTGACAATCATTTCTTCCAGACTTCTGGTTTAAGCCTAGCACACAATTTTTACAGTTATTTTGGAGCTATGGCAGTCTTTTAGGATTTTTATTTGTTTGGGTTATGGCTTTTTGGAGGGAGGGAGTGGGGGATTGTGTAAGGGTTTGAGGTTTTTTTTAGAACTTCCTGCAGCATAATCTCCTTGGACTCTGTATCCCAGACAATTTGCTGCAGAACATCTACTTATATCCCAGTCACACAAAGAACAATCATAACAAAAAGTATTGTACTCTCTACTATAAACACTGGTAGAATGAAATAGTAAGATTAAGGGGAAAATAGTTAAAAATAGAACTCTTTTCTTTCCAAAGGAAATAACATGATTTTCACCCCAGCCTCTCTTGTCATTGCAACAACAATGGTTCATTTTAGGCCATATCTGACTGCACTTGGAAGCAGGAAACCCTGGCACAAACGTGCTCCAGCAGCTTGTGCTTTGTTTGCACTGAATGTCTGGGCCAGCACTGCAGGTTTCAAGGGACTTGCTAGAGGTTAACAGAGCTGTTCCAGGGGGTACAACTTCCTAGAGCACAATTCCAATCACATTCCAGTGCTCCAGAGCACTGGAAAGCTCTGCAGGTCAGGAAAGTGGGGGGTGCCTTGTTGGAGCATCTCGGCTCTCTGGATGAGCTTTGCACTGGGGCAGATGTTCAGTGACCAACTGCTGATCAGGCCTGGATCCCAGCTTCATAAAAGAGGGATGTGTGGCAGAAAAGCACTTAACAGCACATTTCCAAGCACTTATTCCCAGGGAGATCCCTACCATTGACTTTACAGGAATTACAGCTCAGTTCTCAGGATCTGACTTGTTAGCGACTAAAAAAAATAACAATCCATCCATTTCCCTTGGCCCCAGAGCAGAATTGTGACCTGCAAACACAGATCCCTGGAGAACATGGAAGCATTAGGATATCTTACCTGCACTCCCAGAATTCATCTTCACTGCCACCACCAATGTAGTGTTTCCCTTCACACAGCAAACACAAAATTCATACTGAGGCTGCGTGCTTCTTTCCTAACTAATGTGATCCTTTGATATTCCTGTTATTTTTCCCAGTAAAAAGCTAAAAAGCCATTTCAGGCTGTTTTCAATATCAACAGACAGTAAGGGAACCCCTCTAGTCCTGCAACATTGATGGTGTAAAATCTGCCCCCTATTCCATCTTTCCCAGTACAGGAAACAAAAAACAAGTCACCTTTATTTTATCTATTTCAAAAGTCAAACCACTTCAGAGGAAGCACAGGAACTGGAGAGAAAACTGCCCCACCCTGGCATCACACATTCACATTTCCTCTGATAAGCAGCTTCTCATTTTCCAGAAACAAGATTTCTCCTTTTTCCCCTTTCTTTGTCCTTTTAAGCTTGGATTTTTAACTCTTCCATTTCAGAAGAACATCTGGCTGCGTTTCATGTTGGTCCTCTGGGTTTGCACCTCCTCTCCATCCAGGATTCCTTCCAGACAGGATTTTGAGTCCTGCAGCTTAATTAATAATCTGCCCTGGGAAGGACACCACATGATAAATGTTCGTTTTGAAAAACAGCTTAGATGTTTTCTGCTCAGCATCAAGAGTCTGAGCAATCATTTAAAAAAGTGAGGTGGGACGTCAGGTCCCTGTAAGAGAAGTGGATGCTTTGAAACAGGGACCAGGATCTTACCCACAACTTCCTTAGGACTCATTTTGAACACTGAAAATAAATGTTACAGCTGGGCCTGTTCCACAAGGAAGACACCAGAGTCCCCAGCAGCTGTAGAAGGTTGCTATATTAAAGCTGTACATTATCTTGTCAACATGTAGAACTGTTCCTTAGCCAGTCCATTAATGTTAATGAAATCCCATCTGTGTTTCCCCAGCCCTGGCTCTGCCCAAGTGCAGTGCTGATTCCATTCCGAAGCAGCAAGCTGTTGGCAGCCACTGCACACACCATGTGCAAAGGCTGAGTGCGTCCCCCTTCTCCAGCTGTGTGCAGTATAGGGCAGATCCATCTTTCTCCAGATACGCAGCGAGGTTTCCTGCTCAGGGCTCTCTGTAGTGCTCAGCTGAGGCCACTGGAGACTGTAGCTCTTCACTTCTTGTCTCTTCTTTAGGATTCCTTCCCAACCTCCCTCTTCCCCAGAGCCACAGGGGAATGTTCTGGCCAAGAGAATACTCCTTTTTCCTGTTACATCTTAAGACTATGATGCTCGATCTTCCTGCTGGGATGATTTACAAGCATCTTCAAACCTCTGGAACCCTTTAAAATAAAAAACCCAAGGCTGACTTCACACTCACTCCAGCCACTCCCTTAAGGAATTCCAAAGGTTGGGATTCACCTGCTCTGGAGTTTCTCCCAGCTGCTTAATCACATCAGCAGTTCTGGCAAATGCTTCCCAGGCAAGAGGAGCCCAGAGTTCATTCCAGTGTGGGGATCCCCACAAAAACATAAAGCTCATCAGCTTTTGAACAAATTAAATTTGTGGTCAGAGACAAAAATAACATTGGGGAGTATCCAAGACTGACTGCTTTCATTGCCTTAATGTATTTGGTTGATGGAAAAACTAGAATAGGGTGGTGTGCTACTTAAGTGACCAGAAATGAGGGAACTTTTGGGATGATCAGTTGCTTTCACAACTGATGTTTCAAAGCAGTGGCTGTACGTTGACGGCACCGTGAAAAAACACCATTTTTCTTCATCCCCTCCACCAAAGAAGTGAAGTTGCAGGTCAGAGTCACCTTATCAGGACAGCAGATGCATTAGCAAAGGAAGGAATCAGTCAATAAAGGAATTGATACCTGTCTATAGTTAGAAAAAGCCTTTTGCAGAACAAGCTGTTCTTCTGGATCATTGAGAAAGGGAAGAGTTCTATTGAGTTTCTAAAGACACAGATACATGTATAATTAATGCTGTCTAACTGCCAGACATCTAGAGTGTTTCAGGATTTTAAGTGTTCCTTTTATTTTCTTGTTTCCTTCTCAAGAATGGGTCTAACAGCTGTGGGGGAAAGAGGAGACATGGAAAAGAGTCAGGAATTTCCTCTATAGTGAGCAGAGGGCTGGTATACAAACTTTAAGGTGATGGATACAGAGACTACTCAGAATCCATTGAGCAGGAAAATGGGATTCAGGCTTCTCTTTCTGACCACTGCAGGGTGGCAGGAGAGTGACTTTGACTTTCTGCTTCTCCATCCCTAAAGCAGAAATAATATCCATCCACATTCCCAATACTCACTGAGGTTACTGGGCAGACAGGCCACGCACATGCAGAGTACTCTGGAAAAATGCAAACTGGATTTCTTTTGGATCAAGCCCACCAAGGAATGCATCCCAACCACTAGGGGGAAGCTGGTCCCAAGGACTAACGGGCTATTCCAAAGTAAACCCCTTGAAACGTGGGCAGACCAACCCTGAGCTTGAGGCACTGAGAGCTCCCCTCTCCACACTGCCACACCTACAGGAGGTGCAGGTACAGCCTTGGAACAGGCACAGCCCAAGGGCTTCTGCTTCCAGCACAGTGTGGAAGAGGAAAACAGCGTGGGGACAAAAATGCTTAAGCTTTACACTACCTACTTAGTATTCTCTTTTTGAGAAGTTCAAAGCTGGCACCAACTGTGCAGAAAGATTTACTTGGTGTGATGGAGAAAATATTTTCTTAAGAGTGTAAAAGCTTGCAAACATTCCAAGAAGGAAAATTCAACTTTCACTTCACCTGTTCCTTGAACAGATATTTTATTAAGATGGGATTTACAGCATGAGACAAACTCAGTGGTCTTATTCCAAGTAATCAGTTTTGTCAGCAGACCAAATAAATAATGAACTATGAGCCTTTTGTTACCACTGATGTCATCAAGAAGTGAAACGCTGGCAAACTGCCATGTTTAGTTCTCTGAGAGTATCTATTAAAAAGAAAAAGACACCTAGCAGATATAATCCATACTATCAGTACTGTACGTTCTTAACCCTTCACCTCATCTCAAAAGTAATTTAAAAGGGGGATTTTTGAAGTGGGCAACTAACTTGGATTTGCTTTCCAGCTTACTCTTTCTAGTACTATTAAAAGTAAAACTTCTAAACATACAATTTTACAGCTCTTCACTTAGGCAGTAAACCGGTTTTTCTAAGAAGCATTCACAGAGTAACAGAAGAAACAATGATTTTTTTTTTCTTTTATATATCCACAGATAGCAGGTACAAAAGCACAAGAGGAAGTATAACTTCTAATTTTTGAGGAGAAGATGAAGGAAACACTAGGATGTTTGTAACAGATGAAGACCAAAATAAAATTAATAAGCACCAACAGAATTAAGGTGAATTTTTATGCAGCCTTGTTCCTCATGAGCAAAAAACCGCCTCAAATTTACCTTGGTGTTAGGGAGCTTTTATAAATCTCATTTTGCACCAGTAAAAGTCAGGAACAGCAGTTTGAAAGGAACAGAATTACTCTCTTCAGATGCAGCACAAGCTGCATGTCAGCACGTGCCCCTGCTTGCTATTTCTAGGAAGAACACAAGGCAGATTTACCAACCACAATTCAGTTACAATTAATGTAATGGCAAAAACTTTGGCTTTATTACCTTTCTTTCATTTTCATTTCAATTCTTTAATTTCCAAGTAATCCCTTATTTTCCTCTTGGATTCTTTTGAGCATAAAGCGCATGGTTTTTCTTCAGTTTAAACAGAAATAGCAGAAGATCAATACAGGTTTTCATCAGAATAATAACAACAAAATCCACTGTGTCTCATGGAACCATAATTTATACCTTCCACAGAGGTGATTTTCTATTGGTAAAGTCAGTAAGACTTTCTTCATGAATAAGTTTCAGTTAGAAATTGAGTGAACTCACCTGGAAAAGCCACCTATCCATCCCAAACCTATGAGTTTTCACAATTTGCCATAAAAACATTGCCAGGAACACGGAAAAACCCCAACATATTATGCCTGACAAGCACTGCCTCAAAATAGGAAGTCTCCATAGTTTGCTTTTTGATCCATCTCACTTTACTGACACACTTTTGTACTCAAAAGAAGTGATAAAAAGAAGGTTCCAGGGGAGCTGAAAAAAACGGGAGACGTAAGTTTTGATACTGACAAAGACCGCTCAACATCATTTCAGGGAATGCAGAGCAAGGCACTTGCAGTCTTTTCACATCCCTTCCAAGGGTTTGGCTCACAGGCTCACCCACTGGAAAAACATCCCAGTGCCAGCAGTAATGGTCACAACAGAAATGTTAGGATTAGCACACTAGGAAAACCAGCTGGAGCTGAGAATGCTGGAGTGGAATCAATGATCTCATTATTTCTACAGCACTTCCTAGAAAAGCATTAGGTAGCCCATGGAATGGAGCACTTCAATAAAGGAGAGTGTTTTATCAGGATCATCAGTGGATCATCATCCAAGAACCAAGTCCTGCTTCCTTAATTAAGAGGTCCCAAATGCTCTTGTATTTCTGTGGGACTGCTCCTGACAGCACCCTGAGCAGGGCTGGGCTCCTGCTCACTTCTGTCCAGAAAAGATGACAAATGAGATGTTTCTGGGATTTTAATCCAAATCCTCATTGCTGTATGGAAGAGGTTTGCATATGATAAAATCACCAGGATTAATCACATCCACAGAGCAGAAGCACCTCATGACCACTGAGCCTGAGGCTCTGCTGGGAATTACAGTGTAAAAATAGTTCCCAAGAGTTTATAATCTAAGTGATTAAGGCAGAAAAAGTCACATTCTTATTAAAAATAAGCCGTATAGGCAAGGTATATTATATTTACATAATGACCTAGCCTTGATTCCAAACTGATTTTATCACTGTTTTTACCTTCCACTTCAGAAAAATACTACAGGGTGACTAATTCCCCCCAGGGAAAAAGAAAAGGAATTAAGAACAGTACCATTCAACAGAAACAGTACCTCTTAATCAATGCTTTAATGTTTTATTAAAACTCCTGCTATTAGGGAAATGGCAAAGCCCAGATTCAAAATTTACCTGCAGGTCTCCTTACTGCAATATGGTTTTCAGTAAACAAATATGCATTTTGAAGTCTTCTTTTAATATAATTAAAAAATACATCCTTTGGGCCAGCAATATCCTCTGTCAAACACTGAGGCATTAAAATTGCGTCTGTAAATTTCTTTCCAGCTGTCTGGCTGCCAAGATCCAGGTGCAATTTAGGCCTATGTGAAACTAAGGAATCTGAATAAATAAAATTAAGGATACATGAAGTACAGTTCTGCAATTAAGAGGGAAATTAATGCACCTAATATTTATAATCTGATGTAAGGTGTTCCTACAGTCAGAAGTAGAAAGCTTGGAATTTCCTTGAATAAAAATTCCTAACTCTCTCAAGCTTGTATCCTCAACAAAAACAGAACAGAAATGTAGACAAGTGTCCCAGCCAAATGAATATTGACTCTTAATCCAGTATAATATAACACAAATTTGCAAAAGACCACTTCTCAGCTAACCAGGCATTTGCCTTTGATTAGATTTATTTTATTACCTATATTTAGAAGAATCACTTTTCTCATCAGTCTGGACTTCAGGAAAGCACTTCAAACGAGGAGCTGGTTAAAATGGAGACAAGAATATCCTTGTAGGATGAGACACAGCGAGCCAGGGAAGAGAAAAATTGGAAAGCGTTAGGCTAAGGGAAGGCTGAAATTGATTTCATTTAATAACCTTTGAAATGAACACTGGAGAGAGGGAGGAAAGGCAAAGGAAAGGAGTGCTGATGGCACAGGTCTGGGAAGACTCAGGTGGTAGCAGCTGGTCTTCACACTGCTGGTTGCTAAATTTTTTGGATTTGATACAGTTGCCCAAATGACACACCCCTTTAAGAACAAAGTAATAAATGAAATAAAATAAACCACAATTCCTTGCCCCTTCTGAGGTAAATTGACTGGTTTTTTTAACAGGATGTAGAAGCCTCCCAAAACACCAAGTGTAACTTTCTATAAACTCCCACTTATTCTGTGGAAGCAGACCTTTAAAAAGGCTACAGAAATGCCTTACAGGTCACCAGTTATTAGGAGGTAGATGTATTTCTTACATTTTTCATGTTTTGAATCTAGACACATGGGAGCCTGGAGGCTGATGCTCCTGGACACTACAATGAATTAAGCTGAGTACAAATCATGCCCCTAGAAATGAAACAAAAGTCAGTGTTTCTGAAGTCCTACCCTGATTCAACTACTAAGGCAGCGTTAAATGACAGAATTAAAGCATTCCCTTCGATAGCTGATATTCCTGATTCCAACAGCACTGCAGACGAAGTAAGATTTCAGTGTTCCGAGCAATTACTGCTTTTCTGGAAGGACAAACTGTTAAAGCACAGACAAACCAAATCGGTGTTTTAAAGTGCCATGAGAGGAGATGACATCATCACTCCAGCCCATCTGGGAGGAAGAACACGGAGCCACAAATGAGCCAAAATCCCTCCTGGCATAAAAGGAGAGACTTCCACTGACTTCAGGAAAATTTATCCCAATGTTCCTGCACGTTGCAGATTAAAATGACACACTTCATAGACTAGCAGAGGTGAACCAAGGCTAAAGCCACAAAGACTGATGTAACATATTCATTTAGAGCAATTTATTATTTTCACTACAAGTATATTTGTAGATGCTAAAAATCAAGACTGTGGCAGCTACTCACATGGGTCAATATGTTAAAAAAAATGGATATTTCTGCAGAAATAAGGAAGAACATATGGTCCTTATTGCCAGCTAAGGGTCTCTTTTAAAACAATTTTCCTTAATCTGATTTGCCTTACAATTACCCTAAATCCTGCCATGATTGCTCTCAGGGAGCATTCACAGAATTTGGCTTCCCTTGAAGATGTATTTTCCCTTCCCCTGGTTACCGCCTTTATTATTGATTTTTAGATAATCCCCGCAGTTACTAGAGAAAGGTTTTGGCAAGTTTCCCTCGAGGCTGCAGATGCTTATTACCTTATCAACAGAGCATCCTTTCTCCCCTGAGCCCCCAGCCTGGGCACTGGCTGTTTCCCTGGGCACACTCTGCGCAGGGAGCAGCAGGGAGAACATTCAGTATCCTCTCCCTGGCGAACAAGAAAGGCCACAGCTGCCAGCCCCAGCAGAGGGGCTGCTCAGCAGACCTGTCCCAGAGAGGGGCCTGGCTGGACCCAGCTGCAGAGAACTAAGAAATCCCCCTTCCCACAGCAAAATGTGCTGGCAGGAATTTGGCCCATTTCGCCCTCTCCTTACTGGGAAGAGATCAGATTACTTTGAAAGACCCTTTTAACCAACGCAGAACAACTGTAATCAGAAAAGTACTGTCATTAACATCTCTGACACAAGAGGTTGTATCAGAGAAAGGGGGTTCTTTTGTCAGAGAAATAATAGAGACTGAATATTCTCTTAACCAATAAAAACCACCCCTGAAGGCAGGGCTGCCAGCATGTAAGCTGCATTCTGAGATCTGAGTGGCTAAACTGAGAAGAAAAGCTTAAAGAAACTTCTTTGAGCTATTATCATAAAATTTAGAACTAATACCTGGCTTGAACTGCCTGTGTGAACAGCCACTATGGTTATTTATTTTAGTGTAGTTTGTGGGGTTGTTTTTATTTTTGTTTGGTTGTTGTTTGGCAGTTTTTAATTGAGAAAAACATCAACTGTGGATTTTTTTGGTTGGTTTTCTTAAGGTAGAGAAGGAAGAATTGGATTACAGTTTTGGATAGAGAAATCACAGAAATATAATCATAAAATGGTTTGGGGTGGAAGGGACCTCAAAGATCATCTACTTCCAACCCCTCAAACTTTCCTCCAAGTGAACACAAAATCCTAGAAGCCACAAAGGCAATACAAGAATGCCAGGACCTATTAAATAGAACTGAAACATTTTTTCCCCTTTTATTTTTGGAATTGGCTATCCTGTTGAGAGATGGGGCATTCACACCTCAGAGTGAAGAGAGGGGGAGAGTCTGAAGGGGTACAGAGCTCCTCTGAGGAAGAGTTGTGACTTGCATCCAAAACTGGGTAAGAGGCTCCTTTAAAAGGAGCTGTGCTGTCCTTGGTGTCCAGCTGCCACTCAGGAGAAGGGACAGAAACGCTCAGGGTTCAAACTTCTCCCCTCCCCCCGAGCCAAGCAATCAGGAGATGCGCTGACAAACTGCAGCCGTGGCCCCAAGCCAGCCCCTGGAAGGCGGCAGGAGCACGGCCGAACGCTGCTGCCAGGGGCTGGCTGCTGCCCATCCCTGTCCGACAGCAGTCGCTGCAATCCCGGCGCTGGAGCTGCTCCTCCCTGCAGGAACAGGGAGCGCCGGGCTGCTGCTGTTTCCCATCGGGATCTAATGCTATCAGTGCTTTGGCTGCCTCTCCTCTTGCCCCGGCTTGCTCAGCTCCAGCGAGCCTGCTGCAGAGCTAGGCTGCAGCTGTGGAAATGCTGGTTCCATTCAGAGCTCCTGCTTTATTCCGCGATGAGGAAAACTGCGGGTTTTGCAGCTGCACGGATACAGCAGGTGTGGGCTGCTGTCTGCCTGGGAACAGGTGATCGGAGTGAGTGTAATGCAAAGTGGAAGCCTTTCGTTTTGGGGGTAACTAAGTGATTGATTTACAGGCATTAAATAGGTGCAAGAACCTGAGTTACCTGGGGATAGTGAGTGCCAAGGGCTAAGCGGAGCCACCAGAAGTACCTGGTCACTGAGAGGCTGTCCCCAGGCACTGAGCCAGCTGACAAGATCAGTGCAGGTCCTACTGCTGCTTCTCCCTAGATTCACGTGAAAAACGAGAAGGAAAAAGCCACACAAAACAAACCAAAACCAAACCACAAACCAAAGGGGAAAAAAAAAAAAAAAAGAAAAGAAAGCCAACCAGGAGATCAAATAGATATTCCAGCCCACCCTCCTGTAAAATTCTCTGTTAAATTATTAAGTATATGTAGGCATTTACAAAGAGATTGAAACAAAATAACCATTGGTGCATGGAGATGTTTTTGACTAAGTGCAGGGGAGTTTTGCTTTCTACCTAAGATATAAACCTGTGGCGCTCAGGGGATTAGGAAGAGGAAGGCTGACAGATTTAACTCTTGCAGCACAAGTGGTTTCATGATACCAACACGATAAGGCTGAAACCTGATGCCAGTGTGACTTTCACACATCAGAATGTGGATCCTGCTACTACCACATACTTTAACTCTAAACACCAACAGTTAAAGTGGCAGCTCATTTCCATGGCATATCTGTGAAAAAAGCCTCACACCAGAAGAGGCTCTTGGTTTATTTATAGGCTAAACAGCTGCTTTGTGCATTCCACGATCTAGGCTGAGGTCTGCTCCCAGTCCTGCATGTACGGAGTTACCTTGTGTGGAAGTAAAACATGGAGCTCCTTTCCAAAGCCTTTTCCACCGGATGAGATGCCTCTGATGGGACACAGCTCGACTGGGGATTTTCTTTACTCAGAAGAAAAATGGTAATTTTTGGTGGTGGTGGCAGACTAACCCAGAGTGCAACTTAGGTTAGATCATTTTGAAAAACAAAATTGTTTTTGCAGCTGCTTTCCTCTCAATTTCCCTCCTGAAATGCTCATTAAACATACAAAAAACAAAATAATAACCTCCAGTCAAATTATTAGAGGGGAGGACGATGTTCCTCATCTGCACACTGGAATGAGTCCACTCATACCACCCATGCACTCAGATGAAGGAATTTTCTACCACTGCTCCCTTTCCCCTACTCTGTTGGTGGGGGCAGCACATCCTGCTGTGCCTCTCTCATCCTGCAGCTGAAGTATAAAATATGACATGCTTTTGTTAGTTAACACTGGGTACACAAACGTGTGTCAGTACAAACAGGCATAAAACTCCCCCGTGTTATTACAAATACAAGTGATGAGAACTTTTTCACGTTCTCCACGTTTGCTCTCACCTGATAATATTAATTTCAACTACAAGTTTCCAGCTCCCTCTAAATATTTCATCTCATATGGATTCACACTCTTAAATCACACCACTGAAATAGCCTACTCCTCTACCCTCTTATATTTTTATGATCCTTTTAGAGGAGTTCTGTATCATTTATTTAGATTCATTATTGCTTTTCTCCCTTAAAAGCCATTTCATTTAACGTAGCTACCACTTCCATTTTTCAAGATATATATAAATGGGGGGGGGGGGGGGGGGGGGGGGGGGTGCGTGTGTGCTCTGAGATCATGATCAGCATTTTGCCAAGCAGCAAGCTGCAGTTTTGCCAGTCTCATGCTGGAGGACAAATCAGTGACAGATTCTAGATCCTTTATATGCACACAGACTACAAAATGTCAAACAAATGTAAGCAAGTAATTCCTTTTCCCTGGAATTCCAGTCCAGTATCTTTGCCCAGTTCCCAGAAGTCAACATAAATCAAGAAAAGACTCAAAGATCAAGACACAAAAAGACTTCCTACTTCTTACAGAGTTTCAGAATGAATCTCTACAGTCATGAATAATCCCAAATGAACTGTCAGCACAACACACTTCCCAAAACAGAACATTTACACACTAAGTGAAAGAATGGGAAAAACTGGTTGCTGGTAATTTAGACTCTCCAAATACATTTGGGAATACTCATCAGTCCGGTTAAATCTGCTCTGTAGTCTACAGAGGCACACAAAACTTGTACAATAAGTACTGAGTGCTTGCACACACTCAGGTATGAACATCAATTTAAATGGTCAGCTTAATTAAAGCAGGCAAGTTTAAGCACAGACAAGCCCTGCAGTGAATTGCTGCTGAACACATATTAAAAAAAGACTGGGGAGGGGGAAGGAACCACTAAGCCGTAACTCTTCCCCACTTCTTTCCCCAAACATACTCAGCCTAATCATACACAGTTTGTCCAAACAGGAGCTCTGTGGGGCTTTTCCTTCTCTTTGTTTTCCCTGCTTTCTCGAAAGCTGTAACAACTCCTTGGCTCTTTTTCCAGGCAAGGCTGCCAGCTTCTATAAACGGACTCCAAGCCTGGCAGGCAGCAGGCACAAGTCTGGTTACAGTATCCCTGCTTTGCCATCTATTTCTGCAGACACTTATTCCAATGCTTGCAAGCCAAGGGTATTTTCCTTAGGTTTATCTATTCCATCTTAGGCAGCAGGTAAGATAAATCCCTTCAGAGGCGATTCCAGCTCTCCCTCAGGTGATTCACGCTACATGAAAGACTTGAAGAGTTTTTCCTCCCTGACATTGCCAGAGTTGCAAGTCAGTATCCTGCGCACAAAACCCGTGCTGATTTATTCAGCTTCTCTTATCTCCCTCCTTTCATTCTCTCAGCTGATACAAGGCATGCCAAGTTCACGGTGCTCCCCCAATGCTGCACTGCTGCTCCCTTCCCCTTCCAAAGGAAACATTCTCTGTACCTATTTAGCAAGATGGCTTTTAAAAATAGGAACACGAAATCCAGTGCTGAGTTCAGGATAGTTATGGGAAATACAGCAGGTGCAAATCTTCTCTTACACAGCATTTTCTGATGATATGACAAAGGAAAACTTCGCTTGCAAAGGGCTTAGAAGGACTTTCCAGGGTAATTTTCATCCCAGTGTTTTCCAGATATGGTAACCAAAATCCCTTTCAGCCTTCAAGTACTAGAAAAATGTTTCAAAAGGCCAGACTGTACCAGACAAGACTGAGCTTTCTGAAGAAGGACAGAAGGTGTCTGTGCCTCCTTAGTTGCATGCTGTCCTCAAAATTCCCACTTTCATCCATTCATTACTGGCACAGAATTCCCAGTTAAAAATACAGAATTCAAAGGCAGCAGAAGTTCAATATGTGGAAAGAAATTCAGAAAAAACACCCCTCAATTTAACATGTAATTTACTGAAATTTGGAGTTGGGCCCGGACATAGCCCTACATACAGACATAGCCCTGTACTTTGTGTGAGGATCCAAAAAGTCAGCTCATGGTGCTTCTAGTCAAAAATATCATTGAATAATTTTCTGGATGAAAACATGCTACTGTTTAATTTGGATTTTTTTTTCTCTCTTGCCTGATGCAAACACATGAGAGTTAATTGGAGAGCAGCTTTTAATTTTCTAGCACTGCAATTGTTCTGTGTTATTGAATCCAACACATTAATGTGGTACTTTGTTGATCCTGCTGAACTTATTTCAAACCCAGCCAAAGTCAGTCTAAAAATTTCCCTGCTCCGCAGTTACTTCTTCACATCCATTGGGTGTTTCTGTTCAAAGGCAGAAGCAGTGGGGAACAGGTTTGTTCCCCGCAGAAGCCGACACAAGCTTTGGACAGGATACACAAGGCAGGGGAGGGACAGTTAAACATCCACATATCCATATGGAGCTATAAAGTGAAATTTAATCTCACTGTGAAGCACTCATACCTCAGCCCACCCCTCAGAGGGTCACCTACCCCTTCAGAAGGCAACACACTGATAAAATGACCTTATGCACTCCTGCATGTTCATCTTCTGTCCTAGGGTGCCCTACAAAGAGCTCCAGTGCTGACAAGATATGAGTGTGCTTTGAAGGTGCTTTGCAATTGGTTACAAAAGGCTCACAGGCAGCAATGAGCTGCAAAGAGGCTCCAGGTAGAAAAACGAAAGCTGGGCAAGGGAAAATTATTTGTCACTGAAGTGTGAAAGATTTTTACCATAAAACAACGAAGTTGTCATCTTCAAACTACAAAACAGTACTTCAGAATGCAGTAGAAATGCTACTAAAGACTACTAGAAACAAAAAAATAGTTTTCCCAAGTGTTGACAGTGACTGTAAGTTGCTCACACAGCTTTTCCTTCTAATTTCTCCCTACAGTTTTATTTTCAAAGACCTCAGACACCTTCTTGCTTCAACATTTTAGGAACAGGCATCTCATCTATTGTAGCACCAAATCTAAGTCAAGCTCAGCTCCATTTATTTTACTATCAGGTACAACAGTGCTTCAAGCCAAAACTTTAAAGGCAGGTTTTAGAACTAAGACAATGCCTATTTACAATCAATTATTAACTACAGCCTAATTATGCATTTTTTCCCACAATTTTCAGGAAAGCAATCTGTCTTCCCAGTCTTTTTTTCCCCTCAAACTGTACCAAGCACTAAGATGATCTTAGTGGCATCTTTCAAGCTGAACACTCTACACCAAAATGCTCTCAAACTACACATTTTTTAAATGACAGAATGATTTAGGCACATCAGTGTGTTCCAAATTCCTTGTGCTTAAAATATTCTGTTGAATCACCCAGAATTCAAGAAGTTTTAGAGATGCTGTTTTTACTAATGCTGACAAATATGGCAGAAAGCCAAATCTGCCTCCTGCAGGCTCCAGAAGGTCAAACAGGAATAAATGGAGACATGAATCAGCCCAGAAATGTGGGATTAGAAGATGTGCAAGCAAGTCTTAGCTTCATTATAGTCATTACAGACAGCAAAACTCCCATTGCACATCTTCAGTGGGTACAGGGGGAACCCTTTCTACCCAAAACATCCTGATTAAGGCATAAGCCACTCCAATTTCCAGTGCTGAAAAATACTGGGTCTCATATCCAGCAAGGCAAATTACTAAATTCCTTTTTCAGAGCAGCTCTGCTTGATGTTGGCAGGCAGCATGCCTGGAGTATCAGACATTTCTCCCCGTCTCCCATTCCCTTATTTGACTTCGCTGACCCCCACTGAGATACGGGGAATCACATCTTGTCCCCAGGCACTCCAGACCTGCCCAGTCCTCACTGTCCCAGACATCCCCACTGAGGTGGGGAGATTTATTTACAGGCACAGGAGTTCAAAGAGGTTTTGCACCTTTTTATTTAAGAAGAGATTCTCTGTAACCTGCAGGTATCAAGACCATTCTCCTGAAGTTCCTGCTCTGCTTCATGAGCTACTTGTGCTGTGAACTTGAATCATCATTTTGTTGGCAACTGGAAAAGTTTGTATAATCTGCAATTCTACTCTATTAAGACACTCGAAGGACAGAAGTGACCCCAAGAACTTATAAGTCCAGTTTCACAAAAACTCACAATTATCACTGCAAATTCATCAACAACAAATACAGAATATGAATTTAACTTGCATGTTATTGAAATAGCCTGCTAAGCATTAATATACAGGCAGCAATCAGTGGCTTAAGGGATATTTTCTTTTTCTAACACATCCAGTAGAAGCTTGAAATGCTTTTGCTACCTAGGCAGAGGGGCCTTCTTTGTGTTTAAAAATAGCACTAAAAGAAAAATACTTTGATTCCTCAGCACCAAGTTCTTAAGGTTGTTTACAAGTAATTGATAAAGCCCAAGAAGCCAGTTCAACACCTTGCTGTTACTTCCAAGCAGTTACAACCAGAACCTGGAGAAGCAGCTTTTTTGATGTGTTTTTTATCCAGCTTTTTACAATTCTTCTTACAAAATGCCAGTCCTACGCAAAAGGGGGAGGTCTGATTCCCACAAAAGGCTTAACAGCTCCCCTGAAACTGGGATAAATGATATTGCTGGTCAAGCAGCCCCAGAGAAAGGAAGTTTGTGCAATGGGTATCTCCAAAGTGACCCCAAACACGCTGTCAGATCTGCCCTTGCTCAGGAAGGGAGAACACTGTGGGTGGCACTTTCTCCAGACTCTCTCTCAGCTGAGGCCTGAGGATAAAACATTCCAAGGCCATGGGAAGGGATCCTGAGGATCTGGATCAGCTCTGAGGTGCTGAATTATAGAGGAGCCTAAAGCCAGTAATGAACCAAAAACATTTCAAGGCTTCCTCCTCCCGACTGTTGCTTTAACAGTGGTAGACAACCATCCATATTTAAACTATTGCTCACAAATATATTTTCTCCAGATGCTCTGCTTATCTTCTGAATAACCTCTTGAAAACAGAAAGAACTATACTTTAAGGATGAATAAAAACATTGTTGTTATTATTATTATCATCATCCTGTGTTGTTATATCCCACTGATGAGGGTAATAGCAATGGAAAGTGTCAGGAAAAATGAATCTCAATAGCTACGGAAAAAGTTCTTATTTAGAATCTGAAATTGATCTGTGCACAGGCATGATTCAAAAATTAAAGCAACTCTGGACTAGTTTCAAGTGTTCTTACCCAGGAATTTCTGTTACAGCTCTATCAGTGATAGCTGCAAATGTTTGGAGAAAGCAAATCACAACTTCAATAAAATTGTACTCACCAAGGAACAACCAGAAGTACATTTATAAAGTGCAGGGACAAATCTCTTCAAATAAGGACAGCAGATAATTAAAAATACACATCCCCACTGGAACAGGCACTGCAAAGGGAAACAGGGCTCACAGTGGACAAGAAGAAACATGAAGGTGAGTGAACGCGCAGACTCTGGAAAAACTAAATCACTACAAAAGGAAATTGGTCAGAGAGCAGAAACAGCAAATGTGGGGAAGGCATGTTTTTGTTCAAATTTTACTGCAAGTTTGGTTTTCTACCATGACCTCGGCTGTTGGCTGCTTTACTTGCAGTAGCAAAACAAAAACAAAACAGGAAATTCCACAGCTGTCTGAATCAAAAAGTGGGCAGAAGAAAAGGGAAATGACAAAAATGTGAATGATTTTTGGCAGAAATTCAAGCAGAAAAATTGAGTCTAGTTGACATTTTCCTTATTTCCTTTAAAAATTCTCTCTAAGATATTTTTCTCATTGGTATTTTATTTCAATGCTTTATTGAGAGAGTATCTTCCATTTACATACTTGAGCATAACATTTTGGCTTTTTATCACTTAAAGCAGTTGCTGACAGTGTATTAGCAGTTGTTTTTCAGTATTAGGTAACTTAAAACTGCAAAATCTCAGTGAGCTCCATCCACACAATGTGTGACAGCATTTGTCAGCCTGAATTAGGTTTTTTTTGGGATCATGCTGATCAGAATATGCCAACAAAGGCACTAAAATAATAATAAGCAAAAATAATCACCTCTGAATTAGGAGGCATCTTCCCATCAGTGACTGCTGACATTTCCTTGAGGACTGGGCAGGTGGAAGCCTCACTGGGTTGCATTTTTTGTTGGGCACTACGAGCACTTAATGACTTCGGAACAACAGGACCTGAAACAGGGAGCACAGAAGGGTCAACACCCGTGCAAAACTCAAATGTAACAATCAATGAAGCTGCACAATGCCTGATGACTGGCAGGAGAGAGAATATGAATGCAAGAAGATATCCTGTATTCCTCCTTGGTGCATAACTTATTCAAGCACAACCCTGAAGAAAATTATCAATGTGTCTTTTATATGTGTCTTAAACCCTGTTATATATATTGTTTCAAAAATTGTTGTTGCTTGTGAGTTTCACAAGAAATAAGTTTCATACCTATTATTTTTGAAGTTTCCATGATGAGCAGCCATGCAGCAGTGAGCCCAGCACCAGGGAATTGGGCCTTTTTTATTCTCCCTATAAGAGAAAAAGATGTTTCTCTCTATGTAAAATAAAGACTGGTGGATAGATCTAAAATATGGCAGAACAACAAAATCTTATCTGCAGCTAAAATATGACATGAAGTTAAACAGGGGGGAAAAAAGGAAAAGAAATCTAAATGCTCCTATTTGAACAAGCACGAGTGTCCCTGTGTTTCACCTGCCAGCTCCAGCTGTGCACAGCAGTTCCACACACTCTGCTCACAGGCTGCTCCTATTGTCTTGGGGGACTTTTGTTTAGTCTGTGGTAGATGGCTGCATTTTAAAATAATAAGAAAAGAGAACTCTGCATTATCAGAACTCATGCCAAGCAACTATAAAGAATTTTGATGGCTCTTTCATTTCACATGAAGCTTTAATCTGCAACAATTACCTTCTTCCAGCATGTGTGTGTTCCCTCCTTGTGACTGACAGGGAATACAAAAGCCAGGATAAGTGATATTGGCTACAAGCCGCTTGGATATGACCTTTTCATTGAAATGTTTAAAGCTTTGGCTGCTCCCAAGGTTTAATCCTCAGTTCCTCACTTGGGCAAAATGCTTAGAGATCTGGAATTTTTTCTACAATGATTAATTGAGCCATTTATTTCTGCTCCCTTGCTTTCCCTGGCAATCTGATCACGTGTGGCTGACTTGAGCACACACCTTCATGAGATCAATAAAAAGAAGTGAGAGTTGCAGTTATTTCTATATTTCTTTCATGTCCCAACCTGCGATTATCAGGTAGGATGTAAAACATCTGGAACAGAGTCAACACACTCCAAATAATGCAGGACTCTTTGCAAAAATATTCTTCCAATAAAGTAAGGAGTCCTTGTGTTTGTGTTTGCCACTGAACCCACTGCTGAGATGATTATTTTAACAAGACATCACGGTAGTTGTTGTGTTCTTACAGGAACTTCTCATGGGTTTAGATTCTTACTACTTTAAAACTGAATAAATAAATTAGCATAAGAGGTAAAAATATTTTACTGAGACAATTCAGTGCCCATTACCACAAAGTAAATATTCAAGAATCACTTCCAAAGGACCACTAGGTGCCATTTTCAGTTTATGGCCGATTTGTGATTTTTGGTTTTTTTGTTGGCTTGTTTTTGGGGTTTTGTTTTTTTGTTTTTTTTTTTACTTCTTATCCAAATGGTCCAAGATATTCTTGGCTTCTGAGGACGCTGGAAAGCACAGAATTATTTGGAATCAAGACTGCAAACAAAGCTCTTGGATTCCATGTGGCTGTAGATATAGGCAAGATCACAGCAGAACTAAAGTTGATGGGTTTGTATATCAACAATAAATCTCCCAAAAGAACTCAGAGAAACCCCAACCCACCAGTGCTACCAATGAAAATCACCCCCATGGGGAAAAAAACTCTGTAAATGATATGTTAGAAAAGAATTGAATCTCTGCCTGAACTCAAAGCTGTCATTGGAGCAGAGACAGGTTGTTCTGGAGCAGTCCTTCCTCCCAGGATACAAATGGAATCTGTTCTGTTTGCAGGGGAAAGGGATCTTTTCCAAATGGCTGCACTGGAGGGAATTTTCCATGCAGTTTTCACAGGCTGCAGCAACTGACACTGCTGCTGCAAGCAAAGCAGGTGAAAGTTAAGTGTTTGAGGCAATCCTGCAAAGGCACAGATCTTCAGCCAACAACAAAACAACTTCTTTTGCTGGCCAGCTAAAGTTACAACAACTTGGTAGATTT
Organism: Corvus hawaiiensis; assembly: GCF_020740725.1. NCBI lineage: Eukaryota > Metazoa > Chordata > Aves > Passeriformes > Corvidae > Corvus > Corvus hawaiiensis. Next base: position 117,720,189 of record NC_063215.1, read on the forward strand.
CTCAAAATATAAAGCAGAATGTATTTGAGGTATCTTCTTCTTACATAAAAGTTCTGTAACTGAAATAGATGCCTGCTCTTCCAGAAGGACTCTTCCCCACCAATGGCCAGAGGGTGGTGTGGCACAAAAAAGCCAGGGGGATCAGATTAGGGTAAGATTTAATTCTTCAGCTTTAAGAAACAAGGGGTTCCAGCTGGATCAGCCACCAGCAGAATAATTGCCAAAGTTTAGCTTCATTAATGCCCACTGAGTAAGTGACACTGCAATGAGGTTAATAGGAACTGTTCACAGCCACCTCAGAGCTGCTGCTGGTCACCATTCCTGATGCAAAACTTTCTCTGTAACACAGAGTAGCAGCTCCTTAATGAGGCTCTCATGGCTTTTCTGAAAAGCTTGAACAGTACAAACATTTAAGAGATTTCTGAACGCTCAGAGGTGGCTTTCACATCCAAAACACTCAGTGTGACTTCACCCAACTTTACAGCAGCTGTTCCTACCTCAAAGTTTTGGAGTCATCCAACCTCTGTGAACTCCTAAACCCACTGAAGGTGACAGCTCTGCACAAAGGCTTTGCTTTACCATCCTAATACAATTAAGCCTTAAAGCTCATACCCTTTCCAGTATTTCAGATGGACAGGCTGCCAGTCTGCTTTCTAGTGTGGCAAACTGGTAATTAGGAAGTTTGACACGTAGCAAAATATTTGTGGGCTAACTGTTGAGCAATTATTTATTCAAACCTGAATCCTGGAATTTCTCAAAACTTCTGATGTTTTCCTGTGGTTACTCCAGGAGAAGCAGAGCAATTAATCCAAAAGCCCCCCCAACAAAATGACATGAAGTCTTTATTACCTTTAACCAACCATTCCGGCCTGCACCTTTCAGCTGTGCTGAGATAACCAGGGAAGAGAACTGGTGTCTATTGACCATAAAAATCACACCCACAAATTAAGGATAGTGCTAAACAGACCATTTTTAAGGTAATTCTCAGGCTCATCTTCTAAACAATCCTTTGATCTACTGCCAAATTTATTCTAGTGTCAGTCGACTTAAGAGCTGGAGGTTGAAAACCCTTAATGACTTATTTTTAGTGCTCATTTTTGTACAGATGCATTATTGTTTATAAGTGTTGTCAGTATAAAAGGACAAATAACAAATGCCAGATATATGGTTTGGGAAAAAAAAAAAAATCAAATCACCAAATTCCTGGAACTGCAGCTTTAATATGAACTCAGTACTTTTAGGCTAATAATAATTAAAACCCTCACAAATTTGGTAATATTTACCAAGACTTACCATCTCTGATCATACTAGAATTCATCAAAACTCTGCAATTAATCATCTTGATGGATATGACTCTGGTAAATGTGCAAACTGCCAGACACACCCATGGACAGGGTGAGAGGAAAGTTCCGCCAGTATTTTCTTTACTTATATCAACAATCTTTCATTTAAAGTGTTTGACTTCTTGTTAAACACTTGTAAATGTAAGATACTGAAATAATGAAGCAGGAAACAAATTGTAAATCAAAGCCTTCAGTTTTTCTCATCATCAATAATCTGGTTTGTTCATGTAATGGGAAACAAAACGTTACATCCTAAAAGATCTGTCAAAAATTTCTATTATATAAATCTGATCCCTACAGTGAATAAAGTTCATGCTAGGCATAGCTCAGGGGAAGTCTTCAGGTTCACATTTATCACAGACAAATTTCGGGGTTTTTCTGCAAATAATTTCTTTTGGTGCTCAGAACTCAAAGTGCTGTTAAATAAACACAGGGAGTATCCCTGCATGGGAGCCTAAATGAATTTGAGAGCTCCTCCATGATCTAAAGCAGTTTTCTTGTCGGTCTTGATAAAACAGTGTAGGACCAGAGAGTGGTACTCAAATTACAGCCATATTATGTACTTCCTCCTCAGGATCCTGGAGACCAAGGAAGTAAACACTGAATTACTGAGCTGAAACTGAGAACAAGTTCTAACAGCCTCACACTCTCCAGCTAAACAGGGAGAAAGTCACTTGAATTCAGCTGCTCTTTTCTCTCAGCAGGGGTTGTTTTCTGTGGAGCAGAGAAGAGACTTGGACATGGGAAAACATTCCAAATATTAAACACTTCTGAAAACTCTCCGAGGTGTCTTTCTGTGCCTAAATAGATCTCAAAATGAATGCCACTTTTATTTGGGCCTTTGACAAAATCAAACAGGAGGAAAAAGGATTTTTTAAAAAAGTGATACGAAAAGTTATTTATAGTAAAGTGATAATGAAAGTTGGTTTGTTGGGGGTTCTTTTTGGAGAAAAAAGGATGCTCAGCACCTCAATACCTTACAACATAAGGACCCAATCTGCAAGTGACCCTTCAAAGATGTGCACACATGGAACACCAGGGGAACTTCTTGTGTGAATATCTCCCTTAAAGTGATGTTTAACTAAGAGATATTACAAATGGGAAATACTAAACACTTTCAATCCAGTTCTGGCCACACTACAAGTGCTGAAGTTGAAAATAACACACTGACTCCAAGTGTATTCTCAAGAGCAGTGCCCTGTGTATAATGATCACATATGCAACACTGGGTGTGACTGCTCACATTTCTTTTGTTTTGGTTTGTCCTTGACTGCTCAGGGAAAAAAACCACTCTAATATTCTGTGCCATTACTCATCTCAGAAGTGATTATCTGTGAGAACAAGAAAACTCCAGCCGTGCAAAAGCCAGTGCTAGTAAAGCAAGCTTGAGAGAACCTACTGCTCATGCTATAAAATGTGTTCATAAACTGCACGTGCTCCACTTCTCAATGTGAAAATAAATTTCTCATCAGGTTTGCAGGCTCAGAATCAGAGAAAGTAAAGCATTAAGCAGGTAATACAGTCATATCTATGTATAATGAACACCTCAAGCCATCAGTATATTTCCTCTCCACTGAACTTTATTCTCTTGCATCCTTTTCCCTGCTGACTGACAAGAACTAAAATAAAGGATTTAAAGTTGACGTGCACAAAAATTCCCTCGTTCTCTCACCATAAACTTGTGTACAAGTGAACAGCTTACAACAAACCCCTTCTATTTTGTCAAAAATAACAACATGTGAGGACTGGGAGTTCAGATTTGTACGAACCAATGTGGTAGTTGGTGACATCTGAAAATACTTTTTTCTTACCCTGGCTGAGATGCAACCAATTGTGCCAGAACTATGCTGCAGCCCCAGTCAAGCAAAAGACAAAACCAAAGGAATTGCAGGATAATGTGAACAAGCAGCAACATTTACAGCTGGGTGGCATAACCTGAGAACAGATAATTTACCAGGGCAGGAAGATCCAAGGGGCTGATTGCAGATCCGTTCCACAAGAACTACCTGGAATCACACAATTGCCTCAAAACCCACTTTACCTACTAGGTCACAACATTATTTTGATGTTTAAGCACCAGACAAGCCCTTAACCTACTTTGAAAGTGCCCAGTGGAGCACATGTTCCAGTTCTGCATGGAGGAGAAGGGAGAGATAAATCACACGTCTGTTTACCTGAGAGCACAGATGTGGGCAGCACAGGGAGCACAAGGCAAGAGGGAAAAACAAGGCCCAGCATCCCACGTGCTCCAAGAGCATTCCTGAAGCACAGCTCCAGCTCATCCTGAGCAGTGTGATGTTCCTTGTCGTCCTTACTGCTGTGGAAAAGGTGCTTCTCCAAATGTCTTGTGAAGCAGAAGAGGAGCCAGAAGATCCTGAGGACTCTGGATTCCTCTTCACTTCCCAGCCCTATCCCAATGCCAGCATTAGCAGCTGCTTTCTGAGCAGGGAATGCAACACTATCACCTCCAGCACTCAGCAAAAGGCAACTTTCTCAGAGGATTTGGAGCCTTGAGGCCTAAGGGGAAGATGCTCAAAATTTTATTGTGCTCTACTCCTTGCTGTGTTGAGCAACAGGTCCAAACCTCCCAGTCATTTTCCCTGAAGGGTGAATTCAGCAGCATGTAAACTTCTTTTAAGGTTTAACACTTTCAGATCCCACACCAAATGCAAGCATATTTCAGCTCATTTGGTCAGCACTTTCCACAGCACATTCAACAAGGAGTTTGCCTCACGTTAAAAACCAAGAAAACCCTTTTTTTCCTAATCATTATTATTATTATTATTCTTTCCAGTAATATCCATAACACGCCAAGCAGTTTCCAAACACCCTGATCTTGCCTTGAGAAGTTCACAGTGCCTGCAATGAAGGCCATGGGATAAGGCACACCCATACCACTGGCCTCGACCAGAAACACACACAGTAACTCTGCCTGGACCTAGTGGAATTATTTTCTGCTGCATGGAGTGGTACCACTATTGTATCCCATTCCCCTGAGCAGAGGCATTCTCATCTCTCCTAGATGCCCAAATAAGATGGAACAGTTCTGTTGTGACTAACTGTTACAAAGATGATCGTTCTTCACAAATTTCAGTCATTGTGAGTCAGGCCCATCACCTTCAGTAACTCCAATAAAATGTTCTTCACTGTGTTCTACTGTCCAGACAAAGAAATGTAAGGAGACAAAACAGCTCAATAAAAAACCGCAACAATGTGAAGAAGTGAGTACTCACATAAATCATTTCAAGGTGAAGCTAATGTAGTTTTCATCCCCCCTCACTCCAAATAGTATTTATGTTTGGGTTGCAGCTGAAGTCAAATTCCTGTCATTTATCTAAGGTACAAACCCAAATGTCTTTAAACCAGTTTGAAAACATTACTTGAAATTTGTAAAATAAACTGATCTTTCCTAGAAAGAAAAGAAGTCATAATTCAGTCACCACCCTGCCCTCTCCAATAGCACAGGTGAGTTTATGCAGTGGATTGACACTGAGCTGTAGAGTCATAACTCCTTCATCATTCATGGCAATTCTTAAAGAAAAAAGAAAAAAATTTCACAAGAGAAACGTTCTTGTTGCACTTTGGAAATGATGTGAAATGTTAGATGCTTATCCAAATGAAATAAAGCCTCTGAGCCTTCAGAAAAAGGTTTCTTTCTAGAGAAGTATTAATAATGCTGAACAGAGGCTCAGAAAGTTCCATGCAAATAACCGTATCGAGATGCTTTCCCAGTTACCAACACCTCACAAACATCTGAATCAAACATGAGGCAAGAACCTGGTATAAACCTCTCCTCTGTGGGTGATAAAATATGAAACAGTACCTCAGCTCTAATCAGATTATCACATGAAAGGGAAAACTTTTAAAGGCAAATTACACTAATTTAATCTGTATTCCTCTTTCAGAATTATATTAGGATTTCATCCCAGGAAATCTGTGACAATCCTAGAAGCTCAAGACTTCTAAATACCAAATACCAACAGTAGTGATGGTTTCTTCACCTGTTTGGATGGAAGAGCTGAATCACAACGGGACATCAGAAACTATTGGGTGATTTTAGGCCAAAAATACCAATTTGTTTCAAGGAAATTCCTTGTTTAAGAGGAAAATGCATCATGTGACAAGGGCAGGGTAGAGCCAGGACTTTGGTGCCTGCTAGCACAGGGAACACAGCTGTAACTACAGGGAAAGTCACCTTGGAGTGTAATGCAATTCCCAGACCATTCAAGGTCCAGAAGAAATCCATTTACAGCTAAGAGCTATATAAATATCACATGCAAGAGAATTCCAGGACAGTAATGTGAGAAGGTGGGAAAGGAAAATGGACTATTAAGAGAGGTGAAATGAGGAAATACAGCTCAGGGATTCTTTGGTTGGATGAGAAGGAAGTTGTGGATGATGCCTGATGTGGGGCACTGTGCTTTGAGATGTTCCTCAGAGGGCCAGGGAAGAGATTGCAGCATTGTCTGGAATAAAATAAAATAAGAAAAAAAAGATTTTCTTGCTTTTGATAATTCAGGATTCCGAATGGAATCTAGATCAAATAGAAGATCTCATAAATTTAGTCTTAAATAAGGGACTCAGCAGCAAAAATGATAAATGGTGGTATAAATGAGAACAGAAGCTTTTCTTCAGTAACTAAATATTTAGCTGGATAATCCCTGAGGATTCCTCCAATCCCAGATAAATTCTTGCCTGGCCCAAATCAGAGCACCCTTCAAGCCTTATTTGTACCTTCTGAGAAGTGCTCAAGGTCCCAGGGACCTTCACCTGTGCTCTGTTCCAAATGAGCCTCACCCAGCCCTCGTGAAACCGGAGGAAACAAGCACAGGGAAGAGAGGAAAACCATGGGATATTCTGAAAGAACACCACAATAGCTCCTACACTGCCTCACTCTGTCCTAATTACTGAAGACTTTTGCCTCCTGTCAGAAGTGGCTGCAAATGTAGCTGTCAGCTGGGAGCTGGCTGTGTGCAGCAAGCCCCAAACTTGCAGGATGCCAAAATCATCCTCCAAAGCCAGGGGAGAGCAGGAATTGTCACATGGAGGGGCACTTCTTAACAGAGCTCATCTCATGAGCCACTTCTGTGTGGAGGAATTTTTGATTCTTTGGTTCTCTAGAGAACTAAAATTAATTTCTTTTGGTAATTTTAAAGCTTATCAAGTTGGAGGAAAATTCCTGCAACAGCCTTTCATAATGTGCCAATTTCCATACAATTCTGTGGCCCTCCGAGCATTTACACAGTAAGACTTTACCTTTGTTGTAGGAAACTCCTGTAACAAAATTCTGTATGAGATCTTATGAAAAGGAAGATGGTCTTTATTTAAAAATAAATCTGATCACACTGACTTTCTTTAGTGGAACTCTCACTCAAATACTCACAAGCACGAAGTGTTCTCTATCAGAATATTTTATGGCTCCAGTTCAGGTGCCCATCTTCTTGACACCTTCTATTTAGGTTAGTTCCTCCTCTTCACTTGAATGAAATCACACATCTAGCACTCTGTAGCCATTAACAGAGTTTCCCTCTTAACCCTTGTTCTACAGTATCCTTTGGAGCCACCACAAACACTTCTTTTTCCCCATTATCACTTTAAGACAGTTCTACATAATTTCAGTGAGGAAAAAATTCCCTACATGTCAAGTTTCAGAAATAATTATAGTATTAGAGCTACAGGCAATTGTAGCTGCAGACTGTTAGAAATTGGGACGTACAAAAAAAAAAAAATCAGCAAACAAATTCTCAACTTGACATTTATGATGTTATCACAAAAAGCACCAAACTGTTCCTTGTTAAAAAATGAAATTAAAAATCTTATCTACTAAACACATTTGTGTCTTAGAACAATTCCAGACATGTGACATTGTGCAAAGAAAAAAACCCCATGAATAGTATCTACCAAGGCTGAGCTCTGTTTTCTAATTAGGTGAAACAAAAGATCCTAAATTTCTTGTTTGGGAAAAACAGTCAATTTTACTCAAAGAATGCACTTCTACACACAGATCATTTAATCAAAACTGTAGATAACAGTGTTTAGCAACTGTACCACAGAATGTTTAATTCATTTGCTTGGTCCAGATCTTTGTTTTAGTGAAAAGAAGTAAAAGTTAATTTTCTGTGAGGAATAAATCCTGAACAAGTCTTGAATCAGGGTACACAGCAGTGCCAGCACTCCGTCCCAGTAAGGACACCTGACAAGCAGATTAGTCCCAACAGGAATGTTTTATTGATTATAGCCTGTCATATGACAGTCCCTCTGCTATTTATGTACAATTAGCATCAAGTTTCATCCTGGGCCACTGCCACTTTGGATTTAATTTTACTTGGATCCAACTACATACACACGAATGAGCCTCCTACAGTCGCATTCCTTGGTGTGGGAGCTGTTTTCCCTTGAAATTGCTGGGATATATTTTCAATAAGGGCCTAAAAATGCTGCAATTCATAATTTGTGCCTTCAATCCACTGCTTTCAAAATGCACACATCGCTAATCTCAGGCTCTGTAACATTTCAGGCCGGGACACAGACATGAACTCGGGCTACGGCTTTCTTTAGCTTTTCACCCCAAAACAAAGTTAATAGATTACACTGGTCATTGGTAGCTGAGTTACAGCCAGCTCAGGAGAAAGGCAAGCTCACTCTGCCAGAACCATGAGTAATCACAGTAAAAAATTACCTGGCTGGGTCAGGCAGCTCTCACTTTAAATGCAGGGAGCAGCCCCCTGGCCAGGACAGCATTTTCTCCCAGGATGTTGAGTCACTCAGTGCCCAGAGCTGCAGAACACCAGCCCTGTGCTGAAAAGAGAGGTGGCAGTGAAGCTTCACATGCAGCACTTTGGATTTCTTCAGAATTTGAAAAAGAGTTTGTGGTGCCCTTTAACAAAAAAAGCCAAACAAAACAACAACAAAAATCAAAATTCCCATTAGTCCTGTGGGACTTGACTTTTATTCAGTCATTTCAGAGTTTGCTAGAAGGGGACACATGATACAGTTAAACATCAAACTCTGTGATCGTGTGGGGATCTAATACTAAAATTAATAGAAAAGCTTCAGCTGGCACCACGAGTTACAAAGGAGACAGACACAAGGCTTTGCTCCATCACAGACCCACCACAGGGCCATGCAGAGTTAACCAGGATCCTTTTAATTATTATCCCTTCCCTATAGGCTTTGTGTCAGGTTTATTAATTCAGAACACTCCTGACTTCCCTCTTTTTCCTTCACTGCCCTGCAGCCACCCCAGTGCTAAGTTTGAGGGTATTTAGAACACCATGGGACACTGTGACCCAGCAAGCCCAGGGGACAATAAATCCAATTTCAATTCACTGCTATGCTACCAGAGGACTAATATTTTCTATTTCTTCAGGAAGTTCAAACTTCATGAATCAACTTTGAATTTCCTAGGACCACAGAATTGGCTCCAAGTACACATATTCCAATTGTTTGTTTCAAACCAACCGAAGTTACAGTACTCATTTTGGAGTCAAATGAAAAAAAAAAGTTACCAGCTCCTAAAACAGTAAAAAGAAAATAGAAAGTTTTCTTGGTGTGGAGGCCCAGTTTAAAAGACAAAGTCTTCCATCCAAATCCATATAGTTTGTTTCAAAGTAAGGGGGGGGGGGGGGGGAAAAATCAACAAACCAATCTGTTGCCTTAAGCAAGACTTTTTTTTTTTCCCAGAGCAATGGCTGACTACAGGGATAAATTCAATCCAATTTTTGCAGTCTCCAGCTGAGCCTGATGGTAGATCCCTTCTGCTCTCCCAAGTAGGTCACAGAGCACTCCTAATCAGTACCAGTGTGCCATTCTTTTAATCTGTGGCCACTTATTGGCCAGGGATGGATTTTAAGTACAAGCCATAGCCAAAACACAGCGTTGTGAGCTGCAGTGAGCTCTGTTAGTGCTGGAGCTGACCTTCTGCAGTCTCAAGGAATGCTAAACAAGCCCTGCAAGTCACTACCACCCTGCCAGACTCACATGGAACAGCTCCATGGACACAGATAGTATCCAAGGCACTCTGACAGCAGCCTGGGCTAATATTGGCTGCTGCAGCACCATTGAAAGAGTCATGCCAGAGGTCACAAACCATCCCTGGCAGCTCAGGGGGAGTCTGTTAAAACAGAAAAAGCAACACTCTCTTACCTGCTGCTTATTTCTTGTCTTAAAGGCATCTAGAACTGCTTAAGCTTTAAGAAGAAGACTTTGCCTTCTCAGAGCCTGCCCAAGGTATTCTAAGGAGCAACAAGAGATCATCCTTCTGCTTACCTTTATTAATGGAACTGCACATTCATGTCTCAGCATCACCTCTAAGTGTTGTACGCTGCAAGTCTGACATATCTTTCTTTAGTCAGTTAATACCACAAGAAAATTCGTGGTGATGCTGCTAAGTGCAGCCAGAACTGAGAACTAGGTTTTCAAATGGAAGAATAATTTGGCTGTATGGTCCACGAAAGAGAAGGACATTAAGAAAAGGAGATTCCTCTCTTTGCATTTTACCTATCTGGTTGCTAAACAAAATTTATCTTTCCACACGAGGTAACTGGATGGCCTGTTAGAGAACAGGATTCCCACACAGAAGGAAGCTTCCTAAGTGCAGAATTTGTGCCTGAACTTTTTTTGCCCTGCAAGTTTCTCAGAAAAGATGCTTTCCTGAACATACTGAGATGTCACAATGAAGGGACAAATGTAATCTTTACCTCAGTCTTCATGGAAAAGAGCACAATTAGGTATTTAACTAAATGGGGACATGGATCCAGCTCAGAATATTGCTTTTCTCTCTTTCACTGATACAGGAATACAGCTCCTGAAAAGCAGTCAATGTCCATTCAAGCGGTCAGGAACAAGGCTAGAAGGTAGGTCTCAGCCCTTTTTCTATATGATCACTTGGTGGTCATCCATGGACCTTATCACCATGGTATTTTATGGAGCAGTTCATGAGGAAGACCTAAGGCTAAGAATTTCATGGATAGTGCAGATCATGGATAGCAAGAGGTTTGGAGCTGGATTCCCGTCTAGAGGTTCTCTTGCTCCCATTACCACAAAGCTGGGCAGCCATTGTGTGACCTTGGAAAGGATAGGTTTTTCCTTGCTGTAAACTGACTTTTCTGCTTAAATTTCAATAATGCCTCAAGTCTGAACTCTCATTCTTACAGGTGTTCCCCTGACAAGAATACTATGACATTATTTTTCTTGCCATAAAAAAGTGCGTAGCTTAAATTAATGAAGTACAGTATGTTTATTCTCATTTTGAGGAGATGAGGAACTACTGTGTGAACAGCACATTAGAAGCACTAAAAGCATCAAAGCAATATTTGAAATGCTGCAGTTATTCCATAAGGTTGTCATTACTGAGTCAAATAATTCTTTCTTAGACTCAGTGTTAATCACAGCAAAGGGATGTGCAAAACAGTAGCAAGCAGCTGCTAAATAGTCAGTAGTTTGCAAGACACTTGTGAGGTATATTGCCAAAGCTTATCTATATAGTTTCATTTTCATGCCTGCTATCAGCTTGTTCTGACCAGCACTGGAAATCACATCTCTGGTGATACTCTAAACTCACATTCTGAATTGTCTCTGTGCAGTGTCAGAGTTCAGTCATCAGTGAGTGATGCACTTCCCAGTACTTACAACCATACAGGTTGCCCTGTATTTTAAAGTCACCCTGAACTGACAACATGCCTTGTCTGATACACTTTGAATTGCTCCAACTCTTATCTTTTCTGATAAGAGTTTCTAGAGACATGCTGGTATTTCAAACACTATAAAATATGCCTATATTTTTGGGTGTCTCTAAGCAGAATGACCAAATCACTTTCACGTCCATGACAGCCAGATTACTGCTGGTTTAGGTCTCACAGGGTTCCCAAGACCAGCAAGTTCCTGATCACTTCCCTGTCTTCTCACTGCCTTTGTAAACTGCAGAGATCCATGGCTGGGAGAAATGACTGGGAATGCGGGCTAAGCTTGTGTATTTGCTAAAGAACTGCCTGGATCATTACAAGGTGTGCAAAGAAGAAAACCCATATTTGTCAGCACTTAATTTAGCATACTTTGCAGGAAGGTCTTTGATACTGACTGCAGCAAAGGCCGCATTCCATGAATGAAAAATGTCTCTGAAGAAAGCAAATGATGGAATAAGGATAGGTAAGTGTAACACTTCCTTACAACAAAGTCATCTAAATAAAAAGCTAACTCGCAGCCTATGCTACCAGGCCTTTCTGCAGAGGAAACCAGCTTCCAGGACTTGAGCTAAGGGTGAGGGAGGCATAAACACAGCAGGAGACGTCTGGTATCTGTGCATCCCACACAGCAGTTACAGCTCTAAGCCATGTGCCAAGGATGTGGATGACACCTCCCAACTAAAGGAAGACAAGCAGGGAAGCAGAGGGATTTGTAGCTGAAGAACCAGAACAAAGCCCAGAGCTTCTGCCAGACTTCTTCATGATTTGCTGATTAAAAGTCACTTGGGATGTCTGACTCTTAGAGCTCCTCATCCCCGCAAAATGAGAGTAACAACACTGTTCTTCATTAATTTAAGCTACACATTTTTTTATGGCAAGAAAAAGAATGTCATAGTATTCTTGTCAGGGGAACACCTGTAGGAATGAGAGCTCAGACTTGAGGCAATACTGAAATATAAGCAGAACAGTCAGTTTGCAGTAAGGAAAACCCATCCTTTCCAAATAACCAGACCCAAAACATGCTGCATGATCCACAGCTCCAGCCACAATTGTAACATGCATTTCATGAGGTTTTCTTTCTGTGCTTCCTTTTCTTTTGGAATTTCACACCAGTTAATGAAGCCTCTTTGTAACTGCAGCACATTCATTCACAAGGCATTGGGGAATTCTTACTTCACACTAGTTAAACAATTCACTGATTTGTTTACAGAAAAACTGTGCCAAATAGCTGGACTGTTGTCATGAACCTTCACCCAGACCTTTTTTATAGCAGTTACTAGATCATAATGTAAAATTAGATTAAACATCACTGAATGAGTTCCTACCAAAAGCAAAAAGATAAAGTCCATACTACATCCAGCAAATGAAATTTGGACAAACAGCTCTTTCTTGTGGATGAAAGACAGTTTTACACTGGGATTTACCACTGATTTGCACTCCATATCCCTGTGAAACACAAACAGCTACAAGCAAATATTGTTGCCCAGCTGTGTACATGTGCTCTGATACAATACACAGGGAAAGACTAAAGACAAGTCAATTCGTACCAAATCCCATTCTATTTTTGTCCATCACTCTTCTCATACTGAGTCATGCTTGCTATCATTTTCATGCAGAATTATAATGCCAGAGATCACAATAGTTTTCAGTGAAGGAGCACTGATAAAACACAAATATTTGCAGTCTCTGGCACTATAAAAAGCAGATTTAGATTAGGAGGATTAAAGCAAGTTTCCTCTATTAAAGATACGTGATAGATCACCCTAAACTCTCTCCTCCCCTCAAACGAGGGGAGCACTTCGAAGAAGAGCACTCAGCCTTTTCCACACGGACTCTCCCGAGCAGGTATCACATTTCCCAAGGAGCGGGGCAGTTCCTGCAGGAGCAGCGATTCGCGGCCCTGCTCAGGGCTGTAACTTTCCACTGCCCAGCCGGCTCCTCGCTGTGCCCCAGGCTGGCCTGACCTTTCCCAGCGCACGCAGCCCCTCGCTTTGGGCCATGCTTGTGCACATTCCAACAGCCAGGGTACAACCAGGAGCGAAGCCGGTGAGACAGTAAGTGAAAGAATTCCAACAGGAGAGGAAATCAGGGAGTGAGGTGGTTTGCTACACAGTTACTGCTGCAAATAAATGAGACCCTGATCCAGTTTCTTGTGAAGCTTGTGTTGAATTTACTACAAAGCAAGGAGAATCAGGCTCTGTGGCTGTTACTTTGTCATGAGCAGAGCACACTGGGAACAGGCATCTTTTCTGTCAAATCTCTGACCTAACATGTGGACCTGAAACTGATTTTGCAAATTGGGGCCCTAAATACAAAGGCCCTGCTGATAGGAGTAGCAATGTCTTACCTCCACACAGCTTTTTTTTTAATAACTTCTCATGGTTTTTTAAAGACAACTTGAAGAGGAAGGATACACATGCTTCTCCCTTTCCTGTTCTTCCTACCACCAAACCATCTCTTTTGACATGTGAGAAATCCAGCTCCTACTCCCTGTCCTTCCAGACCCCCAGAGACAGCAGCCAGCCCCTGCCTGGCACTGTTTGTACCACGCAGAGGGCTTTGCTCTCAAGTCCAGATCAAGAGAATCAGATGTCTTCCTTGAATAAACATTCACTCCTTTGTGATCCTTCACCTTTCCTTCTCTCACCTTCCAACATAACAAACTGTCCTCAGAAGCACAAAGAGCTGGACCCTGTGCTGAGCTCCTGTAAGGTTATAAACTGTAGGAGCAGAGAGAAGTTTGCTGGGCTTTCAATGCCAGCTGTTTGTTCCCTGTTGTCTGGGAACATGGAAAGGAGTGGCAGTGCCATAGCAGGCATGTGAAAGACCTGGCTGTGTAAGCAGGAACAGAAGCCATATGAGGTCAAAGGAGGAGCTTGGATCACTCCTGCGCTGGTGCTAAAAAAGCAGGGCTGTACAGTCAGTACAGAAGGCAGCAAAAAATAAAGTGCAAGCTTCACAGTGCAGGGATGGAGGAGTTTGCTCCTAATGTGCAGAGTATCACAGAGAAGACATCAAGACAGAGAGGAGGGTTTGATGCAAGGCTTGGGGAGGCTGTCCCAAGCTTGTTAGGCCCTAGCGACTCAGCCTTTGCTTAGTTTTAATGACAGTAGAAAAGTAACAGATTAAACTTTAGTGCCTTACCATGACCAGTGTGTTGCCTTCACTGTGCTCTCAGACACAAAACATAACCCTGAGAGATTAATTCCATTTGATTTTAGTTACAGCCATGAATGTTTTACTCAGGGGGAACTGAACAGCACGAAATGTCCTGCAATCCAAGGCTCTACCATCTTTTCTCTCCAACAGAGCTCTTTTAGGATGAACAACACCTGCCAAAGCCCAGAGTTTTGTCTGAGATGGAACCCTTGCATCCAGAACAACTTTCCTAGTTATTAGTGATCCACAATAATTAATGGACTCTGTATCACCAAATCCAATGGTTCCCATAATGCCCAGAACTACTGATTCTGTTCTAACGGCATATTTTCTTCACTGGTAGTAATTTCTATGACTAACTTTTACAACAGTATTATCCAATCATCTGTCCTCCCAAAGGAGATTTTCCTTATCTTTTAATCTCATGACTAGATGATAGAAGGTATTAAGTGTCATTCCAATTGGCTCTTCATATCCTCCTTCATATCTCAGCTTGTCTCCATCATGATGCCCTCTGAAGACAAAATCTGTGTGCTGACTAATCCAGGTCAGCAATTGGTGGCTGTTACTTCTTTTCTTGTTCTCAGCAGGATGAAAGCCTGCTGTGTGCCACGAATCCTGCTGCAGGTGTTTTCATGGCAATGGTAGACCTTGGGGCCCTGCTGCTGGAATCAAAAAGAACCTGCTAGTTCCTGTCACAAAAATATTTACTACCACATGGCCTCAAAATTCAACTCACCTGTGTTGGGAACAAATGCAAGACAACTGTGCTTTGCATGGACAAGCCCATATAAAGTAGGGGATTTGCATAAAAACCTTACAGATATATGTACACGTGGCATATGGAAGGGTGTGGGACTGTTGCCAGTTCTATCCATGACAGCAAGATTGAAATGGAGAGGAACAGAAAATATATTTGGAATTTAGGAGAACCAAAATTATTAGTGAAAAGCACTCCCCACCAGAAATTAATTCACTGCTAACTAGGTAAATAATGGTTCCTATTAAGTTAAGGGTGTCTTCTTGCAATCAGTAGGTATTTGTAAATCCACAGCATTGGATTGAGCTGCACACCCTGTGAAACTCAAGCCAACACCACCTTTGTATAAATTTGCTAAAAACTACTGCTTTTTAAACAACTGGGATACAGCAGTATCTCCTAAAAAATTGGTATAAACCTGCAAATATTAGATCATCCACAGGCATTTTCTCCTGATTCCAAGAGGTTGCAGACCAAGTGTGTTTAGT
This sequence comes from Corvus hawaiiensis, assembly GCF_020740725.1. Classification (NCBI taxonomy): domain Eukaryota; kingdom Metazoa; phylum Chordata; class Aves; order Passeriformes; family Corvidae; genus Corvus; species Corvus hawaiiensis. Next base: position 117,735,622 of record NC_063215.1, read on the forward strand.
ATATTTAAGAAGGTAAAAGTTTGCTTCAAACCTAAGCAGCCATTTCCACTTTGCCCAGAGTAAAAGTGTGTTCTTTTCCTCCAGCAATACAAAGTAGGTTAGATTTAAATTCCAGTCTACAATGCTTCCCACTGGAGTGAATCTAACCCAAATTCACAGCCTTTTACAGATCACAAAGAGCGTAAGAGTAGTAACAACAGTCATTAAAAAGGGCATAAGAAGGAATATAGAAATCAGGAGCTTCTTCTGGATTAAACAATGAAAATGTGAGATGTGCCAGAATCCTATGGGAAACATTTTCAGCCTTGCTCCTGACAGGAGCTGGGGACATGGAGCTGCAGCAGTTTTGCCCCTCTTGGGCTGTCAGACACAACTTGATATCTTTCTAACAATAATATAAAAAAAACCCTTGCAGCAAATTTCAGCAGACTTTGAAGGGAAAAGAACTAAAGAAAAATTAAGAGCTATACACAGGAACAAGAATGCTGGAACCCAGCTGACTTCAAACAAATTACATGGACAATTATATGCTTCACTTGCATGAGTCACTGCTCTGATCATAGTTGCTGTACTGTTGCAATAATTAACTATTTTTCCCCCCCATGAAAATTCATGTTAACTGTGCACTTACTGCAGTTTGCTTTTGCAGGCATAACAGTGGGTCACAAAAAAAGCAAAGATGATTTTCTGGGGCATTTACCTGCAAGAGAAGAAAAAATTGAAATATTAAAAAGCTGAGTATTTTAATATTTTCTATTCTATATCATTGTATTTAATCCAACTTTTCACACTTGGATAAAACCATGCTTTTCTGAAAGCAATACCATTTCTGCTTAAATTGATCTTTACACTTTGAAGTACAATCTAAAATCAAACTAATTTACTGTATTGATTTTTGTACCTGTACCAGGAAATATGTTTTAATACATGCATATGCTTTTAGATAATTCCAAATTAAAGAATTTTAATATCCTGCCCATCCAACTTTTCAAAGTATATACAACTAGATCACTAACTGTATGTATCAAAAGCAACACAAAAATACACTACTAGCTGCTTATACAGTATTTTTAACCAACAAATAAAAGCCCTTTGCAAATGAGGTAAATACCTCTCTTATGGACAGGGTAAACTGTGTTTTACTTGAAGCAGACCCAGAGAGTCCTCATTTCTAGGCCAGGTGTCTCTCCTGTGGACTACACTTCATCTGGGAATGAGTTCTTGAGTGTGTAAGCAAGTAAAGATTCTGGACCCTTGAACATAATACTGAAGCACACAACCTTCTAAAAGTGTAAAAGGATTTTTCCCCCACAAATAATCTCTTGGATTTTCTCCCTCTGCACAGAACAACCTTAACCAGAGGGACACTGGAGCATTTGTGGATCCGCTGTTTATGCCCTTGAGAGATAAATAAAAACCAGCAATGAAAGAACAAATAATATTTACAATCAGAATGTACACCAAATGTATTAAACACACCAGTGATAACACTGATGATACTGAAACAACCACGGATTGAGTGTGACATCTGAGCCTTATAAAAACCCCAGAAAATACAATAGCCTATTATGAGGCTGTAGGATACAAAGAGGTTTCAGCTAAAAGGCCTTATGCAACCCTGAACTGAGTTAGGCTGGAGTCTCCCCTCCCAGCAGCTTTATAACTCCAGGCTTAACAAGAGAACAAATGTCAGAGAAAAATCCATCAGGCAGAATGTGTTTGGGGAGGTTAAACTCAAGTAAAGTGATCATGACATAAATTGTAATTAGGAATTATTATAGAAAGGGATGGCTCCCTGTAACAGGTCTAGACAAACCAAGCTCACGTTCACAGCACAGTCTACGCCATCAGCTTGGATTGTTCCATTCTGTTAAAATATGACTGACCTTCCTGTAAAAAAAAGTTTTCCGAGTCTGGAAGAATAGGGATAAAGTTGCAGGGCGCGGTTGGGAAGGCAGGGATGGGAAAAGGGTTAATGTATGAGTTTGCACTTTCAATTTAACATTAGTTAGCGCTTAGAGACGTAAAATATTAAGCAGTATTCTAGTTATTTACAGCGAGTTTCCTTCTTTTCCCACACCGCACACTTGAGTCAGTCACAACTCCGGCTCCGAGCCGACCCGCAGCTCCCACCGGCACCAGTAGATGGCACAAACCATTTATTTCACTGTATCCATCACCAGATTTATTGCAGTGTCTCAGAAGCAGAGACTCACCCTTCAAAATAGTGCTGTGATACATCCCTCTAACGTAAGGGCAGTCACTCCTTATAATCTTTAAATTAATAGTTTGTTCTAAAAAAACTTAAAATATATGTAGCACTGAACAAGAATTATACTATATACATACAGATACATTACATACCTTCACAGGTAAAAGGGAATATAGATAACGAGGAGAAACACCAGACATCAATTAATTACAGCAATCGCTAAAATATTGTGTGCCTTAGAAAATAAAAAAAATAATAAATTAGAAGGGTAGAAGTAATACAAATCAGGTTAAATTCACCCAAAAAAGCAACCATTTATTTTAAAACTAGATAAAGATGTAAAAGAAACAGCACATAATCAAACCTGCCAAAAACTTTAAGAAAATCTGACAAGGAAAAAAAGGGGCCTAAATATTTGTCTGAAGTAAAAAAATGGATAGTTTATAATCAATCACACACTATCATCTATGAAATCCACATGGTTTCTAAAGAACAAGAAAAATAGACACTAAAATAGTTTTTATTATTTAAAAAGATATATACACACTCCTGGAACAGTTGCTTTGCTGTTCCACACATGTTGGAAAACCCCAGTTCCTGGAAAGAGAACAAAAAGGGAATTACACTGAAATACAGGGCTGGGGAAGCAGCTGATGTTCTGTAAAGCACAACACTTGCTCTTGTGCAGTTTTGACAGAATTCCTGGAATGCTGCAGAAAGAAGAATCCGGCTGCCTGACTCCATTTTTAAAGTTGCAAATATAACCTATAGTTACCTAATTATAGGATTTAATGATACTTAATTTTGTGTTTTCAGAGAAATATTATGACATCATGTCATTTTACAGGGCAAACCACTTAGCTTAATAGCTGCTATTCACTGCAGAAGGACACATTAGAAGCTATGCAATCATATGGTAAATTATGCTCATATCTCCTTGTCAAATTATAGGTTAATAACATGAGAAAAACTGTAAATAATGTGAAGATTCACGGTTTAATGATTTTAATAGAAAGTAATTTATCAAATAATTATGAAAAACAAAGAAGCAGCCAGGTCTAATGGGCTGGAATATACAAGCAACAATGTTTTTCTGCATTAAGCCAGGAACTCCTGGACCAAAACGCTCATAGTAAGAACATCTTAATTTTTCCTCCAGTCCAGGACAACTCCAGGCAGGCAAAGCACCAGGCAGTGCTTGTCTCTCTCTCTCCCACCCCTCATGACATCCAGTGATTGTGCAGATCAGATCAACAGGTTGATCTGAAAGGCAAATTTGGTTTTGGCAGGTTTGTTCCCTGCTGACCCAACCCAGGCTGTGCCACATGCTCAGATGTGATGCAAGGGGAGAACAGGGAATATGCAGCCAGCAATGGAAGAACTGTTCCACACCAAACCCTGCTCATACCAGATTAGGCGTGAGGCCCAGCTGATTAAATGTGGGACAATTTAGTCTGGGACATTTGCCTAGACAATATTTGGATGGTAACAATTTTACAGATGAACCCAGAAATAAAAGATATGCCCACCACTGTAAAGAAACCAAGTTAGCACAGCTAATGACTTAATGAAATTTAGTGTCATGTTCCCAAATCAATGTTGTGACAACATTTTCTGAGGTAAATACCCCAGTTTTATTGCTGGTATGGACAGCTGGGCTGTTTGCCTTAATTCCTGAGCAGTTCAGATATGCACAAGGGTATCTAGGGAAAGGTGCCCCTGCCCAGAGCAGAGGGTTGGAACTAGATGGGCTTTAAAGCCCCTTCCAACCCAAACCAGTCTGTGATTCTGTCTGGGAGTGACAAGTGGAAAAATGTCGCTTGTGATTGTTGATCACGTTTGCTGCTAGAGAAGTGAGACCCTAGAGAACTTGGGGGTGTCAAATACCAGTTATATCCTTTGTACACAAAGCTTTTTACCTCCTTGTCCCCTTCTCACTGCATATCATCTTAAAACTCACCATGGAGGAGGTACAGACTCACGGAATGGAATTGCTCCCGCTCTGAAGGGCTGGTTTGCTGAGGAAGGCAATGACAGCAGCCTTCACAGTTATGATCATCCCACAAAGGGCTGAGGAGGGAGTCAGTGATAAAGTGAACAGGAAGCCAAGGCAAATATCTGTCTGTCTCCAGGACATGTGAATTCCCTCCTGACAGGAGCTCTATGCTGCCTCTCCACCTGACTCACAATTTCTCTGCAACGCTTTTCTGCTGAAATGAGCTGCACTGAGTACACCTGCTAGAAGGGCTGTTTATAGTAACCCGCCTCCATTTGATTTAAACATATTAGAGAATGATAATAGAAAAAGCTTAGTTGGCAGTTCTGGGGGGGGGGGGGGGAGGAAGAAGTAGTAAGAGGGATTAGTCATGTCTGTAACCAACATGGAACAGTACTGATAGTCCTCCACGGTGGAAGCAGGCAACAGTCCCTGTACTTGCCCTGGAGATAAGAGAAATGTGTTTCCAGACTCAGCAAACTGTCACTGCTCCTCTCCAAGGCAGCACAAGGGTCACACAGGGCTGAGGTTTTGCTCCTAACCAGGCATCCTGTCAGTGGTGATTTCCTGATGGGGATAGAAAGTAGAGCACAAACTAAACCAGACAAACTGGGTATCTTTAGGAGTCAAGGGAAGTGGTAGCAGCGGACACTTCTCTGATGGCTGCACCAAGAGTATCTTTGTATCTCATGAAGATGTCCATATAAAAACAGAAATGGATTGGAGCATGGATAACCTGAAAGCACTTAGAGTATGGGAATGCCTTAGCTAGGTTTGCACTGTGATTATAAGCCCAGATTCACAGGACAGACTTGGAATTTCACAGACCAGGATCCTAACACTGCTGACAGAGGAATGAACTGTAAAACATTGACATCCCTAACCCCTTACTTCAAAATGCAAGCTGGAATTTTGCATCAGTAGTTATCTAAGGGCAGATTTGCAGTCGGTGAATCTCCATAAGCCAGAATTTTTTGGGGTTTTTCTAACCCCACAAGAAGGCAATTGGGAAAAGGTTTGAACAACACTCAAATCCCATTGTCTAAAGAAGAAGGAACATGCTGGATCAGAAACAGGCCAACAAGACAACCTCAGCAGGAGATAGGAGGAGGATTAACAAGTGAAATTGCTATTTGACAGTGAGCATTGCTGAGATGGAAAGCACAAAGGGCTGGCTGACAAAAATAATTACTAGATTCACACGTGTTTTAGCCACAAGATGATGGAGCTGATGATTTATCTCAGCTCAGCAGTAAAATACCCTTGTTATTGGGCATTTCCTTACAAACTTGGCTGAACAGCCCCCTCCAGGACACAGAAATGCCATACATGAAGATTTGGTGGGCAGTTTTCTTCCAGTACGAATAATGGAACAACTATCCTCCCAAAACTTCAGTAAAATTCTCTGTATCAACAGAGGAAATATGAACTACATTACAAAGGGAGGTTAGCAAAAAAATAAAAGATATTCTAGGTCTCTGAGAAGACTTCAGAGGTTCCTTCTCCCAACACTGGGAGACAGAAATAGGCATATTGAATTTGCAGATTGGTCAAGTTCCAAAAATTTTCCAAGGTCCTCAAAATTTTATTTTCTGAAGGCACAAAAGACACAGCCTTTATTGCTGCTGAAATTAGCTTCCCTGGGTCACAGACTACTATTCAAAGAGAGATTACAAACGTAAGGGCTTTTCTCCAGCCAAGGAAGGGAAATAAATGCCATAGTTACAGTATTTGAGCAACTCTTGCCACTGAGAATTTATTGTCTCAGAACAATGAAAATAAATGCAAAATAATTCAATTGATAAATGCTGGCTACAACCTCCAGAGGAACAACCACCCCAAAAGTAGACTAAAACCTATTTCTTTGGAGTCTTGCCAGCTTCTCCCTGAAACACACTGATTTTGGATGCCTTCCAAGGCTACCATCTCACCTGTTGTGGCAATGGTCTTGTAGCAAACATGCTTGACTTCACAGTTTCAGGTCAAAAATATTTCTTCTGCAAGCATGAGCAAGCCAGAGTCCACAGACTTCTGAACTCTCACTTTGTGGGGATGCTGTGAGACTTCTTTCCTCTATTTTCTGACTTGGTAAATTTTTGGGGGAGGATGTCATCAGTCTTTGGCTCTGTGTGTGCACTGTGCCTTCAACTACCAGGGCCTAAAACTTGTGGTACCTTCAATCACGGTAAAAACTTATAAATACAAATTATAGCTCAGAGGTAGAAACACTCTTCTTTTCCTCTTGTGGGTAGCAATTGCAAAGCTACAATTAACCTCAATTAATAGGAAGGGTAAGCTTTCTACAAAGAATATGCTGTTCAGGTGTTTTTAGTGAGAGCACTTGGCACTGCTTCATCTGTCTGTAACAGGGAGCTCTGCTGGGGTGAAAATTAAAGTGGCTGAAGTTTAATCCAAGTGCAAAGTAGGTTTTTCCCCCCTATACAAAAAGCAATCCTGCTAATAAAAGCTACCTTGAGAAGTTCAGAGTCTGTTTGGATCCTGAGTGCATCAATGGGCCCTCACTGCCCTGAAGAGCCACTGACACATTTCACCTCAGGCTGAATTCCCTGGTTCTTCCCTGAGGTCTGTGCTCAGTCCTGCCCCTGCTGTGCCTGACTTGAGTGGACTCCCTGGATTCCTGACCTCCAGTTTGCCTCCTCACCACACATTCGTGTCATTTCTGACACAGTCATCACATTTCTGCTGATCACTGGGCTGCACCCAGAACCTGTGAGTGCCACCAACCCTGCTCAGCTACAGGAAAAGTAATTTTCTGCAACCCTTACCTTAGGCAGCAGTGTAACAATTAAGCTCTTGTCCCTTGCTCTCACTGTTCTTTCCTCCTACTAGAGTAAGAAATATTCCAAGTGCCAACTTCCACTCCACCTACAAGATTGGTGGAACTGAAAGAAAAAGATCAATGTCACTAAAAAATTATAATTTTTTAAGATAAAAAATTGGGGAAAATTACTAAATCTGTACAGAACTGTCCCCTTCACAGTTTCTACTGTATTAAGATTTCCATTTTCAACCCATCATGTCTCTCTCACATTCCTTGAGATACACTTTATATTCTATATCCAAAAACTATTTCCTATTGGCTTTCTCAGTGTTGCAGTTGTAGTAACTACACAAAAAATAGCACTCCATGCACACTGTTTGTATTGGTTCTGTATCTATCCCATAGACCAGCAATATGTACCTTTAGTTTAATCTTCATGCCATCAGGCCAGGCTGCTAATTATTTACATATACTAATGAAGTTTTAAGCTGCCCAAAGGAGAATACTCTGGACAATACATTGTAGAAAAAATAAATTACATCCCTTGAAGTCAAAGGTTTTGATTTAATAATTTTAGATTTTTAATTTAAAACTTCCCTGTGCGTCTGAAATGACTTTATGTGTATTTGAATGTAACTTGGCTTTTTAGCTGTATATTTTTGAGGGGAGTTCATACTGGCTTGTATTTCGTACAATTGGCTCAGTGTGAAGGAGGGAGAGCAAACATCACATCGCTACCTGACCAGGTGGCCTTTGGCTTGGGAATGTCCTCACCTAATCTAAAAAGGAAGGTACAGCAGAAGATCTGAGTAAGAGAAAGACTGAGAAGATAAAAAGCTTCAAAAGCAAGAGAATACATTTGTCTTATTTTCCCCTCGTTTTTATTGTATTCCCAAATTCCAGGAACATACATGTCCTGCACCCCCCTTCCCACTTAATCCTAGCTCCATACTCATCCCTACTGGAAAAAATGTTTTCTACAGCCACAGTGCTCCATATCCAGGTAAAAACTAATCACTTTTGTCAGGTGAGATTTCAGTGCTGGCTTAAAGCCTATGTGAAACTATGGCCTCATTAATCAGCAAATTTTATCTAATTACCAGAAGCCACAAGGGATGATCCCGCTGCTGTAACATTTCACAGCTCCCCCTCCCAAACTTGATGGGTTGTGTTGTCCCCTTCTATCAGGCTTCTGACCCAAATACCAGCACTTATGAACAAATTCCCATCCCCCTTGAGACCCGGTTTGTATCTGCAATGGGCCCCAGCTCATAAATTACTGCTGTTATGCAGGGTGAGTTCGCAATAGAAACTTCTCCTGATTTGGCAGCCCTGGCCTTACGTGCACCTCCCTCCACCTGGAGGCAGGAGGCAGAGGGAAGTGTAGGACCAGGATGGGAAGATGCAAACAAATCCAGGCCCCTCTTGCAATGTTGTTCTCTGATTCCCACTATAGGCAACACAGCGTCAGCTGAGGAGATGTCTTTGTTTCCCACTAGGAAAATCTGTTCCATTCAGGATTTCAGAAAATAGAACCATTTCATTCCAGCTAAACTTGATAGCTTGGTTTGTGTTCCTGTGACAAGCCATTAATCTATCTCACATACACAAGGATCCATATAGGAGAGGAAAAACCTTGCTTCTGGATTACTTGGGAGACAACACAGGGCTTTTACAGGCCCTTATCACCCACCCAGCAGAGGAGGGCTGACAATGGCACATTTTCTTCTAGAACAATCTACTGCAGCCAATTCCCCCCAGCCAAGAAAACAACTGAACTATTCTGAAAGGTTAGAGATTAGACTACTTATTTAAAAGAGCTGAAGAATAGATTTTAGTCTTCCCGTTATCTGTTTCCATGAGAAAATCTCCATGCTTGCCCCAGAGTTCTCCTTTTGTGTCTAGTCTAGACTATCATAATAGATGTGACAATTGTTTTTATTACATAACTTTGGAAACAGACTCCGAGAACTTGGTTATTAGAAAAATTCTGCTTTGAATAAGATAGGACAATGTGTGGCTTTTTAAAAGCAAACCATGAATGCCTCTATTGTTGGTTTGCTTTCAAACTTGATTTCTCACTCTAGAAAAAACCAAAAGCCATTAGATATATTTTAGATTGCGCCAAACAGTAATATCCATAGGAAGATTTCCTTTTCCTACACTTCTTCCCGTGCATAAGGACATAGCAGAATTCTTCATGCAGGGAAAAATAGGATTTGACCTTAAATTGCTGTCCCAAATGATAGTAAAGTGATAATCCCAAACCAACACTAGATGAAACTCATGGTCACCAGTCCACCAAGTTATCTATTAAATCATCAAGGCTGGACATCCTGCCAGTCACAGCTAAAAACTCTGAAGTACTTGTGTCATCCTTTGCCGTTATTTGCTCCTCCAGGCTGGATACATCTCATACTTCTGAGGAGCGAGGTGTAATAAACCTCTGTAAAGCAGAGATTCATGGCCATGATACTCCCCTCTTTACTGAAGAAGTGCCCTCACTGTGCCCCTCAACTGGACAGCAGGCTTACAAGACATTTTGTATTAAAAATAAGGCGCTTTAGATGTGGTTTCTGCTAAGTACCTTTATATTAAACTATTTTTGGTGCTATTTTGACTTCCTCCACAGCTCAACCTTCCAGATTACTTCTCTGTCCTGCTTTACACTTGGAAGGGATTGAAAAACTTGTTAGTGGTGTTAAATGGAACAGAGATTCCTGCTAATGGATTATTGATCATACAAGAGTGATCTTTAGAGTATCACAAGCAGAATGCCTTTCTCCCCTCTGTATAAAAATCTAGTACTAAAAATACTAGCATTACATGCTGATTATTTTCATGAGGGAAAGCATTAAGCACAAAACATCTCTGCTGTAAGAGGAGGTGGCTTCTCTATTTTTAGCTACAGATTTTATAGGGTATTTCATCAAACTCAGAGAATCCCTTTACCAAAAAAAAAAAAAAAAAAAAAAAAAAAAAAAAAAAAAAAAAAATCAGTATAAAAGTTCTCCATTACTTGGCCATAGCTACAAGCTTGTTTGGCTGAAACTCATCACAAAGTATTTTGCTAACTCCCCACAATATCAGTTTTAAACAGAGCAAGAATGAAGGACTTGGCAGATGAAAAGTGCAATTTTATTTCATGTCCATTGTCCTAGAAACTTTTTCCACCTTTGTGAGTTGTATCTGACAGGCATCTTGAAACTAACCCAAAGTCCTTTTCCATCTACAATCCAGGATATATTAATTTGGGTTTAAGGCTAATTTGCTGTTAGGTGACACTTGACTAAATCATACCATATTTCTTGCCTTCAGCTGGAGTCAAATGGCAATAGTTTAGTTTTACTTTATAAAAAGTCAGTTTTCAGAAATAGTTTGGGCAACAGTCTGGTAAAAAAAAATCATATGTAAATATAAATCTTCATCTAAGATCCTGCCAGGGAAAAATCATCAAACTGGAGACCCTATCAATAAAAACCTCCTGTTTTCAACTAAGCTTGCAATGAGGTTAGAGTGGTTAAAGGCACCCCAGGTTTGCATCTGTACAGCGCTGTCACACTGTGCTAATCCAGCCTTTCACTCTGGCCCAGACAGCTCCCTGGAACTCACAGCACAACACATGCTTCTAATTACCCATTTTCTTTGTGCAGGCAGCTCTCAAGACCTGCATTTCCCAAATCGTTGAGGTCTAATTCCCCAGCAAGAAAACACGTCCAGCATCTTTTCTGCAGTCCTAGAAGGCAAGAGGGAATGACAAAAGGCCTGTCCATCCACACAGACAAATTGATCACCTATACCAGCATCTTTCACATTTTGGGAAGTAACTGGAGGTATTTTGACCTAATCCTTCACTACAGGGGGAAGTGAAGCTGGCTTTTGCCATGGAAGGTGTCCCTGATATCCCCCTCGGAAGCGTAGTGACCTCTGTCACATGAGGAATGTGTGGCAGCTTCTTTGGCAGCCCTGTCATTTTCAGTCTGTGATGCCAATTTCTCATTCTACCCTGGCTACAAAATTGCATATTGCTACCTGAACACAGAGCTTGCAGGGATGCTCCCTTAAAATAAAATTCTCCAAGGGATGCTCACAGGGGAAAAAGGATTCTAAGGATAGAAATACTTTTTTAAGTTCTAATTTTCCCTTCACAGTGGAAAAGACCAGCCACAAAAGAACGTGATCAAAGACTAAGTTTAGCCACAGGTATGACAGAAGAGAGCAGCATTTTAAAAATACAGCTTGCCAAAGGGTGAACAATAATTTATGGACTGAAATAGAGAAATGAGTGAAAAGACACAAAAAGCTCAAACAAAAAACCCCCATACCTAAAATCAAGGAGTTTACTGTGAAAATATGAGAAAAATAATAACCAAGAAGCCTAATGAATTGGATGATGATTGTGTACATATTACATACATTCAAAAAGCTACAAGCTCATCTTCAAAACCTTGGGAAGGATGCGAGATCTTTTCCTTCAGCACAGTTATTTGCCCAAAACTGAAAGCTGCAGCTTCCTCCAAATTGTTTCTTAGTATCACCTCTCCAAGAAAGACCTAAATAGTGATTTAGCTTCTACTCCTTCCATCCTTCTACCTCTTTCTTTTTCCAAAGAAAAAAGTGTTGCTGATTTCCAAAATGAGCAAGCTAAAGGAGCTTGTTTTGGAATGATAGCCCTATGTTCATCACTTGGGGAATACATTTTAATCTCAAGGCTATTCACTATAGAAGGGAAAGGATAGCCAAGTTGTACGTGCAACAACATGGAAGGTAAAGGCAATGCAATAAAAACACCTGGAAATGCTGAGGGACAGTTTGGAACTCAGGCTCAGTTATAAAGCTGAGACTGGACTGAGATAAATCAGTTATAAAACAGTCTCACTTGGAGCTATAACCTGTATTTTATCCTGATGTGTTTACAAATTTGGCAGCCACTAAAGCCACCAATTATCATGGAAGTGACATCTACCACACTCACATTAATACCCTGGATTCATATCCTGTGATCCGCAATTCCAGGTACAGAAGGATGCAAGAGATTGGCTGTTACTCCAGAAGGGGCATTACTGTTACCCCTGGATATAAAGTAGAGTTTTCTCAGGTTAAATCAGAATAATGACTGAAAGTTATCACATGCCCACTAAATCATAGAGAGGACAGGGCTTCACCAATCTTGTAAATATTAAGAACGTACTGAAGACAAAACATTGATCTTTGGTGGATCTATTCCTCAATTGCCATCTGGAGTTATTTTACTTGTTAGAGAGAAAAGATTGTTGCCTCAAAAGCTAAAAGATCGAGTAATGCTCCAAATAAAGACATTACCACAATGAAGTTAGCAGTTCCATTTCAAATACAAAGTGGACCTAAGTAACAGACAATTGCCCAGAGACAATTGTTAGATTTAACACCGTGTAAAGTTTATTGGGGATAATCAATAGTCTCTGCCAATGGCATTTAGAGCACTGACACTACGGAATATTTTATCTCAGATTCCTCAACCTTTACAGTTTGATTGCTGTTTTGGAACACAAATCCTACTACCTACCTTTCCTTAAAAAAGCCCTTAAGGTCCTTTAAAAGTTTGTTAGACCAAAAAAATAAAGCGAAGTTATTACATCCAAAGCAGGTAAGTAAAAAACAAACAAACCAACAAAATAGCAAAACCAACAAACAAAACCCCCAACACTTTCAGAACCGGTGAATGTTTCAGAGATGACCAGATCTGGTTTAACAGAAGGGGGACAACTTGGGGTTTGCCTCCTTGCAAGATTTTATTAACATGGCTTTATGGTAGTGCCTGTGTCAGCAGAACAGCTCAGCAAACTTCACACCATCTTTCTGACAGTCACAGCATCACAGAAGATGGTTCACAGCTGCAGATTCGAGAATTGTTCCTAAAGCTGAGCCTGACAGAATTTGTGCTGAGTTTATTACAGTTAAACAGTTCTTGAAGAACAGCTGACTTCTCTTAAGTTAGGAGTATTACTTTATAGGTATACAATGCAAAAGCAGTATTGATAGCTCACTGTGCTCACTTGTTTACATGCAGAGTCCCATGTTAAAGAGTTTTCTCAGTAAAAATTTTGTAAACTCACTTATTTGAACTTTACTAGAGGAAGGGGGAAATTTCTTACCTTTGTCTTCTGACCTCATCTCAGCATCAGCACAATTCACATGAATGTGGAAAGCAAGATTTGGCTAACAGAAGAATTCAGTTATCAGTGAGACACCAAAAAGACGACATCTTTAAAAGACTGCAGATGGAGAATTTGTTCCTTGCAATATACAGTGTTTTCTCCCAGTGGTTTTTTTCACTTCCTTCTTAGAATCTGTTTTTTATGGATTGGTACATAATGTGAAAAGTTACTCCACAGTCTGAAGTTTAATGCCTAATCCTTATTGAGAGCTATTTTAATTATCTCAAAATATTCATAAACTGTGTTTACAGTTCATCACTTTAGGAAGTTTATTGATGAATAGATCCCTATCCAGTTTTTCCTCAGATATTTCATTTCCTAACATTTCCTACCATGTTTTACACATTTCAAACCTTTACTCTCTCAAGTGTTAATTACCAATCATCTCTGAAATTGTGCCCATCTATTTACAACACACTGATAATGAGATACCCAGCTTTAGTTAAAATATTCTTTGAGTGCTCTAAAATTACTTTAGGCCACTGCCCTGCTGCTGTTCCAAGAAATGCTCACAGATACTCCCTAATTATGTTGTCCTTTCCATTGCCTTGTCACCAGCAAAGGAATAACTAATTTGCTCTCCACTTTCTCCCTGAGCTCTATTTTCCAAGTTTTCCCTTGGACAGAACTTCTCATTTTTTCCTTCCCAAGGACACATCAGTTTTTATTTCTCCTCTCCACTCAGTTACATTCAATTTCCTATTTCCAAGATTTTTAGATTGTTGTATTATTTATTCCTACTTGTGTTTGTAACACCTGACTTAAGATCATCTGCAAACGCTGTTATTATTCTTCTTACATCCAGCCTCCTTGCAATCATTGATCTGGGACATTCATCAAAACAGACCAGTTGCTTTCTTCCACATAACAATAAATGCAAATAAATGCAAAATTTGTTTGGCCAAAGGCACAGTAAAAGTGGAATCAAACAAAAGTAATTAAAGAAAAAAAGAAGTACATTAGAAGCTCTCCCAAAGAAAATAAATCAATTAAGAATGGCAGCAGATGCTCAATGAGAAGACGGATGCTCAGGCAGGATTAGTTCTGCCATTTCTAGAATGACATGAAGCAAGAGTGGAAGGACAGAACAAATTCTCTGCATTCCTTTCATTAGCCAAACATATTTCCTGGTCCTATCATGTCAATAATCCCAGAACTAAGTGGGACAGCTGCAGGAGAAAGTGGAAACTACAAGGCATCTTTCTCTGCTTTGAGAAGAAATCTTTGGCAATGGACACAGCATGGTAAAGTGAAAACTCTGCAGTCAGGACACACCCCCCACAAAGGCATGGATGGGGAAAGGGCCTTTCCTGAAAGATGAGGTGGAGGCTGGAGCTGTTTACAATGACATTCATGACATTAACAGATTGTTTTAGTTGTGTGTTGCCCAGACATCCTTGAAAATTTACAGCTGGCAATTTCCTCTGAATGCCTCATTCCTTTCACTTCAGCCTCACTCAACACCTGCCTTATCTTTGCCTTTTTTCCCCAGCCCTATTTTTTCTCCCTTCCCTGGTCTTTCCATTTACAAGTCCTACTTCACCAGTCAAGAAATTATGACACCAACTTGATATTTTTCTCTTATTTGTATGCCTCCTCCTGCTATCAGAAGCCCAGCTTTCCTGGGTGCACAATCCCTAATGCTGGCACACCACCCAAGAAAATCATACTGGTTCTGAAAAACCAAATCGACCACAGCTAAAGGAGATGATCTGCTAAAGTTACAGGAAGGGTGTCCAAAAACAAACAAAAAAAGCTTTAAAGAGTAAAAATTCCTGCATAAAAGGTAAAAGGAAGAGCTCTCTAACTTCAGGGTGAAAGCTAGCAAGCACTGCTTGCCCATCCATATAACCTTTATTTTGTGGCACTCTCAGACCTTGGTGGCCCACCCCATCACCCCTGAAGAGCATGTGCAGGGATTAGACAAGCATTCAAAATGTATAAACTCCCACAAATTGTAGGGCCCTTGTGAAGAACAAACAGACAACAAAAGCTTAGTCATTTAATTCTGCCCATAGAGTTCCCACTCCCCACTTTAGTTTGTGCTGCTGGGTCTTCCCTCACCCATTTTTTTTCCCAGGATGAAGAAGCCCAGTTCCCCCAGTCCCTTCTCCACCTTGGAGATGGGCTCTGTTGGACTTGTACAGGGTTTTCCATCTCTTTCTTGTAGTGATGGACCAAAACCCAGCCATGGTGTGCCAGATGCAGCTGCTGAGAGACCAGCAGAGAGAAAGAATCACTTCACTTGATGTCCTGGTTATGTTCCTTTTGATCCAGCCTAGTGTGCAGTTAGCTTTTATTACTACCAGGCCACACTGCTGACCTGAAACCCAAGCAAATTTTTCTATTGATTCCAACAAGGCTGAAATACCAGACTGAACATCTAATAAAGGAGCCAACAGACAGGGAACAGTGGCAACAAAACAGCAAGCACAAGCTTACAACAGCTCCTGATAGCACGTGTGGGAGAAAAGTTGCAATCAGATACACCCATCCTGCTAAAACAGCTGCTTTTTACTGACTGCCCTGAGTTTCTGAACCAACTTTCACCTGGCTCCTTACAGAAGAGAGATGGGAAGTGATCAGTTTTCCCAGACCACAGCTTGCAGGAAGACAGGGAGGCTATTCCTAAAAAAAATTAATGTGTTATTTGAGATAACAGAGGCAGTGATAGTGATGAGGCAGGAACTCTCCCCTACTCAGGCACAGGATTTAGTAAACAAACTGGCAGAGCCAACCCCTGCTGTGTTTGTTACTTCTGCAATTTATTAAAACCACATTGCAATCTGGGGCATTACCAACACCTGATGTAATTGTGAGGCTGTATCTACTCCCAAAATAGTTAACATTCATTTAACAAACTGATTTAAGGATTAAAACATTTGTCTCTTACACACACAAAAAGAAAATAGAAGCAAGTCTTCACCACAAGCAGAAGGAGTTAAAAGCATCTGACTTTCTGGTCTCTTACATCAGTTTGTTTTGAACACCAGAGCTAGCTAGAACATCAACACGCACCTAGGAACTGTTTATTCTATGTGCTAGAGTTACAGCCCTGCTCTTAACCCACCAACAGCTTGCTATGCCTGACCACTCTACTGGAATCACTTTCAAATTCAATCCCAGCAGCTCCAGTGCTATCTTCAATTACAGTCACTCTGCAAAAGCCAACCCAAGAGAGCAAGACAAACAAGCTGAATTAAACAAAGCACTGTTACCACCCTGACACAGATGTTAACAGGATGCAGTTCCTTTTAGGCATGATAAAAAATAAAAGACACCATTCACATTCCAGCTCTTCAAGTCTTAAATGCAGCAGAATTTTTCCCAAGAAACTTAACTGAGGAATTAAGTGCAGTAATACATCACATTAAGCCAGTATTACATCACCCAGGATCTGAGTTGGCACTACATGGTCTTGCATCCTCTGAGATTCTGCCCAAAACACAAATGTGTATTTGAACACAACATTTCCCCAGTTGTCCCAGAAAGAAAGTAAAGAAACCACATAAATCACTCCCACAAAATGAAGACTGAGGAACTGGAATCTCCACAGCACTTCTACAATTGGTCAGGCAATCAGAACAGTGTAAATACGTGTAATTGTATTTATTTATTCAAGTAGGTTATGGTTTTCATTGTACTGGCAATCTTTTGGCGTTGACAGATGCCTTAACTTTAAACTGTTGCATTACACAGAAGGTATGGATCAAAAAAATCATGTGGAAAAAATACAGGTTTTGAGCCCCATCCAGCAGCCAGATGGCTGAGCACACATTATCTGTAAAGTTAGAAAGCCAACAAAGGCTTCAAAAACATAGCTAAGCGTCCTTCTTACGACTTACTAGCAACAGCACAGTACCTGCCTGCTAGACACAAACTTCACAGCAGTGGTAATTTAGCCATGACCTCCACTGCTCTGGAGTAGCCCACACACCACACTATTTTTTTTTTTTTTCCTTTTAAAACTGCAAAAGTGCTTAAGCATCCCTCCCACACTCCCAGCCACAGCACAGGTGAACGCCACCTCAACAAAGCTATAGAGAAAGTTTCCTTTGGAAACCACCCAGAGGGCATTCCACAAATCAAAAGTATCCCTTCTATAACAAGTTTCACTGACCAGTGTAACGCCATCCCAAAAACAAAGTAACTGCTTCAATTTAAGTGATGAGAAAGAAAGTTTGTTCCTGGAAGGCTATTGAAGTACTTCATAAAAGTAGCCTCCTCATAGAAGTGAGTCATAAGTTGCCTTTTTCAAATAAGGACCTAAGACTCTGAAGAAATGCATATGTAGGTACAGAGTACATCCACTGATAGGAGCTTTTCCACATCAAAGTTGGCAAGCACGTTCTCTGCTCCTTCAGGCAGTGATGAGATATGCAACCATAGCCTGCTGAGTTTGCGTCGCCACTGAAAAGCCCTGTTCCCGTCTGGCCATCTAATACACCTCACACAGCTCGAGACTTAGATAAATCTAAAGCCAGCCTTGCCTGAAGCGCACTTTGGAGGGCAGCTGCAAGCTGGACACCTCATGGACAGAGGCATCGTAGAGGGGACACAGCTCACTTGCGATCTGCACGGGCTTTGGTGGAGAGCACAGGGCTGCCAGGGTAAGGGACGGCTAGCACCCACCCAGGGCTGGCCCCTCCTACTCACAGGGCCCACTCTACAGCGAGATATTCTACTCCACTCCCTCCCAGAGACAGAGACCGGGTGGGGTAATGCTCGCCACTGCCATAGAGCCCCCCTCACACAGGGTGCCCCCATCTCCCCGCTGCACTCCCCCAGAAACAGCGCCTCAGCACGAACGGGATGGTGCCCGAACCCCTTCCCCTGACGGACCAGAGACCCGAACCCTTTTCCTCAAATCCCTTCCCTTCACGGGCCAATTCCACTAACATCCTCCCCTCACGGGCCAGGCCCCTGGATCTATCCCTTCACCTCATTGAGCAGAGCCCCGCGAACCCCTTCACTCAAACCCCTTTAGCTCGCTAAGGAAAGCCCCCCGACTCCCTTCACTTCACTGCGGAGAGGCCCCCAACCCCTTTCAACTCACTGAGAAGAGCCCCCCCGGCCGCCCTCTCCTCACACGGACCAGCCCCCCGAGCCCCGTCCCCTCACGCACCGCCCGCCCCGCTCTCGCCATTGCCCCTCAGGCACGCGCCCGGGGGCGCCCAACGGCCGCACCTTTCCCGCCCCCTCCCGCCGCAGCCCCGACAGCCGCGCTCAGGCGCGCGCGTCACGCCGCCACCGTCGCCGGCCAATGAGAGCGCGACGAGCCCTGCGCCCGCGCTTTGCGAACTCGGGGGCGGGGCCGCTTTGAGTGACAGCTCGTCTCGGCCTATCGAAAAGCGGCGGCCCCCCCCTCAGCGCGCAAAGCGCTGCTGAAGAGGGGGCGGGTCCCCTCTGCTCACCCCCCCCGCCGCCGCTCGCTCCCCCCGCCCATCCGAGGCGCTCAGCGGATTGACAGCCCGTTCAGCCAATCAACGTGGCGGCCGCCTTCGCGGCGGCACATCTCGGGGCCAATGGGAGCGGCGGATGGGCGGGGCCCCCGAGGTTTCCAAACGCTCCGCGGCGCCATGGGCTGAAAACTAAACCGAGATGGAATCTCCCAGTCTGAACCGGTTTGAGCCGGTTCCGAGCCTGTGGCATTAGGAGGGGGGAGACGCGCCGCGCTCAGTCCCCGCCGCCGCTGCCGCGTGTGTGACCTGCTCGTAGGGGACCCGCAGCTGAGGGGGCGAAGTTTAGTGCGAGCCGCGGGGGGGGGCGGCGGGAATGGGGGCGAACTGAGCGCCGGGCGGGGAGGGCGGCAGCCGCAGGGGCAGCGAGAGCCGGCGGGGCCGGGCCTGGGCGGCGCGGGAGGCGCAGCCGGGTAGATCCCCCCGCACTAGCGAGGCCGGAGCGCCGCGCCGGCCGCTTTCCCGGGCTGAGGGGAAGGCGCGGAGCCGAGAGCGGAGCCCCTGGGGCCGCTTCGGGCGCCTGGTGCAGCCAGGCCGGGCACGCTGCGAGGGGAGGAGTGGCGCCACTAACCCCGACCCACCACCGAGGAGGGAGCGCTCGCCTTCCCCCCCACCTCCTGCCGTGGTGGTTTTTTCCCTCCTTCTGTGGTGTTTTTTTTTTTCCCTCCTTCCGTTTTTTTTTTTTTTTTTTTTTTTCTTTTTGGGAGGGGGTTATTTTTGGTGGTCTTTTTTTCTTTTCTTTTTTTTTTTTTTTTTCTCGTGGCGTGTGGTGGTTAGAAACTTGGCTTGCCCGCCCCTACTTTCTGAAGGAAGAGGCTGTGAGAAACCCGTAGGTAAGCGAGGGTTGCGGGGGGGGTCGCGATGGGCAACGGGGAGGGGGGCAGAGGGGGGGATTTTGGGGGGCAGAAGGGGGGGATGTGTCCGTGCAGGGGGGCACAGAGCCTGGCCTGTGCTAGGAGAGATGTGATGGACCCCGTGGAGAAGCCCTGAGGGGCGGGGGTACACTTGGATGGGGTTTGGGGTACGAGCATCCCCGGCCTGGCCGAGCGCAGCCACGGATGCTGCGGGGGATGCTCTTCGTTAGGAGGGGGCCGGGCAGGCTGGGATCGGGTGCGGGCAAACCCGGCGACATAATCTGTAAATTATTAGGAGTGGAAGTTTCCAGAAATATTTTTTTGTGTGTGTGTCTGTGCAGCAGTATTGAAACGTCCGCCTGGATCACGTGGGGAGCCCTGTATAGAGCGCAGGGCTGGAGCCCAGGGGAGGAGGAGGAGGAGGAGGAGGAGGGAGGGGCTGCGGGGCCGCCGCGCTCCGCAGGGCCCCGGCCCGCCCGACCCACCGCCCGGGCCCGTTCCCCGCCGGGAGCCGGGGCCCTGCCGGCCCCAGCCGGGAGCCGGAGCGGCTGCCCGGAAGCCAGGGCGCTGCCCGCCCGCCGGGGCGCTGCGGCAGGAGCCGGGGAAGGGCCGCCGTGCTGGGTGGGTGTGAGTTATTTCCAGCCGAAAATGAACGCTCCGAGGTGTCGGGCAGATGTTACTTAATCCGTCTCGTCCTTCTCCTTCACGTGTGTGTGAAGGAGCGAAGGGAAGGGGCGGTTTCGTTGCCATTGCTGGTTTGTGGAGTGTGATGCGAACGCATTTGTCGTGCGCTGCGTTTCAGAGCCACTCACCCCTCCTGGGTGGGATTTACAAGTGATGCAGCTAATTCCTTGGAAGAGGGAGGCAATTCATTTGCATTGCGTGCTTAGAAATGGGGCACAGTGACTCTCCCAGGGTGGGTTTGTTTTTTTTTAGTTGCTGCCCCCAATGAGCTTTAAATATCTGGGTTGAAGGTGCTGTAGGATTCATTGTGAATGCTCAACATTTCTTACTATTAAATGCCTGATGTTCTTCGTGTGTGCTACATGCCAAAATGAATCGGGTCTACCACAACAAGCTAACTGTTGTGTTAAAGGTCCAGGGTCATCGAGAGTTGGGATAACTGTGTAAACAGTGCTGTAAATGCAGTTCTTTTGACCTTCGGTAGATGTCATATTCTTGCTATGTTGTAGTTCAGAATTTTTGGGGGGTTTTTTTTGGTTTTTTTTTTTTTTTTAAACTTTTTGTCTTTTGTCTCTGTTTGCCCATTTATTAAAGGACTGATCAGTGGTGGTTCTTGAAGCTGAGGCTTAAACATGTTCTGGAGTTCAGGCATGATGGGGGAGGGAAAGTGTAGGAGTACCGTAAATCAGAGATTATGAGCTTCATGTGGGTACAGTGTTAGGAGTGGGAGACCAGGTGGTGGTGGCCACAAAGCCGCCATTTCTGTGTTTCGGCTGGCGAAGTAGGTAGGTCATTTTGAAGATAATGCTGGGAGTGGTGAAGGGCCCCATTCAAAACATTTCCTTTCTGCTGCCATGTGGTGAATAACTTCTCTTGGTCACGCTGCTTCTCCTTGGCGCTCTCAGGGCGGCCTGAAAACCATGGAAAGAGGCTCAGGTCTGAGATGAATGGCCCTACCTGAGGAGCGACTGGTTCACGACATTTATTGTAGTTTGAAAATTGCTTTCCTGGCTCACAGCTCAGCCATGGAGGCCAGATGTGGACAAAAAGGGGCGTGCCTGGGAGCACGAGTGGTTGAGGGGAGCATTGACTGCTCTGAGCCTCTTCATGGGTGCAGTTTCCTTCTGGTGGTGCTGCTCACTGCCTCTCATCTGCCTGGTGACGTTTTCAGCCTCCTCCTGAGTCAAAAGAATGAAATGAAGAATGAAGTCAGCCTTTCCTGCTGTTGTGTTTCTTGCTTCCAAACTTAACATTGCAATTTTGAAAACATTAGGAGTCGAAGGAGGGAAGAATAGGCAAGGATTGTTAATTTTAATATATTTTGTTCTCTACTTGATATTTATTTTCTCCTGGTTTTGCAGGTACATGTTGTGAAAAGACTTAATAGGATGTTGAGATGAAGCCCTTAAAATGGTTGTGTTAGTGTAATAATATTGAGTTTTCTACTTGAAAATCCAATTAAAATATTCGGGTTTTAAGCTATTTTTATATATTGAAGTAAAAGAAATTACTGGACACTACTTGCAAATACACATTTCTGAACAAAAGGTTTTCCTTGTCTGAATGCTACTGCAAGACTTTCACTTAATTAGTAATTACTAGGGTTGAGGCACAGGTTTGTCTTGCTCCTTACTTTTGAGCATGACTTAAACACATAAAGCATAAAACAAATTCTTACTTATACATGGAGTTTAGTAAGAGCAAATCTGACTTTATGGGGTGTGTTTCTGGAAGAGTTTCAGGTTGTATCTTTCTGAGTATGCAGATGACTCTGGTGTAACTTTTTGATTGATCTTGCACTTGCCCAGGCTTCTGGCTGTTTGTTCAGTGAGCAGTTTTATGTGAGATTTGTAGGTTTACAGGGTTTGAAAAGGAGGGTGAGTGGCACAGAGGTGCTGTAGATGGCAGGGTGGGAATATGTGTTAGAGTTGCCATTGACTGTGAGAAGAGGGCAGTAAACTTGATTAGGTGTTTCACACGTGGGGGAAGATGGTGTGGAAAAAGTAGAGTTTAACTTTACCATCAAAAATTCTGTGGCTTGTGGCTTGCTTTCCTGCTTTTCATGAATGTCTTTATCTTGCACCAGTCTCTGGCTGGTAAAGAATCTTACGTGCACACCCCACCGGACTCCCTTTGCATAATATCAAGGCTGCTCTATCTAGGACAAAGAGTTAATGCATGTGTTCCTGGGTTTAGGGGACCTGAAACCTCCAGTAGAATTCCGTTTCAGTTTGAAGTGATCTCACGTGGAACACAGAGTAACCTGCTGATTTAACAGTCCCTTTGCTTCAAGTTCTCAAAGTGCCTTCAGTCAGCTTAGTTTCAGTGGTAATTTTTTACTTGGATGTGGTTAACTTGTAAGGTGGTTTTCTTTTTTCTCCCCAACTATTTGAAAAATGCCCTCTGGCTAATTTCTTGCTCTGTGTGTAGATCACATTTCACCTCCATACCCAAGTGTTTAAAAGCTTTTGGAACTGAATCTTCTGAATGTGCATGTTGGCCTTGGGAACTCGATACTCGGCTGACATTGCCAGTATGGGTTTTGGTTGTAGTGACACAAGGCTTTTCCACCAGCAGAAGTGTTTAGGGATGGGGTGGGGGTTGATACCTGCTTTTGAATAAGCTCTAGGGTGCTGGTAACACAGCCTGTTCTCTAGTCAGACTGCTATTATGTGTTCTACCTGTTGAAGACCCTGAGAGTTGAGCTGGGGTATTAATGTGTGAATTTTTCAGGAGGGAATAAGAGAAGTTTGTCCTGGTATGTGCCCCACAATCAAAGCAGTGTTGTATTCAGTGTTATCTACTACTGCTAACATAAGCATCTTGTTTCAATAAGACAAATGAGCTAAGTTGAAGTACTTGCTTTGCAGCTGCATCTGATAATAATTTCTTACTAATTGATCAGTTTTTAAAAATTTATTTTGCAGTAATCTATGCCAGCAATTATGACAATGTTAGCAGACCATGCAGCTCGTCAGCTGCTGGATTTTAACCAGAAACTGGATATCAATCTCTTGGACAATGTGGTGAACTGCTTGTACCATGGAGAAGGTGCACAGGTAAGGTGGATTTGGAACCTACATTTATTGACCATGTTTAATCTTACAGCAAATCAGCTGAGCAAAATCAATTCACTTCAATAACAATTAGTAGTATTAGTGAATTTACTGAGCTGGTGACTGGAATATCACTGGCAGTCACGTGAAATGTGAATTCACATTGAAATGACACTTGGAGAAATGTTTGTTTGGCCTGTGTTCATTCCTAGCTTGCCTTCTGCTGTTGAGAATTATTAGCAAATATGATTTGGTAAGGACACCATGCAGCTCACCTTTTCTGACTTAGTTCTTCAGGAAGGTCTGAGCTAGCTGTTACTTGCTATCATGGACAGGGTTGTGAAGCCACAAATGTAATGTTCGCTTCAGTGAAGAATTGTATTTAAAAGAAAAATCTTAGTGATGTTATTGCTGTGTTTGTATTTATAAAGGAGCATGTCATGCATATTTAATAGAAGAGTTTGTTCCTTTCTTGTGTCTGGTCTTTTTTATTTCCTGTTACAGTTTGCACAGGTTCTTCTTGCACTCTTTGGACTTAGTGCAGATTGCGAAGTATTAAGTTGAAATGGAGGCACTGTGCATTTGTGTGTTTGCTTATATTGCCTTGAAAGTGAATCTTGTATTGCTTTTATCTATTTCTTGAACTTCTTTGGAAACAAGACTTAAATGTTGAGAGCAACTTTTGCTACAAAAGGTGTTGGCATAGTTCCTCTTCCGGCAGATTTTAATTGTTCAGGCTCAACAAATTGGGAGTTTCAGTGTTAGGCATCTCTTACTAAGATAGTCTTGCACAACAATAAGTGAATTAAATGGGACAAAGTAGCTGATGCTTTTCTATTCTTTCCAGCTGTTAGAATAAACAATGATATGTACTTGCTTTGTGTATCTTTTTAGGGGGGGGGAAAAAAAAGCTTTTGTAAAGCTTACTAATATGAATTCCAGTAGGTTTTGAAATACCTTGTTGTTTTCTGAAATATTTGCATTTTGAGTGTTCTAAATTCAAGTAGTTACTTGCTGTAGTTTTCTAAGTGCTTGAATGACAGAAAACTCCTTGCAGCTTTCTGCCCTAAAAGTGTGGACATCTGTAGCATTCGTTTTGTGATCTGCTTTACTGCCCTGCAAAATAGGTGATGCTTGTAATATTGTTTGGTTTGAAGAGAGTGGAAAAAGTTGGGAAAAGTTTATAAGGAAAATAAAGGATTAACACTAAATACAGTGATCAAATTGCCATTGTTCTGGCATTGTGAGAAGTTGCTTCACTTGAAACAGCTGGGAAAAGTCTCCAGTATCTAGAAAATCAATGCAGTAAGAAGCAAAAATTCAGGAGGTGGTGTTTTACTGGCAAAAGTGAATTATGATAGAAACTTGTTTTAAATACATGTATCACCTCAGTGAAGCTTCAGTCAGCTGTTTGGGTGCACTTCCAAAATGGAGACATTTCAGGGAGTCTGAGCTTTTCCCTCTTCAAGGGGGTTCAAAGGTTCCTGCAGGAAAAAATGGTTCTCAGTGGAGTCTGACAGCTCAAGCCGTGTACTAAAGGGTGACAGGAATAATAGGAGTTGAGGAAATTAAATATTAAAATTGGGAGATTACCAGTGGTTTTCCTGGAATAGGTCAGGGTAATGTCAGGGTAAAACAGGTTTAGAATGCAACCTGAATGGCCTGTGCTGAACTTGCTTTCAGATTCACCTGCCTCCTCCTTCTGCTTAGTTCTTATCTCTGCTTGCAAAACTGTTATCTGTTGATCTATATTAGGCAAGAAATAAGCTATTTTCTGTCCTGGAGATTTAAATTTTTTTCTCTTAGCTTTTTTGGGTATACTTCTCTGAAAAGAAAGAATGTCCCCACCCCAGTGCAACACATGACTAAGGGAGATTTCATGCAACTCACAGATATTTACCTGGACTCATTCCAGCCTCTTAATTCCATTGATCTGTTAGATCTTCACATGTCCAGAAAGATTATTTGCAAATTTTTTTTTTGGTACCAACAGTACCATGAGACTTTGTTCTTGATTAACCATTATTACTAAATTTATACTTAAATTTATTATTAGTTTATGAAACTACAGTGTTTGATGTCCAGAAAAGGGGTTAATGGGTATGAGAGCAAACCTCTCAGCGCTGGGAGAAGGATATGGAGTGTCTGTTTTGTTGGTGTTGAAATTCGATCCTGGGATATGTCACCAGTATTAGAAGCAAACAGGAGGCCAATATACAAACACCCTTTCAGATTGAACCTGGAAGTAATACAGCTATTTCTTCCCTTTTAAAACTAAAGTGTATTAAAAGTGCTGGTTTTCTGTTTGTTTGGTTTTTTTTTTTTTTGAACTCTGATGTAATACTGTAACAATATGGCTGCACTGGTTGTGGACTTAAGCAGAACATTTGTATGGTACTTCTCCATGTCAAATCTGCAGGGACCTACTTGCTGGTCCAGTTGCTCTGCTGTACTCAATTCTATCAAGTAGGGGTGCAAGTAGTGTTGTACAGATAGTTTAGACATACTTGCTCTTTCCTGTTGGAACCTCCAATTTTATTTTGTAAATCACATGCCAATTTTGTCTGTTTCTTGCATTTTATGTATATAGATTTGGGGTCTTGATTGGGTTTCTAAGTTAACTGAAAATACGTGTTTTCTTACACCAGTTGATGGTGTAAGTATGGCTCAAGTATGTACTTGGATGAGACTAGAAGTCTGCATGGCTGCAGTAAGTTCTAACTTTTGAAGTTAATCCTAAAGTAAAGCTTTAATTGCTTTGCAGCTCTGTTGAGTTGGCTGTGCAGTGCAGTGAGAGAATGAGCTAAGTTCTGTTAGTTGTGTTTTAAGATGTCCACCTCGTTGGGAAGGCAATGCCTGATGCTTGTAGGGGATACAATTTGCAACAAGATTTGTCAGTACACTGCACTTTTGGAAATGGCTGACATCAGTTCGGCTCCCTAAAGATTATTGACTTGAGGACATCCAGGATTTTGAAAAGGATGGCTAAAATGAGTTCAACTATTTCAGTGTGTAATTGCTTCAGATGAGGTTTTCAAGAAACCACAGTATGTAGGACAGTAATTGATAATGTCAGTCCGAAGGAAGAGCAAACCATTAGCATGACCAACTCCCTTCCTCCCACCAGTAGGTTTTTATTATGGTTTTGTAGGTTGTTAGGTACACCAAGGATCCCTCAGAAGGAGGGATTGGAGACCTCTAATGCTCTGCTCTGTGGTTCTTCAGAATAAAATCAACAGTTCCTACATCAGCACCTTTGCAGCACAATGCAGTGCTCCTTAAAGCTGGCAACTTCATATGAGTGTTTCTACTGGAACTAGAAAGTTTGGGTACCCTAGAATTAAGTTTTATCTGGATGACTTTGTGGAAGGGGAGAAAACTTCATTCCCTAGTAGGTTTTCCCCATGATGTGTGCTGTTCTTGCATGTTCACTGCTGGTCTGGATGAATCATTCAGGATGGAAGAGTGGAAGTGAGTTATTACTGTCCTGCATCGATGGGCTTTTGGAGTTTGGTTGTTACTAAGCTTCAGATGTCACAGAAGGAGGCTTAAGAGACTTGTTGCTGCTGGTTGAGTTCTGCCTAATGCTTAGATAAGTAGTTTAAATGCAGTGTTACATATTGATATCTTCACTGACAGTATATAACTTCTTAAATGATCTAATGCTAACAATTTTTCAAATCAAATTTTCTTTTAGCAAAGAATGGCACAAGAAGTGTTGACTCACTTAAAAGAACATCCTGATGCATGGACAAGAGTTGATACTATTTTGGAGTTCTCTCAGAACATGAATACCAAAGTAAGCAAATTAACTTTTATTTATTTGGGTTTCCTCTTTCTTCCATTCATAAACTTTGAGGAAGGTGTCTCATTTTTAGCCATAGACTTTCTTGATTCAAAACACATTTTTTTTTAATTGTCTTGTTCTCAAAGTCGGCTTTAAACAAGAGCTGTAAATGAAAAAATATTCAGACCTCCTTTTACATTGCCAAGAGTTTCTCCCTCCCCTTTTTTTTTTGAGGATGAGCTAAATTGGATACACAGAGTTTTTTTCAAGGCACTTACAAGCATTATGCCAGTTCCCAAGATTGGTATTGTGTCTGTATAAATCTGAGTAATGAAAAGTCTCCTAGAGCCACGTTTTGTCCTTGGATAAGTGCTTGGCTATTTGTGATCATAATGAAAGCCATGTGCATGTATCTGAGGAGAGAATTTGTGCCTAGGTGTGTTAAAAACAAAATAAACCTTATTAGGCCAAGGTTTTGAGAAATCAGTAAAGGTTAAGCACCCCAAAGTTTGTAGCACATCAATTCTTTGCTTCTGTGCAGAACACATATGCTTTGTACTGCTGTTGGAAATCCATCCATCATGGTAGCGGCTAAAATGGGCAGCATTCAGGGCTTTTTCTGCAATTTGAAATGCTTTACCTGAGACTTGTGAAGTTTGAGCCAAAAAGATGATCAAAATGTGTTTTCACTGTCTTCAGTTTGATGATTATTATCTCAAATAACTGACATGCATGTTTTTCTGCTGGATACACGCTGTGTTCAAACAGAAAAAATTGTGTTTGGATGGTTTCTGAAATCATGTGGTATTCATGAAGCAGTTCATTTTTTTTTTTTCATTGCTCTCTGAAGTTGAGGGGAAAACAGTTTAAAGAACTTCCTCAAAGTAACACCTTTAAGCACCTTTAAGTAACAGTGTTTGCCTGTTTGCTTGCCTGGTAAACTTTGCTTTTTATACTGACAGACATTACTAATGTTTAAGTTGATTTATCAACAGTATTTTTAAAAACTCAAATTTGTCTTGTGAAAAATGAGATGATTAGAGGAACAGAAAGAAAGCAACAGGTAAAGAATTCTTCAATTTACATAAATTGCGAATGATTTGGTGCTAAATTTATGCACTATGACATTTGGCTTTTATGCAATCATATTTTTTCTTTAATTAAAGCTGTTAACACTACCTGATATTAATCATAATGTTCCATTATGTTGATTGCTTGTAATAGGAAGAAAAGGGGTGTCTTCCTGTGCAACTGACACAGCTAGGCTTTGACGGCAGGCCTCCACAAGGTCTACCCTTTTGATTCCCTTTAACTGAATTCTGTTCATCAATTGTTTTTTGTTTCTTGGGAGGTGGGAGGGAAAGGGATTCGGTGCATAAAATAAGTAATAAGGGTGCCATAGAAATTTCTACCATAGGGATCATTTCATGCCTTTTTTTTTTTTTTTTTTTTTTTTTTTTTTTTTTTTTTTTTGAGTCTTTGCTGTTGCCTGTCCCTCATCTTCATAACTGGGCAGTGAATTAGAGATAGACAATTAGCAACAAGCAAACCAGGAGCAAATGAGTTTTTGAGAGGCTTCTGTTTTACACGAAGTTAAAAAGTGTTCACACGTACTGTTGCAGCAGTTGATTAAAAGGCAGAACTTTGTATTGCTATCAGTGACTTTTTTGGGAGTGGTGTTTGTCATTATCAGAGAAATGAGAGTAACTAGACCTGTTGAATCAAATGAAACAAAGTAAAAACCCCAGAAGGCCCCTTGCGGGTTGGTGAGGCTGATGGAGCCCTTTCAGTGTGGTGTGGCAAGGAGGATGTGCAGGTGAGGGTTGTACTGCTGCTGCTTTTCAGTGTCACGTGTGAGTGTTAGGGGAAAGGAATATTTTCAGGACACAGGAAGAAGTGAACAAGACACTGCAGAGGGCAGAACTGAAGTCACTTATGTACAAAAGAGTGAGTAGAAACCTTTACAGCATGAACAGCTTAAGGTCCACGAACCCAAATGAGATGTTTGAGCAGGTAATGAGGGATAGGTGTGTCAGATTGCTAGAGGTGTCTGTGCTTTTCTTTGACTCGAGGAAATTCTAAGTGAAGGGAAAAACCCACTAAAGATGATGTCTGTCCTTAGTCTGTTGTTAGGTTTTTCATTTAAGTTTCATTTGGTCATCTGATGTTTATTTAAAATGAAATTAGACTTGCCATTTTGGTGTAAAAGCTAAGTAAGTTCACCTGTGGAAAAAAGTTTGGAAGAAAATGAACATTTCTAGTTAGTTGTTACCTGAAAAATTAATGTGTATGCCTGTAGAACGTAGAAATTTCACTAGTGTTTAGATGTGTTTCAGGAAAGTTAGCACTGTCTGATATAAATATGCATACTGTCAACATTGTTAGGAGCTTTTGTAAGTATGTTTTGTATCCTGAGCCTGGATCAGTTGCAGATGGTGTCTGTAAGCTTATAGCAGTGGCTGAAATCACTTCCTGTGAAGCATTTTGCTTAAGAATGTTTTTGCACGTTTTCCTTCATGAAAATTCCCTTGATTTCATTTAGCTTTTATGTCACATAATTAAGTCAATTTGCAGGTTAAAATCTAGTTGATAAGCTTTTGCTGCTGACCATGGAGGAAATAAAACTACCCTGCCAACTTTCTGTAATTCATAATTTTTCTTGGTGCCCAAGGTTTTGGAAGGGGACAGAATATTTTGCAAATACAGGATGTGCACCTGAAATCTCCTGGGAACTGGGATCAGATAGAAAAGCAAAGGGATGTGTAGGTTATGTTAAGATGAGAACAGCAAAAATGCTCTTTTACTACAATGTAGTTTGGGACAGTCTACATTGTGTTTTTTTAATTAAACAGAAGTCTGTATGATCCCTTTGGTCGAAATGCTAATGATCCTACTTTGTGTAACAACTAACCATTTTAAAGAGGAACTCTTATTCTCAGCCAAACTTGGAACTGTGAAAACTTGAGTTTACCTTTCAGGCATTGATGTGACTTTTTTTTTTTTTTTTTTTTTCTTCCTAATCCACTGCAGATAAAGTAAATGCAAAACTCCTCATCCCCTTTTCTCTCCTGTCTATTCATGCTAATGGGGTTTTACATATTAAAGTTCTTTGATCGTACCATGACAAACTTTTTTCCCTGTTACTGTGAGTTGGCAGTAGGGACAAATGGGCAGAGGGAATGGCCATTTGCAACGTTAATGGTTTTGGGTAAGAACATAGGAAGGAATTCCTGAAAGGTAAAATGATTTCCAAGAGCTTATTCACATTTTTATTGTTCTTTGACTGAGCACAAAAGTTCATCTTTAAATAGTAGAAATAGCTGCCATATTGGGGTGGGGATTGAAATTAAATAAACCTGTGGGTTGTCTTGCTGTTCCTAAAGTAACACACCAGTGAAGCTTGGGAAATACTTTCTCTAGAAAGTGCCAGTGTCAGGACATGTGATGCTAAGACAAGATTTTTTTTTTTTTCCAGCTCTTAGAGGAACAATAGGTAGCTTGAGACACCATCCAAGCTGCTAAATATTTTAGGAGCCTGGTTGTGTTAATACTCAAACGTAGGAGCAGTCATTTATGATACAAATTCATATCTGGCTGCTGCTTTTCCAGATAGTCAAAATTGTCTGCCAGAGGGCTTTTCATTATAGTTTTTTCCCCCCCTCCTGGTGTGAGCATGATCAAACAGCAGGACTTAGTATAGCCAAGAATAAAACAAGAAAATGCAATGCATGAAACCTCAGTAAATGGGTGAATAGACATATATTTAATAAAATTGTTAGTTTAATAATCTTGAAGTCTTAGACATTAAGTGTGAATGTCTGATTGAATGAGAGTCCTGCAAGTTAGTTAGTCCTACAGTAATGTACTCACATTTTGTTCTTCTCCAATTTCAGTATTATGGACTGCAAATCTTGGAAAATGTGATAAAAACAAGATGGAAGATTCTTCCAAGGAACCAGTGCGAAGGTATGGAGAGATTTTTGTCTTCCTTCATAACTTTGTGTATTAGCTGAGATTCAGACTGTCAGTCTCTAAGTAACTTTCTGTCATGTGTCATGATCATCTTGAATGATGAAACCACGTCTTTCCCTTTTGTGATAGTGGTCTCAGTGGGTTGGTGAGCAGCTAAAATTCTGTAAATTTGTGGAAAAGGCGTGACTGGTAGTTTTGAAACATCTGAGGTGAGCCCCTGGCATTTGAGGTAGAGGTTTTCATTCTCTGTACTTGGCACAGGAGGTTTTCTTCACTCTCTCTGAGCTATGTGTGCAGTCCCAGCAGTGTTCTGTCATTTTCTAGTACACTCTGTGGTCCACTTGTTACCTTGTGTAGGTTTATGTAATTACTTTGAAATTGTAACCAGCGACAATGGTTTTAAAATAGAAACACTGAGTAAATGCACTTTCTTACCTACTGATGGTCACTCATTCTGTTAGGCTTAATTCATGGAGGAGTATAAACAGGCAGATTGCTGTAGTTGGTGCAGTGTAGGGTAACCCCCAGTCTCCCATCACTGCAAGGAAGCTGGAAGTCTTAAAATAAACTCTGTGTTTGGTTTTTGGGTTTTCCCCTTTCAAATAGCTTGCAGTGTTGCTGGCTTTTAGACATTGGCTACAGTAAATGGAGGTCCACCTGTGGTACAGGGTTAGTGCTTATTCACATGGCTGGCTGTCAGGTCATCACAACTTGGACTTCAAAACATAATGTGCAACCACTTTAAATTCTTCACATTAAATGCTGTCACTGTTCTATACCTGGCTTTTTACTAAAAGCTGGTCTTGGAACTAATTAAAAGTATTCCAGATTTCTGTGTTCTGCCGTGAGCTTTTATTAACCATGCTGAGACATGCTTTAAATTTTTACTGCCAGTGTTTCAGTTCTGAAACTATATTCATTAAAACAGATTGTAAATGTTGATGAAAACAAATGCATAGAGAGACTTACTCATTTTTGTGCTTATTCCTCTTCTCACCTTTCCCCCATCTCTTCCAACTATAGGTTGGCAAGGGGTAGCTGTCTTTGAAAGTAAAACTGAAAGTGAAGCTTCTATTCATTCTGGAGGTTTCTAGGGAACAGCTTCAGCTCAGGCTCAGATACAGCTATGCCCTTTTGAGAAACTAAAAGAGAGCACCTTAGTTAGCTAAAGTTAAATGTTCTTTGTGCCTTTAATTATTGGAGTATCTTAGCTCAGCCATATTTTGTTACTTTCTTGACTATGAGAACTTAGTTTCAGCATTTGGAAGTTTTCTCCTAAAGTTTTTGGCTGTGGGAGCCGAACAGGAGGAAGAGGAGGAGTTGTTAGTACCGCCCACCTGTGAAGGGAGGTGTAGTGGAACAGATGTCACAGGGATGGACTTGACTTGATAGTTTGGAACTGAACAAGTGCCAAATACAGGATGTAATGCAGGAGTTCAAAGTCTTAAAAGTTATGCTCTTAATCCATAGGAGAGCTGAGAAGTAGTGGTGGTAGGATGAGGTTGCTGCTGGCTGTGCTTTGGGTCATTTTATCTCTAGCAGTGATAGTGGTGTGGAGTGGTTCCTGCCATCTAAGAAGATGCAATAACTCCATGTGTTACAAGGCAAAATAAAGTTACTGTCTGTAGTTGTCTAATCATCTTGAGGTATTTTATTCTTATGTTTCCTGACTTACGTATCTATGAAAACTCCAGAGGAAATAAAAAAATCCTTTATACTGGCAAAAGTGTGTTGTTTGTTCAGCTTTTAAAACATTTTCCCTTTGACAGCCAAACTAAAATTGTGAAATTGACTTTTGTCCTGTTTTAGGGAAACTGGGTTAGCTGGCTTTTACTTGTGTGGTAGAAGAGGAACCAAATGTATTTACTGTACCATGGCATTTTATCCAGCTTGGCCTCAGTGGTGTAGGAGGGAGAATCTGTTTCATCTCTAATCCAGTTTGATCTGGTCTGTGGTGGTTGTTTTTTAATTTTTTTTTTTTTTTTTTTGGCTGATGATACTGGCTGGTGCAAGAGAACTGCTCCAGAGCTTATTCAGGTGGCTTGATTACTTGGGAGATAGTAAGGCTGGTTAAATTGAGGTTTCCTTGACTCCAGCCATTCTTTGGTTGACAGGATTTTCCTGTTTGAAGTGTAACTGGTGGAATGTGTGTGCAGGAAACTGAAACTCAGCATGCAATGGAATGCTTAGTGACAAAGCAAACCATGCAGGTTTCAAATCAGTTTTACTTTATATCTTAATTTATAAAAGATGTTTTCTGCATGTCTCATTGGTTTGTGTAGTAAATACAGCTGACAAATCTTACTCTTGGTTAAGAGGAAACTAAATGCATTTATGAGAAAAACACTGTTCCCCCTTTGTAGCAACAGCAGCTGAAGTTAAGAGCAGATCTGAATTAAATTGTCAGTGAATAAAAAAAGTTTTTGAAACGACTTCCTGAGACTTGTTGGGAGAAATAAAGCCATTGCTGTTAATTTCAGAGCCTGAACTGTAATTTTTTTTAAAAGTTGTTGTTGTTGTTGTTGTTTTTTAACGAGTCGTACATCAGAATGACTTGTTGGGCCTTGAGGTTAGCCAGAGGTTTGTTACTGCTTCTGTCTGAATGCTGGGAGGTTTCAGCTTCCAGCCTGGAATTTTAAATGCAAGGAGGAAAATGTTTTCTTCAGATACATTCTTTAGACTTGAAACTCTGTTCTGAAGTTTGCTTTTGTTTTAAAATAGCTTTTGGGTTTGGGCTTTTCTGGCCCTGGTGCCTTTAACTTTTGTAAAGTAGCTTTCTGTTCCTCAGGTGGTGGTGTTTGTGAGCACTTTTGAAGAGTTCATTTTTATCTTTCCATAATTCTGAAACAGGATTTGGGCAAAACAATCAATTTACAGTTCTAAAGTACTTGTGACTACTCTGCTTTTTGTTATTCTTGATTTTTGGTTTGCTTTTGGAGTTAGCAGTGGGAACCAGTTGGTTCTGTAGACAAAGTGGAGTTTATAAGGCACAGAAGGGGCAAAATTCAGTTAAATCAGATGCCTGGCCTGCGTGTTCAGCCTTGAGACATGTTTGGTCATAGCCCCCAGCAATGGTTAGCCTTGCTCTGGGTGATTTATGTAGTCCTTGGGAGAGTGCTTGGAATGGCTCTTCCACGTACACAAATGATGTCATGTGGTTTTCATTGAAGCCTCGCTGCAGCGGGTGATGTATTCCAGAACATCCCAGGCAGTGCTGAACTTGGCTCATTGCCAGGGTATTTTGCCATCATTCTCAAGTTGAAGTTCTCGGTTTATTGAGGTGTGATACTAAATTGCTTTAAATTCTGATATCCTTTGGAGTTGATTGTTTAATAGCACTCAGAAAGGATGGCATTTGATTAGTGCTGTGGTCTCAAAAGGATTTTCTCTGGCAGTGTGAAAACCTGCCTGGAAAGAAAGGCTTTTTGGTCTTCAGTGCAGTGATACGTTTCATTAATCCTGCATTGTGAAATGGAATACTGTTCCCCTGAACAGAGCGAGCTTGTCTGGAGTGTTTGGAGTTGGAATGGATAAAGCACTTCTTCATTACGAAACACAAATTGCTTGTACCATTTTTCTCATTCTGAAATGAGAAAGTGTTCAGAGATGCAGTTCAGCGTTTTCCAGGAAGGTCCTGGAGTTGAGTGTAAAGCTTTTGGTGCAGTGGAAGCTGCTGTAGAGGAGGTTTTTCTGTGCAGTGATGAGATATTTTAATGGAAATTCCTGGCCTGCTTCATGAGGAAGATGTTTCCTTGGTTCTTGGTAATGAAGGGGGGGATGAGCTACATGGCACTTCCGTGTGTGTGTGTGTGAAGACAAACTCTGTCCCTTTTTTCAGAGTTTTCTTGAGTTTTCTGTTGAAAAACAAATAAATTATGAATTGATTCAGTTCATCACTAAGGGGGAAAGATCATTTGTGGGACTGTATGGGAAAGAATTGTTTCTTAACACTAAAAATAAGATAGTGTTTCGACTACCTTTTGGGGCTAAACAGTTCAATGTAAGTGTGTATGCATATCAACATCCCCAGAGGGGACAGCTCAGCTTTAGCATTTGAAATTCTAATTTTGATTGCAAAATAACGTTAATTTGCTGAGTTACATTGCCCACCTGATTCATTTATGCCTATTGTTCTTTAATACAAGCACAAAATTTAGTAATTTTAGTAAATTAGAGTGAGCTTGCATCTGCAGCACCAGCTAGAATAATTTCTGACACTTGTTAAATGCTTGTGCTCTGTGACTGCACAGAAGGCTGTGCTTGTGTGCCTTGAGGACAAGAAGTGGGTTTGTTGCAGGTGTGTGTTTGCTGATTGTGTCCATGGTTATTTACCTGCTGTACTGGGCTGTGACAGGAACTCTGTGCTCAGGTACACAGAGTACAGGAGAGGTAATGGCTTCCTAGAGCACATCCAAAGGTTAAACTGTAGGATATTGCCTCAAGTTCAGGCTGCAGAAATTACTCATATTGGATGCTGTGACGTTCCTCACTGTCCCAGTTCCACTCTCAGCATTGGGTCACTTGGGAAAACAACTTTCCCTCCAGGAAGCGTTTCAGTTTTACTGGATGTTTGCCTCTCTGTCGAGGAGCAACTTTCACAGAAGGATGACAGTATCTAATGGACATCCAGGAATGTTCTAA
This sequence comes from Corvus hawaiiensis, assembly GCF_020740725.1. Classification (NCBI taxonomy): domain Eukaryota; kingdom Metazoa; phylum Chordata; class Aves; order Passeriformes; family Corvidae; genus Corvus; species Corvus hawaiiensis. The sequence goes on from NC_063215.1 coordinate 117,771,262, forward strand.
AAGGCCTCGAGTTCATGTCCTTGCTCTGTCATCCCTTTTATGGTACTTGATACAAAAGTAGTTCCTGGGCTTCACTTTCCAGAAAATGCCAGCAGTGGGGCTGGTCCAGGCCTGAAGCAGGGTCTGCTCCCTTTGGTTGCATGTTGTCCTGAGATCAGTGCAGTTGTAAGGTCAGATGATCTTTGAAGACCATTTTGTGTGTCCTGGGTGTTGTGGTTGGTGTGGCTTTTGTTTTGTTTTATTGGAAGGTCCTGCACTGTCTGTCTCTTCCTGCTTGGCTCCATGAAGGGCCTGAACTTGGCAGTTGTGGTGTTGGCATCCACAAGACTTGTTCAGTGGCTTCTGTGATGGAAGGAGACCTTCTAGGCAGTGGCTGTGGGGCTTGTGCATGTCTCGTGCTTTCCTTTTTAACATAACACTTCCTTTTAAGTTCCCCAGACATGGTGCTTTTAGCTTATCCCATGGACTTCTACCCCTGAACAGTTTCTTGGACATGTTCTGCTGAAAAATGGTAATGAGCCTCTGGGTTGATTTTTATCAGAATATAAATTTGACATATATTTGTTCTGCTGAAAATTATCTTTCCTATGAAATGACAAATAAATGAGCAATTAAATATGGAGCAGAAACTATAACACTTGAAGTAAAAAAAGAAAAAGTAGAAAATGACATCTGATCCAAAAAGAGCATTAGCGAATTGGATAGCTGCTGCTTTTAAGGGATTAAGAATGTGACTTTGTTCTCTGGATGGACGACCTCAGGAGCCTGCAGCATGATGTGTGAAAAGGAGCAAACTTTGAAGGTTGTCTTTTGAGCTGTGGTCACCATTTTTACTTTTATTTTTCTAATGGAGAAACTGTGGAGCAGAGCAGCTGTTCTCCTCTGCTGGTCTCAAGGCTGGAAGGATGGCAGCACAATATTCAAGTTGTTACTGAATTGCACAATGCCATTGATGCAGCAAGATGGAAAAGACCATGGATTTGCAGTTGGAACTCTAAGAACAACTTTTTAATTCCTTTTTGAAACGCAAAGAGTTGCAACAGTAGGCTTCCCTTAGTGGTTTGGCAGATGGTTATAATAGTTTAGTTTCTGGCACTGCAGACCTATTTCCCTACTATTCTGGGGGCTTTCATATCTCATTTGTGAATTACTGTAATGTTTCAGCAAAGAGTGTGTTTTAGGTTTAAAATATCAGACCAGGCCTATGATGTCAGACCAGCGCTTGGTAATAACTCTTACCCAGTGATACTTTATTAATGACCGTTCTCCTGGAGTAATGTGGATTGATCCCAGTTGGTGATGATGAATAGTTCACTTGTAATTGGAACTGCCTGTAGAACAGCTCCTGGCTAGTATGTATCTAATGGCTCAAAGTCTGGATCTAGTTTTTCCAGTTTTCACGAGGATGCAATTAATAAACTGTCCCCTTTAATCCTGTTGCTTAAGCCTGAAATGAAAAAAAAATTCTTAAATTTGGCTGAGTCTTAGACAAGTTTTAAAACTTAGAACAGAGGCTGTGGATTATGTCTGCAACAGAAGACATTCTTCTCCTTGAAGTGACAACTTCTGAAGTCTTCAACATATGCATGTTGTCTGCGTGAGTCAGCTGACTTGTCTGGTTGAAGAAATGATTGAAACAAGATTTTTGGGTTCATGAATTTGAATAGTAAAGCATCCACCAATTCTCAAACTTCCTTATGACAAGAAAACACTTGCCCGGTTTGAAGCATGGTGTCAGGGCTGAACTTTTGGAATGTTGCCTGGGTCGTGACTCCAGGCCCTCTGTGCGTGCCTTTTCCTGGGAGTCAGGTGTTCTTGTACAGAATGGGTTTAGACACGGATATTGTCACTTGGAAAGTCATTGTTTCCATGGATTTAGGAATTAGGAGTGAGCTGAGGATTAGGTGGCAAAATGAAACTTTTGGCAGTGTGGCTTTCTACAGTGATTGGGGATTTTTTTTGTTTTATGGTAGAGCTGAAAGCTAAAATAATTCAAAAACATTTGTAGAAGAAACACACTCTGTGCCCCTTGTTGGCCAATTGCCAATGTAAGAAGAAAAAAAGCAATAAAGTAGAATTTATTAAGAGTTTCTGGACTCACGGCATCCATATGTGCTATAAATGCACAGTGGTTCACACTCAAATGAATTGTGCTGTATTAGTGAATGAAGTTTTAAGTTCTGTTCTTGTAAGATTTCACAGGGGAAGCTTTGCTAAGCTCTGGCACAGTGCTTGACTTTGAAGTGCTGTGTTTAGGAATTCCTGTCTTTAAAATAGATCACCTAAGTAGACTGGAGCATCTCTGAACTTCTGCATGCAGTGCAGGTGATGTGTCAAAGCTTTCCGTGCAGTTTAGCAAACTTGGCCTTGAAACTGGAGTCACACTTAGTTAAGTTCTGTTTATTCTTTGAGTTCACTTCGATCTGGTACAAACTACTGCAAGGACACTCTAATCCTTAGTGTGTTTTCCTTTTGGTTTATTGAAATAGTTTAGGTGTAAAGCCTTTTTGTACATCTGAAATATCCCCTGTCAGGACTGATAAAGGTGAATTTTTCCCATGTAGCACACAAGAAGGATGCTCACTGATGCATGCTTATCTGACCCTTAGAGGTGTTTCTTGTTTAAAAACATGAAGAATCTGAATTCAGAAATATTTATTGCTACATCTGTGATATCTGGCATAGCTGAAAATAAATTCCTACATCTTCTGCAGGTATTAAAAAATATGTTGTTGGCCTGATTATCAAGACCTCATCTGACCCAACGTGTGTAGAAGTAAGTGAAGGGTTCTCAGGCAAGGGTGAGGGAGGGGGGAGTATTATGCAAAACCTGACTCTTGTCTTCTCTTCTCCAGAAAGAGAAGGTGTATATTGGGAAACTGAATATGATTCTTGTTCAGGTAAGCCAGAGTTCATAACATTTTAAACCTTACTGTAAAGTCTCTGACTTTGCTGTGTGTCTCACGTGTGGCTGCCTCACTTTGCAGATCCTGAAACAGGAGTGGCCGAAGCACTGGCCGACGTTTATCAGCGATATTGTGGGAGCCAGCAGGACCAGCGAGAGCCTCTGTCAGAACAACATGGTGATCCTGAAACTGCTGAGTGAAGAAGTGTTTGATTTTTCCAGTGGCCAGATTACTCAAGTAAAAGCTAAGCATTTGAAAGACAGGCAAGTATATCTGTTTAAATCTTAATGATCAGAGTAGACTTTGTGCTTGCTGCTAAATAGTTGCTCTCACTTGGAGCCTTTGTGTGAACACCTACAGCTGTGCAATTCCATTTCTGAGCCCAAGAGGGTTACTGATTTTTCTTTGAAGCAGTACTCCTAGGGGATCCCTAACTTCATTTTGTACACACAGGGATTTGTACCTTGCTACAAGTAGCATCTGTTGACTGATGGTTCCCACCCTTTTAACACAGCATTCAGCATTGATTGATTGTATTTTCTTAGCCAGAATTTGCAGGCACAGGCTTCAAGCTACTTAAAATATGCATTATTACCATGAAAATGGGGAAAAGCCAGGTGGCTTTTGAATGCTTCCATGGGCATAGGTCTTCAGGACCTGTCCTGTGAGCATAGATATTTTGATTTATGAAATGTGGAAATGCTTCGTTTTTAATTTTTTTTTTTTTTTTTTTACAGCATGTGTAATGAATTCTCTCAGATATTTCAACTGTGTCAGTTTGTGATGGTAAGTCATATTTCTTTAATTATGTTTTCAAAATTCCCCCTTTGTGCCTAGCAGTGTCACAATGTCATAAACTCTAAATGGTCATTTACAGGAAAACTCCCAAAACGCTCCCTTAGTCCATGCAACTTTGGAAACTTTGCTACGATTTCTGAACTGGATTCCTCTGGGATATATATTTGAGACCAAGTTAATCAGCACACTAATATACAAGGTACTCTTGCAAAAAAATGACAGCTCTTAAATTTAAATACAAGTTGTGGAGAAGCTGTACAACACTTCTGTAATACTCGTTATTTTTTTTCTTCCCTCAACAGTTCTTAAATGTTCCCATGTTTCGAAATGTCTCTTTGAAGTGCCTCACAGAGATTGCAGGTGTCAGTGTAAGCCAGTATGAAGAACAGTTTGTAACACTTTTTACACTGACCATGATGCAGTTAAAACAGGTAAATGGTTTTCGGAAGTCTTTGTATTTCATATCACAAAATCAATTTCTGTAGAACCTAGTTGAGTTGACAAGTTCATGTTCATTATAGAGCTCTTGATAGGAGAAGTGTTGTTCTTCGGTGGTATTTGTGGCTTGATCAGAAGATGCCAAGTGTGCTTTTCTGAACTTGATTGCAGCTGTATTTCTGCTGTATTGATTTGATTAATTTAGGAGATATTTTGAGCACTTGGGCTGTCTGATGGGGAACCATGAACTATGTGTCTCAAGACCTAAACTGACCTAACTTCTGCAAGTTATTCTTTAATCTTTGGAACAGATAGAAAAAATTTTCATAAAAAGCCATACATCAAATTTACATAATTTGATTATTCCCCTCTGAGCAGTTCAGACTCAGGTACATGAGTCCTTTCCTCAGTGTGTTTATATCATAAGAGGATGGGTGAAGGGGTTTTTTTAACAGTCTTTCCTTGTCTTGGCAATGTTGGTCTATCTTGGGGATTCTTCATAAAAAACGAGCAACATATTTGTTAATACACAGTAGTTGTTGTGTATAAAAAGGGAAGCTCTTGATGATGTCTGTGTTCTTTTTGTTAGATGCTTCCTTTAAATACCAATATCCGACTTGCGTATTCGAATGGAAAAGATGATGAACAGAACTTCATTCAGAATCTCAGTTTGTTCCTCTGCACGTTCCTCAAGGAGCATGGTCTGCTTATAGAAAAAAGGTTAAATTTGAGGGAAACACTAATGGAGGTAAGTAGCTTGGTTTATCTGGTTTAAAAATGTAGCAGGTGTGTTCTCATGCTCAAAGGATGTGATACTAATGTAATTTCTAGATCATTATACTTGAAGTGGGTAAGAGGAAAAAAACTAATCATAAATAGAAAAACCCCTTCAAAGTGTTTGTTTCCTGGTGTGCTTCAGTGGCATTCTGCTTTCGGTGATCCTTCACCAGTATAATGTCTGAAAACTTAACTCTGTCTCACCCTCTTTTTACTTGTTCCTCCATGGAAGTGTCAAATAGTGCTTCAAAGTAAATGGATATATTCTTCTTCCATGGGTTTACGTGTTTCTGTTTAACTCTCACATGAAGAAGGTGTGTTGCTGTGACTTTCATCAGTCTCTCTTTTCACTGAGCATCCAGAGCAGGGTTTGAGCGCATGCTGTAGGCCAGTTCCTCCTTCTTGATGTGGCTTCTTGCCTAGTTTGCCATTTCCCACCTGAAAAGCTTTAAATAATCCTCAAGGACAAGTCTGTTTCTGTGTAATAAAGACTGTGTGTGCCAGTGGCAGAGCCCTACCAAGTGACTGTGACAGTAAAACCACTGGGACTGTGGCAATTACTGGAGATTCAGATAAGAATGAAGGGTTGGAAAGGCTGAAACACTGAGGGTACAGCTTCATGCTGTAGTGGGGGTAGATCACAAATTAGGGTTTTCAGTTGTGTTGTTCTAATTGTGAATAAGAATTTTGCTGGGACTGAACTATTCTATGGTGACTTTTTTGCTACTGCTGCACTCCAGAGGAAGGAAAGCGGCTCCATATCCCTTGAAGCACCATTTTCTGTGTGCAGAATCAAGCCCTGCGCAGGTTTGGAGGTTGTAGGCTGAGGAACTGCCCTGAGACAGGGAAAAAAACACCACCCCAATTTTTAAACCTAGAGACCAGATTCCATTGGGAGGGGGAAGTGCATCTTGCAGGTTGATTAGCTGTAATCCAGCGTGTCCATCTGAATTCCAGTCTGTGTTCCAGCCAGTGTTCTCAATATATTTCTTCTGGAGGTAGCCCTCTACAAAAAAAAAGGCATTTTAATAAAATTGCCTGCAAATATTAAATTGTAGCTCATTTAGAAGATGGACTCAGAGGAGTATCACTTTATTTTCAATAGAGCAGCTGTTAACAGTTCCAGATAATTCCTGAATTTGCAAGTAGTAAGCTTTCAAAATGACTGGGAATCAGGGATGCACAGCTCAAGGCTCAAGTTTCTATTACGCTGAGGCTGTATTAGGAGGACCTGTGTAAAACAGACATTTACAAAATTGGATTCTGAAGACTTTCAGTCATGGATAGATTGGTGAAATGTTTAACGAAGTTCTTATGCCTGTCTAAAATGGTTGCAAATTCAACTTCTGTGAGCTCTGGTGTAATAGAACCTAGGCACAGCTTTTCTTTAAAAAGCTCTGTGTCATTCTAACCTGTTAATTCCTGCACTTTGGATGTAGCAGATCTCCTGAAATTGTTCCATGGATTCATTGGATCTCTGTAGACTAGCAGAGGAATCTACATAAGTTATTTTAAGTGAAATTACCAAGAGAAATTGATGTGTAAAGATTAATGTATGGCTGTTCTGAGTCCCTCTTTTGACACTGTAGGTGGAGATGCTGAATCAGGTCTTTACCTTCTAAAATGCTCTAAGTTGTTGTAGTGCCCAAGCTATGAAAATATCCTCAGATTTTATAATTTCATTCTGTTTGTTCACTAATGGGCAATTGCTTTGATATCTTTCACCAGGGACTGCATAATAAGCTTAGGCAAAAGAGGTTTGTCTGTGTAGTTTTAATTTCTCTGGTTGGTATCTGAGCTTGTCAGAATTGCATCAGTGGCTTTCCCTGCTCAGCCTGCTCTGGCTGTTCTGTCAGGAAAGAAGTTGAAAATGTTCTGGTAGATGACTTCTGTGGAAAGCAAAGGAGCAGTATTCCAGGGTCAAAGGATCCAGAACAAAGCAGCAGCAATAGTCTTGAGAACAACACTGACACCAGCTGATGAGGGTTTTTTGAGGTTCTGAAAATGCCTTGCAGAAGCTCCAGAGGCTGTGGGTTTGATAATTTACAAACAGGCTGGTTTGGTGATGGCATTTTTGAAGATGTCTTTAGGCTATTTCAGTTTTAAGAATTCATACGGACTTTGAAAATAACAATAATTGACAGGAGTCCTTGGTTTTTAGTTGCTCTGCCAGTCACAACTCTGACTTGTAAGTAATGTCATTGCAATGTTAATGCCTCTTTTTCCAAACTCTGAGATTAATTTGGCATTTTGTCAGGACTTGGATAACTGAACTTGAAGCAATGTGGTTTGACCTGCAGATACACTCAGTAATTGGATGTTTAAACCACTGTTTTCCAGGCTCTTCATTACATGCTGTTGGTGTCAGAAGTTGAAGAAACTGAAATTTTCAAGATTTGTCTGGAGTATTGGAACCATTTAGCTGCTGAGCTCTACAGGGAAAGTCCATTCTCAACGTCTGCTTCTCCACTGCTTTCGGGGAGTCAACACTTCGATGTTCCTCCCAGGAGACAGCTTTATTTGCCTGTTTTGTCCAAGGTAAGCCATGTTCAAGTGAAGGCACTGTAAAGATTCAGATGCTGTTTGTGAATTAGAGATTTTGCTTCATGTAAGGAGTGACATAAGTTCTTATCTTAGTTGATGGTTGATTCAACTCTAGTTACATAATCAATGTGAAAATACTTTAAGATGATACTAGTATATAATAAGAGTATTAATGTGCTGTTTCAGCTTTTTTAAGGTACTTAATTTAAAAATAAATCTGTATTGAACAGTTTCTGTAAACAGAAAAGCTGGAGTGTTAGAGTTGGAGGAAAACCTCTGTGTTTGGGAACAGAGGTCTTTAAAAGACCCCGAATATGACATAAGCATTTTGAAGCTCTGGAAAGTATAAACACTACATAGGTTGGGTTTTTTTAAAGTACTCAGCTTGATCATTGGAGGGAGAGAAGTCAGCAGGCTCTCTCCTTAATGGCTTGTTAGTTGGCATTTCTGTATAGCTGGATATAACCTTCCTGTGGTTGAGGCTGCCTGAGCAGAGTGCTCTGGAGACACTTGTGGAGCTGGGAGAGTGTTGGTGTTGCAGTTTGATGGAGTTTTAACTTCCCCCAGGTTCGATTGCTCATGGTCAGCCGCATGGCCAAGCCTGAAGAAGTCCTGGTTGTGGAAAATGATCAAGGGGAGGTAGTTCGGGAATTCATGAAGGATACGGATTCCATAAACTTGTATAAAAATATGAGAGAAACGTTGGGTAAGTGAACTGGCTGCAGCTTGTGTGCTGTGGGTCTGTGCAGCTGCATCAGTGTGTTGTCTTAGGATCTGAATTGTTGTGTGGGTGAAAGGGTTATCAGCAAGGTGTACTACACAGACTGGAAAGGGAGAAGGCAGTGGCTGCTCTGAAGTTTCCTGTTTGAGGCATGTAGTGTGTTATAACCTGGTGTAATACACTACTTAATTTTTGTCCTTAGGTATTGCAGTGATAACGAGTTTTTTGAGGCAGGAAAAAATAGTGAGAGTCCTAATTGTAACTTGAGGGAGCAAAGGAAGTAGAGTTGTCAGATTTTTTTAGGACATTAGACCTTCAATAATCAATTTATTTTATCAAATGCAGATGGGAACACTGAGTGTTTAGCAACAGGTTTATGCACTAGGAATGTGTGTATTGGAAAGCTTGTGAGATGCAAAGTGTATGTGGGTATTTTTATTCTCACCTTTCTACTTGTGATGTAGGTATAGCCAGTGTTAAATTAATTGTTCTAATGCATTTGCAAAACATTTTTGTTTTATGAAACAATTACTGCATGTCCTGAGCCTAGGTTGTGTTGCCAGATACAGGATTATTTATATGAAAATGCAGGTCAGGTTTTTCTTGCTTATGTTGTATTACCTATAAGATTCACTTGGCAAAAAAGGGGGAGAATGTGGTGGAAGCTGTATTCTGTGGTACAGTAAAAATCTATTTCTGAACCTGGCCTTAAATTGCTCTTGACTTGCTGGGATTTAGAGTTTTATATTGGAGACGCTAATCCTATTAGGGGCTGATGCAAGTGACTGAGTTGTGATACCTGAATCTTCCACCTAGACCTGTTCAGGAGCACCAGCTCCACTTTAATCGTGGGTTATTGCAAGCAGCAAATGTGGTGACACTAAACTACAGAGCTGAAGAAAATGCATGGGTTTACACACTGTATAATGTCCCCAAAGGCAGCCAATCCCATATTCCCTATAGACCATCAGTACAGATGCCTTTTGATAATCATTTGCCTTGGCATTATGTGGGACATGCATTGATTTAGACTTTCCCCATCACCTGCATGTGATGTTTTGCTGAGATCCCTTAGAACATAAATTCTCAATAAAATTTATGGTCCATCTTTAAAATAATTGTAACAGATTTCTGCCTCAGTTATTACTTCATGCTGTCATGACTTCAGGCAGGAAACATTACACTTTTACCTGACAGCTTCAGTGGGTTTTTATGTAACTGCTTATGGAGTTGAGATCCAGGCTGCTGCTTTAAAATGTTCCATGTTGATATCTTTCAGTTTATCTCACGCATCTGGATTATGCAGACACGGAACGAATTATGACTGAAAAGCTTCACAATCAAGTGAATGGCACTGAGTGGTCGTGGAAAAATCTGAACACCCTGTGCTGGGCTATCGGCTCCATCAGCGGTGCCATGCACGAAGAAGATGAAAAGAGATTCCTGGTTACAGTAATTAAGGTATGGTGGGGCAGAACTAACAGCTTGGTCACACTTCAGTTTATGCTGAAGAAACCAAGTTTGCAGAAATACTGCTCTGTGATCTTAGAAAGATGCCTTGGTGGGTGCAGGGGGATAAGAATGAATTAATGGGAAATCTTACATCCTGCATTTAGGGGTGACGAATAAGTTAGCTATGAACAACGCATTGATCCAAGTAGCCTTTTCATCAAATAAAATTTAGTTTATGATGAAATGTGTTCTTTGGGGATTCAGAAGAGATGGAAAGGGATTGCTTATGAAACATAGCAGAGTGGCAAAGTAACCTTTGATTGTAACTAGCCCAGCACCTTGCTCTTTTGCTGTATCTGTATATTCATTGATTAAACTCAGTTTGATTAATAGGTGGATAATATTTTTACAAGAGTAATGGGCTTCAACAAGTTATACAAAGATTCTTAACAGAATATGTAGTTGTAAGTCATACAGCAGATGTAGTTTAATTTCTTCTATATGATGTGGAGTCTGAGTTTTTATCTATCAGCTACTCAGGCAGTATTGGGTACTATAAGGCTTGTTGAACTCCCCCTGCAGGAATCCTTAGTTATAATTTTAAATGGAGATTCCTTAGTTTAAAACAGTGGTCAGGGTTTGGATGAAGCTTAAATGATTGCATTGCCCCAATCTTAACCCACTTGTGTGGGTTTTTATTTCTTTATTTGGATTTTGAGTTTGATTGTGGCAACCATCTTTAATACAGCTGCTTATAGGATGTTATGCTTGCAATGCTTTTAATGGAACTGGACAAACTTGAAGAGGAAACTAAGAATCTGTTGTGTTGTAGGATCTCCTGGGACTCTGTGAACAAAAGCGAGGAAAGGACAACAAAGCCATTATCGCATCAAATATAATGTATATAGTAGGTCAATACCCACGGTTTTTGAGAGCTCACTGGAAATTTTTGAAGACCGTAGTCAACAAGCTGTTTGAATTTATGCATGGTAATTATCTGCTTTTTTTAATTTGCTGTTTTCATTATTAAAAAAAAAGATGCCTATACATGGAGGGGGAAAAGATACAACGCAGTAACTGCCTTGATTTCATTTAGAAACCCACGATGGCGTCCAGGACATGGCTTGTGATACCTTCATAAAAATAGCACAAAAATGCCGCCGACACTTTGTCCAGGTTCAGGTGGGAGAGGTCATGCCATTTATTGATGAAATCCTGAACAATATTAACACAATCATCTGTGACCTTCAGCCACAACAGGTAGGTTCGATTTGGGGTTGTGGATAATCCCTGAAGATTAATGCAGAGTTCCTTCCTGGGGAAATGTTTTGCAGGGGTTGAATTGTATTCTTCAATTTTTGTTAGGGACAGTGTCAGGGTATAAATACCATGATCAAGTTGCATTGCTGAGATCACAGTTGGAGTGTTTGGAAGGAGAATTAAAGTACATTTAGTTGAAATTTTGATTTCTGGAATGCCTTCAAGAAAGAAGACACTGAGTGTAACTTGGTGATTCTGCTTTGAGAAAGAGCAATATCCTGCTCTAACAGTATATACCTGCAGCTCTTGTATTTGTGAAGGAGGGGGTGAGGAACAGTCCAAAAAGGGAAGATCCAAAATCCAGTCCTTTCTATACAAGGAGGGGGAAATCTGTCTGGGAAGGGCATGGCTCATGACATGAGAGTAGTCTGCACCTGCACTAATGTACTGAAAGTTCAGGTAGAGTGGATCTGGCATGTGGAAAAAGATACTTCCAGGATTGATGGGAGCCAGTGCATAGCTCTGGTAAAACAGAATTTTTCCTTGGTCCTTTTTAATCTCTGTGTTCATGGTGTTGCTGTTCCCATCAGGTGCACACATTTTATGAAGCAGTTGGATACATGATTGGGGCACAGACAGACCAGACTGTGCAGGAGCATCTGATAGAAAAGTACATGTTGTTGCCTAACCAGGTGTGGGACAGCATCATTCAGCAGGCAACAAAGGTGAGCTCATACATTTTGATGTGTTTGGTGCTCAGGTCTAAAACCCTGCTAAGTGTCTGCCCTCCCCTGGTTGGATTTTTCACAGTAAGTGCACGGAGCTGGGCTGGACTTCATTACATAATGGCTAAGACAGAGAGTGACATGACAGTAAAAATGTTGTTTTGAGAGAGGAGACTTAAATGACAAAATAAATATTTGTTTAAATCTGCTTTAAAGTACAGTCTGTTACTGTACAGTATTTATTTCAGTAGATTTTTCTAATGCCTCCCTTTCACTTGGCTTTTGGGTAACAGAAAAGTTAAAATGCAAAAAATACTGTTCACTGTTCTTCCTTTCTTCTCCCACCATTCTCTTAAAGTACATCTTTTCCTACTTTTATCTTCTATTTCTTTCAGTCTTTTGAAAATACTTTTATCTTTCTCTACAAGTCCTGCACTTCACAAGAGACAATCCATTTGCAGTTAATCTAATTAAAGGACTTGAAACTTAAGCAAGCTTGAGTTACTTTTCCTACCCTGACTTCTCTCAAGAACATGCTGCATTTCCTTTGGACCCCTTCTATCTGTTTTTAACTTCTTCATCTCCTTAGTTTTTTGTCTTTCTCTAACGAGAGTAATGCTTGTACCACTGCAGCAAAAACACTTCAGCAGAAAAGTAGAGTGAAATGAAGTTTTATCCTGCCTCTATTGGAGGTAGTGGTAAATGCCATGAAATAAACCACAGGATCTCTATAAAAAGTCCATAAATTTGAGCGATCTGTTCTTTAAGGCAGTGTATAAAATAAATAGTTTAAACGTAGCCTTTTATAGTGTAAGCCAAAGGGTGGTTGTATTCACTAACCACAATGAACTCTAATTTTTTTCACAGAATGTTGATATTCTAAAGGATCCTGAAACAGTTAAGCAGCTTGGTAGCATTCTGAAAACCAATGTAAGAGCGTGTAAAGCAGTTGGCCACCCCTTTGTGATTCAGCTTGGAAGAATTTATTTAGATATGCTGAATGTGTACAAGTGCCTAAGTGAAAATATTTCTGCAGCTATTCAGGCTAATGGTAAGAAATTCCATGTTCTTCCTGAAAATGGGGGTTGGCAGTGTCTGCCATTAGGTTTCAGAGTACATCCCAGTTAGATTAATTTTACTGTTTGGGAAAGTGGAGAAGGACTGAAGGTGCTCACTTAAATCTTTTTTTGTTCACAGATGTTGTATTCAAATAAAAAACTCCCAGCTTTAGAGGGAGGAGGAAATATCTATGAATGAGCAAGTTTAGGAGAATGCAGAACCCCAGAGATGCTTACTTAGAATTAATAGGCATCTTGCTGAGATGCAGTTGTAGCCTGTGGTCTTGTAGCTAACCCTGGTTTTGAGTATTAAAGGACTGTCTGTAAATAGGATCTCATTCATTCCTTCAGAAGATGTCAGCAGGGTTTTGAGATGAGACTGTGCTGCTACAAGGCTGTATTGCAGAAATGTAATGAGTGAAGATCCCTGAAAGTCATGGTAAACCAGGCTTGCAGTCACAGAAGGAATTCTCAATTACCTCCCCTATTTTTACCAGCTAACTTAGGGCCTGTGGCATCTCAGTGGAATGTGCTTCTGGAGTAGTTCATTTCGAGATGAAATGAGTCAGTTGCTGAATTCTGTGCTGTGCCCAGTTTTCTGGCCAGTGCACAAGATGTACCTGGAAACTGGAATGTTAAATGCAGCTTGGTACCTGTGCAGCTGGTTTACCTTGAAGTAGCTTCTCAGAATTCAGACTAAAACTGGCTGAGAAATCAATAACTTTTCACTCAGCTGATCTAATGGCCAGAATTTATCGTTACCAGACACAGTGAAGTTGAGGAAGCGGTTGCTGGGGCTGTGGGCCTGGTGAACTCCTCGAGCAGCAACTGCTGTGATTACAGAGAACGTTTTTACAACTGGCAAAGATTAAAGGCAAAGGAGGTCTTTAATAGTCTTTGCAATTCAGATATAAAAATCAAGCATTCTCTGTTTTGTTAATATCGAGTTAATTTGGGGGGGGGGTGGAGTTGTTTGGTTTTTTTGAGACCTCACACAATTAACTGAAGCTTTAAAATTTTCCAGGTGAAATGGTAACAAAGCAGCCCTTGATTAGAAGTATGAGGACTGTAAAAAGGGAAACCTTAAAATTAATTTCTGGTTGGGTGAGCAGGTCCAATGATCCGCAGATGGTAAGTGGATGTATTTTATACAAATAACTTCTAAGGCAGAATTGGGAAGAACTCTGGTTTGCGTTCAGTTGTTGGTCACAGGAATTTGCTTCAGGTGGTGTGTAAAATATAATGGAGGAAGTGGAATTATAAGATGTAAGCCTGAACAGTGTTTGAGATACTTCAGTTAATTTTAGCTGAGAGTAATCTTAAAGGGAGTCAAAGAGATTTAAGATGGAGAGAGAAGATGGGAACCTATTTCAGCTTCCTTAGGAAAAGTGTCACCTGTAACTAAAGGAGGAAGTTGGCTACAAACTGTGCTGGAGACTTGGCTCAGTAGCTGCACTGCTATAACCTGGCTTACTCTTCCAACCAGGTAGCTGAAAACTTTGTTCCTCCGTTGTTGGATGCAGTTCTCATTGACTACCAGCGGAACGTGCCGGCCGCTCGGGAGCCCGAGGTGCTCAGTACCATGGCTATCATTGTCAACAAGCTGGGGGGACACATCACTGCTGAAATACCTCAGATCTTCGATGCTGTTTTTGAGTGCACATTAAACATGATCAACAAGGTATTTACATTTAAAACCTGGGATAAGACATCTCCCTCTGAACATCACTACAACACATGGGATCTTGTGATTCATCTGGTTTTTTGCCAGTCAGAGCACATTTGTGGCACTTGATGAAATTTCGACTCAAATGAACGTACTTGTTTTATAACTGAGCTGTCTAGGTGGATGTCTTAAACTGCCTTAAACTTCTCTGGTTAGTTCCTGGTTTCAGCCATTAGTAATTCTGCTGGGGCCTCAGAGTGTTGCACTTCTGGAAGCAGAAGTCACATGTCAGTGTAGGACATGTAACTGCTAAAATTGATAAATATTTAAAGTGTAAGAACACTACTAGTGATAAGTCATGTTGAGTATTTCCTCGCTAAGTGTGCAGTATTTACTGACTTGCTCTGTTTAGTGGAAGATGTTAAGATGGAACTTAAGGAGACTTGGCTTTTTTCCCCCTCTTTCCCTTCAAGGACTTTGAAGAATATCCTGAACATAGAACAAACTTCTTCTTGCTACTCCAAGCTGTAAATTCTCACTGCTTCCCAGCCTTCCTGGCCATTCCACCTGCACAGTTCAAACTTGTCCTGGATTCTATTATTTGGGCTTTCAAACACACGATGAGAAATGTTGCAGACACAGGTAAATGGAAGTGTTTAATACAGATCAGAGATTTTCTGGTAGAATGGTGTTCTTTTTCTTCCTTTTCTTTAATCAAACTTAGCATATTGTTGACATGATTCTGTACTGCATTTGCACAAGGATAGAATTCCTCTGTCTCAGCTTCAAGGTGTCAGCCAGGTATCCATGGATGGGCTGAGATGTTTGGTTGTTGTTTCATTCCGGTAGCTGGAAGAGAGCACTATTACAGCTTCTACTTGCTTTCTTTGCCATGTGAGCATTGGCACTCTTCTGAAATGGCGGAATGGGTGCACCAGCTCAAAATGGTGTCACGAAAAAACTGAGAAGCCACTGATTGTTTTAGCCATTTGGGATGGGGAGAAAAGATGTTGTTCAGTTGTATTACACCAAGTAAAGTAACTAAAGTTTCCATTTAAATCTAAACATTAAAACACCTTTCCTTGTTTAATTAGCCAACACTTATCTGGATAGAGGGTTTTGCTCATCAAGTGGTGTGATTGGCTCTTTAGGCTAATGCTATGCTAATAGTATGATAATGAAGCCAGAGGGGCGTGCTGTGTCTGGGAGGCAGTGCTCTCTAGTGCCAGCCTGGGGCACTGCCTCACAAAGCCATCACGTGCCATGCTGGGCATCCTGCCGCCCGTCAGGATTTCTTGGGATATTCATGTTGTTTTGGAAAAGGTCAAAATCTCCCAGCTCTTTGAATATTGTTCTCTTGGTCACTTTCTTCGTGCCTGTTTTTGCAGGACTTCAGATCCTTTATACCCTGCTACAGAACGTTGCACAGGAGGAGACCGCTGCCCAGAGTTTCTATCAGACGTATTTCTGCGATATCCTCCAGCACATCTTCTCCGTGGTCACAGACACCTCGCACACTGCAGGTGAGAATGTGCCTGCGTGTGAGGCAGGTGATGGAAACCATCCCTTTGAACATCAAAATAATGTAACACGTCCTGTTCTGAATAACAACTGCGTGTGTCTGACTTTGATCTTTGCAGGTTTGACAATGCATGCGTCAATCCTTGCGTACATGTTCAACTTGGTAGAAGAGGGAAAAATAAGTACTCCTTTAAATCCTGGAAATCCAGTGAACAACCAAATGTTTATTCAGGAGTACGTGGCTAATCTCCTCAAATCTGCATTTCCTCACCTGCAAGAGTAAGTCTGGCATGATTTAGTAATGCTTCTCAGTGGGTTCTTACCTCTCAGAATTCTAACTGATGTGTTTGCTGTTAGTGCCCAGGTTAAGTTGTTCGTAACAGGACTCTTCAGTTTAAACCAGGATATTCCTGCCTTCAAGGAACACCTAAGGGATTTCCTGGTCCAAATCAAGGTATGTTGGGTGTGCTTTTCTCAAGAAATTAAAAACAGTTTTCAGCAAGGTATTGTTGGAAAGCTTTTTGACAGTGTGGAGTCAGTGTTTGTTTGAGAAATACAAGTTATTTTGCATCTTTTTAAAATGCAGTGAGAACTCTGTCCAGTGGCTTGTGTGACTTGAGTGGTGTTCATGGAACCTGCTTCACTGGGATTTAATTTCATAAATTGGACCTGAACGTCATTGCTTGTGTTTTACATTGTGCACACAATCCTTATGTCTTAGGACAACTGCAAAATGAAATCTAATGGGAAATAAGTTGGTTTTTAACCAGCTTTTTTTCATTCTGCTTGGAATTGGGACCAGTTTTGAAATTCGCTCCACCAATGCTATGCCTTTATTTTCCTAAGGATGCTGGAAGTCCAAGATTTGTAGGGAATAGTTTGTTAATTAGTTCTGAGACTGCAATTGTCAGGTATTTTAGAATTGTAATGATTCTGCTTCAATGGTGATAGACTCCAGATGCTGGGTTACTGTGGCATCCTGTTCTGTAACACACGGTGAACATCTTTCAGTATTGCTTTATTTTAATTGTGACTGTAGGAACAGAAAACCATGCAAGTAGCCTGTCAGGGAACAGGAAGGGAAGATGTTTACTTTCTAATTTTGGAAGCTATGACTCTGCCTAAAGCATTTGACAATAAACTAATGTTTTTATGTGAATTATCCCAGGAATTTGCAGGTGAAGACACATCAGACTTGTTCTTGGAGGAGAGAGAAACAGCCCTTCGGCAGGCTCAAGAGGAGAAGCATAAACTTCAGATGTCTGTACCTGGCATCCTTAATCCACATGAAATTCCTGAGGAGATGTGCGATTAAAAACAAAAATAAAACAAGTTTTGCAGTTTTCTTTCTGTACAGCTACTTTGTTGTGATAGAAGAAAACAGCACTTGGATATTTGTTGACCAAAATGATGCCAATTTGTAAATTAAAATGTCACCTAGTGGCCCTTTTTCTTATGTGTTTTTTGTATAAGAAATTTTCTGTGAAATATCCTTCCATTGTTTAAGCTTTTGTTTGGTCATCTTTATTTAGATTTGCATGAAGTTGAAAATTAAGGCATTTTCAAAGTAATTACTTCATGCCCATTTTGTGGCTAAGGGGAAAATAGGCAAAACGTAACTTGTAAAAGACTATATTGCAAAATAATACAATTTCCTGTAAGAGTATCAATTTTTAATTCGGAGTAATTTTCTTTCTAGTCTGTCCTGCAGTCTAGGAGAAAAGGTAAAGAGTAAAGCAGATTGAATTAATTGTTAAGCAGAGGATTCTAGTGCTGCGTTCGTTCTGATCAGTTAGCAGCTTTCTGGACTGAGTGGTAAGGCTATAGGCTACGTGTATTTGCAAGTTGTATGGCAAGTTTGCAGCAAGATCATGTGCATATCATCCCATTGTAAAGCAACTTCTAAAGAGTATGGGAACACAGTACAGTTAGTTATTTTTACACAGTTCTTTTGTTTTTGTGTGTGTGCTGTCGCTTTGTCGACAACAGCTTTTTGTTTTCCTCAATGAGGAGTGTTGCTCATTTGTGAGCCTTCATTAACTCGAAGTGAAATGGTTAAAATATTTATCCTGTTAGAATAGGCTGCATCTTTTTAACAACTCATAAAATAAAAAAAAAAAAAAAAACTGGCTTTTGAGATGACTTATACTAATTTACATTGTTTACCATGCTGTAGTGCTTAAAGAACACTACTTAAGAGCAAAATAAACTTGGTTTACATTTATTTTTCTTTCTTTGGCTTATTCTTTTATTGGATGAAAATGCTGTGATCATATTTAAGATTTGTATTTGAAGGCGTAGGAAAAGTTCCTTGAGGTCTAGATAACTTGCTTCTGGCTTGCCTCATCTCAAGGACTTTGGCTGTGCTTGAAGTTACCATGAACTAAGTTGGGTTCCATTTGGAAGTACAGTAGCTGTTCTGACTTACCTCCATGGATAACTATTCCATACCACGTTACTATAAAATGCCAGGAATAAGGTACTCTTGCTCTTTCTCTCTCTGGACTCTTTGCAATTTATTTCAAAGAGGTATTGCACTGTATCTTGACGAAGCAGTTAATAATAGTCCATGTTAATAACATGTGTAGACAAGATCTACGGTTATTTTTCTACCTAAAGTTTTGTAGTTAAATGATTTTCACAGATTTATGAAGCAGTATGAACACTACGGTTGTGTACAGTCTTGGCTTCCCTATCTCTGTCATGTCTTGTCTCTGTTCTCTAAGTTGGTGTCGAGCTCTCCCAAAGTTTCTCCATGGATTTGGTGTCCAGTCTCCAGGTTGTTACTTGGAGGAAGTGTAGCCATTCTCAGAGAGCTGTAACAGGAGGCCAGGCAGGCGCGGGGGTGTTTTGTGTCCGTTTGGGTACTGTAGTTGTTAACCTTGTGCTGTGTGTTCCTTTTGAAGTAGAAGTGCATGAGTTAGCGGTGTTCCTGTAGGATGTAGCTGTGCCCAGAATGTTCCCAGGCTGAAGTGTCGGCCCCTTTGTGTCTGTGAGCATCTCTCTGTTTCGTTTTGCGTGGTCAGCCCTGGCAATGCTCAGCCGCTCCCACAGGAAGGGCCTTGGGCAGTGTCACTGTGAGCTGGCACTGCTTGGAGAGGTTCCTCAAACCCTAATGGCTGCAACTGCGTACAGCCTTCCAAAACTCTTAATTACTGCCAGAGTAACAACACTCGTTTCTTACTCTCCTTAAAGCTCCAAGTTCCAGCCTTTTCATGTCTTCCCATCAACGTGGAGCTTTCTGCTCCACCCTGCCAAGGCATATTGTCTTTCTTGGGCAGTTTAAAGTGCAACAGTTGAAGTCCTGTTAAAGGACACGTCTGGAAAGGACATGAAATGGCTTGTGACCAGGCTGAGTCACAGCATTAGAGCTGCAGATTACCAAAAGCTGTGCAGTG
This sequence comes from Corvus hawaiiensis, assembly GCF_020740725.1. Taxonomy (NCBI): domain Eukaryota; kingdom Metazoa; phylum Chordata; class Aves; order Passeriformes; family Corvidae; genus Corvus; species Corvus hawaiiensis. The sequence goes on from NC_063215.1 coordinate 117,790,526, forward strand.
CAGAGCAGTAAGAAAAGGTTATTAAAATGGAAATAAATCCCACCACTAGTGGGATGGCCGATCCCATCCCGTGAGTCACAGAGCTGAACACTGAATTGGTTCTGATGTGCAGTGGCATTAACTCTGCATTCAGAACAGTTCTGAACAAAAATATACACCTATGCATTTATGCACCTTCCTTCCTTCCTCAAAGGTTCAAGTTAGTCTGAGGCTCATGGTCTGGCTGTTGACTGAAGATTTAAATGTGACCTAAACTCTCAAACAACAAACCCAAAATGTATTTTTATGTTGATTTCAGAGAAGAGTTGTTTCATTTCTTTTGGATACATTATGAGTTATCTAGTAACAACATTCTAATCTTAGGTTTTGCTTCCCTTTTAGATCTAAAAATTTAACTGTGGTCTTGTCTTGTTCTCTTAAGATAATTGGTGCCTTTCCCTGACCTCTGCAGCTGTTATAAAAATACAGCTTCTGTGGAGTTCTGGATACCATTAAAGATTTGACTTGTGTTTGTGCATATTTCTAGTGCAGTTATCCTGAATGTGAGAAAAAAAAACAATGTACATCTAAGAAAGTTTTAGTTCTAATGCACACTCTGTAAATCAAAATATATGGATAAAAAGCATGAACCATCATATAAACATCTCCATAACTTGTAATTATATGTAAACCAATGTTTTGTGCATATTTCTATACAGATTTTACAAAAAAAAAAAAAAAGAAAAACAGAACAGTTCTGTGTACTCCAGGTACATTGATAAATACAAATATTTCAGGGTGTTTTCTGTGTTTACATGAATTGATTGTCAGCTGATGAAGACACCCCAAGTACTTGTTTCAGGCTGCCATGATGTGTTTGCTACTGTAACTGAAGCAGATTATCTTCCAAAGCATTTTAGGTTAGTTGGGTTTGGTTTTTTTAAACTAGAATAATTTGGTGTGTGTTAATCTGATTGGTTTAAGTGAACTATTTTCCAATAAAGCTAATATTTATGCAAAAAAAGCTTTAGAAATGCTCATCTCTCTAGGAAGCTTTAAGAGTTACTGCTGATAGTTTTTAGCACTGGAAAGGCAATAAAACTTTCAGCTTAAAGGGGAAAAAAAAAGAGGGCAAGATGCTGAAAATGACACATTAAAATGCAGAGACTGCCCGAGGTGAGGAACTTGCCTTGGTGCTGTGACACGGGGCCAGGCTGTCCAGAGTCCATTTGTCAGTGGGTAAATGACAATTACTGATCCCAGACTCCCGGAGTGCTGGAAGGTGTGGCTAAACTTCTTCCTTCTCCCCCTTACTAGGTTTGTCTCCAGATGTCACAGAGCCGAATTGAGATGTTGGCGATAGCTCTTTAAAAAGCATCTTGGTGCCAAAAATCAGTAAAAGAATAACCATCTCCATCTGCCCATCAGGAATGCACCTCTGCACTTCATTCCTTGAGACTGAATTCATTTTTAGGCTTTCAGCTTCAGGACATCCTTGCTTCATTGTCCAAGGATGTCCTTGTCAGCAGGGTTCCCTTGGGAAAAGGCTCGACCATTCCTTTGAGGGAATCATTTTTCAGGTCATTATCCCATGTACCATGCTCCTCAACTACCTCAAAGTCCCAGATTTCAAACCTACAAACCTGTGAGCACATTTTTTGTGCTCTAAGTGTGTACAGGGAAAGATGGGATTGAAGAGGGATATTTTGGAGGCTAAGATTATGGAAGAAAACAAGATATTCAGATTTTCACTTTTATTTACTCCCTGTGAGTTAAAAGTCACACAGCACTTTTTTTGGGTGATCTCTTGGGTAATCTCTTCCCAGTCTCACCTAGGCAGGGGCCTGTTTTTTGGTTGTGAACACCCTTTAAATCTTAAATCCTTCTAAATAGTCTCAGCTTTTCCTGAGTCTTGAAGTCTGCAGTCTCATGGATCCTGTGATTTCAGCAAAGATTATCAGGAAGAAAGGGCCAATTTAACAACTGGAGTGGGGAGGGGAGTTAAAATTTTCCCTCAGTGTACCTGTGCTGGAGAGCAGGCTCCAGCCCACTTCCTACCCCACTGATATTTGTGGCCCGATATGGCCAAAATTTGAGTATCCTCTACTATTTGGGGTAAATCAAGTTGCATTTGTCTTCTCAGGGTGCTGGGACACCAAAGTCTAGCTAAACATGAACCCTGTTAAAAAGTTTAAAATGCTACAAAAGCAATGAAAGTCAAGTGCTGAAACTTAAAAGTGGGTAAACCTAAACGGATTCTGTTGCACGTGGCTTCCAGCAGCACTCCAGACACGAGCTCACAAATTTAGCTAGACTCCAGCAGTAGCTCAGTGTTGGGACATGAATTTTGGGAAGTGCGTATGTTCTTGCTCTTAATCCAGCCCCAAACTTGGATTAAGAATTTTAGTTTTGCCTAAGTCTTGCATTTATCTAAGTTACTCCTCTAGAAGAACTGTGCTGGCACTTTACCAGAGCAAATATTTCCAGATGAGGAGCACTGCAGCCAGGGGAAGGGAAGAGGCCTCCTGGGGATAAAACAACCTTGCTGGGATGGCACACTGAGAGAATAAAGGTTAAGAGGAAAAACAAAGCCTGCAAGAGCAGGAGGCAGATGATCTCTGTAACCAGGCCACTTACAGCTATTGTCTTCAGCTTGGAAGCTAACATTTAATTTAAAAGAATTCAATTTAGTCTCTAGTTTTAAAAAAATAAGAAGAATGTACGCAGTAAAAGGAATTAGGCTTTCAGTGTTCCGCTCTGCTCAAAAGCAGGAGTGCCTCAAGGTCACCCATGCTTTTCTGCTGTATTCCTTGAGCTTGGCATGTGACACCACGCTCCAGAAGGTCCCTTCTGCTGACTCTGGTGTTTACATGGGGCTGCACTCAGATCAGACAGCTGATTTGTCAGGAAAGCGATCTTTGAAGATGTTCTGGCAGCTCATTTTGAGTCTGCTACAAAAGTTACTGCAGGGCCTGAATAAGGAAGAAAGAGCAGGCAGAAAAGTGCAAATTCAAATCAGATGATGCAGATTGTAGAATGAGGTGTTCTATAATAACTGCAATAATCTTGGACACACAGAAGGGAGCACATCATCAAGTGAAAACTAACATGAAAATGCACAACATAAAATCCTCTGATCTAGCTTTTGAGGGACCTCAAGCTTTGAAATCGGTGCTGTAGAAGAGAAGGGTGGTCACTACATCAATTCAGGCAGGAGCACAACATAATTGCAATATTCTGGACTCCTTTCATTCTTCCATTATGAGTTCTCAGGCTAGCTGGAAGAGGTGAAACAACCAAAAAAGGCTTTACAGGGTCCAGTACCTCAGTGTCATTTTATTAACTAACCCAGTTAGGTATTAAATAGTAATTATTATGGAGGTTTAGTGAGATAACTAGTTAGTTTAATAGCTACCTAGCTCGTAGTGGTCAGATTTCTATCAATAGAAAATACATAATGTAGAGAGACGCTGTCAGGAATTAAAACATCTATAAATGAAATCTAAGGAGAAAGATCAGTAAAAAGTTTCAGGGAAGTTTCTGTGGTTTTACTCACAGTCTTCATCTTCTCTCTTGCATTACTACTCTTTGTGATTCTCAGAAATCATTTGAAATACACTTGCATTTACATGTTATGTGAATTGAAGTGACAGACAAGGAATCTATGTCTCCTGTAGACTCTCAAGTTAATTTTCTGTATTAGTTTAAATTAGTAAAAAGGAAATGTCAGCAGGCAATATTTATGAATAACTATCTTCATTGATAAACCTAACTTGGAAAGTATTTCAAAACCAAGCAGTGACAAGAACTCTGGGTGAAACATCATCATTCTAGTATATTCCTGACTTGCACTGTAGTTGTTCCCTACCTGTTGTTTACAGTAAATTGTCTCTTATTTTTAAACAGCAGGGGAATTTTCTGTCTTACTTTAACAAAGTGATGCCTTGAGGATTGTTTGGAGGTGAGCATTCTGTGGCCCTGGACTGGGAGGTTACACACAACCACCATGGTGTTATCATCCTAGATAAATATGCACATGGAATTAAAAAAAATAACCAGAACTGCATCTGCACAATGCCATCAGATTTATTTCAAGTGGAAGAAGTATGAGACAGCCACTAAGGAATTCAAAACAAATCCCCCCCCCCCCCCCCCCTTTATTTGGTGATTCTATTTTACTTTCTACTAAACTATATTGCATCTGCATTGCGGCTACTAATAGATTTGGGTTTTTAATCCTGTGTACAGGTCGGTAAACTCGAAGCGTTCAGAGTAACACACGGACTCACCACTGGGTGGTACTACAGAAATAAAAAATAGCGCTTAATACTCGGGAAGTGCCTACTTTGGGGAGAAAAACCAGCCAAGCTCTATCATGTGATCCATATTCCAGTTACATGTACCTGGGAGAGGGAGCAGGATTGAGGGATGGCAAAAAAAAAAGAAAAAAAAAAGAAAAAAAAAAAAAGTTGGTAATGGTAAACAGATGTTTCCCTGAAAATTTGTCATCCACGGGTTTGAACCCTCATTCAAAATCTATCCAAGATAGAGTAAACTAGCCGGTAGTTGTAACAGCATAAATTATGTATCCTCAATTAAAGTTTTTCGTTTATTTTGACCGTGTCTTTTATTTAGAAAAGGCTAATTCCAGCCAGTCAGAGATGCCATTGCTCATTGTACAGAATAAATCACGGCCCAAGAAGGGGGGGCAAAAAAACCAGGGCAGAAAACTATGAGGTAAAAATAAATTCATTATTAGCAGAAAACGCTACCGTAGCCCTCCAAAAGCCCATTTTCGGGATCCGGGTCGGCGGCGCCCACAGGTGCCCCCGGCTCCCCTCAGCCGCGCTGGGCGGGAAGGAGATGGCGGCGGCTCTTCCGTCCCGCTCCCCGACGGCGGAAAACGCCAATAAACCACCCAAAAGACCTGGAAACCCGCCTGGAAGCCGGGAGCTTCCTCGCTACCGAGCTCGGCTTAGCGTGCTAAGCGCTCCCTTCAGGCGGGAGGTCCCCGAGACAGCCCGGCGAGCGCGGCAGGAGCGCGGCTCCAGGCACCGAGGGAACGGGGACGCCGGAGAAGCCGCTCCCACGTCGCTGTCACAGCGGCGGCGTGCGCGCGTTCCTGGCGGAGATTCCCGGCCGCGGGAGGCGGGAAGAGGGCAGGGAGAAGGGGAGAGGGCAGGGAGAGGCGCTTCCCGCCCTTCACCGGGCGCGCGCCCAACCGCCGCCGCCGCCATTTTACCCTCCCGCCCCCTTTCCTCCTCCTCCCCGCTCGCCATCCCGCCGCTCGGAACCGCGGTGGGAAGGCGGGGCGAGAGGGAAAAGGGAGGAGGAGGGACTCGGCCACCTTCGCCTCCCCCTGCCTGGTCGGAAACTGCCGAGCGGCGCCCGAGCGCCCTGTCCCCCGCTTCGCTCCCGTCCCCTCCTCCTCCTCCTCCTTCCCCCTCAGCAAAATGGCGGCGCGTGGAGTCCCTGGGAGCCAGTGAGTGACTCGGCTTCTCCTCCTCCTCCTCCTCCTCCTCCTCCCCGCCGCTGCCGCCCGCCGCCGCCGCCACAGGCTCATTTGCATTGATCAGCCGCCCCGGATCCCAGACCGGCCCCTGCCTCTCCCCCCCCCCCCCCCCTTCTCTTCCCATTCCTTCCCGCCCCCTCCCTCCCCTCCCCCCCGGTGACCCCCGCCCCGGCCCCCATCAATCATCAATCAGCAGCACCGAGCGGATCAATCAATGGTCGGGAGGAGGCGGCGGCGGCGGCTGCTGCTGTTAATGAACAATGTGTGAGAGCTGCGCCGAGCTGCTGGAGGTGTTAAATGAGAGTAAGTGCGGCCGCCCTCCCCCGCTTCCCTCCCCCCGGGCCGGGACCCCGCGGACCCTCCTCTGCACCGGGTTACAGCCCCGCTTCTCCTCCTTCCTCGCCTCTCCCCGCCCGCCTCGGGCCTCCCGGGCGCGGGGTTCCCTGTCTCCCCGGCCATGGAGGAGCTCCCTCCATGCCCTGCTCGGCGCTTCCTTCCCCCTTCCTTCCCCGCGGCCTGGGGCGGGCCCGCCGCCGCCGTGTCCCCGCTCCATCCCCCCTTTCCCTCGGGATCCGCATCCCCGGCAGCCGCGGCGAGGCCTGGCCGGGCTGAGGAGCTGCCCGGGAGCCGCTCCGGGGGCAGCCGGGCCTGGGCTGGGTCCCTTTTAACCAGCAGCAGCAAAGGCGGCTCGAAGTGATCCTGCCTTCTCCTCCCTGTGCCTGGCCTCGGTACGCGGTGCAGGTGCTTTTCGGGCACCGATTCTCCCGAAGCTGTGAGGGAAGCGGCGCCTGGAGGAGCCTGGCTCGGCTTGGCGAGGTTGGGAAGGTGCTCCCGGGTGTTTGGCTTCGGGGGTGGTCTCTGGCTCTCTCCCGAAGTTTTCTCTTTACGAGTGTTACCGGCAGGGTCGGAGGGGTGATACAGCAGGTGTTCCCCCCGCTGCCGCTGGAATCAGGAGCGTTAAGGGCACGAAATTCCCTGTAGGCCTCGTGTATCCCTTGGAACCTGCGCTCCGTGGCAGCCGAGGTACCTTCCCAGCTTCTCAGGAGCTCTGCCTCATGAACAAAGACCAAAAAAACACCATTTGTACGGATGCTGAGGAATTGAAACAACTTACCAGCTGAAGTTTGTGATTAGTGGGAAGTTTAACTATCTTGGATCTTGAACATGGCATTTTTCCTGGTTACACTGCAAATCCTGTTCCAGGAGAGTGGAGCATAGAATGCTGCCTAGGACAGGGTTTGGGTAGAGTTGTCCTCACTCTCCTGAGGCCCACTTCCATGTGCAGTTTGTTCTTCCTTAGGATCCTACAGTGCTTGAATGTTGGCTTCTTTCTTGCTGGGGAAATAGAATATTTAGTGGTGGCCAGCTTTGAGAAGTAAAAATGTAGGTGTAAAAGTAACTTTCAGGAGAGTTCAGAGGCTGGAATAAGTCAGATTATGTTGATATTACACACCAAATGGTTATTTAAACAGTAGGTTCAACATAAGACTGAATTATCGATGGTATATGATAGCTTCTTGTTGGAAGAGAAAACTTCAGTTGCTTTGAATGGGTTGATAAGTAATCATTGCTTAAACTTGATTGGGATTGGTATGATCATATAGAAAAAAGTTGCCACATTAAATTTGGTATTTCAAGGAATCCCTGAAATTCCAGTATGAATTGATTTTTACAGGTGTTTTAAGGTAATTGGGATTGATGTAGACAGATATTTCCCTACAGGTAAAGCAAGGTCTTCAATCACTTTAACAATTCTTTTCTTATATAGGTATATATATATATAGCAAACTGGGGTATGGATAATTTAATGGTTCTGCATTATACAAGATATATCTCTGCTATTAAGTAGAAGGAAATATGTATTTGAAAGTCAAAATCTATTAGGAAAATTCTGAAGTACTACTGCTATGTAGTTAATTTCCAAAAATGCTGTTTAAGTAACATTAGGTTTGGCCTTCCCTTCAGAGAAAGAAGCGCACTGAAATTCACCAGAACTGTTTGGTGTGTGTGTGTTTGGATACAAAGACATGTGATGGTGCTCCCTTCTCACTGGGTGAGACTGAGCTGTGAGGGAGGGATGGTTTTCTTTTGTAACTTCCAGTTGAATTATTTGTGTTCCTTAAGTAATAATGAAAGGTACATAATACAAAAATGATGTCAAGCCTTGGTTTTTTAAAACACTGCAGCAGAAATGAAAAGTGGTAGTAAAGAATGAGGTCATGCCCGAAATGTGTGAGCCACAGGCTGCCAGCAAAACGTTTCCTTTGCTGCCCACGGAGCATTTGGGAGCAGCTCTGCACCGGAACTACCCAAGCAGGGTTTTCAGAGAGGTCCAGGAAACAGCATCTCCTTGCTTTACAATCTTCTTGCTAAACAAAACATTTTTACGTGGCCACACACTGGCTTTTGTCTTCATTTGCTTTAATGTTTACAGAATATAATTTGGTATCAATTGCATGACAGGTGACTTGGAAAGGGAGTTGACAGCAGCTCTCAACGTGGTGTTTGGGAAGGAACACGTGGGAAGCTCCTGTTTTCTTCCTAAGAGGTTACCAACTGATGGGTGACAGAAGGGTGAAACTGAGCAGCTCTGCCAACAAACAGGCATATTTTTATCAGAAGCATATTAGTTCCACTGCAAACTGCTACAGTATTAACCCACACCCCATAACAGTGTGCAGAGCTGGGGATTTCGTCCAGCAGCAGTGACCTTTGTGTAGGCCCAGGGTTATGTCCTGGGAAGACTCCAGGTCCTCAGGCCTGGTTTTGGCACAGGCAGTCAATGGTCCTGGGTCTGTGGCACTCAGGGGCTGCCTGAGGTGCTGAACTGGAAACCTGTGGATTGAAAAGCTTATTTTTTTGGCCAAAGGTGTGCAAGTGTGCATGTATGTATTTAACATATATTGCTGTGCTTAAGCATGAGAAGCAGGCAATATTCTGTGGGCAGAATCAGCAGTGTTGGTTTTTTTGGTATATATTTCTTTTTCTTCTCTTGCAGCATCTTGATTTTCAGCATTTGATCTGCATGTTAGACCCAGTAAATTCCCTGATCTTGAAGTTAGTTCCTGAGAAGAAGTAGTAATTTCAAGTTATGATTTGATCCAGGAACTCAGTAAAATGCAAATTCCCCTATGAAATGCCCAGACTTTAGAGGAGTTTTTGCACAGTAAGACAATCTGTTCAATCAGAGCAAACAGTCTTAATTTCTCACTGTAGGTTTCTTAGCATCATTTACATTATCCCAGGCAAGGTTTTATAGGAGTGAAGTCTATAAAGAGTCTGATTTTTCTTTAATTAATCTTCCACAATATAAACATTTTTAGTAGCCTTTATTAGAAGAAAAAAGGGAAGACACAATGGGCTGTTTTTTAAGATAAGGCCACTTATTTACAAAAGGCTTAAGAACAGATTCTCATGGCATTAATTATAGGGGCTCATTTAAATGTACACAGATTTTACAGGAAAAGTGCATTGAGGACATTCTGTGCTTTTATGTTAATTTACAGCATTCTGTATCCCAAAATGAACCCTGATACACTTTGCATTCCTTGGTTTCTTTGGATGCCAGGTCTTGTCAATCTAGGAGGGTTTATATTGAGTTTCATTTGTTCTTGAGTAATATTTACATTTCTGTGCTGTCCAGAGGCCCTGATCAGAACAGCTCTGTTTTGCTGGGCACTGCACGGATACCCAGATAATCTTAACCCTAAAGTGAGCCAGAAATACAGAAATGGAGCATCAGAGGTGGGCTTTGCTGTCTCAGGTCTCTTACAGGAGTTCTGCAGGTTGCTGTGTCCCACCTGGAGCCATGGGCATAGTGTGAGCTGCCTGTAGGTTGATGCCATCCCTGTGGGGGCTTCACTCCCAAGTCTTGAGGATGTGGTGCTCCGTGCTGAGTGTTTGTTGAGTGCAAGACTGTCCTTGTGTGCCTGGGAGTGCCTCTTCTTAGCTGGAAGTGCCAGTCTGGTTCTCAGACCAGTCCTGAGTCAGCGTCCTCGCAGTCCTGGCCGTGGCGTGTCCCAGAGAGCCCAGCTCAGCTTGGTTGCCTACGAGGCTTCCCTTTGGGACTGCAGCTGATCTTGATGTGTGTTGACTTAAAACCCCGTAGATGATTTTGGTTTAGGTTTGGTTTGTTCTTCTTGTTTGGTTTGGGTTTTATGAAAGTAAGAAACAAAGATTACAACATGGAAAAATAGGTTTTATTATGTAGTGGCAGCCGTGGTTTTAGGTTACCTTGGTAGGCCTCGGTTATTCCCAGTTCTTGGTTTCTGGGAACAAAGTTTGTTTTCTTCCCAGCATTCTGCTTCACTTTTTTTAATTACTACCTCTTTAGCCTGTTTTTTTTTTTTTCCAATCATCTCTAAAATCTTATAGAATCAGTTCACACTGATGATTAGAGCCTTCTAGATGTTTTTCTACTATGCCAGCTTGCAGGCTGTCTTTCACCTTATGTTTTCTCTTTAGTAAACCAGAAAAATAAAAAACCCCAAGGACCAACCCAAAACACCCCCCCAGTTTACTGAAGCACAGGAGATGAATGTGGACTCACACTGTTGTTTTCTGTCTGTTATCACTGTCAGCTGGCCTGCAGAACTGCTCCCAGAATGATCAGGTCCATAAAACCCTTGAGGTACTGGAGTGCTTTACTGTTTGTGTAGTTTCAGGATAGCCCTGTATTTGGATGCTGGAGATTCTTGGCTTGACTCCTTGTCATGTTGTTTTGGCATGTAGGAGGTACAAAGAGTAGCCTTGGAGGTTGGGTGAGGGTATGTTTACCTTGAGGTAGGTGAGAAATTGTATTCCGAAACATTGCAGCATTCAGTTTGCTCCTTGGGATCTGGAGAGGATCAATATTTTATGCTGTGAGAACTCAAATATTGAGGGTGTGTTATAAAATTATTACAAATATTGCATCATTAACATCACTTGGTCTCCAAGAGCTGCTCTCACTTGTTCAGTGGTTACCTGTAAACTTCAGGATTGATTATTCGATTACCTCTAGTGTTTTGTGCAGATCTAAAGTTTCATTTGGCTGTTTGATGATTCCTCTTGTGCAAAACTGTAGAAATTGTCTCTGTTGCATGGCTTTTTTCTTTCCTTTTTTTTCCTGCGTTTTTTAAAAGATTCATCTTTTTTTCCCCCCTTAAATGATATTTCCATGTTCAGAACCTCTGCAGAGATGCCATGGAGGATTTATTGGGGTAACTGCCCAACCTTATAGATCTTTGCTGTCTCCTGTTGAAGAAAAGAAAGTCACTTGTTTATAACACTGAAATTCAGTAATTTTTTCTTGTTTACTTTTGGCTTTGACCCTTTTTAAGGCAATGAGCCGCCAGGCTTAAAGGAAAATGAAAAGAACCTTTTATTTATAGCAGTACTGCCAAATTGCAGTTGTGGATTGTGCTGAGGTGCTACTCCAAATGAACTGGAGTAAACAGAGGCAAAAAATGGAAGGAGGAACTTGTATCCTTGATAATTGTGAACTTTCTAAAGTGAAAGGGAAGGTGACACTAAGACAAAGTTGTTTTGTTTGTAGTTGTAAAGCAATTGAAGGAAAAGCTCTGTGACTTTCGTAGCTAAAAGGCTTCTATTTTTGGAAAGATATTTCAGCTTTTGTTCTGTACAATTATGTCGGTTCATGTTACTTGATGTGATCAGAAGCGATTTTGTCCTGAGACTTTTCCTGTTCAGGCTGCTGCAAACTGGTTCCTTCTCATTGCTCAAGCCACTTGATCAGTGATGCTGAAGACGAGTTACGTAAATCCCATTCTGCTGAGTTTTGTTGTGAGTTACAGACCATTGACGAGTATTTACTGAAATGCTTTTCTTTGTATATAGGGAAATCTTCTGTTGGATAAGTACTTGGAACAATATCCTTAAAGCCACGAGGCTCTACCACTGTGGAGTGGATTAGTTAGTGGATAACTTCAAGGAAAATGAAGAGAGCAAGAGAGGAAAAGAAAAGCATCCCTTGCTTCACATTCAAAAGATACTTGATCAGTGTAGAGCTAGAAGTCATCGTGTTTCCCGTGTAGGAAATCTTCCTGTGTGATTATTCTTCTGATGTGTTTGGTGCCATATTGCTTTCCCTCCACAAGGGTAGTTTTCAAGTCACCCAAGTCTCAAGCAATTCCTGAGCCAAGTCCAAGGTAATGTGTTTTAGGCTATCTGGGATGTTGTTGGTGTCAGTTCTTCTACCAGAGCCGCTCTTGGGGCTGTCCTTGGATACAGAGGTGGTGCAGAGTGTAGTGGGGCACTACAGATGCTTGGGCTCAGTGTCACTCTGGGGTTCAGGGGGCAGGATCTTGGAGAGCAGACCTGGCTCCATTTCCCTCGGCCTGCCTTGGAGGTGATGCCTTGGTTTTGGGAGATTGATGGTTTTGTCTGCCATGGAGACGCTTCAGGCCATTATGAGCCTTGCCCGTTCTTTTAATTCATAGAATTCCTTTTTGCTTCTTTTTTTCTTCCGTGTTAAACAGTAAAATTGCTGATCCAGACTTTCTGTGTTACAGGTTTTAACTCCTTGCTGCTTGATTTCTCCATGTCACTGCAGTTTGCTCCCGTCTTCCTGTGTTCAACTGACATTGAGTCAGAAAAGCAAATCCTGGAATCGTGTTCTGTGTCCAAGTGATGAGCAGGCTGTGATTTGGCATTTAAGTGATTGGGAGGGAAGAGCAATGGTTACTTCTTGGTTCCTTTTATTGGATCTGTTTACTTCTTTGAGTTCTTTTCAGGTAGCTAATAGGGGTTTCTGTAGCCCAGGCTACACCTTTGTAGTTGTCTGGATGCTGGGACAATGTGAAAAAGATTCTTACCATCCTCAGGAGCAAGTGGTTGTGCTGATTACTCAGTGCTGCTCATAGTAACAGCATGCTGCAATTAAACAGAGTTGTGGCCATTTAATTTCTGTTGTTTAAGCTGATATTGAGGTGATTTCTTCTTTCATTTTGTGCAGCAAATTGGCAATTTCTTGAAAATGTGAAGAGGTGAGAAGCCGTTCTTTCCACTTTGTTCCTTTCCTTGTATGGGAATTGATTTGCAATCTGAATGCTAAACATGGACATGCAACTGTGAGGATTTCTGTGGTGTTCTTGTCACTTAGTAAAAATATCCAGCTCGTTTGTAGATTTGCAAAGTCTTATTTCTGGAATTGTTCAAATCCAGTGCGTCTGATGGATGGTGAGCTTCTCAAGGGAGCTCTGGTGCAAGTGCATTGCAGTTCTGTGCATTTGTATAGAACTGCTCATGAGATTTAGTGCTGGAACAACCGGTGGAAGAAGTTGAAACTAGTCAGAAAAAGTCCTTGTGGAAAATGCACCTTTGGGAGTTGACCTTTATTCAGCTAATTTGTAGAAGGGCTGTAAATAAGACTTGAGAAACCCGTGACAAGTGAGACTTGGTTTCTAGATCAGCATCCCTGCAGACCATTGGTTCCCATCAAGGAGGTGAGTGGCAAAACTTCTTTTGCCTTTTTCCGTGCTTTCCACACATTGAAGAAGCCTCCAGTTCATTGCACTGACTTCCACTTGAGAGTTTTTAATCTATGTAATTGTGTATAGAAGCAGGAGATACATGCTTAATGCTGTGCCACTACAGTTGTTCAACAGTCATTGTCTTTATCTTTCTATTGTGCTTCCCAGGTCATTTTGGGGGGATTTGATAAATTTTATCAAGAGTTTAATTTCATCTTTAGGAAGTGTTCGGTTGCCTATTTATTATTCTGTGACATGTAACTATTAAATTCTTCATCATTTAGGTTTCAATACAAGCCCCATGGTTTTCACCAGCAGTAAAATTACTTTTAAGTGGGTGTGAATTGAAAAACAGAGTCATTTTCTGCCAGTAGTTTCTGTTCTTTGCAGATCTCTTCACCAGATTTCATTCTGAACTCCGTGGGCATCAACAAAACTGACAGTGCTTTCACTTCTGTGCTCTATCTGCCTGGAGAAGCTGTGAAAAGTGCTGGAAATGGACAGTGGCATGTTTGGGAGGGCAGCTCCAGAAAAGCTGTAGAGGGGCCAGAATATCAATATCTACTGAAGAATTTGGGAAATGGGCTGTCTGTGGAAGGCATGTGTAGCACAGTTTATCCACCCTTGTCAGGCACCTGTGTTCTGGACAGGAGGTGCATGGTGGGATTACACTCTGGGCTCACAGTCAACAATTGATACAAGATATTGAAAACTTTATTTTTTCCTTCTTGGAACTTACGGGATAACACTGGGGAGTGTGAGCTCAAAAGCTTGGTAAAAGTAAGTTCTCCTGCTTAGTTGAAGGACAGTCAGTGAAGTAAATCCTTGTCTGTGTTGGCTGGTCTCTGACTTCTTTCACAGTTAACAACAAACTGTTGCTGGTTTACTTAAAGGTGAACTATTTTTTCCTCCAAACTACTTTCTTTCCTTAATGTATGACGTGAAACTTGAATACCACAGTATTTCAAGTCACAGGTGTCAGTGCTTGATCTGCTGATGTAATATTTAGAGTAGATGCAGTCTGATCAAGCTGATCAGAAATTGAAATCAGTTTCCATCAGTGTCTTGGAAACTTGATGGTCTGAACAACAGTGCCAGTTTGAGTCTTTCCAGAGTGACTTGGATTTGAACTCTGTGTAGCCATAGCTACAGATACTGCCCCATGTGTACTTGCTGATATGAGACCTGTAAAAACATTTGTTTATATCAAAATGGCATCTGTAAATACATTTTCTGGTTGTGGGGGATGCTTGTCAGGGAACTTCACTGCTGTCTTGGATGTACTTGTATAGACCCCATGCATTGCCTTCAGCCATCTCTTATTTTTTATTTCTCTTATTTCTTTCAATCCATCATCTTCTAAAAATTATATGTTTTAGCCAGCAAATTACCTAATACATTGTGTGTTTGAGAGATTTACTAAATACAGATTATCAGGCACAAAGGAATGCAAAATTTGAGTGTGTATCTGAAAGTTGAAAGACAGTGACTTTATTGCTTGCCTATCCTTCCTCAGGATTTTATTGTCCTTTCTGAATGAGTGTTGCTTGCACCTGTGCTGATGGAAACAAATAAAGCCTTGGAGTTCAAATGCTGAGCAAGCTCTTCCTGGGCTTTCAATGAACTGCCTGAAGCTCCATTGAGGATAATGACCCATTGCCCATTTACCTCTCATCTCCTTGTTTAAGGAGGCTTAAATATACTTTGTAAGAAATGAATTAATCATATTTGCCTCTCACAGATTTTGTCCCTGAAACCTGGAGCACAGTCATTACATGCTTTTGTTGTAAATCTACTGGTAATCTGTTGCTTCTTATGGGCCAGGGTGGCTCAGTCGTGGGCCTTTTCTTTCTGGTTGTGGGGGAAGGCTGCTGTTGTTGTCTGAAACTGATTCACAGCGTGCCAAGTAGTACAGCTGAACTAATTTGCAAAGTTCTCTCTTGAAAATAGAATGCTTCCTGGAGTAGGTATTTTAATTTTTGCATTCCTTGCTGCTTCTAATTAAGACTAATAGAAAACCTCTTTAGTTTTTGGAACCTCGTTCATGTAATTAAATCTTTGTTTTACTTACGAAGTAGTTTGATAGACTGAGTTCTATGTCTTCACCTTAAAGGAGTGTTTTTAAAGAAGTCCAGAGCTGGAGTATTAGAGAAAAATTATTCAAACGCAGAGTCATTCAAGTACTGATACATTATGTTATTGAAAGGAAAGAATGCAAGTACTCTCTTGTAAACTGAAAGCAAGCAATCCTTTATCTGAGCAGTAGTTTTGGCAGTGTCGGTGTCAGCCCTAGCTTTGAAATTTACCTTGGGATAATTAGTGATATGCTAGGAAATGCTGGAATTATGCAGTGCTTGTCCAATCCTGCATTGATTCCTTAAGAAACTTGCAGTGGCTGTTGTCAAAATATTATGATGGGCAGCCTGACTTTCCACATCTAGTATGTGTTTTGGTGATGTCAGGCAGACTTGATTGTGGAAATACTGCCTAAATTGAGATGGTTTTTTTGGTTTTGTTTTGTTGGTTTTTTCTTAATTAAAAGAGGAACTATGACGACTTCAATATAAAGAAAAAACCACAGTCTTCCCAGAATTGTAACATCTTGGAGTCAAAGACAATTCACAATCCTGAATTAAAATAGGACTCTGAAATAAGACTGCTACTTTTTCTTTTTTTTTTTTTTTCTGTTGCTAAACTCCAATGAGTGGCACAGATGCTTTGAAATTGCTTTTTGGGTTTTTTTTCCTTAGTAATATGTAACTTGCCTTTCCCTGGAGAGGGAGGACTGCAATATCTTGTCTGCTGAGAATTCCAAGATAACAGAAGCATTAGGAGGTGCAGAGATCCCACAGATCCTTCAGACTCCTTCTGTCTGATATGATTGACATGGAACCAGTGCTGATGAACGCTCCTGGGCCCAGGCTCAGCCCTGCTGTACTGCCAGGCTTCCATGGAAATGCAGCAGCGTGGACATCCCACTGGCTGGGAGCAGCTTTGTACATTCCTGCTGTGCTGTGCTGGGCCCGGGGAGCCCTCTCAGAAGCTGGGGGTATGAAAAGGACAATGTGGAGACTCCTGGAGACTCTTCTTGGGCCAGCAGAGCCAGAGCAAGGTGCAGTTTGGCCCCGTTTATTCCATTCCCAGCCAGATACTCCACAAGCTGGTCTTACCCCATTTCCTACTGGTGTTTGATCAGAAAGGCTGTATGTGCATTACACAGTGTTTAACTGATGGAAGCACATTCTGCTCTTTGAACCTTTGATGGGAGTCTCCTCCTTCTCTGTATCTGTGCCACTCTGTGCTGCATGGGATACTGCTTGTTCCTCAGTCCTTGGCATAATCCAACCTGAATTACGTATTTCACATTCCCATTTTATCCAAGCCAGATTTCCACTGTTAGGCATTCTTGGATTCAGTATTGGTGAGCTTGGAGCTGTGGCTCATTGAGTGGGAACAGTGTGAGTTTACACGGTGTAGCAACTTGGGCTTGGCTTTGTGTGGAAGGTGCAGTGCTGCTGCTGGACCTGGCGTGGCTCGTGCTGTTTTACACTTAAGATGCTGTATCTAAGAGTTTATTTAGATTGTAGTTGACTGGGGTAGTTCTGGGTAGACCCAGCTCCAGTGTGCTGGGTAAGTCTGGGTATCGTCTGCTCGTTAGCATTTAACTGCATTTAAAACAGTGTGGAACTGTTCCTGGAAGCAGTGCCTGTGGCAAGTTCTCTTTGGGAAGGTGAAAGTTGTCAGATGCTCTTAAGGACGGCTGTTGGCTTAGGTAGACTTCTGCAGCCATTCTAAAGGGGGCATTTTAACCCAAAGCAAACGTGACCTAGCATGATGAAAACTTTAGGGTGGCATCACTCCTGCAAGGTGCCAATTCTTCAATTTCATACAGCTGCCCAGAGCCAGCTGCTGCTGTTTTGCTCCAGACTGCATTAACTTATTATGATTAAAGGAGAACAGGTGTTTGCTGGAGAAGATAAGGGAGATGGGATGGGAAGGGAAATGTAGAGATTGAAAGAGAGAACTCGCTGGTGTTTGCAGAGAAACAGGAGATAAAAGGTAGCGGTTACCTGAGGTCAGCTGATTTCCCTGTTCTGGTGAAATTGTATCTTAGAAATGCTGTCTGGTTGATGAACATACCAAGGCTTGTTCTGCTCTTTGTGCAACTGTGCTGTGCACTGGAATACTGAATTAGAATTCCTTAGGTGCTTCTGATCTCATGGCAGCTGTGAGGAATTACTCAGGTGCTGAATAACCAGCAGATGACGTTGGGGACACCAGTTGTAACTGCTTTTTCCTTAGTCTTTTGAGTAGCTCCTGTATTTCCATTCCTAAGAACACAGTATTGTTTAGACTTGCAAACCTTTGTCAGATTTGTTGAAATTGCCTTTCTTCAAAAGTTTGTCTCTGACACAAGTACAGCTTGTTTTTTTTAAGGAAATGAGACTCTTAAAGTTGCTAATTCCTGTCCTTAAGCCATTATGTTGTCTTCACGATATTTGTGTTTTAATATTTGTATACTTCATAGTCAAAATCTTGCAGGAAAGCAATCTATTTACCGAGTTGTAATATTTATAAATACAAGAAGTATAGAGTTGGATGTAGACTTAAAATGAGTTGAGGTGTGTTGTGGGCTGGAGGTGTGATGAGTGCTCTGGTGGTGTGATGAGTATCATCAAGGTAGCATTAAAGGCACTCAAGCACCCTAACCAGGCCATTATAGAATTGTATTGCTGTAGTGTTTGGGGGTTACAGATCTGATTGTTCCTGACATTTGAACAGTGTTTCTAATACCAAAGAATTAACTTTTTGTATTTTCTAGTTCATTCTGCAGTTGTGCTTCTCTTTTATTATGCATATCTAGTCAGTATTCTGGGATGCTTTTATGTTCTGGAGACAGAGAGGTAGAAAGACGACGTTTTTTCCTCACTGAAAAGTTGTAGGGAAGTCTGGACAGTTAAACTCTGGCCATTGAACTTCAAGCTGATGCTGTCCTATTAAATACTTGTCAAGGATGGCTCCAATAAAGGTCGGGAAGAACTGTGGTGAATTAATCTAAGGCAGTCATAAATTCTTTATAATAAAAAAAAGTAATTCTAATACGTGAAAGTAGAAAGGGAATGGGAGATGCTGAACTCTGTGGCTATCATCTTACATGCTGTTGATCCTAAGCAAAAAGAAACCCCCTACTAATCACTGAAAACATCTCAATGCATTGAAAAAAATGTGCTGGTTCTCTGTGCGAACAATGGTACTCACACAAAAAGTTACACATTTTTATATCTATATACATCTATATTTCTGACAAGATTAGTGTTATTGCTCCTAATGCTGTTTTGTTTAGTGTATGGCTCATTTCCTCTGTTTATTCTGTACCGGTGAACAATTTCTGAGAATAATGTTCATTCTGCAAGTGATCTGGTCTTTCCCATGTGAAGCTGATATCAGATGAGGCTTGGGGGAGGAGGGGGAGGGAACACAATCCATATGCAACTGGACCTCGTTACAGTTTGGAATATGGAGAAATTAGAGTTAAAGATTTTAAAGAGTTTTGTGTTATTTACTTTTGACTAGGTTGTGTTTCTGAAAGTAGAGAAAGTATGCTTTCAAAAGTGATTATTTTTGCTTGCCATTTGATTTTGTACTTGGTATGATAAGTGACCTTTGGATATAAGATATTCCCCACAAGTCCAGCATGATGGTTGTCCTTGAGGTCTAATTACAGTGTGTTCCTCTAGCTCTGAAGTTCTTGCTAAAAATGCACTTAGGAGCTCAGCTTCATTTGGCCACAGTTGTATTCTGAAATTGTATTGCCCTGTTCTTTGCAGTTGATTTGTATTTTTCTCATCTTCTGTCATTTTTTTGGTTTAGTCAATTTATTTATAGGGTTTTTTCTGAGTTTGGGAGCTAGTGTTGTTTCTAGTACTGTAACACACTTTTAGCAAATCACCCTTCTGTGAAAGATTAGGTAAATCACCCAAGGTTTCATTTAAAGCTGGCCAAGTAAAACAGGAGACTGGGGAAACAGCAAGGAAATACTATTTTTTAATTTTTTTTTTTAATATGAAATGTTTTAAATTTTTACTTTGACCATTGTGTGTTTTGGCTTCTCATCAGCTACTTGAATAAACAATTACGCTTTAAGTCAGTCTGATTTTTTTTTTTTTTTTTAAGAATATCTGAAAACTTATAGACTAGATGATGTTAAATCAGGTTAGTTAAGCAGCTCAGCTTTTTCTTCTGTGGTGTTACTGTGATAAAAAGATCTCTAAACCATCTTGTGACTACTCAGTGAGATGAGCCCTTGCAAGTATGTGGAAAGACCCCATTTACTGCATTATATTGGTAGAATATATTTAGCTGGAATTTACCTACATCCTGCTCTTCCTCTTTCTGCTGGTTACTTCTGTCTTGGATGGATCTGTTTAAAGCCTTCAGTGTTCTGGTTTTTTGAGACTTTAATAGTAACCACGTCTTTGCCTACGGACGAGCAATATTGGGGTGAAGTTGTTCCAGATGGGGTGTGGCAATTTTACAACTCTGGTTACTGCAAAGGTGTTTACTTCTCCCAGCTCCACATTCCTCACATTTCCTAGCTTCCCCTGCTCTCAAACTGCCAGCCTGAGTATTCCATGGCTTACAAAGCCAGCAAGAATGTGGGTAGTTTTCAGCTGGATTGGAAGCTGGATTTGTGCGGTTCCCTCACTGTCTCGTGGGGTTCCTGCAGGAGTGCTGATGGTGTTTGAAATGCATGGCTATAGGTGCCATTTTAGTGTGGGCTTGAATTGGGATATATTGATTGTGGAATTGGATCTAGTTCAGGATGAAGGTGTTTGTGTGCCTGGAAAGTAAGAGGGAAACTGGAGGGTAGAAAGGTTTAAGAGGCTTTAACTGAGAAGAAAGATTTGGTAGAGCAAATTTAAGGAAGGAGGAGAAGGTTGAGCTTAGAGATAGGGAAGGAGAACATCTCTGATATTGCTGCCTTGTGAGTGCCTGGAGAAAGAAGCAGCCAATGCAGACACGAAGGAGCTGAGCCTAGGATCGGACTGCCACTGCTGAGACAGAAACTTAGAGATCCTGGAATGCGTGGCTGGGAAGCTCTGGGGCACATATTATCAGTTCTTACTGGGGAGAGCACGTAGGCTGCCACTTTGATGAGGTTCAGAGGCTCTCAGAGCGCACAAGGATACCGTAGTGCATCCTGTGGGAATCACTGCCTTAGGTGTGAAACTAGGGAGAAGTCCTGTCTACCAAATCAATTTGCAGGAAGGAGGCTGGGTGAAGTAGAAGTTTTTGGAAAAGTTTGACATGGTTGTTACTGCTGGATTTGAAACAGTGAAAGTGTGAGAACGTGGGGAGGCAGCAGATTGAGGAGGTTCTGAGGCATGGCAGGATGCTGGAGCATGGGAGAGAATAAAGGGCTTGCTTTATTCACAACTGAATGAGTCTGGTTTAACTACTGGCCCATTCAAGGTGGAAGAGAACTAATTTAAAAGGAGAGGCCGACACCATCATTTGGAAGTGAAATCATGTGGCAAGGAAGTTCTTACAGAACTGACAGAAATCAGAAAATGCCCAGGACTGACAATGAGTGTGTTTGTTCCTATTGCTTTTCTGTAAGTACTTTTTTCAATTAAAAAAATCTTAGAAATGCTTCAGAACCAATTGTTTCTGTACTTCAAGCTGCATGTGTCCCTAAACAGAGGTGCTGTAAATCAGGAGTATCCACAGAGCTGATACTCGGAGAGGAAATCAAAAGCCTAAAATTGAAATTTTGTTGTGAGGACACAAATTAAGAGGTGAACAAGATAATTTCTGCTAAGGAGCAAAAGAGAACTCGACCTAAGGTCCAGGAGAAGAAGCCCTGCCACGTGTCACTGCCTGTTTTGGTAGCACAGACCTAGCTGAGCTCCATGGAAAACTGCAGCCTCAGTGTGGTGCCTCCTGTCTTTTCAGGAATAAACTCAGTATTATTTCTAGGTACAGAAACCCAAAGGGAAATCATGTCTGTAGCCACTGTATTAATTAGCAGTGATTTAATAAATAAGACCAGTTGAAGTTGGTCAGTGTGTGAGATGTAGAATGCGTAAACAGGAAAATAACAGGTTTCTCCAACTTGGGCAAATACCTCCCTATTTTTTGACCTGAGGCATTAGTTTCAGTATTTCCATAACTTCTCTATTCTGTCCCCTTTACATGGCAATTGTAGCTTTGAAGGGGCCAGTTTGCTTAACTTTCAGTTCTTTATAATCTCAAAGAGGGAGGTTTGGGAGTGATTCAAACTTTTGCAGTGAAAAAGCTGCTCTGGAAGTTGGAGTTACTGTCCTGCTTGGTACAGTGTGTGTTTAATCACGGTGATGGGGGGGATGAAAGAAGTGTTAGAAATGGATGTGTAAGATCCTACAAGGTAAAATTAGCTTTGTTGCTACTAAATTGTCAACAGTTTTTTCTGTCAAGTTTGAAGGAATTCATCTTAATGAAACAATGCTGACAAAATTGGGAAAACAGAGATTTATGAACCTTTGATGCTGGGCAGGGGTTTTTTTGTTGTTTTCTTGTTTTTTTAGATACTATCTATAGCTAAGGATCTGTCTTTTGTGGTAGGCTTGACCTAAGTTGTGTGATGGAGTTCTTGGTTTCTTCAGCGCTGTGCTTTGGCCTTGAGAGAGTCAACTGTCATGGTAATTAGTGGTGTTTAAAATAAAAGGTGGTATTGAGTGGTACCCATCTTTTAGTCTGCTTCTCCATCTTGTGCTTTGTCCAGTGCTGTGTAGGATTTTTAAAGCCTTACAGGAGTGAGACAGAAAAGTGGTTTTTAAAGTCTGATGGTATCCTGTTCAGAGGCTGCTTTTGGGATGTTTTTATATTTGTATGTATGAAAATGTGGATGTATGTGCATACATGATATCCTTATTTCAAAGAAGTTGTAAGTATTTGTTCAGTGTGATTATGCTGTGAAGTGGTTTTCTTCTGAACTTTTCTTTCTGATCCATGCCCACAGACATTCATTAGCTTTAGTTTTTGGAAACCTGTGTGGATGGATCACACAGGACCTTGCAAGGCTGAGGTTGGAGAGAAGGTTGAGGCAGGGATTCTGAAGAGCTTGCTGCTGTTCGAGAACCTTTCCCACAAAGTTTGCTTGTGAAGTGGATTTGTGAACATGTAATACTTGAAATTTCTTGTGAAATGTGGAGATGAAAACTTAGTTGTGTTATAAATGCAAAGATCCACTTAAAAGGAATACTTACCTTGATTTGTGTAGCAGCTAGATAATTGTACAAGTGTTTGGAAATTTAAGACAAGGAGGAAGCAAGAATTGTGCACTGGTAGTTGGGGAAAGGTGTGTGGCCAGGAGACAGAATCCAGTGCTCTGGGATATAAATAAGGTGCTGCGTAAGTGGAGCTGTGGACCTACTGATGTTGGCCTTATTTGAGTGTAGAAGCATTTTTAGAGGGAAGTGGGGCATTTGATAATCCCTCAGTGAAGTGTTCGGGGTTTGAACTCAGTACAGAACTGTTCTGGTTTCCTCTGTAATAAATGTGGTAAGCCTTTATCATTTTGCCGATTAGTGATTCATTATGGTTAAATGTCACGATAGAGGTGTCTATATTTGAAAGCAATAATCATCAGCTCAGTCTGAAATAACCTTATATGTACCCAGCACATTGTTCTTATCTTGGTAGTTTTGTTGTGGTTTGGTTTTTGTTTGTTTTCTTGTTTTTCCCAGTCTTTATTTGATCAGGAAAAGGAAATTGAGGTCTCATGGTCATCTCAAATGCAGACATTTAAAAATCAGGGCGAAAAAAAACCCCAGCAAAACAAAAAACCAAACCCAAGGCATTTGATTAATGAGTAAACTTGTTGAAAGTTCATACTTGAAAGTGCACATCAGATAGGGGTTCCCAGAAAGCTTATGAGGAATATTTCATAAAAATAGGATTACAAGAAGGGTCTGGTCTCAATCATGAATTTTTGCAGTGGTATTCAAGAACATTGTGCACTAAGAGTTTTCGAGTCATTTGCATCTAAACCTTACCTCTTTTAACCAAATCTACGTGGTTTTGCTTCAGTATTTATTTTTTGTGCTGTCAAAGGTAATTTCTAATAAGAACGGAGCAACTGCACATTGGGTTTTTTCCTTCCTGATGTATTTATGTTTTTGTTTTCTTTAGTATCAGACATTGAAGGTGGTGATGCTTTGCAGCTCAGAAAGGAACATGCCCTCAAGATATTCGCTTACATCAATTCCTGGACGCAAAGGTAATTTTGGATTGAGTTTGAATGCTGAGGATGCTGGATCTCAACAGCAGTTTCCCTTTTTAAAATACAGTACGGTGATTAGAATTAGCAAATTATTATTGTGTAGCTAAGTGATACTTGGGGAGTAGAGGCTATTTTACTACTTAGAAAATAAAAATAAACTCATTACCCAGTGCATTTTGGGCAAAGCATATTTTGAATGCAGTTGGCATTCTGGAGGCTGTAATAATTGTGTAGAAAAACAAATAGCTATATTGTGGTGACAAACAATGTGCCTTGCTGCTTTAACGTGAAATTTTGTGACCGTCTTCTGCAGAGGCAGGGTAGGCTAAGAAGATTTTTAAAAAAGGTGACTGAATGGAACCATCATGTTAAATTTTCCTCCACGTCCTAATACTCTGAGTCAAGGCGTTGAAGGATTGCAGCCCATAGCTACTAAATTGATAAAGAAAATGCTTTGCACATGGTTGTCTTAAATCAACTACATTATTCCTTTTAATCTAGTATTTAAATTACTGTTTTGGGATTGTTTCTTTAAAGTTATGATATCAGCTATTGTGCTTAAGAATAGTTTATTCTTACTTCTCAGCTACTTCTTTCAGCACAAGGAAGTATATGGATATTACTTTTTAGAAAGAATCTACAGTAAAGATGTTTGGAATTTAGTGTTCAGCAGTAGTTTTAAGACCGAACTGAATCCACTAAGTCATAAGAAATATTGGGGGAAGCATGTAGAGGATAAATTGGAAAACATTATTTGGGTATTTAGAAGATTCCAAAAGAAAAAAAATGGATTTTGGATACCTGTGAAAGTGGAAACATCCTCTTTCTCATTTTGCCCAAAAATTATAAGTTAAGTTCATTTTCTTCTAAAAGCCGTGTACTTTTAGACACAGAGAAGGAATTTTTAAATCAAAATAAACAGCAGGCACAGAAACCAGACTCCTGTCATTTTGTGACAGGTCCTAGATCCCAGGTTTGTCAGAGAACAATTGCAACCCAGTTTTCCAGGTCATCATCTGTTCAGAGTTTTGTTCTGTTCTACAGCTTGACAAATCCAACCTGAAGAAAAAAAATAAAGACTGGATAACATTTAGCTCTTTTTTTTCTTCTGGTTTCCTTGTTACCTTCCATATGTAGTGGTTTCATACTGGAGAAGTCTGGAGAGCAGTCCTTATGCTGTTTAAAGGAGAATCTAACAAAGAGGTCACAGGAAGGAGTTTTACTTGACATTTTAATTTCATATCCTGTCTCTACTCTGCCAAATGGGCTTTTGAGAGTTCTGCTTGTTTTGAGTTTGAGGCCTTCCTTAAAAACCACTTTTTACTTTGTTGTCTGCAGTTTAAATCTCTGCTTTCCTTCAGAAGATCATTTGGCAACACGTCCTGAAGAGCACCTTTTTCTTCCATCTGCATGTAGTGTTTCCATTTTAGCTTTCTTCTGGAAATCATTACGTTCAAAGAAGTAGCATGCTCATTTTTTATTGATCTTCTCAATTTTTGGTGGAGCTCTTCTTCCTGTGAGCTCCACATTCCAACAGAGGAAGACTTAGAGGTTTTGCACATACCTCTGTCTTGGAAAAGAATTCTCCAATATGTGAGAAGTCTTCACCAGACTGTTTTCATTGTTATTGAGGATGATTTGTTATACCCGAGGTGGGCAGTAATTTGTAGGCATAAGTGGTGGACCTTTTGAACATAATTTTCCCCCAGGATAAACGCTTGAGGATACACTGGGTTTTGCCTGCAGTCCCTTGTTGTCATTTGTTAATATGGAAATACATTTACAAGTAAATGGCAAGAGTGTTTTTCACATGGGTAAGGGCACACTCCATTTATACAATATTAAAGGGATTTTTCTTCCTGCAAAGATGGAACAAAAGGGTTTAGATGCTTCAGTCACTGTTCTGTGCTGGAATTAGGGAATCCTGAATGTTACGTTTTTGTTTAACCCACTGAAAAAAAAATAAATGTCTATATTCAGAAAGTATGTGCTTTAAGAGCTGTAGCTCAAGGGCATGTTTGTGTTCCATCAAGAGAGGCAGCACCCTCTACCTGTCACAGCTCTGGGTTCTCTTGATTTTTTTCCCTAAAAACTAAAATTTGTTAATCCCAGTTTCTCAGTGAAATGCTTTGGTTGCAGAAAAATTTTTAATTGCTACTTATTGATGATTTCTCGCCCTATCTTTTGTCTGCTGATTTCTTTTAGAAATGGTACATGTGATTTTTATATTATTTTAATATCTCAGAACTCTGGTTGTGGACTGGAGTCCATTGTTCTTCATCTAACAGAAGGTGGAGAAGATCTCTGCTGCAAGAAAGCTCCCAGTTTATGTAGCAGAATTGGAGTAAGAAAGAGCTGAGTCCATCTCCCAGAGTCTGTTACAAGCACGTAGCCTTTAGTTTTGATTTTCTGTAAGGACAATGCAATGATGGCTTTCTTTTCTGTGTTCTCCAGGATTTAAATCCTTTTACAGGAATATCCTCCACCTTTTTTTTTTTTCAGAATGAGGGAAGTGCTTGTTTGTATGGAAGAAGCAGCTGTTCCCAGACAATAGGTTTAGAGTACCTACCTTAGGGGTTTATGCACCCAGAATCTATTTGGCATACATAGTTATCCTTGCCCACAACTAGAGATATGTTAGAGTTTTTGAACTTCATGATTTAATTGATTTTTTTAATGATATTGTCAAAGGGTGTAGGGTTTTTCCCTCTTGTTCTTTGCAGTGTGTCAGTAGATAATCAGGGGAATAATCTCTGAGCCTGCCAAGTGAAGAAAGTACTGAAGATACTTGAGCTGCTTTTTCCTAGATGGATAAAGGATATCAATGTGCGTGGGATCACCATGCAAATGCAGATAAAGGAAGTGAACTTAAATACTTCATTAAAAATAAAATTACTTTGGAGCCCTGTTGATTTGAAAATAACAATAACGAGTTCTTACACAGCTGACAAGAATGTCAGGATGATTTATTGCAGTAAAGAGCAACAGAGAAAGCCAGATGAGGAAACGGAGTCAGAAACATACTGAAAAACGTGACTTCTTCAGTAGCACAGTGACCTTGCCCACAGGACTTTTTTTCTATATTTTACTTGCTGTAGCAGCTGCTCAATGATAACAGTTACTTGATAGTTTTGGTAAGCATTTGGAAATAATGGGATGTTCTCGAGGAGGAGGGTTCTGTGACTCCCACTTGCTGCTGGGTAGAGTCTGTTTCATTTGGATTTCCTTTATTTTATGATTCTGTCAAATAACTTGTTGTTTAACATGTTTTAATGTGAAGAGTTCTCTTGGTTAAGTACCTGCCTGATTTTAACTGTAGGAATTTTTATTTATGTTTTTCTTCTGTTTTCTTACAGACAATGTTTGTGCTGTTTCAAGGAGTATAAACATCTGGAGATCTTTAACCAAGTAGTTTGTGCGCTTATTAACTTAGTGATTGCCCAAGTCCAAGCTCTGCGGGACCAGCTCTGTAAACATTGCACTATTAATATAGATTCAACATGGCCAGAGCAGAGTAATCATGCTGATGAGCCCCTGAATGTAGAAAGAGAGTCTCACGAAGAAGAAAATGGAGAGCGACAAAAATCTCTAGAGAAAAAGTTTGATTCCGCAAGAACTTGTATCCTGAGCGAGGAGGAGCCCACAAAGAGCACGGATGCTTTTGGCTTATGGAGCACTGATGAGAAGGAGAAGCTGCTGCTGTGTGTGGCAAAAATCTTTCAGATTCAGTTTCCTCTGTACACAGCTTATAAGCATAATACTCATCCCACAATAGAGGTACATGTTCTCCTTGTGTCTATCTGGAATTATTTGGTGAAAGGTTAATTGTTCTCGTTAATGAGCAGATTCTTTTGGTGCTTGTTGCTTTCACACGGGATGGGCACATTCAGCTCTCCTGTTGACTTCAGTAGAACTTTCCAGAGAAACTTTCAAAATGACGCATACTCTTCCACTTTCTTTAAAATATGCTGAATTTTTATAGGTAATACATTGATAAGTGTTGGCTGGAACTGTACACTGAATTATTGTACTGTTTAAATAACAGGAAGGCAAAAAGAGGAGGCCTTTCTTCCAGAAGGTAACCCATTAACAGTTTATTAATTTCTTTTCATTGCAATCTGTGGTTCTAGAAGCAAAGCTTCAGAAACTAGACTTTGTGCAAGACCAAACTTGTTAGAACAGCTGGTTAATCAACTGGAATAACTTAGCTTTGCACAGGTTGCTTTGTTCCAGGGTACTGGTTTTTCTCTCTGATATTTGTTATGGCTGCTATTCACATCTTCCCTATTTGCCTCTAAAAAAAAAAAAAGAAAAATTTTCAAAAATCCTGCCATGCTTAAATCACAGTTTCTGAAATGAGTATGATGGTGTCAGCATTTCCTAGTGGAAACATCACGTTTTTGGAAAGGTTGGCTTTTGATCCAACTTGTGGTAGTCTAGTAACAAGTAAACAGTTATTTTACAGTATTTGTATGCAAAGAAGATGTACAGTTCACTTTCTAAGAAAAGCTTCTATCCAACAAACTTCTGAGAATGTCAAAGTGGAGAATTAAAGTGCAGCCAACCTACTCTTTTTTATTTTTTATTTAGAGAGTTGTGGGAGCTCACTGGAGCTCTGAGGGGTGAAGTTTGCTTTATAAACTTAAGTCCAAAATGAGAAGATGCCGGGTCAGATACAATTATGTAAGTTAGGGTGGTCACAACATCTGATCAGTTCTTACTGAATGAATGCTGCCATATCTGACCATAAATGTAGTTAAAACCCCCTACACAGTGGGTTTTTTAGGTGGGCTGGATTTTGGTTCTTGTCCTACTCCAAACCATATGGGTGTAAGTTAACAGAGGTAGTTTCAAGTGTGTGTGTGTATAGATATAAAGTGAATTGATTTATCTTCTGCACTCCTGTGGGACATGTACTAAGACTGGCTTCAGAGGAATGTGGAATGAACAATTCCTGGAACAGCTCTTCTGTGGACTATCCCACCTGATTCTTTTAAATTACTATTTCTTCTGGTTTTTTCCTTCTCTTTGAATTTCACTTCCAAACAATCAAAAGAAAATCTCCAAGTGCCTGATGGGATTTCTTTTTCCCTTGGTGTGCAGCCTTGGAGTGATTTAGATCCAGATCTGCTGTAGGTTGCTGTACTGTGATGATGCCCAGCACTCCAGACATACTAATGTGTATATTATATATGTATCGTACTGTTACACATCACTTGAATTATCTAATACATTCATTAGCTATCCTAAAAACACAAGTTAAGGGGAAGCTGAGAATGAAAACCACTTTCCTGAGTTACAGGCAGGTAAGGGAAATTTTTTTTCCTTTCTGCTAGACTTGGTGTGTTTGCAGGTCTGGATTATGGAGGTGTGCCAGCCTGCCGTATTTGTGTACCTTGCGGGGCGGGGGGGGGGGGGGGGGGGAGGTTTTTAATTTTGCTTTTCAAAGGTCCCAGCATCAATAATTTTTCTTACAAATTGATATTTTCCGTATTTGGACAGCACTAGGATTCTGTTACTCTAGAGTAGTGTTAGCTATTTAATGTCAAAACTTTCTACTCCCATGAGTGACTCACTGAGGTTTAGAATTTAATTTTGGATTTCAGTCTAGAGCACATCTTAGTTGAATTGAGACAAGTTATTAGTCCCAGTAACAAGAGCACTTCTTATTTTAAATCAGGCTTGCTCTCAGTCCTCAAGAGATGCTAAAATAAAAAGTCCCTGGTTTAAGTGCATTATCTATACTGGTAAGTTAAACAGATTCCTGAACAGCTGGAATCTGCCAGGAATTTGTTGGGAGAAGCTGCTGTAGCTCTCTCCCTTTCCCATTAAGCATTGTGTTTGCCCTGGAAAAAGGGAAATTTGCTGATCCAGAACAGACTCCAGTCTCCACTCTGGCTGACTTTAGAAATTCCTTGTTCTAGATTCTTCAGGTGAATTTTCACAATTTCATGGAGTTATCACACCCACTGAGGTTTCACTGTGCCTAGAAATGGCCTCTTAGGCTGCCATTTAAAAATTCCCAATGTGAGGCTTTCCCACGGTAACAATTAGCAGTGTTTCTGTTATCTTTTGCTCTGCAGACACCTCCAAGGGCTTTGTTCTTAATGGTAGCAGACAAGTCTTGAAGTTGGATCCTCTTCTCAGCTGCTTGCCAAAGCCATTTTACACTGGGCTGTCTGGTGGAGAAGAAAAACATTCATGTGGAAGCAGGAGGCTTTCCCTTGTTCAGGACTTCATAAAGTTGGATTAAAATGAACACTAAAGCAAGATCTGTTGTAGTCAAAAAGGTTTCTACCTGCAGGATCATCCAGCTCTCTCCTTAAATGATACAGGCTAAGAATTGCTTTTGTCCCTTGCAACATCTCTAAAGTGAGAGTGAAGACCATGACAGCCTGATTGGTAGCCAGAAGGCCCATGTACACATCTCTCTTAAAATCTGTCAATATTTTTGGTGCCCAGAGGGGCCTTTGTGTCTCTTTTTCATCCTAAACAAAATTAACTCAAAATACTTTTAAAAATCTGGTTGGTTTTTTGAGAAATGTTCATACTTTTTTTTTTTTTTTTTTTAATGGGATATTTTTAAGAACTCTTGCATACAGGGTGGTTTATGGCTGTATGCCCTATCCTTTTCATACTTTGTGCTGCAAGTGAAATACCTGCAATGGACACTTTCAGGAGGGGAAAAAAGAATCTATAAAAGGAGGCTCTTAAAATCCTGTAGAGAAAGAAGCAACAATGTGAAGTGCACTCGTGAACCTGGCACTGTCTCAGAATGAACGATGAATGTGGAGGGAGTTACCCGACCATTTAGCAGATCTTGACAGAGGATGAAATGAAAGTGGAAACAAAATCAGTTGTTGAGGTGTCTGTAGCTGCAATCCCTGACTCTTTGGGGTCTTGTGCTCTCTGCTTCTCCTTTTCAAGTAAATGTTTTCTTGGAAGATGTCTGTGCTTTCCACCAAGGTTGTCTCCAGGTCAGACCTCAGCCAGTACATTTTATTATGGGATGTTTGGAAGGAGCCTTAAAGCTCATCTCATTCCAATCCCCTTCCACTATCCCAGCGTGCTCCAAGCCCTGTCCAGCCTGGCCTTGAACACTTCCAGGGATGGGGCAGCCACAGCTTCTCTGGGGAACCTGTGGCAGGGCCTCACCATCCCCACAGGGAAGAATTTCTTCCTAATCCCAAATCTAGCCCTGCCCACTGGCAGTTTGAAGCCATTCCCCCTTTTCTTTTTGCTGTATGGCTTTGGGCCAACACTATCCCTGCCTGCCTTTCTCCAAAGTCCCTCTGCAGCTTTTCTCCAGGTAAAGGTCTTGGGGAGCTGCTCGAGGTTCTGCTGAAGTGATAGTGGGATTTAATGCCGTATTAGATTCTCATGAGGAATTCTCTTATTTCCTCATAAACTCGAGCTTAAGGAACTCTCAGACTGTTCTGTTTCCCATCTGCAAGAACAGAAGTCACATTTCCAGACTCAGTCTCTCAACTGCAGCCTTTTCCAAGCTTTGCAGGACTCATGCAACAGCCCTCTGTGAGTTTGGGATTTCTGCATTCTAAGAACTGCAGTTCACTTGGCAACAAATCTGCTTTTTTCAAGAAAACTAATGAAATTTCTCACACCATTTCTGCAGTTTTCATGAGCAG
Source organism: Corvus hawaiiensis (assembly GCF_020740725.1). Classification (NCBI taxonomy): domain Eukaryota; kingdom Metazoa; phylum Chordata; class Aves; order Passeriformes; family Corvidae; genus Corvus; species Corvus hawaiiensis. The sequence continues at coordinate 117,821,399 of NC_063215.1, forward strand.
AGCACTGAACACCTTTTCTTGCTGCTTAAAAACATACCACCTACTGCCTTCAAAGCTGTTTTAAAAATAACTGGTAGAGTATCACGAGTTCAGGCATGACTTAGAGTTCAGCAGAAGAAAAAAAAGAAAATAAATGCTTAGCTATAATATGAGCATATTGAATAATTCAAAATGTTTGTATCACACTTAATCCATCCAAAATTGCTTGCCTCCAGCATCCTCTGGTACAGTTCTAAGAAGCTTACTCCTACACAGCTATTTAAAATATATTCAGGAAATTTCATTTAAAAACTTTACTTTATGTTAAACTTGCATTTGATTTGTGACTATCAGTACTGGGTGTTTGGCATGGAGGGGTGAGAAGAAAAGGAATGTGTCCTTTACCTACAAGTATCCATGGCAATGTAGAGTTTTACAGCCACATTTTATACCTTCAGTGCCCTTTTGCCCCCAGCAATGTGCATGAAACCCACAATAAGTTACAGCCCTAATAAGGAAGCTTCCCACTCTATACTGCCCAACAAGTGGATGTTGTAGACATTAAAAAGAAAAGCTGTTTTCCCAAACCCTTTCCAGTTTAGTGCTTCCAGAAAATAGATTTCTTGTTGCAGCAAGTAGCCAGCAGAGTGATATGGTGATACAATTCCTTCCCCGTCGTCACTTAGCTCACTCCTGTAAAAATGTGGCATTTATTAAAAATAAATATATACTACATATATATAGTATATGTACTATATATAAAAATATAGTAGTTGAAATTAAAGATTTTTAATATTTATGGCAATGAATATTTTGACATTTTAACCCTTTAAATCATTATATGTAGGATTGTAGGATGTCCTGGATTTTCATCTAAATTCAGATGTTTGCATAAATGTCTCATGTTTATTAGAAATTGCATTCCAAAGTCCCTGGGTTGGTTGTGTTCTGTATTTCTCAGGCTGGTGTGACAAACTATCCCCTTTACCATATTCCTGTTAAAAAAATTGGTGATCTCAACAGGGGTGGGATTGAAGAATAATCTGTTAATCCAGCCTTTGAGAGCCACTGCTGAAATGTTCTCCTAAGTATATTTGTGTATTCATATATATTAGCAGAGGTAAAAAGTACAGAAAAGTCTGTTTTGCATTGTAAAAGTGGAGCAAAGCTTGAGCTTCTGTCCTCCTCTGCATTAGGAATTTGGTTTTTCTGTTGTTGACTGTGATACCTGGTAAGTGGCAGTTGCTTTTTTTTTCTATAAATGTGCTTTTATTGCTTGAATTAATTTTAATTTTTTTCTTTAAACAGGATATTTCTGCTCAAGAAAGCAATATATTAGGGGCGTTCTGTGATATGAATGTAAGTTGTCCACTTTTAAATAGGTGCACATTTCCTAGAAACTTAAAATAACCATATTCATTCCTCTGTATGGATTTGTGTTACACTAATGTAGCTTTTGACTTTCCTGTATGTCTGAATGATCTACTATTGATTCTTCTCCTGTTTTTTGACTGTTTCTAGGATGTAGAAGTACCATTGCACTTGCTTCGTTATGTTTGTCTGTTTTGTGGAAAAAATGGCCTTTCCCTCATGAAGGATTGTTTTGAGTACGGAACCCCCGAGACGCTGCCATTTCTTATAGCACATGCATTTATCACAGTGGTGTCTAATGTGAGTATTCCCTTTAAACTCTGTGACTTGAGCACAAAAAGTGAAAGGAATCTGAAGTCTGGAGGAACTCTGTGGGACCAGGGAGGGATAAAAAGGCTGTAAATTTTCCGTGTTGGGAATGAGGTTTGCTCATCCGTAGAGCATTTCAGTGTCCAAACCTTCTGCATCTCCTGGAAGCACGCAAGTAGTTTTCCAAGTTCGTACCTAGATAGGAAGATTGTAACAGCCCCAAAAGATACATACAAGAATGTTGTCAGAGGCCATTTCTGTCCCTGAAATTGTGCCGTGGAAGTGGTTTCAGTTTCTTTAGGGTATTCTAACTTCTCAGCTATTCCCTATGAGGCCCAAAGGATTTATTTTCGCTTCAATTTCATGTGATTTTATACCATTATACACATTTGCAGCATAGAGGTAATCATCTTTTTTCCCCCTTAGTTTTAGAATGCATCTCCTCCATCATTTCTGCATTTTGAAATCTCAGGGATTTTTGTCTGGCAGAATTACGAACTGATTTTAGTGGAGATTTGAAGGAGATTGGTGATAAAAATAAAACCCAGTCCTTGAAGGACATATGAAGACTTGGTGTAATGTGAGGGTAGAAGTTGTGACCTGTCTTGGGGATGGGCAAAAAGGAAACCAGTAGTTTGTTATGCCTTGTACAAAGTGAGTTTGACATCATTTTGACACTGTTTGCAATTTTAAATACTTAAAATCTGATCCTTCCTCCCACACATCTTCCCTTCCTTGTTGCTGTTATCCTCCAACCAGGAGGATGTTCTGAGTAAATACTGGAATGGCTTAGCACAGAGGGAGCCAGTGATTGAAATCAAGCTGGTGTTGAGGATCTGTATCCCACTCTCCTGATCCTTTAGTGTGGTAATTCCTGACTTGTAGGTCAGAGACCAAATGGGCAAGGCCATGGTCTGCTCCATTCTTCTAAAGCTGCCCAGGGGGGCTGGTGCAGTGCCTCCCTATGTGTTTGATTGTGAGGTATGTTCTCAGCCTGTGAGATTATGTTCTCTTCTGGCCCTTTTTGTGTGAGCTGATGAGTTCTTCATCTCCAGCTGCTGTCAGTGCAGTCCTCATCAAACCATCTGCTGAAAGCTGTGTTCTTGTAGCTTATTCTGGTTCAGAAGGAAATTTTGGTTACAAAACGTTTTTGCATTTTTGTTTTATTTTTTGTGAGAAGGGGCAAAACTGCTTGAACAATGAGTGGCAGCTCCCTATCACACCAGCATGTTTTTAAACCAGCATTCTGACTTCAAATCCCATTTCCTGAGTATCCCATATCAGTGCAACTGCCTTTTTTCTTTTTCCTTTTTGAAAGTCTTTATTTTTCTCCACATAAATTGTTTATTTTCTTTATTTTTAGTGATGTGCCCTCTTCCAAAATACTTCTCAGCCAAGTTTCTCCTTTCAGTTACTTAGCAACTTTGCATTTCTCTTTGGTTCTAGTAGGTAACCCATTAAGCTGGCTTTTGCAGCTGTTTTAGATGAGTTCTATGGTTAAACTTGGCAGATAAAATGAAATTCAACCCAAACCATTACCAAAAGAACTGTTTCTTCAGCCTCTTCCAGCATTGCATCCTTTCCCATTCAGCGAGCACCTTTCTTTTGTACTCTCTCTGGCTTTGCTGGCAAATCTGTGTGTGAGCTGGAGGAAGACTGTTTAAAAAAATTATATTTAGATGTTATTTATATGTCAGTTCACTACAGAAAATATAAGAAAATATTCCAGCTGTAATGTGCTTTATTCATCCACTTGCTGCATTTTGATGTCACTCAGTGTACTTGGTAGCACTGCTGCTGCCTTTCAAATGCAACATACTTATTACAGCCAAATGAAGCAGCAAATTTTTTGGACAAAATACATTTTACCTTGCCAATATTTAAAAAAAAAAAGGTATTTCTCCCCCTCTATAATGATGCACGAACTTAGGATTTTGTTATAATGTTTCTCTTTCTCTTTTGGTTTTTATATCATTTCACTGTATAGTTCATATCAGTTAGATAAATATAAATAATTTAATAAATTTTTCTGATTGTGGACCAATACACCAAACTCCACTAAAACAAAAAGAAGCATTCACAAAACTGAGCAAGGGTTAGTTAATTGGTGGTCTCAGCAAGAACTCTGCTAATCTGACTTGGTTTTATCCCAGAGCATTTGATTTTATGGGATTTAGAGATATTTATTCCAATAAGAACTCTGCAGCGTCAATTGTTAACTTGTTCCCAATGTGTAAAGCGAGACCACAGTGTGTAGTAACCCTTAAATGCATTTTCACAGCTGTAGTAGCTCTTGAGAATGGCAGTTAAGTAGCCATTCTTGTAAAGATTCCTTGAAATATCCATGCTGGAATTTATTTTCAAGTCTGTAAGGTGAAGGAGTTCTTTAGCCACTACCTTCTAGCAATTAATTACCTCTGATAAAGAGCAAATAATAGAAAAAAAAACTCGTTGAAACTTGAGAACAGAACAGATGCAGTGAATACTTTGTCTTAAAAGCAGGTGGAAACAAAAAGTGATGTAATTTCATGTTATTTTTTGTCTTTTTACAGGTGCGAGGTGATGTAATTTTATATATGTTACTTTCTGTCATTTAAACAATTTAGTATGCAAATGTGAGTCCATATTCAAAATCACAGTTTCATTTGTAACATATGAAATGATGCATTAATTGAATTCTGAGGCTGAAGGTTGTGTGTAATACAAGTTTACAGATGCATGATTTCAACTTACGAGTTTGAATTGATACAGAGTGAAATTTCTGTGAACAGTGAAAGCTATAAAAACAAAATGATAACATTTCATACTTTTATTTCACAAAGAAATGTATTTTCTTTGGTGTTTCATACTGTATTCGAAGCAGAGTACATGGTGTTAAAAATCAAATAGTGTAACCACAGTAGTATCTTTGTCATCCTTGCAATTCCTTGTCAAAATGTTGTTTAATTCCTGTTTCTAGAACAAGCATCTTCTAGTGACACTTTGTATCTTTGGGATGTTAGCATTTTTTCCTTCTTGAGGCTGCCAGTTGGATCAGAGGCTTATTCCAAATGTGGTCTTTTTTGCAGTGTGAAGATTTGGCTGGTTTGTCTTGCAAAGTAGGTTATATTGTTTCTGTGCAGTGCTTGTTGCCTTGTAAAAAGTGAGCCTGCAAATATTTTTGTCAGAACTGACTCAGAAAGTTCCTTGGCAAATGCTGGAAATGTTGAAAAGAAACTGGTGATAAGTTTGACTGCAGCCTAATAGTTTTCTCTCCCGTCAAAAAGGAGGAATATATACATTTTCTGCATGTGGATTTGAGTCCTTAGGCAGATTTTCTTGCATCAGTTGCAAAGCTGAAATTCTTTTAAGAGCAGAGGTGGGGATGCAGAGGGCCCTGGGTGAGTGACAGGGTTGCTTTTCACAAGGGTTCTGCGTGCACATGATTGAATTTACGTGGGCAGGAGCAACAGCTGCTGCTGTTTCATCTGTGCTCCATCCCTTACCTGGCACGGAGTAACAGGTTTAGCAGGCTCAGAATTCCTGTTTGAAATGCAGATGGCACTTCTGACTTTGCCTGTGGAAGTTGTTTGGTTGGTGCTTTTCCTCACAGCGGTGCTAAGTAGCTGTTTCAAGGGTTTTTTCTCCTCTGCATATATTTTCTTCCTGCATTCAGCTTTGCTAAGGTGGTAAAGGCAGAATGGTAAATACGAGAAATGCAAATAAGGTAGTAAAAAACTGTGCTTAATCACTGCTTGTAAAACATTTTATAGGATATGTAAGCCCTGAGATGGAAAACAACACAAGTCAATGGTACTTGGTTTAGGAGTGGTTTGCAAGGAAGTAAAAGAGTGGAATAATTTTCATGTAGCGTTTTAAGGAAAAAAGAAAAGAAAAACAACTCACAAGGTGGAGTAGCAGTTTTTCCTACTAAAGAAATTACAGAAAATAAAAAAATGAGACACCTGGGCAGTATGATACTATTTATACAAAGTTTGTATTTTCCAGTTGACTAGCAGGAAAGATACAAATCCTCTTTATAAGCCACGAAAGCATTCCTCAGATAACAGTTTGGAAAATTAGAAAAGTAAGGAGTTGAATGGAAACCACCAAGAAAGCCTTTTCTTAAAGGGGGGTTGCATGTGCAAATGTACCGACAGTATTTCAGTTTTTTGCTGATCTCTTTAAATGTCATTAATGAAATTTTTATCTATTTATGTTTTTGCATTATAGATCAGAATATGGCTACACATCCCTGCTGTCATGCAGCACATTATACCCTTTAGGACTTACGTTATCAGGTAAATTTTTATTTTAAGAATTTTTCTTGTGGGGCTTTTTGACGGCACCTATTTCTAATTGCAGCTGATACACTTTTAATTGTACAGGTTGGTGCTCTGACTGTCATTTCAACAAGGAGGGTGAAGGTAATGTTTAGAGTTAGTTTGGGCAGCTCCTTGCATCGGATTTCAGTATCGATCAGATCAATCTTGTTAAGAACATTCTGAGTGTGACATCCAGCCCCATTCTGACATGTTGGGTCAGGTTCAATTGTACCACAGTCTCCCTCAGAGTGATACCTTCATAAAACTGTACATCGAGTTTGCGGCGAGATGCTGTAAGTAGAAGAGCAATCTGCAGTCACCGAGAATTCAGATCCTGAGTTTGAACACAGCTTCACATTCTGATGTTCGGTGTTTCCAGCTGGCAGGAACCGAAGTGCGATCAAAAGTCTACTCACACTTTTATGTAGCTAAATATATCCAGCCCCAAAGATTTCCTTTCTATCAAGCTGTCTATCATGGAAAACACTTTTAAACTGAAGTACTTGTAAGGGTATTTAATTATACAAGCAATTTGTTTTTATTGGGTTTCTCAGGACAATAGAAACATTTCAGTGAGCTGCTGATGAAATTATCTCTGTGTGTATCTGCCTGGAGGTGGAGGGGTGTGGTCACAGCTAATTCCCCTTTCAGTGGCCCAACATTAAATTTTCCTGATGCAGGCCACTGCTTTTGCATCGGTCCACAGCTCCTCCAGGGTTCTGGATTTCCTCTAACTGTAATGTTAGAAATGTGCTTACACTGGTCATAGCAAAAACTGGGCCTTCACACATTATTCTGTCTTAACTACACCAGTATAAAATAACACTCAACAAAAATAATTACATTGGCAACAAACAGATTCCCAGAACAATGAGATTGGGAATTGTTTCATATTTTAAAATGGCCTGGTTTTATTTTGACTGTAAAAATTTAAGTACTGGCTTGGCTGTCGATCTATTTTGCTGTACTATGGTTTCTACTAAAATCATACCAGCAGAGAGAAGAGTATTTTGATCTTTTATTAAAACACATGACTCTTGAGTTACAGTCCAGCCAAGTGCACTCCTTTAATGCTGATGTGCTATCTTTGAAATCTTATAAAGGTAATCATTAATCATGAGGCAGTCAAGAGAGAGCAGGCAGAGGATTTTCAAGTGCTTGTCTCCATACATATTCCATTAATGCTTGTTGGTGTTCCTGGGAATTTGGTCACGAGCCTTCCCTGTCTTCTTGCAATGTATGGAAATGAAAAAGGGCATTGAGGCATCAGCAGTTAGAGTTAGGCTGATAATAAGGAACTACTTGAGGGAGACAGAATAACATGTCCTGTAGTTTTTGTTGCTAATCCTTGCTTGTCATCCTGTAATGCTTAAAACATTTTCTATTTCATAACTCCAGTTGTAATTGGGGTCACTGGAATGTATAGAAGATTTTTTTGGGGGAGTTCTCATGTCTTCCTCTTTACCCATTAGAATATTCGCATCTGGTTTGAAATGTGATTTGTCAGCAGCTTCTTGCCATAAATAATGCCCTTGATGTCTGTTTGTAGAATTTACAGTAGGTTTACATCAATCAGGTAACATTGACACGGGATACATCTATGGAAAACCTGGTTTAGAGCAGGATGGGGATGTTCTCCCAGTTTTTATTTTTCACAGTTGAATCCTGATGGGATCTGAGGTTTCTCAGTGTTATGAAATCCAGGGCTTTTTTAGTGATGATTCGCTTATGGAGTGGGACTGAAGCTTGGAGGCCATAGAGCAAAAATAACCTCTAGTGCTGTACCTTTATGTGGGACAGAAGTGAACACAGATGCCTTCAGGGAAAGATGACTCTTGATGGATGCAGCTCACCCCACGTGGCTATCAAACTTACAGATCTTGCCTTAGCAGCTTGGGTCTCTGGGTCTCCGTCTGCTTTTACTTCAGGAAAAAGACAAAAAAAAAAAGGGGATACAATGCTGGGCACAGCAGCACAGCACCTTTTAAAGAAATCCTGCAGAGCTTCTGCTGCCCTGCAAACTAAGAGGGCTTGGAGGAGGTTTCAGTCTAGAATGAGCTCCTGGGACTCTGATTTAGTTCCAGTTGCTGCTCCTGTAGGTTCCCTGCAGGAAGTACATTTTGCAGAGCTGACCAGCATGAGCAGCAAGAGAGATCACCTGACCAGCATCTTAGCAGAACTTTTAGTCAGCTGAGGTTACCCTTTATGTTACGGTTATTTCCACAAGGAGTGGATGAAGGAAACAGCAAAGTGTGTGTACTTGTAGAGAGGAGACCACTGCTGGAATTTGCAGAGATCATGGGCACAATCCTGCTGTCATTATTGCTGCTCCTAGAAAAAGATGAATAAATGTTATCTTCTGCCTGGCCAGTGGAGCACAGACATTCACATCTTGCCTCTGAGGGGCCTGTGTTTTTAAGCAGTTTGGGAAAGAAATAAAGGATTAAATTGAAAATTACCTAAATTAAAATTTACATCTTTCAGTAAGGAAGCAAAGTGATTCTGACCTCCTCAGAAGGAAGCTCTTACTGATCCTAATACCTTAGAATTCTGCATTTAAAATTGCAAAATTCTCATTAAAAGACACTTGAAAAAGTGACTTGAGAAAGTAAGTCCTGACTTCCTGCAGTTATAAATGAGGGTGAGTTGATGATGTCTCTTTATGAACAAAGGTGTTGGTTCCATCTGTTTTGTGCGTCAAGATCAGAGATGAGAGATGCTCTTCAGGGTTCCAAATCCTGAATGTCTCAAGGGTGCAGGAGCTCTCACCAGTGGTGTTTTGAAGGCAGTTTTTCAGTGGTGAGACTGTTGACTGAAAGTGCCATGAAGAGTTCTGTCCTTTAGAAAGTGCAGCAGTAGCACTGACCAGGAGCATATTTTGTTCCACCCCTTTCTGCTCTCATCCCCTTCTCGCTGTCTCCTGCTTGAAGATGGATCTGAGACATTTTTTGCGAAGGATTCCTGTCTCTGCCCCAGTTAAGCAGAAACAGAACGTTCTGTGATGGAGCACATTGGGAGGAAATTCCAAGTGGCAGTGGCTCCTGTGTGGCTGTGGCATGGGGTGCACACAGCACTGGTATCTGCAGAGGAAGTGGAAACTCCAAACAATTCCTGATCCATGGTGCTTCCCATAGAAAATGCAGCCGAGAGAATTCAAATTACTCTCCTGTTAAAAATATTCATCTTGAGATGGATTTTATGGGAGTACCCAAACTACTCCTTGCTACTACATGTCATGAAAACCTCTTGTAATGAGCCTTGAAGGTTTTAATCACAAAAAATATTTCCATCCTCCAAAAAATCTGAAAATTTAAAGTAAAAAGAATAGATAGGTCAGAAGACAATAACCAGACACTTGAGAAGCACTGACTCATTCTGCTGGATGCCCTTTTGCAGCTGTGGTCCAAAGGAGTCAGATTAAAGGAAAAAAAGATGATTTCACAGCTGAGTAGCTGAAGTCCTGAAGCATAAGATGTGATTGTAAGCGTTACATTAGCATGGAACTGCATGTTTAAAACTGAACTCTCTCTATCCCTGAATACAGCAAAATGAAATAATTTAAGTAGGTTAAAACCGATATTTTAAAAAATTGAATGTAGATTTTATATATGAATTGATTATTTGAAGTATGCCAGGCTGGCAGGACAGGTCCTATAAACGTGGAGTATCCTTTTTGCAGATTTATGAAAAAGGTATGTTTCATTCTGGAAGTCTCATTTAGGTAAAAACTCCAGATTAAGTAGATTACACAGGTCCTGTCATATCATTCATCTCTTCTTTTAAGACTTAATGCTCATCAGACTCAAAAAGATAAAAATGTAGGAATTAAAAAAGTAATGAAGGACAGAATGGAAGCTATTATTAAGCCATTATATGAGTCAGTCACACATTCACATTTCTATACTGTCTATACAGTTCTGATCCTTCCATCCTGCAGATAATAACAGAACTACCTTGGTGGTAGGAAGTGTGACAAAGAAGGTGGCAATAAAAAATTTACGTTGAGAAGAGGAGAGACAGTCTAGGAGGGTTTTTTTTTTTGACAGGGCTTCATATCATGTATGAATGATATGAAGATAATAAGTAGGAAATGGTAATTCACAGGTTTTGAAAAACAAGGAATGGAGAATGTGCCACCCAATTGTCAGGTTGCAGATTTAAGAAGTGAAAGGAGTTTGTTTTTCACACCAGCATAATTGTCAAACTGACTGGCACAGGTTAATGAGAAAGCCAAAAGTATAAATAGAAAGAGATAAATGAATTCACAGTAGTAGATAGGTTCATCCATTTTTTTTTATACGTGGGGTAAATCTTTAATCCGCTTTTAGAGTGGCTATTTTGGGTTAAATAGACCTTTTGCCTCCACTGTTCTTACATGAGGCAATGCAGCAAATTTACAGGTAGTCAGTGTAGGGAAAGATGTTAATTGCCAAGTGCTCGGTAAAGATTTCCTTTTTGTTAATAATAATGTTATACCTCTAAAAACATAAAATGTTACTGATGCAGACAGGTTTAGGCCATTGCGTCTTTCCACAATAAAAAAGGAGGTGTGGCCTACTCTGCAAGTTTCTGTGGTTTTAATCTTTCTAGTAAAGATATGATCATGTTTGATTTATGACCAGTGTAGCAGTGCCAATAAATTTTCTAGTGTTGGCTGCAGTTACACTTCTAAAGAGAAGTTTGCCATCTTCTGCTTTTTTACTGGTTAGTACAACAGTTGTGTCAAATACCTGGGCTGAGTGAGTGGTGACAAGTGCTCTGTTCTCTGTAGCTTTCGTTAGGGCCTTGGCAAAACAGAAGGTTTTGTTAAAGTACTTCTGTAGCTATGAAAATGCACCTACACCACAGTTTCACTTACTATAACTTGCAGTTTTTTTAACAACACACTCTCAATACTGTAATACAGAAAATATGACACAAGCCTGATTCAGGTTAAAAATGTGGGTAAATGAAAGTAGGTTTAGACTGATAATATTGCAGTAAAAAAAGAAATGTTCTGTTTTATAAACTAGATTCATGTAGTAACTTCACCAAACTTTGTAGTATGAGGAAGATTTCAGGTCCAAGTCCTGTTACAGAAATTGAGTGAAGCCAGCAAAGCGCCCTTGCTTTGTTTATGTGGGTGTGTCCATCCCCCTGCTCAGTGCATGCAAACACTCATCTGTCCTTTGTAAAATGAGAGAGTTCATATGATGTGTTTGAACATGCCTGAGATCTTCAGAAATGCTTCACCAAACTACTGACTCTGACTTGATGTGCATTATGGACATGGGAAAGCTCTGGGAGCAAGGGCTGATAGGAATTTGCATACAAAAATGGGGAGAGAAATTGGTCTGATATTGCTGAGAGTCATAGAATCATTAAGGTTGGAAAACACCCCTGAGTCCAGCCTTTAACCCAGCACTGCCATGTTCACCACTAAACCATGTCTCCAAGTGCCACTTCGGCCCTTTTCTTGAACATTTCCAGAGACAGCAACTCCAAAATCCCACAACCCTGTACCTGCTTTTTTGTGATTGGGTGTGGGAGCTTAATTATGGCCTTGGTTCTTTCATTCACTGCCTCCCCCATAAAATAAATCCTCAATATTTGATTTGCTGTTGGCACAGCTGGGCAGAGATGCAGGATGTCCCTTTGTCACTAGGGCAGGACGTACATGGATGGTGGCTGGAACACAAGCGCTGTCATCACTATTTGCTGATGACAAATCACCTCATTTGCTCATCACAAATAATTATGTTTGGTAACACAGACCAGGACATTTTTCCCTCAGAGTGTAACTGCTCTCACCTGTCTGTAGGTTAAAGGCAGGTCACTGGGCCTGCTTTGCTGCTGGACTTTTTAAATGAATGTTCCCTTTCCATCCCTACTTTGCTTCTGTTTAGAACCCGTAGCACAAAAGTAGCACTTTCTTGCCAGGATTTGATTTCCAGTGCTCCACATGAGAAGACAAATTTCACAACTAAGAACAGGGAAGGATCTGATTGCCTTAGCCTGGAATGTTCCTTCTTTTGTTCTCCTGTGATTCCTGTCATACATCTCCAGACTCTGGGATTATTTGCACTGAAGTCTCTTTTCTCTGTTTGACAGTGTTAAGTATCATTTAAGTGTGTTTATTTTAAGGCCTCTACACAAGAGCTGTGAAAAAGAACCATAATCTAAATAAGAATCTGGGCCTGTAGTTTTGCTTTTGAAAAAAAATTTACTGATGTTTATGTGATGTAAATGCAAAGGAATGGTGCATAAATCTGGTTAAGTGTAGTTTAATATCTCGTGTGTTTTTTAAAAGATTCATCCATCTATTTGGCCAGTCTCCAAGGACGGATCCAGGCTGAGGTTGTCAAACACATGGATTTTTAACGCATTTCTGTGTAGTTAAATCTAGTTTGGATGTAGCTGAAACTTCAAAACGCTGAAGTACAGCAGAAAAAATTAATTATGCTAACTTCATATGCATGCACCTTTCAGTGTGCCGTCTTTAATGGCATCAAAATAAGCTCAGGAAAGCTTGTTTCTAAACGTTTTTCTGTTCAGAAGAAATTCTCAGTTGTGTTGGTGTTCTGTATGTGAACTTTACGGGAATTTCACTCCAGATTCTCTCTGTGTTGGTCTTGTAGTTGCTTAGGTAAGACTGAGGTTCCACCAGGTTCTGTAAATTAGTTTTTATAAGTAATTATTTCTTATGCCTTCCATTTGCAGAGAATACTGTGCAGGATTAGATGAGCCTTCATCTAAGATGACTGCAAGAGAAAAGACTTAACTTGTTTGAAATCCTTTAGCAGTTTATTTACTTTGTAAAAAATTTTACATATTTCTGGTTTTCCTTGGTGTTTTTCTTTCATTGTTGCCGACTTCCGATAGTGGTATTTTAAGGCTGAATATTCTTAGAGCTATTGGTCGTACGTCTTGGCTAGAATCAAGATGGTGCTCCAGGAACATTCTAGTTTGAATCATACCCTTTTTGTTTTTCTTCCTTTTGTAATTTCTTCCAGGTATTTATGTAAACTGTCAGACCAGGAGTTGCGGCAGAGTGCGGCCCGGAACATGGCAGATTTAATGTGGAGCACAGTGAAAGAACCCTTGGATACAGCCTTGTGTTTTGATAAAGAAAGTCTTGATCTTGCATTCAAATACTTCATGTCACCAACTCTAACAATGAGATTGGCTGGGCTGAGCCAAATAACAGTAAGAACTTTTAAAAAATATCAATTACAGTTAGCAAAAAGTGTTTCTTGTCGCAATTTACGATTTACAGGCTTGTTTGGAGGGCGTTTTTTAATGTGTGAACGCAGCAGGATCCTCTTACATGCAGCCTTAGGAAATTATAGTCATGATGGTGAGTGTAGGGTTTGCTGAGAGCTGAGTCCAAGTGGTGGCTGTGTTCTGCACCATATGGAACTGGCTCACGTTACCTGAACAATTCACATGCTAAACAACACGCTTAGAACCATGGTTTGTGACAGCTGTGTTGAAATGAAGTCCCTTACCACGGCAATATTTGTTGTTTGGAAAGGCTTTCAATCTCTTTGCATTTTTACCTTTGCAGCATCTTGACTCTGCTGCAATTAGCTGCTGTTTTGTATTGCACAAACCTCATTTTCTGTTTGTTAGTACAGTCTGTTTCTCGAGAGAGAGCATTTCTGCATTAATTAGCAGAAGTCTGAATTGAAGAGGTAAATATCAACAGCATTCAATAGAAAACAATTAAACCAAAAAAAATCCCCATCTTTCCCTTTCCCATGGAAATACTGCACATTGCACCAGGCAAGAGACACTGGGCATTCTTGATTTGTCATGGCTTCCTACAGCCATTAACGGTCCCACAGGAGGGCAAAAGTGAAGTTTTTTATCCATCTGAGCCTTTTCAGTTTTGTGTTTTCTAAACATATTTGGCCTTCTCCCTTCTAACTGATGATGTGGAATCACTGAGGGACTGTCACTGAATACAAGTTTACTTAAACTTGATTTTGTTTCTCACTATAGTTAGAGATAGAAGTACTTTCAGTTGAATAAAGGGCAATTTAAAGAGATCTGTAAGTACTTTTAATCAGATTATTGCTGGCTTTTAACCAAAGTAAACATTTATTTACATACAGGTAAATTACTAGGTTGTGAAAAAAGGCTGTGGGCTACATCCACGCAGTATAATTGATCTTAAAATATATTTCCACTTTTACATAGTTTCAATTGCATTAGATTTTTAGATTAGATTTTTACAAAGGATTTAGAATCCTTTCCTTTGGTTTTATACAATGCTCCTTGTTCAACTACCAGTGTATGTCTTTTTGTGTATCCTTGCCAAAACAAAGTCCGAAAATAAGAATACATCAACTGCTTTATTTATTCAGGCATTTAGCTCACTTAAGGGAGTGTGAAGTTGTGTTAAGTAGTTACATGTTTTCACCTGTTGTGATTGATAAATACTGCTGTAAAAATGAGAGTTTTTAAATAACAAACATGTATTACCAGAAGAAAAATTTTGCAGTATTTTTAGATGAAAGCCAATAGTTTTCAGCTTGTAAAAATGGAATATTGTGTGCTACTAAGTTACTGAGTCTGTCTCTTTTATGTGAGTAGTCTTTAAAACTGCTCTGGAACACTGCGACAATTTATTCCTCTTTCTCATTCAAGTCATGGAAAGTTTTATTTTTGTTGTTACCTTGTTTCTCTTCCATTTCACCTCTCAGTAACCTGTTGAGGTGGTTCAGCTCCAAAATACCTTCTCTCTCTACTATTGCCTCACAAATAGGACTTTCTTTTCCTGTCCTTTGGTGCCTGGCTCTGGAGATGAGACCCGGGAGATGCTTTTTAGTGCTCAGCGTTCCTTGCTGAAGCCTTTCTCCCTTTGTGTCCTTCATAACTGCCCTGCCACATTTGTGCTGCATCAGTTGAGTGTCTGGGCACAGGTGCCTTTAGTTTCTGACCATGTTTTGTAGATAGTAAAAAATGAAAAAGGGTTTTATTCCCTCTGGCATTCAAGGAAACAAAACTTGAAGTGAAAAACCTGTTAGGAGCTGAGGGAGAGCAAGGTGTTTCAACCCTGTCCCACATGTGCTTTGTCTTGTGCTGCTGTGTCAGAACTCTGAGCTTTTAGTTGAAGTTATTGTAAAAATTGTTTGCAAATCCCAACATGAAAAAGAACATATTTTTCAGAATTGCTTTGGAGAAGGATTTAGTGTTGGAAGTGTTGCTCAATGGTGACCCTGGATTTAAAATTGGTGGTAGGAACAGTTCAAGACTCTGTCACTCTTTGAGCCCTTTCAAAACATTTTCATATGGAGGTGAATCTTCAGAAAAGTCAGTGAGCTTCCACTGCTTTATGTGACCCAGTTCTAACTGGGCACAACAGCCTTTTCCTGAAGTTCTTGTCATCTGTTTTTCCACACCTAAATATGTTTCATTTGAAATTCTCTATTAGTAACCAATCTATTAATAATTGTGTAGTCAGGCTCTCATGTCTCACCAATTTCAATGCATATTTTCCATTTTGTTTCTCCAAAACCACTTTTGCCCCCTGAAAATCGTTGAGATTAGACACAAATAAGTCTGTGTGTAAAGATTTGAGAAGATTAGTGAATTCACCTGAATTGTAGAGTGCATGTACTAGATTTGTTTCAAGAAAGGAGTAAATATTTTGATGAAGTTACGCAACAAGTATAATTTTAACTTCAAAAAATCAGATTACTGTGCCTTTAAATTTTTTTTTTCAAAAATAAGATGCCAAATAAGTTCTATTGCATAATTTAGAATCTTTAAAAAGATGTTATGTACATGCAAAGAATTGGATACAGAGCCATCACTATGTCTGGAAGGTGATGCTGAGGGAAGAAGTGGAAAAGAGATGTAAAACTTCTAACAGGCTTTTTTTTCCTCTGTAATGTCTTAAATTTATCAGTTCAGACGTGTTTGAAAGTTTCATTTCATGTAAAAATACCTGATTTTCATTCTCTAATTTTGTCTAAACAACTTACTGAAAAACATATAAAGTCTTATAAAAATTTGTTTAATGTCACTAATACTATTTTGAAATACAAGAAAACTACCTCACCAAATATTTGGATAAAATTGTAATTTTTTTCTTCCTTTTTCTAACCATAGAATCAACTTCATACCTTCAATGATGTGTGTAATAATGAGTCATTAGTTTCAGACACAGAAACGTAAGTAGGAACCTTATTCTGAATACTTCAAGTGTTTCCTATGCTTGCAGTTCTTCTCTGTTGTTGCTATGGTTTATACACAGTGGGGGAGCAGTGATAATCTGAGACATTGATTAGAAATATTCTAATCAGGGGGTTAATAAATGGTTTTAAATGGTGACTATAAAATATTTCTAAATGTTTCTGGATTTTTTTTTTTTTTGTATTAAAGTGTAGAGTCAAGGTAAGCTTTAGAAAAATGTAGATCCTGAAGTAATAAATACCTATAATGGGCTATTATTTCCATTGTGATATATAATAAGAACCAGCTAATTCATATCCATTTCATACAATTTTTACCATCTTCTCATTTCTCTGGATTATTTATTTAACCAAGACTTGTCTTGCCATCACTGGCTCCCAGCCTTGTTATTAGTTTTCTACTGAGTTTGTGAGGCAGTGCTTTTGGGTTTTTTTTTCAAAGCCATTATTTGTATAATTTGGGTGTGTTGAACAATTTTAAAAGGACTCACATAAATCTTCAAGAAGATTGACCTGTGGGATTGTATTTCAGCCAGGAAATGTTCATTTCTGTAATAACTCAACTTAATGTTATAACTGTCAAGAATTTAAATTAAAAATACATATTTTGATATTTGAAATAATTGTTCTTGTGAAATAACAGGCAAAGTGTTTAAATTATAGAATTTTACTCATACTATACTTTTAAAGTTTCTCTTGGGGGGTGATGTACTCTGTTTATCTTGGGGGCCACTGACACACTCTCCAGTACCTTTTGCTCATTAATGGGAAGTCTGTCGCAGCAGCAGTATCTTGCTTTTGTCTGGATACTTTAATTACAAATAGTTCTATTTGTAGTGAAATCTGGCTGCAGTCATGACCACAGTTCCGTAGATTTCATGTAAAAAGCACCATAGATATTTGAAGAGAAATTTGTGGGAGTATGTTGGTATTTTAAAAGAGAGAATCAAAATCTAAGGCACTTTTGCTTTCGTGAAGATGTGGAAATACCCTGGGAATAAGAATTAAATAGTAAATACTCCAGGAGGGAACATGTTGGGAATGTGAGGTCGGCTGGGGTGTTTCCTACACGGCACTGCCAGTTCATGGGTGAGTTGTTACACTGGGACTGACAAACCTCAGCTTTATCCTGTTCTTCTCCTTCCCTCGCACTGATAATATGAAACAGAGGTAGTTTTTAGGTCATGGTAACAGTAACAAGTGATTGTGCCACTTAAACCTGATACAAAGCTGTTTGATTTTCTGTGTCATATGTAAAAAAGAAAAGTTATCAATGTGGAAAAAGAGAAGAGTGGTTAAATTTCCCTGCAGAAGAGCAGATGTACTCTGCAAGAGCATCAGAGTTATTTTAAAGCTGAAGGAAATTGTCAAATTCTCCTTTGGGATATTACTTTCTTGGCAGGGGCATCTGTAAACAGGCTGTCATTTGAAAGGAATGCAGCACGAACAGAAAACCTTCTTTTCCACTTTTGTAGTATGTGATTTTTTTAAAAAATCAGCATTACAGTTGTTCTGGAGTTTCACCTGAAAGGTGGTTGCAAATCAGTATCAAGTATTGCTGCTCATCTTCAGATATCTTTTGGAATCACTGATGTCTTCCAGCCAAATAATCAGAAAGGGCTGGAGCAGGAGGATGGGGAAAATGTCTCAATTCTCCAGTTTGTTCAGTACAAAGCTTCCCTCTCATTACAGACTCTGCTCATGAGAAATTTTTGGATGAAAAGGCACTTAGGGAGTTGGCAGTGACTGAATGAGCAGCAAAAGGAAAGCTTTTCATTCCTGTGTTCTTTCCTTAGTGGAGAAAGGAAGTCTGAAGTTTTATTTTGTACCTTTGTAGCCTCTGCAGATCTGCCAAAAGAAGATGTTCTGCATTATGTCTGGTCATCCCCATTATATGCTTTGACTTTTCCAGATGCATTTGGAACTGTCAACCTTTGGGATTTCTCCTTCTGTATCTTGATAAGGTGGGTTTGCGGGAGGTATCTTAAAAAAAAAAACAGCTTTCAGTTAGTCCTAGCTCTTCCTTGCTCAGAATTGATATCAGGATTTTTTAGCAAATATTTTCCAACGGTAGCTTCCCACTTTTATCCTCCTCACTGCAGTTTTTCCATGGTAAGACAAGCTCTAAAGCATCTTCTGTCTAGGAAAACGCTGGATGTCACAAATTGCACTTGAAAGCAGCAGAAAGCTGAGACACACGGATCTGTTCTGTAGCTATCTGTGTGTCTTTTGAGATTTCATTTCCCTCCCTTCTCAAAGGTTGAGGCTTTGTGGTGACTGAGGATGGGCGTGGTCCAGATGTGGGCAATGTCTCTGCCACTCAACTGCATCATATCCCTCAGAGATGGACTTTTAATTGAGCTGTTCCTGGCTCTAAAGACAGAATCAGATTCTTTGCAATCTGAGGTACTGAGGAGTGTGAAATCTACTGAAGCTAAAAATAATGAGACTGAACAGAAGAGTCTCCAAGTCTTTGAATAAGTGATTCCTGCAACTGTTTCGCTGATGTCACAGTGAAAAATGACGATGCTTTTCAGGAAGTGAGAGATACTTGGTTTGTTTTTTTTTTTTTTGGTGTTACTTGGACCACAAGAGGAAAACGTGTTGTTTTTTTCTTTAGTGAGGATACTGTCAGCTTCTGGAAATAACATGTGTAAAGAGAGATTTTGTTTTACTCTTCTCTTGGCAGGCAGCCAAGTATTCGGGTTTCAGGTTCCAGGTTGACACTGAGACAACTTCCTGACTCATTTAAAAACCTTGATTACCCTCACTTAAAAAGCTTTCTGCAGATCACTTTCAGGTGTCCAGAATTCCTTTCACCTGTGAACAGAAAGAACTGGATTGTTTCTTCTCCTTTCTTTCCCTCTCTTTCCTTATTTATTGAGATACTCAACTGCAAGTTCTGTGTTGCTTTTTCCCTTCACTGCAATTTCTTACCTTATGTTGACTCTTGCTTTCTCAATTTTTATTTAAGCTTACCGACTTCAGTTTCTGGCAGCTTTATTTAAACACCTCTTCTCCTCTCTCTCAACCAAATTTCAGAGATCTTTTCAGATTTTCTTTGGGGGGGAAAAAGAAAAGTGCATTTTTTCACTCAGCTCACTAATGTTTCTTTCTTGTGGCCCACACAGTAGTTAAACAAATATTCCAGATGATGTCAGAGTGGCGGTTTCAGAGCCTACAGAGCATCAAAGAGGAAAATTTGTGCTCAGAAGCAAAAACATGTGCTTGAATGGGTGTTGGGAAGGTGCCTTCTGTATCCTCTTCGCATTTCTGATCCTAAATAGTTGAGAGCAGGGTTTCACATCTGTTGTGTTGTAGATCCTATTTCAGTGATGTTGTCAAGAGGTGTTAGCGTTCCTCCCTTGCAAGCTGCCAGTTACAGAGCTGCAGTTTTTCGTTGGAGCTTTTATATTCTGTTTCTCAGTGATGTTGAGGACTCAGTGTTGTATTTCATCCAGCTCTGAGCTGGTGTGTTTTTGTTGCTTCATGGGGAATTGACTGGTTGAATAAATAAGGTTTCCTTTGAGGGGGGGTTACTTTGCTGTGGGATTTGTTCCTGGATTTGGGTCATCATGTGGGTACCAAGTATTGCACCACAGCTTTAGATTAAAATGTTTTTAGGACTTTAACCCAGTCCTTTCATAGAGAGGTGTTCTTTGACTTACCAGGAAAATGCATAAACTGGAGGATATGAACAAAACTCAGGCTCTGCTCCCCCTCTTTGTAAGTGCAGTTCCAAACATCAGGTTATATCACCAACTGCACAGCTCCCACTCTCTTCCTTGCACTCTCATGGAATGCCTGGGGAAACTTATGTCAAAAATGCTTGAATTTCATTTCCTGGAAGTAAACCAGTTATTTTTGACAGACATGAATTATCAGTGAGTTTACATGAAAAGTTCTAGGGAGAAATGGATTAAGTGTTGTGTACATTTCCAGTGTGAGAGAGACAATTAAACCAGAGTAGCTGCTACCTACCTTTGCCTTTTTATTCTCTTCTCCTCCCTCAGCCACAACACAGACCCCCAGAGAGTATCAAGTTCTTTAAATGACTTTTCCTATTGCTATCCAATTATTAAATCCATGAAAAACAGCTAATATGTGTTACTGCCAAGGTGAATTCTCTTACTCCTAAGGTCTGTCTGAGTTGGATATCTAATTTGTAAAACCATTCCTTGTGCTGCTGCTTTCATGTGAGAGGGAAAAGCACATCTGTGCTTTGATCATAACACATGATTTTTACTCTTGCCATTTCCTTTAATACAAAAGAGTAATTTTTTTCAAGAAAACCTTTCCTGAAGTGGAAGTGTTCAGAAAGAAGTCAGACATCCTTCATTTGCACTGAAATCAGCTTTTTTTGATGAATCCTTGAATCTGATAGTGTAAATATATTCCTTAGTAAATCAGAGAGCAAAATACTTTGTGGGAGTAATAACTTGATCATTTTAAAAGGTAGTGATTGCTATGCTTTCAGCCCTCAGTTTCTGGGAGGAACAGTTCTCTCTGGGAAGCACAAGGGCTTCATTCTGCTTTGCACAAGGATCCTCTTGTTTTTGGTCCTCCTCAACAAATCCATATCAAATGAACATTTGATGTACCTTCAGAAATCTGAGATGTCATTTTACCACAGTTGAGCTCACCAGAAGGATAAAGAGTTTGTTACTGCTGAGAATACATCCATTAAAAAAGGCATTCCTTCAAAAAATTATCTGTGGTTTTTCAGAAGAAACATGGTGTGAATTAGAGACAGAACTGCCATGGTAATTTAATAAAATGTGAGGGAACTCACTCCAGAGGAGAGCTTTTGTTCTTTCCTTTGGAGTGGTTAAAATGCAACATATGACTGCTTACAAAGCCTAATGGATATTGTGCCATGAGCAGGAGTGTTTGGATAAAGAGACCCCATGAGGAATATGTCCTTTCGTACTGGCATTGCCTAGTGAGCCTGGCAGTGTTTGTTTATCCAGGATTCCTTCTGAAAGCTACACCTTGAAAAATTCAGATCCAGGAAGAAAGGAAAGGTCTTTCTTCAGACTTTGGTAGACAGAAATCCAAGCCCTGGTAGAGTCAGAAATGTGCATGTGCCAAAGTTTGGGTTGGGTGGGCATCTTCTGGATATTGGGGATAGTTGGGTTTTGGTTTGGTTTTGAAATGAGGCTGTGGGAAGTTAAGGACATCTTGGATTCATGGAACAGATGTAGCTTATCTTTTCAATCCCTCTTTGAGCAGATCCCCTGTCAAACTGACTTTACAGTGTGAGAACTAATTTATTGATAAGCTGTAAATGATAACTGTTGGCAAACTTTTGTACCTTGCGAGCCAGTTATTACTTAAATGACTTAAATTACAGGACATTATCTTTGAACAATGTGAGAATATTTGATTCCCCATGTCCTGGAATTAGAAGAGAACAATATGGAAATGATGTGGGGTAACAGGAACTTTGCTCCTTGAGTTCAACCACAAGGATCAGGCAGTTCAAAACAATCGAAGCACTGGCAGCGTGCCCCTGAATAGTGAATCCTGTTTGGAAAACCTGCATTGGCAATCTCTTTTTACCTAAAGAATCCTGTTTCCTTCTTGAGCATGATAAAGATTCGGCAGTCCTGGATTTTAATAGTAACCATAAATGTGACATGGAGAGAAGTGGTAAAAATAACTCTTCCTCAAGTCCTCTATGACACCCCTCCCTCCATCCTCTCCTCCCTGTGAAACAGAGCACTGTTATTCCAGGGCCTTTTAAACCAAAGGCTGGGCTTTAAATACTCTGATGTCCTGTAATTGCTTCTGGTGCCAAAATGGGGGTAAACAAACGTTTGCTTGAAGAGAAGGAATAAAAAGGAGCTTATGCACTGCTTTCCAGACAGGGCAGTGCTTTCTGGAAGTTCAACTTTTGTTTTGGAAAATTCAGTTTCCTTATCCTGGTCAGTTTGAATATTTGCTTATGGAATGGCAGTGGGTAAATTCCCTGTGGTTATGGATGAAGCAGCATGAGGATTTGGAAGTATCTGTGTGCTGCACGTGCGTAAGTATGACCATGGCAAACATGGTTTGGGAGAGTTGCCATTTGTGTAAGAGAATCTAAAACTATGTACATGGCTTCTTTAGAAAATAATTTCTGTCACTCCCACCTTTAGCTACATTTCAGTACTTTGGAATTTCATTATAAACTTGGATTAAATAGCAGTGTCAAAATCTTACCTGTGAGGTCTTTGGAATTGTTTGCACGTGGTCTGTTGAGCATTAACTAATAAAATTAGTAGAATGGTTGGTTATGTTTGCTGATGATCCAGAGGGGAAATGTTGATATTTGGCCTTAGTCTTCCAGTTAAAGAAAAGAAATATGGAAATCATTTGCTTCCTGCTTGGAAAAATGAACATTGACTATGGTTTCTGTTCAGAAGGTTTTTGTGCCCTCACTACAACTGCAGATATCAACTTGCAGGATGTGCTATGCTAGGGAAGAGCACAGAGTAAATATTACAGGGAGATAATTTTATATTTCCACTCTTATTTCATCTCCAGGTCAATTGCAAAAGAACTTGCAGACTGGCTTATCAGCAACAATGTAGTTGAGCACATTTTTGGACCAAATTTACATATTGAGGTTTGTATTTAATTACTGTTAATTTGGTATAAACATGGAGCATTAACTTGTTGTTCTAGTAAATCTTTCCTCATTATGTTCTCACTTTGCAGATCATCAAACAGTGCCAAGTGATTCTGAATTTTCTTGCAGCTGAAGGGAGACTTAGTACTCAACATATAGACTGTATTTGGGCTGCAGCACAGGTATATATCAAATTTTTGTAATTGCAGGAGTGATAAAAGGAAAACAATATAAAATAAGTTGATTTTGTTTCACATTCCTAAAGTTGAGTTTTTTGCGTTTTCTTGGCTGCCTGAGGATTTTGCTGACCAAAATGTCAAGTTAGGTAACTGCCACAGTTACTAGGTTATTTATTAGATGCAAAAAATCACCCTGGCTACTTTTTTTTAAAGGAAAAAAATGAAGTTGTATAGCAAGGACAGTGTTTTCACCAAGAATGGGGATGAAGGTTGGAGGGTAGTTGCAATATTTTTACTATTGTGCAAAATTGCCTTGCTCCTGTGTATTGTAGCTTCCATTTCTGGTACTCCTGGTGGGAACAATCAGGTGAAAATTGTGGCAGTGAAGTTTACAGCTGTGCTCCTCTGCTGGTGTTAAAATCTATAGAAGGCACTGAAATTTTATTTTTTGCTTGCTAAGGCTGGAAACTCTGATAGGCTTTTTGCCTTCAGGAAGATTTATTTGTGTGCTACTTTTAATGGACCACTGTGCTTGTTATTTTAGGTTGTGACATTTTTTATTTAGGGGTTTGAATACAATAGGTCTGAGCAGGCCTAGGGAACACACTGTTACACAGGGTAGAATTTAAAGAGGGTTTTTAATGTGTTCAATATTTCTTTGTAATTTCTTTCAATCAAGTAGTACTGAATGCACATTCTGAAACCAGTGTGGTCCATTGTCATTAAAACATGCAGCTGGAATGTTAGTAAATGCTCATTGGAACAGCATTTGCTCCAACATTTTTCTGTATTAGAGTAATTAATAATTACTTATTTCACACTACATTTTTAGAACAATATTTTCACTTCCTTGATGTTTCCACACAGCATCTCACACAGTGTTAGACCTCTGGATTTTTTAATACATTTTATACTGCTTTAAGAATAATATAATTACCCAATATTGATAATCCTTTTACAGTTTAAGTGTTCATTTTGGCAGAGTGACATTTTCAAAATATATTTGATATCAGAATTAAGTACATCCTGATTACTACCTGTCAAAGGCTTAAACCTCCAATGTTGTTTAGAAGCCCGACACCTTTAGACTAAAAGAATAGAAGACCTTAAAGTGTATTTTCCACTTTTTAAATGTACTTTTAGACAAAAACTCATCTTCCCTAAGTTGAAGTTATCTCAAGATGTCTAAATGCTTCCTTGTATAGAACCCACGTGATTTCACTCTGCTGTGAATCCTGTGAAAGTTGGACTGTACTATCCTGTACATAGTAAATTGCTGACACAGATATTTTCATGCCAGGAAGGCAAAATTAAATAAATGAAGAATTAAAAAAACCTCTTCTGAGGTGCATGTGTGGTAACCAATGTAAGAATTTTTTTCCAGAAGTTTCCTGTAACCATTATTTTATTTTTTGAATAACAACATCTTAACAAACATAATGAAACTCTTTTAAGTGACTCTGAAAAGCGGCATTTACCCAAAGAGGAATCATCCAGGAGCCCTGGTACTTTAATGTGGAAATAGAGTAGTTAGCTGAACACACTGCCGTGTTTTTTGACATCCATTACTGGAAAGACAAAAGAATTCTTTATAATCCTCACACAGTTCACACAGTCTCTTCCTGAGTAGTCTTCCTTTGTATTTACCACTGCTAATAAGGTAATCATTGCAAATACTGCTTCCCTCAAGATTTACCGTATAAACGAATATTTTAGAAGTTGTATTTAAGTTCAAACACAAACTTCCAGTTCTTCTTTTCACCTCATCTCTCAGAACTAGAAGGAAGGAACTGTTACATTTGATTGGTACATTTGCAGACTTTACAGTGTCAAAATAACTTTAGTCAGAATTGCAAATCTGCTGGAGTTTGGAATCATTCAATAACTGCTTCCTGAGAATTTGTACAAATATGTTTATTTGCTGCAATATTTGATTGATTTGTTTATTTTGCTGTTCCTGTTACTTTCTCTGTCTGTACCTTGTAGCTGAAGCATTGCAGTCGTTACATACACGACTTGTTTCCTTCTTTGATCAAAAACTTGGACCCTGTCCCGCTTAGACACCTTCTTAACCTTGTCTCAACTCTTCATCCCAGTGCTCACACTGAACAGGTAAAGACAAGGCCAACAGAACCGCTGTCATGAGAAAAGCAAGTAAATGAGACTGTTAAACAACAATTATGGATTTGTCTTCCTGAAGGAATGCAATAAAAGGAATATTCACTAATGCAGAAAGGGAGAACTCTATGAGTAAAGTTGTCATGTTTCTTCAAGTACACCTTTTCTGGCTTTTGAAGTCTAATCTTTAGAGATTTTCAAAGACTTCATAACCACTGACAGAGGATTTTAACTTCCTGTCTGAAGTTAGAATGTGTTTCACACAACATTAGTTAGTTGATTTGTTTATTTTGATGAGTTTATTTTGGTGAGCTGTAATATTGGCATAGAGAAAGATGAACAGTGGATCTTTATATCCAAAACCTGCTGCTTAATGGTACTTTTCCCTGGTTTTCTTTCCAGACCTTGTATTTGGCATCCATGCTGATAAAAGCCCTGTGGAATAATGCACTGGCAGCTAAGGCTCAGCTGTCAAAGCAAAGCTCCTTTGCATCTTTACTGAGTACCAACCTGCCCATGGGAAACAAAAAAGGTGCGTGGTTTTCCGGTAGATCTGGGAGTTAAATTTGGAATTTTCATAGTCTCCTTGTTGAGTTTGGACAAAAAGCAGGTATAGAACTTTCTCCTTTAAGTATTTTTCAAAAGTGTCATGCTGGCATATTTTTCCAGCAGAACTTGAGGCTGTAGATGAAAGCATTAAAAGTCTGTGAGTGCATTTGGAAAGCTTTGTGTTTCAGATCCATTCTGTTTGTATAGCTAAAGTAGTCTGTGTTTTTCTTTCTTCTTTTCTTCTTAATTCAGAAGATGATCCCTAACTCATCAGTTAACTATTCTTTTTCTACTGCACATCTGTAACATAATAGCTACATAAAATCTTACAAAAGCTTACCTGCTTTTTACCTAGTTTTTGGTATTGCATGCTGTTTCTGATTTGGTTGTTTTGTTTTTTACTTGACTGTGTCTTTCCCCACAGTCATTACTAAAGGTGCTGCCAAGCCATTTTACTGTAGCTTCCCTTTCTCTTCCTACTGCTGGTTTTTGTGAATTATGGACAACTATATGCTGACAAAACGATTTTTAGTCACTTATTTTTCCATCCTGCTTTTTTCCTTCAGAAGAAGAGGAGCTCAGAAGAGCAGCCCCTTCCCCTTGTAAGTATCGTTTTAGTTGTACACCACAATTTGATACCACAGTGCTTTTGAATTTGAGCAGGATTAGAGTAAATTTGAAGTTCTGTTTTTATGAGAAGTCAAATGAAATGATATTTTGAGTAGAACCTAGGAAATTTGTGTAACTGTGGCAAGAAGAGACATCGAAATACAAACTTTGTAGTAAAATGCTCAGTGTTCTAAATGAAATTATTAGTGTTTCGGTACACAGATTGTTTGAGTTATATATCCCTGTTTGCTGGAAGAATGCTCAACATTTGAGGCAGATTTATGCAATGCTGTTACATTCCAGTAATTACCTGTCACAGAGTAACTGGGAAATGTGGTTTTGAATTAGGGTCACCAGCAGCAAGCCCTCAAAGTAGTGACAACAGTGACACCCATCAGAGTGGAGGCAGTGACATTGAAATGGAGGAGCAGCTGATTAACAGAACAAAACATGTCCAGCAGCGACTTTCGGACACAGAGGTATGAGTGAGAGTCTGAGTCTGGGAATTCTGTTACTGAGTTGCCTGTTATTAGCTATTAAATGATTTTTTAATCTGTACTTGTTTCAAAACCACTTCAGACAAATGTATTCCTGCATTTAAATTGTGTTTCAGTTAGGTTAATCTCTTAGTAAGGGACTGCCAGACGTCGTTTCTGTGTCACACTGTGACTCTTAGCACGTGCAAAGTCTGCACATACACCCTGTTAGCAACAAGGTAATGCAAAAAATCAATTATTAAATATGAATCTTGCTCAGAGCATTTTGTCATCAGCAACCAAATTGAGAAAGAATGAATTGAAACTTGTAGATGTGACACATTTCCTCCTAAAGGAAGAATGATGTTTGAATGGTGATGATGATGATATTAATTATGTATTTCCAGTGGTCCTTTATTTTCCCACCAATCTTAAAAAACCCCGAAATAATTTCAGGAATCCATGCAAGGAAGCTCTGATGAGACAGCCAACAGTGGTGAGGATGGCAGCAGTGGGCCTGGGAGCAGCAGTGGCCACAGTGATGGATCCAGCAACGAGGCCAACTCTAGTCACGCCAGCCAGTCTGCCGGCAGCCCTGGCAGCGAGGTGCAGTCGGAAGACATCGCAGATATTGAGGCTCTCAAAGAGGAGGAGGATGAAGAGGAAGAAGACAGGAGTCACAACCCCCAGAAAAGCAGTAGGAGCACAGATCTACGAGGCAGAAAACTGGAATCACAAGCGGGCATTTGTCTGGGAGATGCCCAGGGGGCGCCGGAGAGGAGCGGCGCCAGTAACGGGGCGGGCAAGGACCATGTTTTTAACACGGACGCGGTGCCGCCGGTGGACAATCGCATCCGTATGCTCGATGCTTGTTCTCATGCTGAGGATGCAGAGCACGACATGACAGGGGAAATGAGCACTGCTCACATTTCACAAGGCTCTCAAGATTCTTGTATAACTCACACAGGGGACTTCCTCGGGGAAACTATTGGGAATGAATTATTTAACTGTCGACAGTTCATTGGGCCACAGCACCACCACCACCATCACCACCACCACCATCACCATGATGGGTAGGTAGCTTGGCATTTCTTCTGGCTCCTTCCATAACAGAAATAAAAGTGGTAGCAGAATCCTCCATTTGGGCAGAAATTGGTGTATGGACATTTTGCTGTAGCTCAGGATAATTCTTGTCTTGCAGAAATGACATCATTTATCACAGACATTTATCATGCTATCACAGACAGTTACACAGAAATCTGATTTGTTAACATCTGATTAAAGGTTTCATTTAAGTTTTGCTGTTGAATAAATAAGACAGCATTTAAGAAAATGTTAAGAATGTTTTGGAAAATGCTGCATTTAGTTAACATTAAGAAGCCAACTCAGTCATCATGCTAGTGAGGCCTTCAGTTTATTTATCTGTAACTGTTTTTCTAGTTCATACAAGGGCTGCTTTTCAAACAGATGATTCATCCTGACTTTAGCTTTAGGGAGATGTCTGCTCACTTGTAGTCTGCTTTAAACAAGTTCCTCTTTGATATTGTCCATTCTGATATACTTCTTTTACAGGCATATGGTCGATGATATGCTTAGTGCAGATGATGTCAGCTGCAGTAGTTCTCAAGTCAGTGCAAAATCAGAGAAAAATATGGCAGATTTTGATGGGGAAGAGTCTGGCTGCGAAGAAGAGCTTGTACAGATTAATTCCCATGCTGAGCTAACATCTCATCTTCAGCAGCACCTCCCTAACCTGGCCTCTATCTATCATGAACATCTGAGTCAAGGTAAGAGTGATAAAACAAAACCTGAAAAACTTAGTTTGTAATTCTGAATTAGTCTCCAGTAATTAAAATAAAATAATGAAATTATTTTAACCATTTTTTTGTATTTGTCCTAAGAAGCCATGATGACTGCTGAGAACTTAACATTTCTCCAAGAGATAGATTTTTGAATCTGTGTTCATTAGTGAACACAGAAACGTTCATTTGTGTTTAGTTGTGTTTATCTTTTTAAATCCCTCCCCCCTTCCCATTTCTTCTGGAGCTTTTAATGCAAATTAAAACAAATAAAGGCACAAAAGAACCTAGTACGTGTGTCTTCTAATAGCTTATTTAAGTGTAAAGAAAGGTGGTACTGAAAGCAAGATTTCTTTCTATTTTCCTCTCTGAAACCTTCTGCAGTTTTTGTTCTGGTGGGTGCATATTACTGTGAGTTTGTACATTTGACATCATAAATTAACCTATAAATGAATTAACCATAATGGGCTCTAGAGAAGAGAATTCTGGAAAAGTGACTTAAAATATGACTTGATGCTTTTGGGAGCTTGCTCTAAAGGGCATTTGATGCTATTTCATCTTACACTGCCAAATCTTCTAGTTTACTTCAGGGTGCAATTTAAGATGCTACTAAAACACTTCTCAAGAATTATATCATCTTTCCATATGCTATTTTGGCAGCTTTATTTTCTCTTTTACCCTCTTTTTAAACATAATGGAGAGCAGAGTTGATGAAGGGTTCATGGTTTTGTTCACTGGCCTGGAAGAGCCAAGTTTGCTCTTATCCAGCAGGCAGCAAACCCAGTGCTGTTTATGTATTTCCCTGAAATAATTGAGTAAGAAGTTTTTATAATAGTAATTTCAGCCTGAGATTGAACATTGGCATTTTTTTCTCCACTCTCCGCAGAGTTGAATAAACTATTAAAACTTCATAAATCTATAAATCAGCATATTTTTTTCAATGTTTTCCATAGATATTACTCATCTAACTGAAGATTCAAATTACTGGTTGAGCATGAGGCCTTCAGTGCAGATTATTTTTGACACCCCTAGTTTTGCATGTGCAAATAATTACAGTGTTCTGTGTGCAGTCTGAATTTTCTACTTGACTTTGCTGTTGCATGAAAATAGTATCAAATAGTAGATCAATGAATGGTGCCAGCTGTGGGCACAGAGAGGAAGGAAAATGTCTATCAGTGTTTATGAAAACATGATGAGTTTCTAAAATCCTGCACTTTGATGCTTTAGCACATGGAAAAATGGTGTTTGTTTTTCCTGGTTTTCAGTTGGATGGAGGGAATCTTGTAGCAGGAGGGGAATTTATTAAAATGTGCTCCTTTCCTGCATTCCAGCCAGGGTGGTTATGGAGATAACTCCCTTTGGACCACGGCACTACAGAAAGGCTTAAGAAACATTTTAATTACAGTATGAATTAAATTAAAAAGCAATTGCATCTGCAGTTCTTCAGTGCTGTTTTTAATTGCACTTTGCCATTAGCCAAAAGCAGTGTAAATATTGGCCCAACTGCCCTGTTGGCTTCTTGTATGGTCTTTTAAGAACCCATATGTGGAAAAAGGCTGCAATTACAGTGTTGTTGCACTTTGAAATAGCCAAGTTAACAAATAAAATGTGTTGTTGTTTGTGCACTTAGGGAGTAATGTTCAATTCAGATGGTTCCTTCTGTTTACTCACTAATGCTCTTTATATTTTGTCCAGGACCAGCAGTTCACAAACATCAATATAACAGCAATGCAGTGACGGACATTAATTTGGATAATGTTTGTAAGAAAGGAAATACCCTGCTGTGGGATCTGGTCCAGGATGAAGATGCAGTAAGTTGAATACCTGAAAACACTGGTTTTTAAAAGAAAATAAATACATAGTATTCATTGACTTTTCTTTCTACTTGCTGTAGATTCATCTTTCTGAAGGGTTAATAAATGAGGCAGAGAAGCTGCTCTGTTCTTTAGTGTGCTGGTTCACTGACAGACAGATTCGAATGAGATTTATCGAAGGCTGCTTAGAAAATTTAGCAAACAACAGGTAACTTTAATCATAAATTGTCTGTTTTATAAGTATTTTATTTCTGCAACATACCAGAAATCCAAGTTGGCTGTAATAGTTATTTCATTTTACAGGAAGACAACGTAAACTAGGCAAAAGCAAAAGAATAAAAATAGTTTCCAAAGTGTTGTGGATGTTTCTGATGCTCCATTTTTTTTGTGTCTTGGTTTCCTGAATTTCTCATTTTGTTGTATTTGTCTGTCCTCCCTTCTGCCAGAGGTTTTTGCCTTCCTGCCTTTGGTAAAATCAGGTCTGCACCTCAGTCAGTCGAGTGCAAGGTCAGGTGCCTTGGCCATAAGCATTTTGAACTCAATATTTAGATTTTACATACAAGTGGCTGAGGAACAGACAAGTTCTTTTCCACCAAGTCTTTTATGGGGTCTCATTTCTGTGGGGAAGGAACAGCTTGACCTCAGATGACTTGTTTTAATACCAGCTAAAGCTGTGAGATTGTACTGGGCAAAGTGGCATTTATTTTCACGATACAATTGAAAGCTGGACATCACCTGCTGTGTTGTGGTGTTACCTTTTTGCTGAGAACTGCATTTGTGAGATGAGCTTACAAGTATGCTGAGAGATTAATCTCATCTGTGTGTCCAGGGAGTTACATGTAAAGAATTTGAGGTATGTGTAGTTCGGGTTCAGAAAACTTCTTGGTTGACTTGATGGGAGATTGCACAAGCACGGGAAGGACATGGACCTGTTGGAGCACATCCAGAGAGGTTGATTAGAGGGATGGAGCCCCTCTGCTGTGAGGAAAGGGTGAGAGAATTGGGACTCTTCAGCCTGGAGAAAAGAAGACTTTGGGGTGACCTAATTGTGGCCTTCCTCTACCTGAAGGGAGCCTGCAAGAAGCATGGAGAGAGACTCTTTACAAGGGCCTGGAGTGACAGGACAAGGGGGAGTGGCTTCAAATGGAGAGTAGGTTTAGAGTAGATACAAGGAGAAAATTGTTTATTGTGAGGGCAGTGAGGCCCTGGCACAGACTGCCCAGAGAAGCTGTGGATGCCCCATCCCTGGAAGTGTTCAAGGCCAGGCTGGGTGGGGCTCTGAGCAGCCTGGGATAGTGGAGAGTGTCCCAGCCCATGACAGGGGCTGGAATGAGGAGACTTTTGAAGTCCCTTCCAGCCCAGATCACCCTATGATCTATGATTTACAGAGCTTTCCTTTAGTCAGTTTGCTCACAGAACCTGAGCTTCTCAAAGGAATTTTTAAATCAATTATTTCAGTTTTGTAGCAGTCACATGTTGTCATTGTTTCTCTCTTTCTCCCTTAGATCTGTAGTAGTTTCACTTCGTCTTCTTCCCAAGCTGTTTGGAACATTCCAACAATTTGGGAGCAGCTACGATACACATTGGATAACAATGTAAGTAGGCCCCTGTCCCAGCAGTGCTGGCATTTAGGGGGCTCTTTGGTGTATTAAAACCTTCGAAAGTTGAAGATAAAACGGAGTACAGCATTTCTTTGCAGAACAAACCATGCAACTGCCTGCTGTAACTGTAGAGAACAGACTGACGGAACTTCTGGGAAAGTGACAGTGATTATGAGGAACTTTTCTTGGCCTTTTTGACATGACAGTTGAACATATGCCCAGTCCTGAGTTAGACTTTTTCTGTATTAGGGCCGTGAGGAACAGTTTTCATGGGCTCAAAAGGGAGTGTTCTGTCAGTCCTATGCCTGAAAATCACATTAGGATACCTTAAGAATTGCAAGGAAGAAGAGGGTACAGTACTGGAAAATGCTCCTGAATTTGTGGTAGATGGAAAACTGAATGTGTACTTTGGGGTTATGTGTGTGCCATTTTCCTATAACAGCTGTCTGCTTTCTGTGGCTTTTCTGATCTTTTGAAGCAAACCATAATACTTTGTCCTTTAAATTGCCACAGGTGGGCAGAAAAGGAACTAAATATGATGAAACTTTTCTTCGATAATTTGGTACACTACATCCAGGCAGTCAGGGAGGGACGACACAAACACGCACTGTAAGTACACAGCTGACTTGGAGTGTTGGATATTTTATGGTTTGAAACATTTCTGCTCTCTTCTGTTACTTCTGATGTGTTCTTGTAAGTAAATACTTTCTATAGGGACATTTTCTGTTTAGGGAGACAAAGGTCTGTAAAAACATTTTAAATAGCTCCTTTTTCTTAAAAAAATCCCAACTCTTGTCATTTTTGTTAGACATCATGTTGAGTATTTGTGTGCAAATAAAAGATGAAGGTTTAGATATTCAAGTTAACTTAAAGTGATTTCATATCACTATTCAAATGGTTTAGTTTTAAAATTTGTCATTAGCCTTTGCGTAATTTTTTTGTTTAAACATCCAGCTGCACTTTCTAATCTGTGTGATTAAAATCAGGTATATATAAACAAGCAGTACAATTTCCAGCTCCCCAATCCCAAAGGAAGAGACTGTTCATGTTTTGACAGATGTCAAAGTCAATATGGGCACCCACATCTGAAAAACGTTGCTATTTATGGGTCCAATTTAGCTTCTTCAAATCTAACTTCACCCTTTATATTAGATGTTGCTTTAGTGAGGAATTACTTAGAAAGGTGAGATCCTTTAAATTCAGGTAAAATGATAAATTATTCTGCTCCTTTGACCATCAAGCTTTTACTGTATAAACAGAAATAAAGGTAATCTTTTTATATAAGTTATGAAAATATTTTTATGAAGAATATGTATCATCTGGAATCGGAAATTCAGAGTAGAAATACCAGCATTTTACAAGTTTGGGGGAAAAGAATTAAGTAGATCCTGCCAGGTGACAAAATAATGCACTTGAATTGGACTGTAAGCCAAAAAGCCCAATCCCATTCCCCTTCTCAAATCCCAACAAAAAAAGGATTTTATCTAGTGACAACTATTGTCATTCCGCTCCTTGGGCTGGTTTTGCAACATCTGCAGCTGGAGTCTGGGCCATGCACTGAACTAGAAATTCAGAAAGAAACTTGTAAGAAACAATTATTAATGCTTTTAAGAGGCATGTGTCTGAGTAGGATAGGAATTATGACAATAAACAATCAAATAAAATTCTGTTTTTATCCAAATTTACATTTAGATACAGCCACAGCGCGGAAGTTCAGGTTCGTCTTCAATTCTTGACGTGCGTGTTTTCAACTCTGGGATCTCCAGATCATTTCAGTGAGTATTTGAGGTTATTTTACCATAGAAGCACCTCAGAGTAAGCAAAAATACTTCCTAGTAATCCATGTCAGCTTAATACGGTATTTTAAACATGCAGTTTAAAATAATCTCTGAGACAGTTTCAAAAGAAGGAAGATTTTCTGGCAAAAGCACAGAACCAACACTGGAATTCAAATTCTGTTGCAGTTTTGTGAGAACAAATTTTCATGTTCTCTGTGCTTTGGTTTTTTTAAATAATAGAATAGTAATTACTAAAGGAAGATAATACATTATGTGCTTATGGGCTTTGGTTTGTGTCCATAATGTTCCCAGAGATCTTTTACTGAAGTACTGTATTTCAAAAAGGAATAATTCCTTAAATTTTAATCCTGTCAGTAATAAATTTTCTTTATGAAGAAAGAAATGACACTTTTTACAATTGGTATTTGAGTGGTCTCATTACAGATAGTCAAAGTTACCATACAATACATTTATGTGTTGTGATCTGACATAGATATTCTGATTTTTCTGTGTGTATCCTTGGGTTTTGTGGAATATTTGGTGTTATAAAGGAGTAGTTAAAAATACTTCCCTAATTGTAGGGTTGAGTTTAGAACAAGTGGACATCCTGTGGCACTGCTTAGTAGAAGATTCTGAATGTTATGATGATGCACTACACTGGTTCTTGAATCAAGTACGGAGTAAAGACCAGCATGCCATGGGTATGGAGACTTACAAACATCTTTTTTTGGAAAAGGTACGTAGAGAGTTAATTGCAACCCTGTAATTCCAATAGAGATGCTTCATTCCTATCAACACTATTTAATGGATTTAAAATTGTTTCTATGGAAATCATCTCTTCAGTAGCCCAGGAGGGCCCCACTTGTCATGCAGACGTTTTTCTCTGCTTGGAGAGAGGAGGGAAATGGATTAGTGGGAGTTCTTTTCACACTACTATTTACCCAAGTGTTTCTTTACAAATAGCCCCTGTGTTGTATCCACAGCTGTGTAGCACTTTTATTTCAATTAGAAAAAAAAAAAAAACCTGCACAAAACTATAGTTTGTTTTATGCTGTACAGCTTAACCTGACTGAAAAATGGACTTTTGTTTTTGGGAGAGGCCTATACATCTCAGCAATACAGACACCAAAAAGACAAATATGCAGAGCTTTTTCCGAGGGGTTCCATTCATCCATATTGACAGATGACATTACAAAATGGATAGATTGTGCAATAATTAATGTAGTCTAGTTCTTTCCCAAGGTTACACGGGTTTTTGTCTAGTTTTGTAATGTATAAGGTTTTTGAATGCTAACAAATTCTTTTGCTGTTGATAAGTTAAGCAGCTGATGTTGAAATAACTTTTTTTTCCCCTCTCCATTGTTCAAATCAGTGGTGAACTGTTTAAGACAATTATAGTTGATTTTTTGCATTGTGTCTAAAATTCAGGGTGTGATCTTTTGCAAGAACAAATTCTATTTGCTCTACTACATTTGAATATGGTGAATAATAACAGTGATTAGTAATAACAGTGCTAGTGAAATAAATACCCTGTAATTGCTCTCTATTCCATCACTGAAATTTTTTTGCATACTAAAGCACGTTGATTTTGTTTAGATGCCACAACTAAAACCTGAAACTATCAGTATGACTGGCCTAAACCTCTTCCAGCATTTGTGTAATTTGGCTCGGTTGGCTACGAGTGCTTATGATGGTGGCTCCAACTCCGAGGTGAGCCTGAGTTCTGTCTCTTGCTTTTCTTCTCTCTGGCATGTGTGGATTTTGTCTCTAAAGGCAGAGATAGAAAACCACGAAGTGATACCTGTTGCCTGCATCTCTTTGTGCAGTTTATCATATTGTTAACATAACTGACATGTATCTACTGTTGAGTTCAAGGAATGGATTTGTAACATTTACTTATCTAATGAAGAAGAGTGAGGTGACATTCTATTAGTCATACTTATTTCTGACTAGAAATCTGTTGTAAAATGTGCCTCAATTTATGTATTATGTGCTTTAGAAGTTTTTTATCCAGAGAAATTACCTCATAAATGAAATTATACTTAGAATATATTCTCTGAATTTGAGGCAATATTTTTTTCTTGCAATGAATACTGATTATAGTTGTGGTTTTACAGCTTCATTTGAAAGTATTTCTTTTTGTCAAAAATGAAAATGGGCTATTTTGAATTTCAGCCAGTTCTCCTCATGTTTCAGACTTTGAAAGTGTTTCTGAGAAACCTAGAGTTTTGTAGTAATTGGGTGTGTGCAGTGATGACAGTGCAAGCAGTGGAGAAAATGAGATATTGTTAGTGATTGAGTCAAGAGGCAAAAAGAATGTCTCAGATCAGAAAAAAGTAAAATAATGAGGCAGTGTTTTGTTGCTGTGTTTTTCCTTTTGTCAAACAGTTGTGTGGCATGGACCAGTTCTGGGGCATTGCTTTGAGGGCACAGTCTGGTGATGTCAGTAGAGCAGCCATCCAGTACATCAACTCTTACTACATCAACGGTATGAACTTTAATTTTTATCTTTTTTTTCTGTTTAAAGTGTTTTAAAGAATACCTAGCACTATTCTTTTTTTATTCTTAGTATTAAAATGTGTTGTTCCAAGGCTGTGCCTATATAATTGACTTGAACTGGTATTACAGGTAAAACTGGTCTGGAAAAAGAGCAGGAATTTATTAGCAAGTGTATGGAGAGTCTGATGATAGCTTCGAGTAACCTGGAGCAAGACTCTCATTCGAGTCTGACCATTATTGAAAGAGGGCTCTTAATGCTGAAAACACACCTGGAGGCTTTCAGGAGAAGGTAAAAAACTCTGTTGACATACTTGGATGCAGAATTTATTTCTACTCCTCTTACCATAATGATGAGTGTGTTAAGAGTTAATATTAATTTAAGGAATGGTTTCTTTGTGTAAAGGAAAGCCAGTAGGGAATAATTGTGAAAGGTAATAAATAAAGTTTAAACAGTTACCAGAGTGGGCCCTTGTTCTTGTATGAATGTGTGGATGTGGTTCATATTTCCCCATCCCTCACCAAAGAAACTTCTTTAAAGTTATTTTGTTAGAAAAAGAGTGAGGATGTCGTAACTTCCTCTTATTTTGAAAAAAAAAACCCACCCCAGAAATTATTTGCAGGTTTTGTCTTTCTCTCATTGTTTAGCAAACATTTGTGTTAAAGAGGCTTTGACAAAAACACTTTTTCCATGTTTTTCCTAAGGTTTGCGTATCACCTGAGACAGTGGCAGATTGAAGGCACTGGCATCAGCAGTCACTTGAAAGCCCTGAGTGACAAACAGTCGCTACCTC
This sequence comes from Corvus hawaiiensis, assembly GCF_020740725.1. Classification (NCBI taxonomy): domain Eukaryota; kingdom Metazoa; phylum Chordata; class Aves; order Passeriformes; family Corvidae; genus Corvus; species Corvus hawaiiensis. The sequence goes on from NC_063215.1 coordinate 117,858,369, forward strand.
TAAGGATTGTCTGTCAGCCAGCTGGACTTCCTGACAAGGTGAGTGAAAATTCCTTTTCCTGGCAGACCCTACCCTGTGAAATGTTAGGAATTCCATAGTGCTCTTGGGAAAATAAAACACCTGTTTTCTTTCAGATGACCATAGAAATGTACCCTAGTGATCAGGTGGCTGATCTCCGAGCAGAAGTCACACATTGGTATGAAAATTTGCAGAAGGAGCAGATAAATCAGCAAGCACAGCTTCAGGAGTTTGGCCAAAGCAGCCGCAAAGGGGATTTCCCTGGTGAGCTGTTTCTACCTGGAAATTTTGCCTTTACAGCTTAAGTGATGGTGGGGTTTTTTCCCCCCCCAGATACCCCAGCTAAGCAAGCATTATGATTTATTTTCTTTAGCTCTGGTTCTAATTAGTACCACCCTCACTTCTAATTAATAGTGTTGTTTCTTAAGCACTACAATTTATTTGAAATTGCAAAGAAAATATGCATCTGTCAGAAGTCCTTGGATCTATCCAAGTTCCATGTTCCAGTAGATTTCTCCCCCAGTTTATTTTTCTTCTTGTTGTTTGAATTATGTTATTTTCTCTAAACTGGAGATACTGTTCCACACAACTTGATAAAGTTCTGTATTTCTGTATATCTTATTCTGTATTGCATCTGATTCATACACTTCTGGCTGTGCCATTGATTTAGAGTTTGAAGCCATAATTCAAATTCATAATTTATGCTCTAGATACATGTATTCCAGTCAGGTGGAAGATCTTCTTTACTCCTGCAATTGCTTTTTAATTTATGGTCATCCTGTAGCAAAAATTATTCTTCTGCCTGCTTTGAGGCTTCTCATTTGGAGTGTCACCTTGCTCCTGAGATGGCCATTGCTTGCTTAGTATAGTGAATATGCATCCTGTTGTTGTTCCCTCTTAATGTGTTTGTGAGTAAATGAGAATTCCTGCTCTATCCTTCAGGAGGATGTTTTCTAAATCCTCTTGATGTTATATATTACAGCATTCTAATCACTTACTGCTGTTCAAAATGTTTTCTCAATTATCTTTATGTTTTCTTGGTTTTTCTCTCATTGTAAGCATGAGATAGCATGTAATGAATAATTATCTGAACAAATTCTGTCCATGAACAGCTCCATCCAGCACCACTGTTAGTATATGTTTAAACATGATTCAGACTTGCTTTTCACAGTTTAACAACTTTTAAAAAACATGTTTTAGTGAGACACAATGTAAGTAAACCAGACTGAATTTTGGATGCATTAATTGCCTTCTTTGTAAAATCCTTTTCCAGCCACTCATCAGAAGCAGTTTTAGTAAAGAAATTGTCTTGTTTTCCACCATTAAGCAGAAAATATTTATTTTTGTTGTAACTGGGATTTTAGAAACATGTGGTCGTGTTGGGCAAAGTGTGCTGTAAGAAGAGAGGCTTGATTGTCTGCACCAAATGAAATTCTTATCTTTTAATTGGTCAGGTTTCTTGTTCGGTGATGAGTTCTTTGCAGGGTGTTCTCAGTTTTTCCTTTCTCAAGTGGGTGTGACTTCTTTGCTTCCAACTTACATTTAAGTGAGATTAATCATTGCTTCTTTGATTTGACTACAAGTGTGTGGTACAAGGGGATTTTGTTGATGATCACAATCATTTTCCATTGTCCTTCTGTGGCACAGTGTCATTTACTACAAAATATGGAAGGCATGTTTAAATTTCTAGTGTAAACACTTTTCACTACAAGGTTGGGTGACCTGTTATTGAAAAGGTTATTTCTTAATACATGCAAGTAAATTTAGATTAATGTAATCACCACTTTTCTTAAGGAAAGGACATTCAGTTTTTGCCTCTTTTTATTTGCTACTGAAGGGTGTACTATTCAAACTATGAAACTGAAGCTTATGATTCCAGAATTTTGCTGAAATAAGCTTTTGTCCTAGGTGGCCTCATGGGACCTGTGAGAATGATTTCATCTGGGCATGAACTGACAACTGACTATGATGAAAAAACGCTCCACGAGTTGGGGTTTAAGGATATGCAGGTACTGCCAGCATGGAGAGCAGTCACTGAAAACAGTGGCCAATACTTTGCTTTAGTGTTCTACAGCTGGTTCCTGTGTGTGGGGCTGGGTGTGATCAATGTGAGGCTGATACCAGCTCAGGACTGGAGTCTCCCCAGCCTCAGGGGCAGAATAAAGGAGTTCAGCTACACCATGAATGCCTTAAGTGAAGGCAAACCCGAACTTCATTTGTGGCAGTTGTTGAAAGTGCTGCAAAGTAAAGCTTTGATTACAAAATAAACATTTATCTTTAAGTTTTTAATTCTGATCCTTGTGAAAAAATTCCATGGCTTATCATAAAATTGTCTCTCTGCACCTTGTCTCTCTCTGTTCCAGATGGTGTTTGTGTCCCTGGGTGCCCCCAGGCGAGAACGGAAAGGTGAAGGTGTCCAGCTCCCAGCTTCCTGCCTACCTCCTCCTCAGAAGGACAACATTCCAATGCTTTTACTCCTGCAAGAACCTCATCTTACCACCCTTTTTGATTTGTTAGAGATGCTGGCCTCTTTTAAGCCTCCTTCTGGAGAAGTGGCTATGGAAGACAGTGAGGTAATTTAGAGTAATTTTATTAGAACAATTACATTTAAGTCTTACTTAATTGGATCTGGCTTTCCTGTGTAGCCTACTTCTTGTGTACTCTGGTCAGTTGCTGGAGATGTTTATTGCCTGCTTTTTCACTTATGGTAAAATCTTTATCATCATTTCTGTTATTTTCTTAGCAATATTGTTCTGATATGTTTTAATGTTCCAAATACTGTAGAAGCTGTACAAATAATTCTTAAGAAACAATATTGATTATTTAAGTAGGTGTGGTGACTCACAATGGGAAGTGGCTTGAAGAAAGGTTTGTAAAGTTGTATTGCAAAAACTCAAGCTTTGTCTTGTATGCTATCATTAGCTTGAGGAAAATTAAATGATATATAGTAGATTTGAACCTGTAGTTTACTTATAAGGTTAATATGCATTTAAATATTCCAAAATATGTGATATGATTTAAAGACCATGTAACTTATTTTCTTACAAGTTGAGACTTCAACTATCATGTCCTAATTATTTATTAGATAGGAAACAGCTGCTTAATTAAGGATAAGTACATTTTTGGGCTTTGAAATCTCATTTTCTCAAAGAAGTTCCCAATAAGAATGGCTGTGGTTTGGTTTTTCAGAGTGCAAGGTGTGAAGAGCTCCATCTCCATGCAGAAAACTTATCCAGACGTGTCTGGGAACTGTTAATGCTCTTACCAACGTGCCCTAATATGCTGCAGGCATTCCAGAATATTTCTGATGAGCAGGTGAACAACGTTTTACATATTTATCTCTATTATACATGAATGTTTTGGCATGCAGTGTTTTAGTTGAATTTTCCCCAAATAGGAATGTTAAATAGTAAATATGTTAAGTGTGCTGAGATACAAGTAAACCTAATAAATCTAAAACTAAACTGAGACGTCAGCTTAGCTCCCAAAGTTTTTTATCATTTTTTTTCAAAATTTATTTTATAAATGAAAAGAATAGTCAGCACTAATGATCACAATCTTTTGGCTTGAATTCAAAGAGCAGTTTCTTCAGCTGCAGCCTGGCTTTAACACTGTGACTGTTGTGATAGTGATACTTCTGTACTCTCTTCTCTAAGTTCACAGCATGGGTTGGTTGGAAGCATAGTTGATTTTGTGTCCTACAGATGAAAATATTATTCAACCTCTTTAAAAGTGGTTGAAAGTACATCCTAACAGATCTTAGATATAACAGCTTTTTATGCACATATGCATCAAAATTTTGGTGGAAGTTACAGTTCAGACTGTAACGTTTGCTTTCCTCTAGTTTAAAGTTGTGTGTATGTTAGCTTGCAGTAATGTTGCCTTTTCATTATTCAAATTGTTAATCATGTATAGAAATATGCTTGGAATTGTCTAATTTCAGATAACAGGTGAAATTAAACTCCAAATAATTTGTCCATGCCACTTGAAAAATCTTCTGCCTTAACTTTTAGGTAATCAGCATTAAATATAATTGTGTTAATTGTTTTCTATCTTTTTTTGCTCTTTTAAGGGTAATGATGGCTTTAGCTGGAAGGACCTTCTGCGAATAAAAAGTGCCCATAAACTTTTGTATGCCCTGGAAATTATTGAAGCTTTGGGAAAGCCCAACAGGAGAATAAGACGTGAATCCACGGTAATTTTCTTGCACAGAATATCTGTGTTCCTCTGAACCAACACAGATATAAATGATTTATTTTATACTATTATCATTCTTTAGCTGTTTTTACAATTAATCTTGTTTATCTTTAGGGAAGTTACAGTGATCTTTACCCAGACTCAGATGATTCAAGTGAAGATCAAATAGAAAACAGTAAAAACACGTGGAGCTGCAAGGTTTGTTTTTCCTACAGTATTCTATGATACTTAAGACAGTTTTTCATGGGAGATATAAAATAAAAACCCTTTTAAAACATCATCTATCTTAAAGTTTCTTACCTCAAATTTAGGGATAACATTTGCAAGTTTTTCTGTGTTATCAGGCCTGTAAATTTGTTGCAGCCAGGTACAATTATTTCGCTTGTTTTCATGAAATATCCAGCTGACTAGTTTATAATTTATTTATTCATTAATTTACAAAGCCTAGGTTGGTATCTAACTGATCTTAGTGACATTTCTGTGTCTGCTTCATCTCACATTGGTTCCATAATATACTTGCAGTTTGTTGCTGCTGGGGGGCTCCAACAGTTACTGGAAATTTTCAATTCTGGAATCCTAGAGCCTAAAGAACAGGAATCGTGGACTGTGGTAGGTCTTTATTCACCCTTTCTCTCCAGAAGAATATTCCTGTTATTTGTAAAGACTTTTAATACTTTGACCCTTTGTTACAGTAATTTTTTTGTTGTGAAAGGATTCATTCTCTGATTGAAGCCACCAGAGTCTATGCCAGTAGCATCTGTTTTTTGAGTATTTTATATTCCTGGAAGAGTTTATTTAAAAGAATAAAGTGTGTGTGTGTGTGTGTATATATATAGATATATATATATATACACACACTTCTGCTTTTTTATGTTTTAAAATCACCCTTCCTGTTTTTCTGTGTAGTTGGGGTAGATCATGGAACCTTAGAGGGACAAAAACCCAGGTTCCTTCCTCAGGAATGATTGCAGCTGCATTGCTATTACAATAACAGATCACACTTTTTTAAAGATTCAAAAGTAGCCAAACAAGAACGGAATACTTTATTTTTGCTCTTTTTTTTGCTTATTTTAGGGAAGGTTGTTATTTGGAAAATTATTTATTATAGTCTGTATTAAAAGCAGTGATCTGTTAATTATCTTTCCCTTGAAGAGGCCAAGAAATACCATTTTCCCTTGCTGTCAGTGAGACAATTAGCACAGTGGCTGTGGTGTTAAAAGACACTTCTCAATAATGAACGTGATTATTAGTCATTCTTACATAATGTCTTTTTCATTATTATTCTGTCATTAGTTTGAGCTAAATCCAACTTACTTCTGGTTTTTTATCCCTTATACCTTGCTGAAGCTTTCAGTTGCAAATTCCATAGTAGGCATTGAATTATGTGTAAAATAAATCCCTCAAAACTCAAGATTTCATTTCCTCCTTCTTCCCAGTGGCAGCTGGACTGTCTTGCTTGCTTGCTGAAGCTGATCTGCCAGTTTGCAGTGGATCCCTCAGATCTGGATTTGGCTTATCACGATGTCTTTGCCTGGTCTGGGGTAGCAGAGAGCCACAGGAAAAGGACGTGGCCGGGCAAATCCAGGAAGACAACGAGTGACCACGTGAAGGGCCTTCATATCCCTCGTCTGACAGAGGTAGGAGACAGACAGAGGTTCTGTGAGCTTTACAAAAGGACTCTTTTTCTGAGAGAGTAAATGTGAAGTCCTCATTTTAGTGTAAAATACTATAGTGGAAAAGGTAGTAGGACTAATTGATATCAGTAATGTTAATTGATACCCTACTTGTTCTCTAAAAAAGTATTTTAATAGCTTTAAACCTGGCAACCAAAAGGTGTTTTGGTGATTGGTGAACACATTAATTGGGAATTCAGAATTCCAGTGCTTTGTCCCTGTTTCTTAGATTTTGTTTCCTAAATTGGTCAGTCTTTTTTTACAGTAACATATTATTATTAACCTATGCTAGCATGGTTATAACACGAGCTGTCCTCATCCTCGCTAAATCCATTTTGGATTCCTTTAGTAAACACTAAAATAACTTCATTAGGGGTATCTGAGTGAGTGTATGGTGAACTTACCTGCAGCTGTAAACCTTCCTGCCAGTTTCCTGCATGCTGATTCCCTAAAGCAAGCCAAGCACATGGAATATTTTGGCATCAGGGAAACATTCACCGTAAATCGACTTTCTTGGGCCCAGGACCAGCTGTGACTGCCAGAAAGTGCAGGTCTGAACTCTGAGCTGGAGCCAAACTTCCCATTTGTTATACCTGGAAAGACCTTAACCATTCTATTAATGTCAGCCATTTCTGACAAAACAAATCCCTAAATCACCAGGGCTACTGTCATACAGGGAAGTTATCAAATGTATTAAATTTTTAACATGTAAATGCTGCTGTCGGTTTCTCTAACTGGTTTTAAATTTTTAATTGTCAGTTGATTAATATTTTTGATTGCAGTGGATTTGATATTTAAATATTTTAAGGTTTTCTTCAGACTTGAAGTTTAAAATTCTGTGTAGTCTGTCAGGTTCTCTAAAGATGAATTGTTTAAGTGAATGTGTAGTCAATAAAATGTGTTGATCACAGAGATAGGCAAAATGTATGTGTCCAACCTCATCCTCAACCCTGTCTCCTCAAGCCTAAGGTTTTTAAAAGGCAGTGAGTAGTTTATGCTTTAAAAAAAATACCGTGTTTTTACTGGAAGGATTGAATAAATGGTTGATTTTCCTATTCAGTTGCATTGTCTTTCTTAGAGAAACAGAAATATTAGCATCTAGACCTAGTCAGTGAAATGTGGGATTTTAGCTGTGCTTTAATAAAAACAGTAAATTGTTAACTGTGAAGATGCTGTGATTTGCCTTTGGCTCTTCCTCCTCTGCACAGGTGGGTTTATTTAGATTCACACAGTGTGTATAATTGAAAAACAGATCAAAAAGCTTGTTGTTATATTAACTTGTTTTTTTTTTTTTTTTTTTCTTTTGACTTCAATTTTTAAAGGTGTTTCTTGTACTTGTCCAGGGAACCAGTTTGATTCAGCGACTTATGTCAGTTGCTTATACATATGACAACTTGGCACCTAGGTACAATATTTTTTTATTTTTGTGATAAAGCTGATCGAGTGTGCACATTTTCATCGCTGCTTTAGTTCACAAGTCCAGGGCTCTTCCAGCTGTGGTCCCCATTGACAGCCATCAGAAATTGATTCCAGAGGCTGTAGACTTGCTTTTCTTAGTCACCTCCTGTGGTTATCCTGCCCTCAAAGCAGTGTGGCGCAGAGGAGAGGGGTGAGAACTCTGTGGTGAGGGTGTAAGGCATGGATATATCACCTATATATGACATGCTTCTGTAAATTCTCATGCCAAAATCCCTTCTTCATTTTCTCCGGAGCATTCTCAATTTCAAGGCAGCGTAAAGGAGAAATTAAAATAAAAATTCACTTTTATGTTGCTTAGTCGTCTGCCAGTTTTGACTTTATTTTTTTCATCCTGCTGAAATTACTGTTTTAGCCATTGTGCAGATACTGAAGGCAAAATTTTACCTATTGGAGATTTTGGTCCCGTTGCCTTTTTGTCCTGAGAAAAGCAATTCTGTGTAATTGACTGCATTGTGGCAGTCAGTCTGATGCTGGGAGGTCAGATTTTTGTTACGTTGGTGTTGTAGAATTGATTCCAAGTGATGGATAGTGTGCTTTACCATATTTTTAGAAGATTGTTAAGGACATTCAGAGCATTTCCAGTCAAGTCTGCAAGTGTGCTTAACTTCGACCAATAGTTGAGTTGCAGGAATAATTTTAAGTATATATGCAATGGTTTTGGTTTCATAACCTTTTATTGTAATTAATAAAAATGTAAGTAAATAAATATAAGCATTAAATGTTTATTCACAGTGTGGTTTCTTTAGAAGAAAACTAGATTTCTTCTGTGTGGGTCAGTTCTTAGCTCTGTTTGACATCTCTATTTTGGATAAAATAAAGGGACTGTGGGTACTTCTCCTTGACTTTTAATCTTGTAGTTAGTAAAGCTTTATGGGGGTGACTTGAAGGTTTTCATAGTTTTATTATTGTTGCTAAATTTGAATACTGCAAGAAATGAAACCTTTTAAGATGTGTAATTTTCCGAGTGGTTACTTAAGAGTAACTGTGTTGTGCCTTGTGTGTACTTGTATTTCTAAGTGATAATCTGTTACGTTCTGTGATAAAGTTCAAATGATTTTCCCTTCTTCCCATCAGGGTGTTGAAGGCTCAGTCTGATCACAGGTCAAGGCATGAAGGTCAGTGCTGCAAACCAGCTGTGTCAGGACCTAATAATAGGGACAGCAAATTGATGATGATAATAAGCTATGGGTTTGATTTATTCCACCATTAGAATGATGGAAAATTGTGTTACTCCAAGGAAATAGCCATGGTTTCTGAGTGAAATCCGGTCTGGGTTTTTCCCTGATTCACTTTCTGGCTTAAATCCAGTCCGAGTTTTCTCCCCAGTCTTGATTTAGGGTGAAGTCCAGTCGTGGTTATTCCCCGATCCACTTTCCAGGCGAAATCCAGTCTGGGTTTCCCCCCCGATCCTGACTTTGTGTGAAATCCGGTCCAGGTTTTTCCATGAGCCACTTCCCAGGGGAAATCTGGTCCGGGTTTTCCCCCAGCAAGTTTCCCAGAGAATTCCTGTCTGGGTTTTTCCCGATCCTGTTTCTGGCTGAAATCTCGACTAGGTTTTCCCGATCCACTTTCCAGGCTAAATCCTGTCTGGATTTTCCCCCACTCTTTCTCCCAGCCCTGATCCCCAAACTTTATATCGGACTTGGAAGGGAGGAAATTCAGTTTTATTTTAGAAGTGAAGCTGGGGCAGGGGTTGGAAGCATCTCACATCCAGTGAGTTTTTCCATGGGCAGCAGCCGCTTCCCTCTTGCCTAACCATTCGTGCTTGGGCTTGTGGCAGAAACTCCATGTGAGAATTTTCAGCCCAAGTGGCTTCAATGAGAACAGCAAATGCAGACAAATCCCATACAGCACTTCATCCTGCATTAGTAACCAGTGGCAGAGGTATCCAGGCAGGGTCCTATCAAAATGGAACAGTTTGCAAAGAAGAAAATACGAAATTCAGGTGGAAGTTAAGGAGAAGATGAGGGGGCTATCAAGAATAAACTTGCTGCACTGGAAAAGTTGAAATTAGACTTGATTCCAAGAGCAGCTTTCTTTAACCTGCCAAGAGAAGCAGCTTCCTTGGCAAGACAGGTGGGATCCTATCCCATAAAAAGTTGTCCTAGACACCCTTGGACACATCTGTAATTGAGTGTTCCTGCCTTGTTTACTTGAACAAACCCCAGCAGTTGCTGTCATTGGGTGCGTCTGTGCTTGGGCTCCTGCTGCTGGCAGTTTCTCTCCTCTAATTAAAGATGAAGAATGGTTTCTCCGTTGATAATTCCGTTAAAAAATGGGGTATTTAGAAGTGTAGTCCTTGAAAGCATTATTGAAACTTGAAAGTCCTTGAAAGCCTTATAACCAGAGGAGAGGTGACACTGGATGGAGTCTGAAGCACTCCAAAATACTCATTTCTTGCTCTAATTTCCTTACAAAGATGCTACCTCAGAATTTTCAAAGTTACTTGGGGGCTGCGAGATGATTGAAATGGAACTTCTGTGTGAGGCAACACAAATGTGGCCCCAGAAATTAGTACAGAACAGGAAATAAGTGTGAAGATGTGATGCAAAGCACCAGCTCACTGGTTAAGAAGTAGAGATGCAGGAAAGGGTTGTGCCCCTTACTGGTAATATTTAGTCTGATTAAATGGTCATCATTAATACAGAGTCAGTATTTAATAAGCATGTTGGTAAAACTCTTGAGTTTAGGTTGTATCCTGTGTGCCTGGGAAAGATTTGGTCTTGCCTGTTAATATGACTGAAATAAATGTCAAAGATTTGGTCTTGCCTGTTAATATGACTGAAATAAATGTCGTTTGGGCTGGAGTGTGCAACCCTTCCACCCAAAAAGCCTTTGCTGTTACTTACAGTGGCATTTCTCTCCTCCTCTTTCAGTCACTCACTATTCCATGTGGCTCTTGGTGAGCTGGGCTCACTGCTGCTCCTTGGTGAAATCCAGTCTGGCTGACAGTGACCATTTGCAAGACTGGCTCAAGAAACTCACCCTTCTTATTCCAGAGGTATGGGAGAGGGGAGGTTGTTGCATTCCTAATTAGTGCCATTAGCTTTGGTTTGCCATTAAATTCAAGACATGTATTTTCCTGCTGAAAGTGGCAGGATCTGCCTCAGGTACTTGCAGTGCTGTGTAAGAAGTGATCATTGTAAGGTGGCACATCTGTGGTCGATGGCAAACCATGTTATGAATTCTCACCTTTGTTCTTGGCTTGTGTTTGAAGGCCATTCTTTCGTTGTAATTTGTTAAAATTCCTGGGTAATTTGTTGAAATTTCTGGGTGATGCCACCTGACTTGAATTAGCTTAAATGTACTTCCCCCCCTTACATTTTCACGTTATTTTTTAAATTATTATTTATTTTGCTCTACTTAGAATCACAAAATGAGGTGAATGAGAATGGATACAAAAATCTTTGTCATGGCCAAACCTTTGTCTAGCTTTAAGTAATTCTTTCTCACATAATAAAGGCTTAAAAATTGCATCAATATATTCACAGTAGATAATTTTTGTATTTACAAGTGGTTGCTTAAAGGTGCAATGTGGGTATGAAGTGATAATTCTTATCTGTTGCTTTATTACTCAAGCACAGGAAAAGCTTACAGGCTGCCTCCATTTAAAATCCCTGGAGATGAGAGAGTGCAAACTTCCAAAGCTGGGTTAGAGATAGACTGTGGGTATTTTTCTTAACAAAAGAAAGAAGAAAACAATTCTTCTAGTGAAATTAAATTAATTAATTGTTAGGAATGGGTAAGGGTAAATTCAGGATTCACATAGATTTCCTTGATTTGCCAGATGGGATATTTTCTGTTCTAGTCACTGTAATCTTTCCTATAGAAAATACATAACTCAAGAGACACAGGGCATGGACAAATCATCGTTTTAGTTAGAACAATATATTTTACATTTTTCTGTAAGCAATTTAAATGCAATTTTAATTTATAATAGCTGTTTTTAGAAAGACATATTCCACTCTGATAACCTCATAGATGAGAGGAATTTATGTACCTATGAAAGGAAAACAGAAAAGAAAAAATCTTCCAAATAACGTGGGTAATCGTTTAATTTTATGATTTTTCCTAGACTGCTGTTCGCCATGAGTCTTGCAATGGTTTGTACAAATTATCTCTCTCTGGCCTGGATGGGGGAGACTCAATCAATCGCTCCTTTCTGCTCCTGGCTGCATCAACCTTGCTAAAATTTCTCCCTGACGCTCAAGCTCTGAAGCCAATTAGGGTAAGAGTTTAAGAACTGACAAAGCTTTATCAAAGATATAGTTAAATATATTTTTTAATATAAAAACTAAAACTGGTAGCACATTATCATTATGTCTGACATGCTGTTTCAGATACACAGAGATAATAAGGCTTCTGGTTTGGATGTTTCCAGAACCTTTCCAAAAGTGGATAAACTGTGACACTGCAGTAATTTACAGCTTAGCTGTGCCTGGAGAAATGCAGAGCAGCTTTTAGAAAGTGCTCTTGTTCTTGAATTTCAATGTCCACATAACAGATATTTTTAAAAGAGTTAAATTAAAACACTCTACGGAAGATTTTGCAATATTTGTCTCATTTTCAGAAGAGTTTAAAATTAGATCTGTATTAACTAATATTGAAATCAGCCCAAGTTCTTCATGTTTTGTCCAGTTGAATCCTGAATTTTTGTGATCTGCAGTGGGTGGGATGAACTCCACACTATTCTATAACTTTTTTACAGGTCTGGCAGATCATCCTGACAATTTTTCAAGAAAATTAATAACTATTGCAGAAGAAAAATAGAGCACACACAGTTACCATTGTAAAATACTTTGTTCTTATACCTTAGAGACTTGAAGAAAGTAATATTCTTCTAACACAGTTACTGGCTTCGATGTGTTTTTTTAATACAGTTATTTTGTCTTGTACTTCAGAACAAAAGCAATTTCTTTCTACAGATAGAGGATTATGAAGAGGAAACTGTGCTGCGCCCTGGTTGTAAGGAATATTTTTGGCTGCTGTGCAAACTGATTGATAACATCCATGTCAAAGATGCAAGTCAGGTAGGTTTGCTTTGCATTCGTACCAATGTTTATTTCTTTTTAATTTGTGTCTTCAGACATTTTTTCTTAAGATACGGTGAACTGCTGTGATCTTTCCCATCTCCCAGCTTTCCCTACTCTGATGTGCATTTAGTAGCTCTTGGAAGCTTCAGGTAGTGACTCTGTGGAGTCGAGAAAGGGGGGTTGTTTAACACATAGAGAAGGTGAACTTAGTTGAAGGTCACAGACATGGGAATACTTTAATTATCTGTGAGATTCACTGCTGATAATTTGAGTGTGTTCCTAGGAGGAGCTAATCAAGTATTTGATTAAAGCTGAAAGAGTTAAATTCAGTTAACAGCCACTTAGCAGAAGTTAGGAAACTTATGTTTGACAATGAGTTTTAATTATCTCTGGTTTTCTGTGTGCAATAATAAAATTTCCTCCAAAAGAAGTCCATAATTATTTCCCTTTTGTATTCCATTTTCTTTATTTTGAATCAGACAACCCTGCTTGATTTAGATGCACTGGCGAGACACCTTGCTGACTGCATTCGGAGGTGAGCTTTGCCCACAGCAATTCCACGTGTAATTTGCGTTGTATTTATTGTTAGTGGGGCAGAGTTGTGACATTGCTTCTCTCTCTCTATGTGCACATATAGCAGAGAAATCCTTGACCATCAGGATGGTAACATAGAAGATGATGGGCTCACAGGACTGCTTCGCCTCGCAACCAGTGTTATTAAGCACAAACCACCCTTCAAATTTTCTCGGGAAGGCCAGGTGAGAAGGACACTAAGAGATCAAAAGAGTGCCTTTTTTTACCACATTTTCATTGCAGGGCTCAATATGTGAAAGTACATCATATTTCCAGCCTTAGGATGATGGACAAACCTATACATATTCCTGTATTAACAAGTAGCCTGTACAGTGCCTTCTCTTTCTAACTATATTTAATTCCAGAATAGAGTTCTTATATCCCTGAAGTTTTATTTATTTTCATTTATTATCTTTAGGTGTCTTTACTATTGATCAGCATTAACTGGTTTAAGTCCTTAAGCACAGCTGGTTTTGACTGAATCCTGGGACAGTTTGATCTAAAAGTAACATTTAAGCACCACATCTGTGCAGTGGCAGAGATCTGTTACAAGGATATTACATTCCACTTGTGCTTGTAAGGTGGGAGAGTGGTGAGGCAGGGGAGGTTGCTAAAAAACTTTTCATTTTGTTTTTGAGAACTACATTGTCTTTAAAAAAGCAAATTGTGTGTAAAAACTGATTCAGACGGATGGTTTTTTCTGTAGACTGTACAGAACTTATTGGGCCTTCAGTGAGGTTTGAACTGAAAAGTAGGCCCTGGTGTCTAATGATGTTGTTTATATCTTGTCTGTTTATTCTGTTACCGTAAAATGGTCCTGAAGGTCATTTGATTGTCCAAATGTGACATTGCTGACAGCATTTTAAAAGGCTGCTCCTGTAGTTCTACTGGATATTTTACTTCTGGAGAGTTTGCAGATTAAACTAGAGTAAGAATTCAGTTCACAGAGGGCAGCGTCGGGGAGGATGTGCAAATTGAAAGAGGTGTTTGTAAAGGTCAGATTTATGTAGCTTGGATGTATGGAAAGCTTAAGAAGAAAGGAGAGGGGAAAGCTAAGTAGAAAGGAGTGATGCTATCCAGAATCCTAAAGCACATGGTGAGCATGGAGTGTATCACAGGGAGGCCAGCAATGTGCAGTGATGAATGTGAGCAGAGCAGTGTCCACAGCAAACTCCTCAAAAAGAGTTTGGCTTTACTGAGGGAAAGGGACTTACTACCTTTTCTAAAACTAAGTCTTCATCTAGTATTAATTTTTTAAATTGTGTACAATTAAGAGCACTTGTTAACTGCGAAGTACATTAGTGAAGAGGTTTGTGTCCTGGTCAGTGCAATAGAACAGGACTGTGAAATCACCTTGCTTCCCTCTGGGCAATTTCAGTGCAAAAATTTACAGTGAAGTGTAACAGCTGGATTGGCAGCTTGTGTTCTACAAATGGGGGAAGAATTCTGTCCCTTCTTTTTTTTTTTTCTGTGTAGAAAAGAGGTACCCAAGTTCAGACAGCTGCATGTGTTTTTTAGTGTATTATCTGGCATGGTGAAGATAAATAACAGTGTGAAATACGTGTTCATTATCCAATGGCAGCCTGACTTGGTGCAGCAGGGCTTTGTGCATGAGACAGGTCTGGAAAGTTCTGCATGGTAGAGGTCTGGAAAGTCTGCAGAAGTTCCTAGAAAATTGTTAATACATGATTTATCTTTGAAGAATACATTCAAGATGCTAAATGTGCCAATTTAACTGTTTTCCAGGAGTTTCTGAGGGACATCTTCAATCTCCTGTTCTTGCTGCCCAGTCTGAAGGACAGACAACAGCCAAAGTGCAAGTCCCACTCCTCCAGGGCTGCCGCTTACGATTTGCTGGTGGAAATGGTGAAAGGCTCTGTGGAAAACTACAGGCTGCTCCACAACTGGGTCATGGCACAGCACATGCAGTGTAAGAACCTTAGTTACACACAGCTTTGGAGTGTTTTGTGGCCACTAACACTGCTCTGGGAATTCCACTTTATAGCTCTGCTATTTATCCCCCATTACCTGGGGTAGTGTCACACAAGTGTTGGCATCTTCTGCTCCCCTACCAAATCAAATCCCGTAATAATTTCCATGTCACCTGTTCTTAAATGTGGGTTATTTAGAGTGTGTGGGCCTGTTAAATGACACGTACACACAGTTGACATTGGATTTTACATGTATCATCCTCTTGTGCTGGATTTAATTTCTCTTTCTCCTTTCTAATGTGAAGAAACATGGAATATCTCTGCACAAACCCAGAGTGTATAAACCACACTGAGGTACTGGGATTGTGCTGGCTGTGAACAGCACTGTGATGTTTTCAGAGTGTGATAGCATTGTAGTTGACTTCAGTCTGTACCCAGATATCTGCATAAAGCAGTTTAGCTGTGCCTCTTGGCTTCCATGCTTCCTGCCTTTTGGAACCACAATTGCTATATATAATATGGAAATCACCAAAATTTGGAGTTAGTTAATATTTTATCTTTGATTTGCAAATCCTCAGTATGCATTTTTAGCTTGCTAGATTTCCTTTCACATGCCTGGTTTAAATTCCTGTAACCTGAGGTTCTGTAATTTATTATAATCTATGGAATTGATTTTAGTGCCTTACAATTCAGGAAGCAAAAGAGAAATCTGATCATAATAATGCTTTGTGTTCTATTCTCATATGCCTGGGGCCTTCCAAGGGCTCCTGTGCTCAGAAGAAATATTATGAAGAATATATTTTATGAAAATATTGGATATTTATGTTTGCTCTGAGCACATTATCTGCTGCTGAGGTTGTCTGTATCTCTCCAGGTGCAATCATTCATTTTTTACAATCAGTGTTTTCCTCACTCCAAATCTCAGTAATTCCTTGGTATGGAAGTTTTCTGTACCATTTACCACAGTTGTTACTTTCTTCCAAACACTCTTCTGTAGGTTGTTTGTTGCATCCCAAGTTCTCCAGAGCCGTCTGCTCTGTGCCCCTGCTCCATATCCAGTGTTTCTCACTTGCATGGATGTTAATTTTGTTACAGCTGACAGAGTGCTGTTGTCTCTGTGATGTGCACCCAACACAGGACTTGTGATACCTCATTTGTTTAAGGACTTGTTATTCCATTGATGAGATCCAAAGATTGTTGAAACTGGGGTTTTCCACTTCGTTATCCCTGTAATCTTTCTAGGTTCCAAAAATCTTAGTCTTAGACCTATCTCTCCATTCTTCTTAGGAGAAGCATTAAGGAAGGCATTAGGAATTTCCATCCTGTCTTTGGTTTTAATGTGTTTTCTTAACAGAGAGAGCTCACAATTCATTCAGGTTGTTCTTACTGAAGAGTAGATATAGATACCTTCAGTTGTTCATAAAATTTCATGCAGTGTTTTGGATTTTGGCTTCTTTAAAGACTGATAAAACCCTTTAGTTCAAAGAGCAGGTGCTTTGCTTTCCAGCGAGGTTAAGATCATGTCTGGTGGTACGGATGGAGCAGGAGCATCATCAGAAGGTGGAATACAGAGCAATGCACAGTCATTCTGAGGAAAAATCGAGCTTCATTTTGCTTAAAATAGAATATGAATATTGCAGGTTTGGTTTCAAGTTTCCTCATCTCTTCCTGAGAAAAAGCTGGTTTCTGTAACAACAGAGAGGAATAAAGGAGATAGACATCAACGAGCCTCAAATTTGCATTTCTAGTTAAGATCCATATGGAAGACGGAAAAACTTTATTACACAAATGAAGACAGTCACTTAAAAAACCCCAGGGTTGTCATGAGAAAGTCCTTGTCAAATTCCTGAATGCTCTCTGTCAGATGGAAGGAGGTGGAAGATACTCCCAGCTGCTCTGTGAAGTACGAAGAAGTCAACTGATTGCTTTGCAATTCCAGCTTGATGAGCTCTAAGCAGTGATAGATGCTGAGTCCTTGCATCAGAAGGGGTGAATTAGGATGTTGTAATTTAGGGATTGCAGTTAAGGGAGAGAATTTTGGATTCTTCTGCCATGCTGATGACCTTCTTTAGGAGGTGAAACGTGCAGGGGAGCTTTGTTGCAGCTGGCTGACCAGCCCGGTGAACCAGGTTAGCCGAGGTCACACCACTGAGATTTGTTGAAACAGGAGAATTAAACCTCTTTCCTTCCCTCCTTGGAGCTTCAGGGCTAATAGTTGTTTTGATGCCAATGCCAAAATAAAGATTACAACTATTATTTGTTGTGCAACAGAACATCTTGTGGGGCTGGTCTCTGAAGATGTGAGGATGCCAGATAGTTTCCTGAATTTCTATCTGATAGTGTGAATGGAGAAGAATCCTTAATGAGTCTTTCATCTGTGACAAAATAATTAAGGATTTAAAGTTTAAATCTTGAACTCCACGTAGCTTTTGTGGATTGTAAAATAAATAGACCATTTTGGGGAATATTTTTTCCTCTTTGAACATGTACTTCAGTAGAGGTACTGAATTATTTGTGGGACACTGTGTTTTTGGAGAATGATATTTTTGCGGATGAACAGCAAAGCTGGATGCATGGCAGGTTTTTGTGTCCAAATCCTTGGATACCAAGGAAGATTGTCTGAGCTGGTTACCATCTTCCTGACTGGCAGGTGAGGAGAACTTCCCCATTCTTCTGATTTCTTGACAGCCGTATCAGACCAAGGCTGATTAAAGAGTCCCTCAGAACTGCCAAACTTGTGTGGTGCCTCCCTGTGTAAGAAATCCATCGCTACATCTGGTATGAAATACAGGAGACTAGAAAGCTTAGAGGGAAAGAAAATGGCTTTCTCAGTCTGATTCACGTGTTGCTTTGGGGAGAGCACAGCGAGCCCCTTGCAGGCCAGAGTTGTGTGACAGGAAGGCTGCTGCTCTATCTAAAGATTTAAAAGATTTTCCTGAGGAATATATAATCCATTTTCCTTAAGATCAGGCACAGTGTGGCTCGTGCCTGTGAATGAACAGTGCATAACCAGGTGACATTTTGTTAGTGTGAGGATCAAGCTTTTCATTGTATTTCTGTTTTTGCATATTGCACTTTGAATTGATTGTTTTCCTGCCTGTGTGCTTCCTGTTTCTCACAGCTTCCCATGCACCTTACAAGTGGGATTATTGGCCACACGATGATGTTCGTGCTGAGTGTAGGTTTGTGGGTTTAACCAACCTTGGAGCCACGTGTTACTTGGCCTCCACTATTCAGCAGCTGTACATGATCCCAGAGGCTAGACAAGCTATTTTCACTGCAAAGGTGAGTGTGGGGCTTGGACAGAAATTTACATTTAGAGTCAGTGCAAATGCTGAAAAAATACAGATTTACTTCTAAGACTTACTTCTAGATAAAGAATATTTCCTCAGCAGTTAATTTGCTTTTTGTTCAGTTGGGTTCTTTTGCTGGTGTCTGAAGTGATTTTTTCTTTTTTTCTTAAATATGTGATGTGGTAGGTTCTTAAGGTGGCACTGAAATAAAATGTTCTAAAAGTCTTATTTCTGTTGCTTTCAACTAGGTTGATTCAGGTTTGGGTTTATGTGAGTTGTCTGTTGTTTCTTTACTGCTGGTTTGCCATTTTGGTAACAAATGTTTTTTTCATGAATGTTTATCAAGTCCCAGAGTGTGTATCTCATGCTACCAGAAGTACAGCAGGTGCTGTAAATTATCATACATTGGTTAACTTCCAGAAATGCAGTATTTTTAGCTCTTTATTGTAACAGAGAAAGCATCATTTTGGTCCCTGACATCAGCAGGGCAGATAGAATGGGTGAAACACCCTCTCTGGCAGTGACCTCATCATTTTCTGTTATTGTTAATTGCTGGTACTTGTCACTTAACTTCTGGAGATTCCATTTATAAATGAAAATAAAAAGCTAAATAAGAGAAGCTGCTGGTCTGCTCATGAAATGCATTGTGGAGACGGTTGTTCAGAACCCTCACAATATCTGTGAATTAAAAAAAATTATTCCAAAACCACTAATACTTTGTAATACTTTCCCAAAAGCTCCTACCTGCAATAAATTCTTAGAAAGTAGAGTTCTTTTTCTCTCAGGTGTAATGTTGACATGCCAAAAAAAGTGTAAAATAAGTATAAAAACAATAAATGTAAGATTATAGACTGTGGGTTCTTGTACACAATCATTTTTCTTAATGGTCCATAATAAAGTAATTGGGTTTTTATTTGAATGTTCCATCTTTTTTTACATTACATTTTAATGTCTGTTTTTGCAAAGTAATAAGCAAAACCATAAGCTCTCCTTTTATTAATTTCTGTTAGTACTCAGAAGATATGAAACACAAGACCACTTTACTGGAACTCCAGAAGATGTTTACATACCTAATGGTAGGTGTGAAAGAGTATTTTAGAAAGTATCCTGTTTTTGAAGAGGGTGGGGAAGGCAAGAAAACCATAGTTGAGACAATGGACCAGTTTGAAACTGGGTAATTGGCTGTATTCTCCCAAGGAAGGATTTGTCTGATTGTTACAGGAGCCCTCCAGGTAGGCCTTTGGGACAGTCCTGCTGTGTCTAGGCCACTTCCCAAACTGATTTTGCTAAACAGTCGATAGAAACTGTCCTTGCAGAAATGACCAGAGTCCTGTGTATGGATTTTAAGTATTTAAGAGGTTCTTTGTGCATAGTTCAGGTGAATCAACAGTATTGAATTACAGAGGTGCTGGGGATGTGGAGATTCCCTGGTGATACAATAAAATACATTCTTTTTATTCACTGCATTTTCCTTGCTCCAATATTTAAAGATTAATCCATTGAAATAAAGTGAAAAGTTGAGATTCCAGGATGAAACAAAATTAAAGCAGTTCACAGGTGTTCACTGCTGTTAAAACACTGAAACAATTCTGAAATAATGAAAAAAAAACCTGAGGAGAGATGAGTGTCTGGACACTGGTTGTGTGTAAGAAGTTCACAACCACTTTGAAGACAAATGGGGAAAGGAATGTTGACTTGCAATGCCTGCCATGAATCATAGAAATTATTAAATTAGGTGTTCACATATGTAGAAAATAATCTAGGAACATAAAGTCATACAAAGACTTAGCACTATTTAGATCTTGAAGAAAGACTATTCTGAAACAGGCAATATTTACAGGAGGTACTGTCTTGCTACATGTCCTTAAAAGAAAACAGAGTAAGTAAGTCCTGCATTCCCAGTGTGCAAGGCAGTGGAATGGAGATATATTCTAAAGAACTGCTTTATACTGCAGATTCTTTTCTCTGGCTAAACACATCCTGTTGAAAACTAGATGATAACACAGGGTCTGAATGAGAATTGAGCACTTGGCAGGATTTAAGTCAGCGGTGTCCAGAAATACATAAACACAAGCTGATGTTCTCACATTTTATTTTGTGTCAGAACAGATATGCAGGAACTGCAGGTGTCACATCTTCCGCCAAGCTATTTTATTTTAATGATTCATTTAATGAAGTATTTACTAAATATTTTAATACTTTTTTACTAATGGTGTTTTACTAATTGGTATCACGATAATAGTAATCAATTAGTTAAAAGCTGCTTTGCACTTCATCAGAAACCTTTAAACATTTAATAAACTATCCTGCCTAATAAGCATATTGTATGTAAAAGTTTGTATTTTTAAAAACAGATATTCATATGTGTGTGTGGTACATCTGTGTAACTTGAAAATAAAAGGGTTTGTGTTGATTTGGTTTTGTTTGATTTCCTTTATCCAAAGGAAAGTGAATGCAAGGCCTACAACCCAAGGCCTTTCTGTAAAACCTACACCATGGATAAGCAGCCCTTGAACACTGGAGAGCAGAAAGATATGACTGAGTTCTTCACTGACCTAATAACAAAAATAGAGGAAATGTCTCCAGAACTGGTGAGTTATTAAGAGGGAGCAAAAGGGAACTCGAAAACTTACAGGATTTGCTCAAATTTCCTTGACAGAATTTATTCATTCATTCCCAGAAAAACACAGTGAAAAGCTTGTTTGGAGGTGTTATCACAAACAACGTCGTTTCTTTGGTAAGTGTTCCTTTTCTACCCTTGTCTTCTAAAGATTTTTTTTTACTAACTTCTCAAAACAAGTAATTTCATTGCTTTTCTCTTCTGTTTGTTCAGGACTGTGAACATGTGAGTCAGACAGCTGAGGAGTTCTACACAGTGAGGTGCCAGGTGGCAGATATGAAGAATATTTATGTAAGTAGTGCCAGGCTGAGATGAGTCTCATAGATCTCAGTTACAAAGGGCACAAACCACTGCCACACGCTTGAAGGTGTCGATGCTTTTTCTGCACTCTAGTTTTGGGGTGTTTACAGGTTGATATTATGAGGCAATTTAGTTTCATCTTCTCAGTGCAGTGTGCTATCAGCTGGGGCCATTTGCCATTGACTGTTGTTTTACAGTCAATAATCACTATTTATTTCTGTTCTAAACATGCTGTGGCCACTTTATGTAGATCTGTAAATGTCAAAAGATTTAACATGTTCAGGTAGTACTGCTTATTAAGTTAATTTAAAGCTTACACCAGCATGATTCTATGTTTTCAAGCTTTTTAGACAATCATTAATCTCCACCCTTGGAATTTGAATTTAAAGGACTTGAATTCTTTGAGACAGCTTGGAATATTGAGTACCACTTTTATGAGTTGGATCCTTAATTCTGTGTACG
This sequence comes from Corvus hawaiiensis, assembly GCF_020740725.1. Lineage (NCBI taxonomy): Eukaryota > Metazoa > Chordata > Aves > Passeriformes > Corvidae > Corvus > Corvus hawaiiensis. The sequence continues at coordinate 117,879,948 of NC_063215.1, forward strand.
GGTTAGGAACTGGTTTTCCTGTCAAACTCTTAGTTCAAGTGTTTGCTCTTCCGTGAAAAATGTTGGGGCCTTTTACCACCTTTCTTTTCATAACTTGTGGAAATGTTAATTAAAGTAAAATTGAAAGAGAGGATTTTGGAAAGCAGGCCATGTAAGCACAAGATAAAAACATCCAAGATAAGTGTAAAGTCCTTTTTTGGTTTTTCCATGCAGGAATCTCTCGATGAAGTAACTATTAAAGATACCTTGGAAGGTGACAACATGTACACGTGTTCTCATTGTGGGAAGAAAGTGCGGGCTGAGAAAAGGTGTGACTAAGGAGAAATAAATATTCTTAATGTTTCTTTTTAGTAAATTACTAGAATTACACTTGGAATAACAGTAATCCTTTAGATGGAACAGGACTGCTCTTTCATTCAGTTTATACCCTGTAGGCCTATAAGGATGTGATCCCTGTGCAAATTAGAAATAAGAAGGAAATCAAATTTCCAAAACCAAGAATCTGAAGTATCTTAGCAAAAGATGACAGAAAAATGTCCATGACCTTTTTTAATTAAAAAAACTCCCAGAAATCAGTACCTATTGAAACATTAGTCCTGGGTTTAAAATATTAAATGCTTTCAAAGGTTGGTTACTCATTATGCAGGATAATTGCTTAAGTTTCATCCATCACCCCAAATTTCTTAATTAAAATCATTAGCTTTAAAAATATTTCCATGTTTTGAAAAGTCTGCTAATAAAGAGAGAGTAAATAAAAATGTTATGTTGTCTTTGTATTGCAGCTAACAAATTTCTTCGTTAGAGTTGGAAAGCCTCATTGTTGTTTTAAATGACATGGGTGAAAGAGTAACTTACTTGAAAGTCATTATTGCAAATTTTATGAGATTTAATGCAGGAGATGTTCTGCCTTGAAGGTTCTCTTTTGGAAGATAGTAACTCCCTGCAGTGAGGGGATTTGCATTGTCGAATTCATTGACGGCTCATTTTATGATACTATTTTAGAAAACTGGTTCCTGCCGTATGAGTAAATTTGCTGTTTCTCCCAAGGTACAATGACAGCCTAAATAGAATTGTTCAGTGGGCTAAATGTGACCTTCCTGCTGCTGGTCAGTCTGCCCTGCTCTGGGGCACTGTGAGAGCTGGATTTTATACTGATGTGTCTTAGCAACAGATCTCCAATGTTACAGTTGAAATAAATGTTTAAGTTCTCTGTGAAAATACAGTTCACCCTGCTAAGGTTTTATAAATCATGGTTATTTCTGATCCTTCAGGGCATGTTTTAAGAAACTACCTCGTATCTTAAGCTTCAACACCATGAGATACACATTTAATATGGTGACCATGATGAAGGAGAAAGTCAATACCCATTTTTCATTCCCTTTACGTTTGGATATGACACCCTACACTGAAGATTTCCTCATGGGAAAAAACGACAGGAAAGAAGGTATGCTCATAAAATGGATTCAGCAAGCTTTGGCTCTTTATCTGTGTATCACCTTCTGTATACAGAACAGAAGCAAAGAAAATCAAACATAGCTTTAATCAACCTGTATTCCCAAAGTCTCACACTGTGTTTCACATAAGAAAAACAGCCAGTTTTTGGTTTCATATACTGTTCAATTTGAATTAGTCTTAAATTTGTTTTTAAAATATGAGAGAAATTGCAAACAGTTACATACAGTTTGTGGCTGATGTTGAAGTTTGGGTGTTTAGGAAATAACTGATTAAATACTGTATTGAATTATTTCAGGTTTTAAGGAAGATGGTGGATATTTGAAAGAAACAGAGAGTTATGAGTATGACCTGATCGGCGTGACAGTTCACACAGGAACAGCAGATGGGGGGCATTACTACAGTTTTATCAGGGACATTGTCAATCCTCATGCTTACAAAAACAACAAGTGGTGAGCTATGCAATTTATAGTTCCATATTCTTAATAACTAAAGCTTGTTGGCTTTGTTAGGTGCAGTTATATAGGGGGTACATCCTGGAGGTTCCTCTGAGAAGCACAGGATGTTGGACTTTGATAGGTGTCAGGATATTCGTTTATTAGCTTACAAATTAGCATGTTGTAACCAGGAGAGTTGTGTGGTCCCTTGGACACAGGGGTGGCAGGGAATGCTGTGCTGGCCTCACCAGAGCCAGCCTTGCTTCCTGATGGGACTAGATTTGAGTTATTTCAGTACAAAAGATTTCCTAGATTGTCCTTCATAAAATCTACTTGGTACCTTGGATGAGGATCCAGCTGCATTTATGGATGTAGAATTTGGGAAAGGGAAGGGACATGGTCATGGAAAGGAGGAGGGTCCTGTTAGGAGGAGGGTCCTGCTAGGAGACACAAGAAAGCAGGGAACACTCGGCCTGTAATTTTTGGATGTGGTATCTCCATTTCTCACTGGAGCCCTGGAATAGGAGACAAGGTTTCCTCCTCTATTCCTGTTCTCTAGAATAGCTGGAGCATTTTTGAAGCAGGACCAGCTCGTGACCTAATCCCTGCTCCAGTGGGGATCCACAGCAGTACCTCCTTCTCTGATCTTCCTAGAAAGAAGTCACTTTTGGGACCAGATTTTCATTTGCTGGGATCTAAACAAGACATCAGAAATTAATGGGAATATTTCAATCCAAGGAATCATTGGAAGTGCTCATCAGGCTTTATTTGCCCTTAGAGATGAGCAGCAGTTGTTCCAAGGCTTCTTCCTGTCTTGCAGGTACCTTTTCAATGATGCTGAAGTAAAACCCTTCGATTCTGCCCAGCTCGCTTCCGAATGTTTTGGTGGAGAAATGACTGTAAGTTTAACCTGAATTTTTGTCATGTTCAACTCTAATACCTGTTACAATCTGGTACAATCCAGGTCTTCTATGAGGTTTTAAAAGAAAGCTAAAAGAAGTAGAGTACAGGTATTACTAATGAAGCAAAGTTAATTAGTGAAGTGTCTCTCCAAAGAAGAGGTATTTCTTTACTATATCTGGTTTTTATCATACCATTTTTTCAAGTGTAAAAAAGTGAGTTTGCAGTTAATTTAGGAATCCTTGCTTGGGTGGCTGCTTTGTTCACACCACTGATGAAGGAATAATTACTTCAAGCTGAGGTGTATTCTGGAAAAAAAAAGAGCATTTTGATCTTTGTCTGTGCCTTGTGTCACTGCCTGTGATATCAGTTGGAATATTTTTACACACTATTAATACAAACAATACTCAAATGTTCTCAGGCTGTGCTTGAATCGATCATTATTTATAGCTGTGTACATGGTATAAAGCACATTATAAATAACACAGTATCTTACTAAAGCAATCCTGGACATTAGACAACTTTTCTTGTCTGGGAAAGGCAATATGCTGAAATAAAATGAAAAAATTCCTTTGTTTGGCAAATGGATCAAATACTTTTCGGTGCCTCTAAAGAAGAGGTGTCAGTGAGATGGATGAGCCAGGAAATTGCTTGGGATGGAGGTACAGTATTGCATAGCAGATTTGAAAATTCAGAAGAGGTCACTATAGAGGAAAAAAAGAAACAAGACTGCTTTGAGCAAGAACTAAACTATCAGCAGCCCTCATAAGTGTCATGAAATAAATGTGCAAGTGAGCTATCACAAGCTGTTAGAAACTAAAGCATTAAAAAGCTTGTAATTAATGGTTTTACTTTCTTCTTGACAGACAAAAACTTATGATTCTGTTACTGATAAGTTTATGGACTTCTCCTTTGAAAAGGTATTTCTCTTCCAAACCCTTGTTCTATGATTATATTTCTGATTTCATGATTTCTCTCTCAAAGCAAAAATTATACAGATGTTTTTTTCTCCAAGACACACAGTGCTTACATGCTGTTTTATAAACGGATGGAGCCTGAGGAGGAAAATGGCAAAGACTACAAATTTGATGTTTCATCAGAATTGCTGGAGGTACAAGTTGATTTGTTTTAACACCAATTTTAAAGCACTCTAGAGGACCCTAAATACATCAGAAATCTGAATAAACATAGGAAAGCAAAAATAATTTAAATCACTAAGATGACAGTCCTTTGTTTTCACTGTCTTCCCTAGGAGATTGTCATGGGATAGGAAGGGAATTAGGATTTACATTTCACGTGAATTTTAGACATTTTCTCATTCTCACCTGTATAGGGAATATATCCCTTTTTACCACCTGGAAAATCCAGTGTCCCTGCTCCCTCTGGCCAGAAGTGTTGTTTCAGCATCTGCCACATTTTAGATTCTTAATTGAAAAAGACTCTTCATTCCTAGCCAGCAAATCAGATCATGCTTTTTCCCTTCTCAGTCTTAAAAATATTAATAGATTTTATCAGAGTTAAATGTTGAAACTATATTGCTGTGAAAACCACTCTGAACTGATTTGATCAAAAACATCGCTTTGGAGAGAGGAACAGGGGGACGTGGCATGAAATCCTGTTCTGGTTTGATGATGGAGATTCAAATCTTACTCTTTAGGAATTTATCAGAAGTTCTCAGGGCTCATCAAGCTTTGGGTTAGACTTCAGCTGTGGTTCTTCTTAAACTTGTTGGACCAATTCTCAAAATCTTAGCCTAAAACTCTGAATAATTGAATTGTAAAAATGAGGTCACAGAAAGAGGAGAAGGTTTGAAGCTCTGTTCTGCAGTCCCATGGCAGGCAAAACCAATACTTGCTATACTATGAATAAAACAACTTCGAGCCAGTTCTTTAAACTAAAGTGCTTCCAGAAATAATTTTTCATACAAAAAAAAATTGGTTTTTTTAGCCTTGGCAATCATTTAAATATTTTTAAAATCATGCTTAAGTAGTGAAATAAACTGCTTTCTTGTATCTGATGGTAGCATTTTTTCTTCAGTGGATATGGCATGATAACATGCAGTTCCTTCAAGACAAGAACATTTTTGAACATACATATTTTGGGTAAGTTTTTCTTTAAAAATGTAATATTAATGCTTCTTTTCTTCTTGCAGATTATCATTATTTATTTTAATTAACAAATAAAATTACTGACTCTAGGTTTATGTGGCAGTTGTGTAGTAGCATCCCAAGCACACTACCAGATCCAAAAGCGGTTTCTCTGATGACAGCAAAGGTAAGGATTTCCAAAGTATCTCATCTTCTATTAACTATTTCCTTGTTGACATTTTAATTCATGCATTCTAAATTAATGGTGCCATTTTTTTTTCCAGTTAAGCACTTCCTTTGTACTAGAGACATTTATTCATTCAAAGGAAAAGGTATTCTATTTACTTGTAAATTCTCATTAAGTAGCTGCATGAATCTAGTGAAAAGCTTATCTGTACTTCTCATTCTGCAAGTGGGATTTTGAGCTGTAAAAGTAGCATATATGATGCAAAGTTAGTGTGTCATTTACCACATTTATAGTGAGCACTGCACAATGGAATAGAAAATGTATGCGAAAATGTATGGACTGGTATTTTTCTGTAGGTGCAACTTATTATGAGTTCATGAAATGTTTATTGTTTATAAAATGTTGTGTTGTTTATAAGATTTGGTGCTTTACTGAACCACTTAGAAACGTTTAAAGATTATGCTGGAATTCGTTATTTGAAATTATAGTTTTTTCTGTATTTCTTTTCACAGCCTACAATGCTTCAGTGGATTGAACTGTTAACAAAACAGTTTAATAACAGTCAGGCAGCTTGTGAAGTAAGTGACTTAGGAACTCAGCAAAGTACAAACCAACTTTCTATATATTGTTTAACTTTCCTGGAGGTTCGTATCCCTGGAATATTTTGGACTATGAACTACTGTATTTGGTATATTTGTGCTCTATGAGATGAAATTCATCCTGATTACTGCAGATTCTGGGGAATGACTTAACTTTTATTTGCAGAAACCTATGTTGAGATCACAGGCCAAAATCATTTTGTCACTGGAATAAGAGAGAGCCAGTGTCACAAGCTCTTGATTTGATTAATTATTATTTGGTTAATTATTGCGCAGTGATTTCTGTTTAGATTAAGTCACACAAGAGACATGGAAAGACAAAGAATTTGCTGTGGTCTTGTTGAAAGCAATTTTGAGATACTGAAGAAAGTTTGATAGTGTTTCTGTGATAATATAAATGTCCAAGGAGCCCAGCACAGACTGTGTCCTGCATTAGATTCATTCAGTAGAAAGGAATTAAATCCATTATTCTTTTATAAATTGATTCTAGGTTGATAAATTATGTGACATTCATTATTTGGGTGTACAGTTGTCTCAGTGGGGTGTAGTCCTAAGATGTTTAAGTGAAGACATTTAATATAGTAAGGAATTCTTGGCTACAATTAAAATAAAAGGAAGAACGTTGATTCTTTATTTTAAACTGTTTTTCCTTGTGACTTGAACAAAATTCTGCGAGTCAGAAGACTGAGCTGTATTATTTGCTGAGTCTGACTTGGAATGAGTCATTCTCTGTTAGTTTTATACCTTTTGGGTCTCTGGAGGCCGTGAGGCTTTTCCACGTGTTAAAATGCAGAAGGGATCTAATTTGGGAAGCACTGTCTAATCCTATTACTCTTCTACAAGATCCTTCAGCTAATGCTTTATTGTAAGCATAGTTTTTATTCTGTTGACATCACTTTGCAGGACAAGTGTGTTCTTCCAGATAATTTTCTAATGGCATGCAGAGCACAGGGATAAGAAGATACCAGATATAAAATTATATTGCTGTTTACTGCTATTGATCTTTATTTCTTTATTCCTCCATGCACAGAAGACTTTTAGATTTCCCTTGGATTAAAACTTGCCTATTCCTTAATAATAGTAACATCGATTTCTCTTCAGACTTTAATATCATGCAAAAAAGAAGATTGGACTAGAGCAAGTGTGGAACAAAACTAACACAGTATGTATCTTCTGCAGTGGTTTTTGGATCGTATGGCTGATGATGATTGGTGGCCAATGCAGATTCTAATAAAGTGTCCCAATCAGATTGTGAGGCAGGTAAGAAAAAATGTTCCCTTCCAAGTCAGGTGACTGCTTGACCTGTGACCAGAAGCAGACAATTACAATGGCAGATCCAGTGATTCTGACAGTTTTAGTGAATACCTGTAACTGTCTGATTCTTCTCCATTCTTGCAATGATTTAGGGAAGGTATTTGGCCACGGCAGTGTGACTGTTTGAAACAGCCCCAGCAGAGCTGTACAGTCAGGATCACTAAATCACAATAGATGCAAATTAAGGTTTCTACGACTCCCCCATGATCTCAACAAATCTGAACACTTTACATTAAAAAAATTGGGGTTTTTTCTGAATTAGTTCAACAATAGTTCATCAAGATCCACATTCAGAAGACAAAAAGGAATAAACTGTTTACATTCAGTACTCCTCAAAGCTCCAATTTGAAACTTCTGTAATAAGTTTTTGTGGGTAGAGTTAATTTTACAATACTATGCCACAAAGCTTTGTTAATACCCTTTTCTGAAAATACTTCTTTTTAAAAAACCCCGTATTAGTAGCATTTGGACATTGACAAATACAGCTATTAATAGTGTCACTTACAAGTATACTTACTTTCTTTGCAAGTTGCTAAGGTATAAACTTTACAGTTACTTTATCTCAGCTGAATTCTTCAACTGGATTTCTGGTTATTAAAGTGATACTTCCATACAGACTCGTACATCGTTTTTGTATGCAATGCATCAGTGAAGGAATATATTTCATGGGAAAACTCTATGCAAGGTCTTAGGCAAGGTCTGCTCCTCATGAATGCTTTACAAAATCAAAATTACTGGAGGGAATTTCCTTCAAATTTTCACATTAATGCCTGTGAGCCAGCAGCAAAATTAAAAAGCATCTTGCCAAAAATATCAAAATGTTTCAGAAAATAGAGATAGAAGAAAAAAACAGAGTCGTGTTTCAGTGCACACCAATAGTAAAAGCTGGGTTTAGGGTTCCTTCATGAAATCTGTCCATAAAAACTAGGTTTGGCTCTTCTGTTAAAATATGATCTCAGCTTTGCCTTTCAAACTTTGAAGCTGTGAAGAGCTGGCAGTGGGACTTGGAGACAGAATATTCTTTGCTTAGGAATGACATATTGACCTTTCTGTAAAGGACTGAAGATGTGGAGTTCATTCCCTTCTCCGTTTGCAGATGTTCCAGCGCTTGTGTATCCATGTGATCCAGAGGCTGAGGCCAGTGCATGCACACCTTTATCTGCAGCCAGGAATGGAAGACTGGTAAAAGAAACCACCTGCAAACTTCTCTTTATTCCCTGCATTGCTGTAGCTGCTTTTATTAATTAATTACTCAAAATAGTCATGTAAAGCTGAAATAGTGCTAATTGTTCTTCATTATTCTGCCCAAACTGCTCTGATTTATTGAAAAATACCAGTAGGGTTGCAAGAGGCACTGTCAAAGAGACATTGTTTGAAACATTTGCTCCCTTAGAGTAGGTTTTCAGCATGGTCTTTATTTTCTCTGTCACTTGGACACTGCAAGTGTAAATCTCACTCCTTAGACTTGAGAGTCCTACTGTGAATTAGATCTGGAGGCACAAAGGTGGAAGTTTTTATTTGTACATCCAGTCAAAGAGTTTGGAGATGAGAGGTTAATCCTGTAACTAAATCACAGGTTTTGTCAAAAAGGAGGAAGAACCCTCTTGGATTCTACTTTGCTCTGCTTATTATCAAGAAAAGTGTCACTTTATCTCCAATTATGAAATGCTTAAACTCTTTTTGATACGAGATAAGGAGAAAAAAGTGGTTTTGCTTTCACCTCTTGTGTTAAAGTTGTGATTGTGATAATAGCTTGTTACCCAGAGTGAAAATGGCAGAGTTAGTAATAACTGTGCTGCTATATCAAAACTCGGGACACGGAGATCCAGTTTTCATGGCAAAAAGTAGAATTTAATTTGCCCTGGAAGCCTTACTTGAAAAGAGTCTGTGACTTGTTTTATTCAGTGATAAGATCCGATTTTGAGCAGATGTCTGAGGCTGAAGGTGAATGTTCTCTGCTTTGCCAGGGTGCTCTGTGTGTTCAGGAGGGTGCCTTGCCTTGGTTCCACAACCTAAATAGCTATACTTGCATTCTCATTAAATTTGCCTTGCAAACCAAGAGGATGATTTTAGGTAGAAGATCCCCAGTACTGTTTCTCTCAGAATTCTTTTCCTGATGGGCATCTTGATTCAGAGCACTGATCTGATGAACCATTCAGCATTTCAAGTGCCTGATGCTCCCTCAGGCTGAGCTGTGTTGTTATCCAGGGGCTTTGATCAGCGGTGAAAGATCTGAGAGCAGGAGAGAGCAGCAGACAGGAGTTTTGGTGCATTTCTTTGTTTGGACTGGCTCAGGACTTTATGCTGCATGTGCTGTGGGAAATACCCAGCCTGGCTCTTGTTGTTGCTGGCAGTTCGGATGACATGGACGGGCCCGTGGAGGACATCGGGAGCCGCTCGTGCGTCACGCGCTTCGTGAAGACGCTGCTGTCCATCATGGAGCACGGCGTCAAACCCCACAGCAAGCACCTCACCGAGTACTTTGCCTTTCTTTACGAATTTGCCAAAATGGGAGAAGAGGAAGTGAGTATAGCCTTGTCTTGGGGGACTTGGTGGTGTCTGTGCACGAATGTATTTTCAAGTAATTCCATCCCTGCATTTTTCAGAGCCAGTTCCTGCTCTCTCTGCAAGCCATATCCACAATGGTCCATTTCTACATGGGAACCAAAGGGCCTGAGAATGTACGTCTGAGTATTTTCTATAACGAGAACTAATCTTTCCTGTTCTACATCTGTGATCACTGCTGCTGTGTGTCTTGAATCATCTTTCAGCTGTTAAATTTAAATTGCTTCACTTACACAATTTTTTCAATGTTTAAGTGAATATAATGCTTTTTAAAATACGTTGAATTAAATTTTTTTGTTTAGTATAGAAATAGGTACTGAGGAAAAGCAATTAAAGCTGCCCCTAACTTGATACTAATGGTAATGCTGTTAACGATTGGTTACTTACTCCTATTGTACAACTTAGGTTCTTAAATTGACCTGCTTTTTTTGTTCAATAGACCATATCTTCAGCCAACCTACTTCCTGCATTTGTAAATACAATTTAGCTTATGCAAAATTAATATATCAATGTGAAAATCAATTGATTAGCTATTTACCTTCTTTGATTCATGCAAGTTGATGAAGTTGTTTGGAATAAAGGACAGGATATATGCAAAGGCTGTTTGAAATGACGGCTCAGAATGTCCACACTGAAGTTCTCTTTTTTTCCCTAGCCCCAGGTTGAAGTGCTTTCTGAGGAAGAAGGGGAGGAAGAGGAGGAAGAGGAAGATATACTTTCTTTAGCAGAAGAGAAATACAGGCCTGCTGCACTGGAAAAGATGATTGCCCTGATTGCTCTTCTGGTGGAACAGTCTCGCTCAGAAAGGCAAGAGCTCCTGAAAAACCAAAAAACAATTGAGAATTGATGGTTTAGAAAAGAGTCCGAGATTTTATGGGTTTGTCTGAGGGTTTTATTGGGGGCTTTTTTAACAGCATAAATGAGCTTGTGTAAGAACCCATTATATTTTTAACCATTTAAAAGAAAAAGGGTGTTGACCAAATGTAAGACTTGGGTTAAAGACTTGAACACATTCAATTGCCCACATCTGATTCTTTTTTTTAATCTGGTCTGAGTACAAAATTTTGGGGTTTTGGTTCAGTTTTGCATCAACACCTTTATTGTCTCTTGTATATTGTGAAACTGAAGAACGTGAACCAACACTCAGTCTTGAATGTCTCCCTGACCATAACCATGGCTGAAGTAAAATGCTCATTTTCTTTTGTATTTTAGGCATTTGACCTTGTCACAAAACGACATGGCAGCACTGACAGGAGGAAAGGTAATCAAGTTAAAAAGGACTGCTTTAGCCTCCAAAAACCCTCTGTGTGCGTGTACTTGTAGGCAGTGTACTGCATCTGCTTATTTGTTGCAGGGTTTCCCTTTTTTATTTCAACATATCCGTGATGGGATCAACATCAGGCAAACCTGCAACCTCATTTTCAGCTTGTGCCGGTACAACAATCGCCTTGCAGAGCACGTGAGTATCAGGGACCTGTAGCTATTGATTGAAATCTTCTCTAATAACTGTCACGGGGTAATTGGTATTATTTTAACTGATTAAGCACAAGTCTAATGAGTTCTGTTTGTTTTCTTTTCAAGATTGTGTCCATGCTGTTCACATCTATAGCAAAGCTGACTCCTGAGGTATGTAAACACACTCCCTGTCTAGTAAATAATCTGTATTCATGTTTTCCTGGTTTAAATCACAGAAATAAATCCTTTGCTCATCAAAAATCCTGCATGGAAGTTCTTGTGCCACTAAATGAAGTCTAACTGCACTGTCTGGGAAGTTTTCTAAAACAGAGATTTGCTGTGCCACTTAGAATGAGTTTTATTCAAATCAAATAATAGTTCTAGATTCTCCACCAGTATGAATTTCTTTTTAAAAATTGGTAACATTAAAATATGTGTGCAAGAACAAGTGGAGCAAGAATAAGTAATTATTATCTGGCTGTTCAAGATGCGGGGCACTATTTTGCAGTTCTGTGCAGGCAAACAAATTTCTCATTCAGAGTAAATTCCTGCACTTGTAACAACAGAAATACTGAGAGTTCCAAATGGATTCCAGATGCAAAATATGTAATTATAGTTGTAAGCACTTTGTTGAAATGTTGTTAAAAGCTGGGTGAGTCTTGGCAGTGTAAAACCTCAAAATGAGATGCTTTTGGATAAACTTTCCAGGATCCATATTCCATGTTATGTAAATACATGAAAATAATAACTTATCTGAGCTAGTGAAATCTTCTGTAAATATAAACCAGGATAAATTGGTGAATGCTTCAGCAGTGGACAGCTTGATTCCTTTCCTTTTTCCACAATAAGAACTGACTTAAAATGTTACTGTTATTTCCTGTATATTTCCTATAATATTATAGAAATATATAAAATATCTATATTTCCTATAACTTCTTCTAGACTGATCCTGTTGCTTTGCAGTAACTGTAACCAGTGGCTTAATTCTGCTGTATCCATGTGTGAATATAGATATATATGGATTATGTACAGATTAAATAGTAAAGGATTAAAGTGTTATAAATCTTCATGTCTGAAGTTCATAGAAATCTTACAGACATTGGGGTTTTTAAAAAATTACTCTTAAAAAATGTGGATGAAATTAAATAGATCAAAGTGAATATTTTTTTCCCTTTTCTGCATTACAGGCAGCCAATCCTTTTTTCAAATTGCTCACCATGCTCATGGAATTTGCTGGTGGACCTCCAGGAATGCCACCCTTTGCTTCTTACATCCTGCAGAGGATATGGGAGGTACAATATGTAAAATAAAACAGGAGCTAAATTGTCTTTCTCTTGTTGGTTCTTTTATGTCTGTTTTGCATTTTGTTGTCATCCTTCCTGCGTCAGTCCATGTTTTTTTTATTACTATTCCTCTACTGAATAAACAGCAACAGCCAATAGACATTAAGAAGTTCTATTGTTACTTTTAATGTATTTTAGCAGCATTTGGGTTAATGGCTCTTTCAGTTGAACTTCAAATTTTAGTTTAATGAGAAATTAATTGATTCATAATAAGGGTTGAAGAATGCTTTTTCTAGACAAATTCTACATAGTTTTCTCAGTTATCCTTTTGCAAGGACTGTAAAATGTTTCAAGACCCATCATTCATTTGTGGGTTTTTTTGGCCTTTATGTACAGATTCCTTGAATATTCATTTGCCATGTTTGGTTCTCTGTAAAATGTCCATTAACACTTTCAACCCTTAAAATAGTGCTGAACTGAGTCTGGTGGAAAATCACTGTGTGCAGGGCCAACCTTGCTTGTGTTTTAAAGTGAGAAAGAGGCTTCTTAACCAAGTTGGCACAGGGATGGCACAGATTCCTTGATCTGAGCCATAGATGAGGAATTGAAGCTTTCTCTTTGCTTACCTGCTCTTTGAGTTCCCAGTACAATTTCCTGTCTTTATTCCTGGCTGAGAACAGCATGTCCAGCCTGGAGACTGCTGAGGACAAGCTCATCCCCTTTAAATCCCCTTAAAAAACAGGGCTGGAGTTTTGTAAAAGGTTTTTACTGTGCAGCATTGAGACCTCTGGTGAAACACAACCCTTCCTTACCCACTGGAACGCTGTGCGATTGGACATGGATTGCTGTTCCAAATGGTTTTGCTCCTGGTCAGGAGCAGCTGTAGGGTCACAAGTGTTGCAGGTGATGTGATGGATGAGCTGTAGCTGCTGCACCTCAGGTAAAGGGAGTTCAAGCAGCACATCTCAAGGTCCACAGTGACACCCAGCTGGTGACACAGGCCCAGGGATCTAAATGGTGTGGGCAAGGGTGTGAGACCCAGCAGTGAATGTCCAGGCTTGGGGTGCAGAACCGACTTTTACAGCCACTCCAGCTTCTAGAAGTCATTAAGGAGTGATTGAGCTCTGCAGACACTGAGCAATGATTGTCTCTTTCTCGGACATTCCCTCCAGTCATTACCCAGGAAACCTGACAGAGCAATTTGTCATTTCTAAATAAAGGGAGGAGAATGTTCTTAAGGTGTTTATTTTTAAATTGAGATAAAAATTTTATAAGCAAGAGTTATGGTCGTGTCAGCTGCTCGTATTCTTCAGGTGGAGTAGAGGAACTGGGAACAGCTTCAGCAACCCAGTTATTACCGCTGATTACTTAGATAGGGTAGACTTTTTTCTTGGATGGGCACCTGGGCCTTGAGGTAAAAAGAAAGTAGTTTTTAAAAAACTAACAAAAGAACAAACTACATTTATTGGCCTCATGTCAACAGATTTCCAACTACAGAGAGCCAGAAAAGCACAGGAAATTTTCTCCCTATTCTCTGAAGGTTTGCTGACTGCATAACAGCACTCATTGCTTTTGGAAAGTGCTGGATGAATTTATTCCTTGAAATTGTATATTCAATAAAAAATGTAATAGTTACCCTCAGCATGAAGCTGTGTGAAAATCTTTGCATACCATTTATGTTCTTTTGAAGTAACTTACAAAAATACTGATTCAGTGTTAAGGTTTTGTGTTAGATATTTTTAAAAGATACTTGTTTATAAAGACAAGGATGTTCCACTTTAATATTTCCTAAATATCTCATAACATGCAGAAAAAATAAGCAGAGTAATTGCCTGGGCTTAGACTGAACTTTCAAAACTGTGAACAAGGTTCAGAAGCACCAACCATGGAAATTTAATAAGGGTTTTCTTTGTGTGCAGAGCAGCTCAGTCTTACAGGTACTTTAATAGCCCCAAGTGGTTTTAAAAAGAAATGTTGAAAGTGATTTTAGGGTTTTTTAATGCAGTCAGTACATAGTAGGAAGATTAATGCATTCCTTTTGATTTTTCCCCTCTCCTTTAGGTCATTGAGTACAACCCATCGCAGTGCCTGGATTGGCTGGCTGTGCAAACACCTCGGAACAAACTCGCTCACAGCTGGGTCCTGCAGAACATGGAAAACTGGGTTGAACGTTTCCTCCTGGCACACAACTACCCTCGAGTGAGAACTTGTAAGTGAAGTTTAATTGAAGGGAATTTGTCACCTGTTGCAGTGAGTTGCATGCTCCTGTGTTTGTCTTTTCCTCCTTTTCCAGTGGTTTTAGAATTGCTGGGGTTTAAAATCTTAGGATAACTGTGGTGCCTCATCCAGAGGTGTTAGCAGTTTTGATGAACACTGTGGGTTCATTTGGTACCTTGAATGATACATTGGTAGGCTCTTTATCTGAAGTGACAAATCTACAAGGTCCAGGAAAACCTAAAGAAGGAAAAGAGGTAATTCCAGAGGTTTTCCATCGTGTCCATCACATGGCTGTACAATAGGTGGGAGTAGTACATGTTGTTCTTTCACAGTAATCTTCAGCTGAGTCCTCTGAGCTTGTGGATCAAGGAGAAGCCAGCTGTGCTTTCCCCCAGATCCCCGGGTATCCTGGCTCTCCGGTTTGTTCTGCCAGGAATCACACTGTCACATTGCTAGAGAACATTTTCGGCCTTCGCTGTGTCCATTTTTTTTACAAAGGAGATTCCACAGGTACAGGCCACTGACCTTTAACACATTTTTGTGGCTGAGGGAGATGTGAAAACTTGAGCTACAATTTGCAACAGGCTCCAGTTGTAAACATCTCTGAGGAGGTAATGACCTCTTGATTGAGCAGTGGACAGTTCAGTCATGGAAAACCTCTGGGATGCATTGTGTGATGGGATCTGGGATCACATTCTGTGGTGGGGTGCATTGTGCTAGCACAGGGAGAACCAGGCAGCAGACAGGGCTGTAGGTGAAGAGGCCTGAAAGCACATCCCAGCACCACTTTAACAAGCTTTGTACTACTCTTATCCACTTGGGTTTTTCTTCTAGTGTGAATATAGTGATACCAGGTTGTGTAAAATGCTTTGGAATCTGTAAATGGAACATGCAGTGCAATTTAATTGCTGTTTACATGGCTGTTAAGCAGGTATGTCACTGTCAAAGGTGTAACAAATCTGTTTTTATTTGAAGCTGCAGCCTATCTCTTGGTGTCGCTTATTCCAAGCAATTCCTTCCGTCAGATGTTCCGATCGACCCGCTCTTTGCACATCCCCACACGGGACCTGCCCCTCAGCCCAGACACCACAGTAGTTCTGCACCAGGTCTACAACGTGCTCCTTGGCCTGCTCTCACGAGCCAAACTCTACGTTGACGCTGCTGTTCACGGCACCACCAAACTGGTGCCCTACTTCAGTTTCATGACGTACTGTTTGATTTCCAAAACCGAGAAACTCATGTTCTCCACCTACTTCATGGACTTGTGGAACCTCTTCCAGCCGAAGCTCTCAGAGCCGGCCATTGCCACCAACCACAACAAGCAGGCCCTGCTGTCCTTCTGGTACAACGTGTGCGTGGACTGTCCCGAGAACGTGCGCCTTATCGTGCAGAACCCCGTGGTGACCAAGAACATTGCCTTCAATTACATCCTCGCGGACCACGACGACCAGGATGTGGTGCTCTTCAACCGCGGGATGCTGCCCGCCTACTACGGCATCCTGCGCCTGTGCTGCGAGCAGTCCCCTGCCTTCACCAGGCAGCTGGCTTCTCACCAGAACATCCAGTGGGCCTTCAAGAACCTCACCCCTCACGCCAGTCAGTACCCAGGAGTAAGTGACCAACACCAAAATGCACCAGCCCATTGTTCCCCCTCACCCAGTGTCTCTTGTAACTTAACATATCCGGTGGCAACAGTATTAACTGCTGGAAGTAATTCATGTGTTTAGATCCATTTGCTGGACTTTGTGGGGGATTGGTTTGGGTTTTCGTTGCAGTGTAGCAGCTGGAGAGCAGTTGTTGTTTTCTGGGAGCAGACACTGGTGTTTCCACTGTTCAGTATTCCAATGGAGTCATAAGAAACAAGGAATAACCTTTGATGGTGGTCTCTAGGAAGGGGGTTGTACTATAGCATGCAAAGTTGGAGGAATTCCCCAGTTTCTTTTTGCTTTCAGTTTCTGGAATAATGCCAAGAGTTAGCCTGCTGCATTCCAGTGGAGGGACAGCCTAGTGTTCCCCTTGGGAAGGCCCACGTACCTTTGGGAGTTGTGCTGTCACTACAACAGTGACACCTGCAGCCGAGAGCAGGTGCTAGTTAAAGTAGGCCACGTGTGATTGTCAAATAACAGGCTTACAAAGGCTGGAAGAGACAAAGGGCTTGGGTTTGCATGGTCACGCAGTGAATATTGCTTTGGGCTCCTTCAGGGGTGTGCAGGGCAGAAAGAATACAAAGCTTCCCCATCACTGTGGAGAGGAGGATGCGTGGAGTCCTCCATGTTGAACTTCCCATAGCTCAGCTCACAGCGAAATTTACCACTCTGACAGTCCTGTTGCTCTTCTTGTTGGCATCTCCCCTCAGAAGTCTCACTTTGTCTTGCAAGGGACACGAGTTCCTCCACTCTGTTTAGTGTTTGCCAGGCATGGGACTGCAGCAGGTTTTGGCACAAGCAGCTTTCTGAATGTTTGGTCCCAGGGATGGGGATTTCAGATTCCTCTGTACATATACAGATGTACATATAAATGTGGCTGTGAGCTGTGCTCTTAGGAAGCATCAAAACATCTAATCTTATAACTTTGGAATAAAGTCTGAACCACAACACAGTGAGAGAGCTGACTAACCAAGTATTTCTGTGTGTTTTAGGCAGTAGAAGAGCTGTTTAACCTCATGCAGCTGTTTGTAGCTCAGAGGCCAGACATGAGAGAGGAAGAGATAGAGGACATAAAGCAATTTAAGAAAACCACCATAAGCTGTTACCTGCGCTGCTTGGACGGACGGTCTTGTTGGACGACTCTCATAAGGTACAACCCTGTGCTCATCCAGCATCTCAGCTGGAATTCCATCCTCAGCCTCCCCCCATGAGCAGAGCTGTAGTTCCAGCTGCTCTTGTTGGCAGTTGTTACTTGGGAGCAGAAATGTGATGTAGAAATTGTGCCTGTGGGACAGTTTATTGTATTGTGTCTTCAAAGAGTTTTTCATGTCTAGTTGTAGGAAGTACAGCTGAAAGTGCTGCTTGGGCATTCTAGCAAAGCTAAAAATTGCCTGTGCATGTAGGTCAGCTCTGGGGTTTTAAATGGAGCTGTTGGTGCACTGAAACCCTTGTGGAAAGGACAAACTGTGTTACCTGGAGGGGCTACATGCATTCACCCGTCACAGAGCAGAGCCACATTGTCCCAAATAATCTTTATGTTGGGAGAAAACATTCATTAGCGTAATCCTTTGTTCTGCTGTAAGCATAAAATACTCTGATTAAAATGTTTTCAGACATTTAAAAGGCCAAATATATGCTTGACTGAATCTGTTTAAATGTATCATTTAAGAAGCATAAACTTCTGTCTGTGGAAGTACATTATTTTCCACATTTTTGCAGGGGTTGTATAGGAAATATTTCTGTAAGGGTTATTTATAAATTACTTTCCATAACATAAAGGAGATCAACAGCAGAGGCATTTTTAAATTAAAAAGTAGGGGGGTTAATGATGAGAGGAATTATGTTCTTTTGGGGCTTCTTTGTTCTTTTGTGATTATTTTCCAAAATAACAGCATGAGTGTAACAATTTTAAGCTTGGGATGCGACTTTCAGTGTTCTCAATGTTTGGATATTTTTTCCTAGTGCCTTCAGAATATTATTAGAATCTGATGAAGACAGACTTCTTGTTGTGTTCAATAGAGGATTGATTCTGATGACTGAGGTAATTATTTCTTTATTTAATTAGAGCAAGCATCTCACCCTGGTACTTTTCCTGTCAGCTTTAATAAGATTTCTTTTTAGTACTAAAAAGATCAGGAAATTGTTTGTCTGCTTCTCAGGACAGAGGGAAAACCACCAACAGATTATGCTGAGAGGAATAAATTTATGCTTTTTTGGTGTCATTCTCTTTATTACAGTTAATTGGGAATGAATGGCTGAGTGCAGTCACACAATTGTTATTAGTTAAGCAGTGTTGAGGCAACAGGTTAAAAACCAGAACTAACTTAAAGGGTGCTCAGCTGTAGTTGTGGTTAGTATTTCTGACCCTCCTTTGAGGCCCTCCTGAGGCAGTTCTCCTTTTCTTTCCTACCTATTGTGCCTTTGTTTGCAAGGAGTGGTCTAAAAACACATCAACTCAATTTCTTTCTGATGGAACTACACCTAAAATGCATTTCTGGAGCCCGTTTAATATATTCAAGTTTTAAGCGGGGATTTGGTCCATGAGACCAGACCAGAATTAGTTCAAAATCGAAAAGAAAAAAACTTAAATAATGCACCTCTGAAATGGATACAGTTGGAGTGTCAAGCCCCTGCCCCCAGCAGTTTCACTCTACAAATCTACATGTCCTGATGAGTGGAATATCCTGGATTCCATTCAGCACTTCCATTATTGAGGTGATGGATGAGAACCTGTGTTCACTAAAAGCACTGGCAGTGCTCCATGGGGAAGGATCTCTTTGAGAACAAGAATAAAACTCTGGATGTGTTGGAGAAAGCATAAAAACAAGATTCAGTTCATCCTTGGCACATGTAGAACAGTGTGTTCAGGAGAGAGATTAAACTGGGAAAATCCACGGTGCAAGACAAGTAGCTCAGAGGTAATTGTGGCTGTACAGAAAATGGGATTTTGGCATAGGTTCCTGCAGGTGGGGGCAGCCAGCACAACTGGAAGTTGTCAGGAGGTCTTGGAGCAAACATCTGTCAAGGATATTTAGTCTGCCTTTAGGCATGTGGCTGGATTGGATGATGCTTCGAGGTGATTCCAGTTCTGTTTTTATATAAAAATTCTCTTAATTCCTTTGATGTCACTGGTTTGCATTTTCTGGGAAAAAGTGTGGTAGAAGGAGCTGGAATTACAGGAACAGCACAGTGCTATTTGAAAATTGAATTTCAGGAGCTTGTTATAAATATAAGCCTATAGATTAATTAATTGTAGTTAATTACTCCAGAATATCTGTTCCTTTTTGTTATGAAAATGCCTCCATCCAATAAACTGGGAGTAAAAAGTCAGGAACTGGGCTATGAGGTTATCCACACATGAGCTGTAAGTAGATTAAGGTACATACATAGAGATGTATAAAAAGAATTTGTTTAGCTTAGTTAGCCCTCATCCATACTAGCAATGGATAATTAAGTTTATATGAAGTGTGTAATCTAAAATGAATTTATCCTGTGTAAAACATTGCTAGAAATTAGACTAAACTGGTGTTACTTTACAGCTTGAGGTTAGCTGGCCTTACATTGTCACTTGTTGGCTGGCAGTGTTTTGCCTGGTGACAAAAAACTGCATTAAGGAGTTGTCATATCCAGAAAAGTTTTCCACTTAGGGGTGGCTGTGTGTCTTTTATCTTCACTGTAGTATAAAAAGTGCCTGGCAAGGGTTTGCATTCTAGGGACTGAGGCTATCTTTCAAATACCCCAGCAGATTAAGTATCTTTTCTTACATCCTGTGCTAGAATTTTTGCTGTTCGGAAATGAGTTGCTTTTCCTTCTTTTTTCCTTCCTTTATATTTCTATAAATCACAGATGCCCAGAAGCTATAAAAGGAGAAGTAATTCATCTGATGTACAACCATATGTCCTTCAGCAGCATTTTGAAAAATGACTGGCATCTATCTTAATCCTACCTTTATTTCCCCAAATTCATACATCTGTGTCTGTCTTTGTGCACCTCTTACATGGCTTTGTCTGCTGGCACAGAAAGTTTGGGATTACAGGGATATAAAAACACTGTCTCTCAAATGACACTTTGCTCATTGGGTTGTAGATAAAGGTGTGAAAACTCGGCAATTGTTTCAAGCTGGTAACACAAAGCTTTTACCTTGAAAACAAATTAAGAACTTTGTGATTATATCCAACACCTTCTATTCTCTGAGCATAAAATACCTTGTTTGAGCATAAAATAAATGTAAATGTATCTGCAGGATAACAAGAGGAATACTAACAAGTACCTTCCTTTGGCAACATAAAGTTTTGGCATTTTTTTTTCTTCTTCCCAGTCCTTTAACACGTTGCACATGATGTACCACGAGGCCACAGCTTGCCATGTGACTGGAGACCTGGTAGAGCTTCTGTCCATTTTCCTTTCGGTTCTTAAGTCCACACGTCCATACCTGCAAAGAAAAGGTTTGATTATAACTCTTGAAAGGTTTATGCCTTTTGTCTCTACATTAATTTTCCTCACCCAAACCCTAGGTTTTTTTGTCTTGGTCAATGGTTGTGTTTAAAAACTTGCTGTACAGTAGGATATGTGCCTGTTAATGGATATTAAATTGTTAGTTATTAAATTACTTGTTGACTTAATGTGAAACTAGGTTTCATAAATTTAATAGCAGTAGACCAGTGAGATTTAATCCTTAGATGGATTAAGATCATGGTAGAGGAAAAAGAGATTCCTCAGCAGTAAAATTCTGTGCTTTATATAACGAGCTTTTGAGCCATGAGCTAAGCAGCCTCCTGGGATGTTTGCATTTGCAGATGTGAAGCAAGCTCTCATTCAGTGGCAGGAGCGGATTGAATTTGCCCATAAGCTCTTAACTCTGCTCAATTCCTACAGTCCTCCCGAGCTTAGAAACGCCTGCATTGGTAAGTCCTGGCCATGCAGGACCTGTCCTGCACAGGGACCTGCTGTGAGATGGAAATGCCACTTATGCAAGTGCACGTGCTCTGCTAGGAACTCTGGAGGTCGGGATTGTTTGTGTAATACTGTCAGTGCATCAGCACTGGTGTTCTTATTCCATAGAGTTCTGGGTTTGGCAGGTTTCACTGAATATTCCTGTTCTCAGTTAAGGCACGCAGACTGGGGGCACAAAAAGTCACCTGTCACTTTGTGAGACCAACTCGCCCCCTGATAAGGGGCATGACTGAGGAATTATTCCTCAGTTCAGGTGTCAGAGAGTTTAGAGTCAAATCCCAAAACTGACATTAAAGTTCAAACACGAACTAAAGCTCCCCTCAGAAGGGAGCGTGGAGACCAGGTTACTCTGAGAAACAGCTTTGCTTGTTCATTTTTATGATCCAGTACTGTGAAGTGTAATAGTGGAAGTAAAGCTTAAATAGCTTGTAGAAAGGAATGGGTTTGCTTTTTAAAGTGTGGACACAGATACTTTATACAAATGTCTCTCTTGCATTAGTGGAGCTATTTCAGGAAGGTCCAGGTTTTTTCTAGTTTAGGCTTTTTTAATATTATTTAATGGATTGCTGATAAAGGCCTAACACTGTGTCCCAAAGTACTTTTTTTGTGTGATTTGTATGCATTTCCCCCTATTTTGAGTATTTTCTCGTTGTCCTCCTGACTGCTGCTGGTTGCCATTTTCCAGACGTCAGACCTGCTCTGTTAAAGAAGAAGCTAAGAGGGTAATTTTACTGAGGTTCTCATTCTGCAAGCTGGCCCCTCCCTGCTGGGTGCTGCACCACTGAGCAGGGTCTCTCCCAGTGGCAGAGGTGAAGGGAATCGGGATGGAGTCAGGGGTGTCACTCAGGTGTTGCTCACGGCGGAGCTGCGGCAAAAGGGATACGAGAGAGAGTTTGCAAATGCATGAGCCTTAAGTTGAACTGTTTGCTGTTAAGAATTAACAATTTGTAATAGCAAAAACAACTTTTTGTTTGTAGATGTCCTCAAGGAGCTTGTACTTTTAAGTCCTCATGATTTCCTACATACTCTGGTTCCATTTCTACAGCACAATCATTGTACATACCACCACAGTAATATCCCAAGTAGGTATTTCAGTGATTGTATTTTGAAGTTCTCTTACACTATTATTACTCTATCGTGTTCCTTGCTGATGTCAAATATTGACCTTTTTAATATATCCCTATTTTATCCGAACTTACACTACAGTGTCTCTTGGACCTTATTTTCCATGTCGTGAAAATTTGAAATTAATAGGGGGGAAAAGCAATATTCGTCCTCCGCGTCCCGAACTCAACATGTGCCTCTTGCCCACCATGGTGGAAGCCAGCAAGGTATGTAAACAAGTGGTCCTGTAAAGAATTGTTTCTCTATTGTTTTCCCATTTTTATAAAAGTATTCGAAGAATCCAGTAGCTCAATGCATTTACCTTTTCTTTGTAAGCAAAGCATAATTCTTCTTCAAGATGTGTTGTCCTCATATACTCCATTCTAGATGTGCACTCCAGAAGCACCATTTCCCTGCCCTTGGTGATACACAGCTTCATATTCCAGACACCATAAGGGTTTGGGCCTTTTGTGGTAGGAAAAAAACCCATAGCACACATTTTGGTAATTTCCCAGTCTGTCTGTGGCATTTATAAAGGAAACTGAGGCACCACCCAGGGACTGTCCCGATGGGTTTCACACTATGTTAAGGTTTACTGCCAGACAGCCAAGTAGACCCTGCAGGTTCCCTTAGAGTCCATTCAGCTGGGACTGAGGTGTAATCTCCTATTTGTTTGGGTAAAATCCAGTGCCTGAAATGTCATTCAGGGCTTTTTAAGTCTTTCCACTTCCCATTTTCCCTTCTGTGGGCTTCCTGATGGGATGCCAGCTTTGGTGGGGCTACTCCATAGTGACTTGCCACGTCCCGTTGTTACAGCTGCAGCAACGGTGGGATTCAGCTCACGTCACTTTGCCTATCTAAAAGGTCAGCATCCAGCTCTTCCTGGGGCTCATGGCCATAAATAGTTACCCTGGGAAGGAGAGAAAGAGTTCCCCTCCTTCCTGTCCCAGGCACCTGAGTGTGGATGAGGCGACTCCCTCTCCATGGAGTGCAGGGAACACCAGTGACTAGATTTTAGATAGCTAAAGTCAGGTCAGGTGAATCCCACCCAAAAAGGAATATGTATGGACAATCATTTGAAGCAGGAGAACTGGTTACTTGCTGTCCGGTAACTGTGGTTCTTCAAGATGCTTTGTCCACACAGATTCTGTGCTCCTCCTGCTGTGCTAATTCCGAGTCCTGTCCTAGGGGATTCTTACGGGTGAAGGAATTGAGTGGTGGTTGAAGCCGCCATACCCCTTGTGCCCTCAGGTACAGTGGTCGCAAGGACACACTGGGTGCAGGCACAGCCCCAGTGGACACAGCTATTCAGAAAGAATCCAATCTCCTGCACATGGGGCCTATGTGCACGTAGATGGGAATCTGTGTGGGCAACACATTTCGAAGAAGCACGGTTACTGTAGGGTAAGTAACCCTTCTTTTTTAAAGCTTTCAGAATGATGCTGTGTCTATTTGTGCACCATCAAATTGACTGTGTAATCCGAGTGTTTGAAAAGATGTTAGAGAGCCAGAAACTGTCTCTAGTGGGTTTCCCCATCATGCATCCAGAAATGACACTACATAATGTAAATATTTGGACTTAAAAAGTTGTCATATTACATGGCACAGTATTTCACCCTTTATATCGAATTCCTGATACATTGGGAAGCAGAATATTTTTAAACCTCTAGAAACACATCCACAGTCACATTCCCCTGTGGTTTTGCATGCTTGTTTTTCATTCAGTTGCTTTGTATAAGGTTGCATTTGTTTGCTTGAGTTTTAGAGGTTTTCTCTTGGCTCTCTGATGCCATTTTAAGCTTATACACGTCCAAAATATTAAAATATTGATATATACGTATCACTGGGTTTGAGACATTCCTGAGAATTCTGCTCTGATGCTCGGTCTCGAGAAAATTCTGATTTCTACAGATCAGAACTGGCAAGTTATGATTTAAAAAGCAGTAGTGTATATATATTTAGGTGTCTGTATGTGATACAAAGTTACTGCATTCTTTTCCTGTCTTCTTCAAGCCGTGGTATTTGCACAGCTTTGCACCTTCTCAGTGTTGGCTCAGAACTCTCCAGTAAAAGATTTTACTGGCAGGGAATTGCATTTGCCATCTGTCCTCCTATCACACCCTGGTGCTTGCCAAGGGCTGGGTGAGGAGGCACCTGGAGATTCCCACTGTTCGCCTGTAGTCCAGGATGAAACATTGCAGGGCAAGTGACAGGAAGGGAGATGCTCAGGGAATCTGGGAGCTGTCCTGTGGCTTTGTAGGTTAAATGAAGCTCTCTTAAATCTTCAGGGCAAAGACGATGTTTACGACCGGATGCTGCTGGACTATTTCTTCTCCTACCACCAGTTCATCCACCTCCTGTGCCGAGTTGCAATCAACTGTGAAAAGTTTACTGAAACTTTAGTTAAAATGAGTAAGTATCAAGGTGAAACAGCCAAAGGATGTTTTTTCTCTCATAACTTGAGTACTTCTGCACTAAGTGTTATATTCAGAGTTTTTAAGAAAAAGCAGAGCTTGTGAAGCTTGTTGTGTTTGGATATTACTTTTATCCACAAAACTGTTACCTGTGTATGAGACGGTGCAGCCTTGCCCACGTGACTGGCACATTTCGGGCCTGTCCACAACGGAGCTGAGGTAACCACCGCGAATTCAGTCTTGCTGTACATTTAGAGTTCAATGCAGGACTCAGTAAGGCTATTTTTGGGTGGTTGGCAGTTAAAATGGCTTTGGATCAGATCCTGGATCCTCAGCATCTCAGCAATGGCAATTAATTGACAATATTTACATTTTTGTGTTCCCACACAAACCCGAGGGTGAGTTCCTCAGTGTGCACAGACCTCAGTGTCACACCAGTAATCTTGTCCAAAGAGCAATGACAGAATGTCCTTTTATCCCCTACATCACCCATCTGCTTGTTGTTTGTCACACTTTTCCAATGTATTTATTAAACAGACTGTAAAAACCTGGCAGACACTACAGCTTTCTGATCATGGACAATGCTTGCAAGGTGATCCTATAAAATGCACCTTGGCACTGCTTTTCTGAGGAATTTCCCTGTCTCCCACAAAGTTCTCCCAGACTGACTTCTTCCCTCGTGCCATTGCAGGTGTCCTGGTTGCTTATGAAGGTTTGCCACTTCACCTTGCGCTCTTCCCCAAACTCTGGACTGAGCTTTGCCAGACTCAGGTAAGAGCTTCAGAACCAACAGTATGGAAGCACAGGCAAAACACTGAATGTGGAACAAAGATCCCACAATTGTAACGCTGGGTGGTGTTTAATAAAACACCTCTGCCTGTGTTGGTGCTGTCTGAGAAAACCTTTTCTATTTCAAATACAAAAATCTGGTACATTGTATTTGCTCGCTGTACATCCTGCAAAAGCTGAACACAGCAACTCCCCCCAGTAACACTGGTGGCATGGTGGGTGTGCAGAAAGCACCTCATCCTGCCTCTGAAATTCCAGCTTTTTATGTAGCCCAAACACTGGGATGATGAAGGAAAAATTAGGAGATGTCAAAACCTGGCTATCATTGCAGAGGACCCTGTGGCTGGCTCACAGATCAGGGGCTCTGTCCCTTCACATACGCACTGGTGGCCTTCCTGGGGAAGGAGCTTCATCACAGGAAAATGGGAAACAAGAATTGGCAGTCATTGATTTGTACAATTTACTGACACCTGATAGCTCTGAACTATTTCTTGGTGGGCCTGGCCTGCACATGCAGTGCTGACTCTGCCATCTTCTCTCTCCTTGCCAGTCTGCGATGTCCAAGAACTGCGTGAAGCTCCTCTGTGAAGATCCAGTTTTCGCAGAATATATCAAATGTATTCTGATGGATGAAAGGACCTTTCTTAACAACAACATTGTCTACACCTTTCTGACCCATTTTCTTCTCAAGGTACACTGTCTTTTAGCAATAATTATTGTTCCAAGGAATGCACGCACTGATGCTGCTTCATTTTGGGATGCTGCTTTCACAGTCCCAAATTTTTGTGGCTTTTAAAAAAGTACTTTGTTTCCACAGGTGCAAGGG
The DNA here is from genome assembly GCF_020740725.1 of Corvus hawaiiensis. Taxonomy (NCBI): domain Eukaryota; kingdom Metazoa; phylum Chordata; class Aves; order Passeriformes; family Corvidae; genus Corvus; species Corvus hawaiiensis. The sequence continues at coordinate 117,906,176 of NC_063215.1, forward strand.
CAGGTATTTTCTGAAGCAAACTGTGCCAACTTAATCAACACTCTAATTACAAATCTAATAAATCAGTATCAAAGCCTAGAATCTGACTTCAGCAACCAGAGAGTCGAAATTTCCAAAGCAAGCTCTACGTTAAATGGGGTGAGTCTTTTCTAACAAACACGAGCAGCGTTCAGGAGGCAGCTCATTTCCTACAGAAACTATTCAGTGCCCTATGCCAGGTGTCAGGCACTCTGTGCCTCAGCTGGGCTCCTGGGAAGGGCATGGGAAGCTGGGAATATTAACCTGACTTCAGGGAGCAAAGTAATGCAAGTGCAGGAGGCATTAAAATGGCAGGCGTGTTGTAACCCAGCAAGGTTTTGTGTCTCAGCACGGTATTGTCACCCCCAGGACAGAGCTGTGTAAGGTCAGCAGGTAGTGAGGGGGGAATTTCAGTGCTGTGAGCAACTCTAGAAGGGGATCTTTGGGCTGCTCAGAATATGAACAGCACCTCCTTATTGCACAATCTCTGCGTGCAGGGTTCACCAAACACCAGTTCGAAGTAAGGCTGAAGTTTGTTTCTCTGTTTCCAGGACCTCCGAGCACTTGCCTTGCTGCTTTCAGTGCACACTCCCAAACAGCTCAACTCGGCCCTGATTCCAACTTTACAAGAGCTTTTAAACAGATGTAGAGCTTGTCAACAACAGAGGAACTCATTACAAGAGCAAGAAGCCAAAGAAAGAAAAACTAAAGGTTTGGTGTCACTCTAATGAACCTTTTACAAACTTGTATCAAATTAATGTAATATTTTATCCCTGCAGGGTAGGCCATTCCTTGGCTCCAATTCCCAACAGCACACAAAAATATCATTGTATTATGGAGCTAAAATTCATGAATGGCATGAATTCTCTGCAAGGAAATAAGTGTTTCTTGAAGGGCTGTGTTTAATGTGGAGAAGGGTGGGAATGTGAGCAGTGCCTGTTCCCTGAGCCAGTTGCCCTGTCCCTGCAGACGATGAAGGAGCCACTCCGGTGAAGAGGCGGCGGGTGAGCAGCGACGAGGAGCACACCGTGGACATCGGCGACATCAAAGCCGAGCCCCGCGAGGCGCTGACCCCCACCAGCACCTCGGACAACGAGACCAGGGACTCCTCCATCATCGACCCGGGCACGGAGCAGGACCCGCCCTCCCCCGAGAGCAGCTCTGTCAAGGAGTACAGGATGGAAGTGCCCTCTTCGTTTTCCGAAGACATCATGTTGGCCGCGCGCTCGCAGCACACGGAGGAGCAGCCGGGGAACGGGAAATTTGAAGAGTGCAAGGAGTTCAAAGACCTGCAGACTTCCAAGGATTCCATGGGAGCCGAGGAGGACTCGGAGTTTCCTTCCACATCGATTTCAGCGGTTTTATCCGACCTCGCAGACTTGCGCAGCTGCGATGGCCAAGCCTTACCATCCCAGGACCCCGAAACTAATTTATCAATCAGTTGTGGCCATTCCAGAGGACTTTTTAGTCACATGCAGCAGCATGACATTTTAGACATCCTGTGCAGGACCATTGAGTCTACGATTCACGTGGTCACACGGATATCCGGGAAAGGAAACCAAGCTGCTTCTTGACATTAGATGGAGCATGTCTGCTTTTAAGTCTTTTTTTTTTTTTTTTTTAAAAAATCCTTCTTCCCCCCAAAAATGCTGTTTGTATAAGTTTTGCTTATTTCTGTTTTGTGCTTCAGTTTGTCCAGTGCTCTCTGCTTGAATGGCAAGATAGATTTATATGCTTAATTCTTGGTCAGGCAGAACTCAAGATTTTTTTTTTTTTTTAATTTTATTTTATTTTGCATCTACCGTACACTTTCTTAAAGGGCAATCAGATAATGGCTATGTTTTATGTAATTAAGAGTTCACTGTAGTGGCTTTCATTTAATATGGCTGTCTGGGAGACAGGGCCTCCTGGCCCTGTATGATGTAATTTAAACTTATGGCATTTTTACTGTGTATAATATGGTGTCCTCTGTGCCAGTTTTGTACCTTATAATCGAGGCAGATTGCCTCAGATCGCTGTGGTTCTTATTATCAAAATTAAGTTTACTTGTATACTAAACAACCACAAGAAATTTGATTCTGTAAAGAATCCTCTTTAGCTGTGGCCTGGCAGTATATATATGGTGCTTTATTTAACAGAATACCTGTGGAGGAAATAAAGCACACTTGATGTAAAATTAATTGTTTTATTTTTATTGACATGATCAATTGCTATTCTGTGCACTTCATTAAACTGATTGTGATGACTTTTCATTTGTTTATAGTATGTTGCTTCAGTCTTTGGCTTTCTCAGCAAGGAACTTCGTAAGTGAAACAGCAGCAGGGAGAAATGATGGTCTGAGGTTCAGATTTGATGTAAATTCTGGTGCTTGTTTACTGTCCATGAATGTCCAGCCACACAGTGGAGAGGGGGCTGGTGGTTGGTGTTGGAACATGAAGTGCTGTCAAAAGCCAGTGCAACTTGGCATCTCTTTTCCCTTATTTTAACATCTCTTACGTCACTTTTCTGCACCAGTTGCAGCTTCCTTTCTTTTTCCCCTCTGCTCTATCTGGCTCCATTTCCTCACTTTTTGACAGCTTCTGCACCCCTGGAATGACTTTACCATCTCTCCCATCATATTTGCTCCTGTTATTTCTGAGTAATACCAGTTTCCTATGTGACTCTTTGGACTGTCAATGCTACTGGTTTTAATATCTGATTAAACTCCATTTTCAGCTTCATTTTACTGTTGCTCAGCTCATTTGTTTTTCTCTTGTCGTCATCTACCTTGGTCTTTTTTCTTCAAAGTTCTTTCCATCTACCATTCACTGCAGTTTTGCATCACTTGCTTCTCCTCGAGTCTGTGATGCTCTTGCTGCGTTTGAATTTACTCTCATTGGTTTTAACCTTCTGTAATTAATTCGTGTTTCAAGTTTACAATTTATATTCCTGTTTAATTAGCATTTTTATCCTGCATCTACAGATAGTGCCAACACTGGTAAGTGCTTAAGGTGGTCTCCTCATTACTCAGACATGAAATCATCATGATTTTGTTCTCTTTGGGAATAATTTTATTACCTTTTCTGATTAGCTTTCCCCAGATTGTAACTCCAGAGAAATCATCAACAGCTTCCAGTCAAAACTTGTACAATCAGAATTTGTCTGTCAAGGAAAACATTAGCCTATGGATCAAAACCTGGGATGCAGCAGCTGTTGGAACCCTTTGGGTGAGTAGTTTTGTTAATTAGAACAGTGCAGCTGATTGTTGGGATGTTGTCTGAGCTGGTGCCCTTTCCTGGCTTTAGCATCTCCTGCAGGATGGGATCACCCCAGAGTTGTGACATTCTGGATTTGGGGTGGCTTTTTTTAGCTCATTTTCAAGCAGACCAACTCTTAACAGTACTTGATAATTATTTCATAAAGGATACACAAATACTGCACCACTGAGCATGTCAGGATTACCAGAAATACGATTACTCCTACTGCTCTTCCCTTACACTACCTCCTCATTTCCCTTTTGCGTATTCCTGCAATTTTTACAGATTTTTTTTCTCAGTAGAGTTTTTTTGAACAAAATCAAGCAGCACCTGCTCAAATGTGTCTTTCTTTTCCAAAGCCTGGTTCCAGGCGTTCGTCCTCTGGCTCCTGCACTTTCCATGCTCTCTAAGTCAGTATTTCTTCCATTCTGTTCCCCTTCTCTCACTTTAAATCAGGTTTCTGGTTTGTATTTTTTTGCCTTCAGAAACATCCCCTTATCCTCCCTTTGACAACCCTTTAACCCTAAACCCTTTAATCTTCTACTGGCTTCCTCAGTCTCTTAAACCTTTGATTTTCTTCCAGGCTTGATCCCACTTCTCATTTATGATTATTTATTTCTTCCTGGAAGTTCCACCTTCCATTTAACCCCTTCAGAATTAAGCTTTTAAATACCTTCTCCGTGCACAGTCAGCCTCTCCTCTGGCACTCAAACTGCTGAGATCTGTAAAGAATTTTGGCCATAATCTCATAAATCATGTTCTTCCTATTGAATTATTTTTCCCTTTGCCTTTCTCAGCTAATTAATCATCTAACATTTTTTACTTTTTATTGGAAAGTCTAGGAGAAATTTTAGCACCAATCTTGGAGGGGCATGGGGCTGTTCCTCCTCATTTTCCAGGGGTTTTGGCAGCCCCACACCTGGAGCAGGGACTGCAACACTGGAAGCACAAGTAAGTCCTGTCTTTTTTAATACCAGTGATTGGCAATTGCTCCATTGCAGTGAGGTCAGGGAGACAGGAAAATTCAGAGGAGGAAACCTGTTTGTGACCCACAGAGGGAAGGGGATTTCAGTCACGAGGGAAAATGGGTGAGGCACAATTCCCAGAGTACTGGGGCTGCAATTTCACTGTTTGAAGAAACTTGCAATTGCATAGAACCACCTACTCTCAAGTATTAAATTGTTGCAAAATCTCTTCAACCATCTACCCACAGACCTGCTGAAGCCTGAACTGTCTTAAACCTTAATTTCCCTTTGTCAACCATTACCCTAAATCGTTTTTGTATTCAGAACATTAGGCTTTTCTTCCTTGAGTATTGAGGGGGAAAAAAGGTAGCTAAATTTTGAGCATTTAGAAGCAGATCCTAAAATACAACACAACTGAAGAGGTTGTTCCCCACCCACCACCTGGGCACCTAAAGCAGCAGCAGCAGCAGCGCAACACCCAGGAACTGCTCTGTGCCTCTCCTGTCCCTGTGGGGCTTTGTTCTGGTTACTTCCAGGAGACCCTGGCCTGGAGCAAGGAGCAGCACCTCTGTCTCCTCTGGATCATAGAAGCTTTTTGGTGGTAAGGTTGCCAAGTGCTGGCATTCTGTAAAAATAAAAAATATAAGACTTATCTTCTAAGAAACCTGATTTAGTGTGGCAGTATCAGTGTATGGAGAAAAGCAGCTTGATGCAAAGTCACATTTTTATTGAGCCAAGCATGTTTTTCCAAAGGCAGCCTGCCCTGTTGTGGCCAGTTTGTTTCAGATTGTAGATTTCATTTGTACACTTTACTTATGAAGCACTTCAGAACTAAGTTATCCTTGCTCACCTCAAGATGGTTTAATTAGAAATTACAATGTGTTCCTGTCAAAATTCTCGTAACAGTTGTTCTCTCTGAGGTACAGCAGTGCAGAGGGCTGTAAATCATTTCAGTGGAAGGTTTTACAAAGCTGCAGGAAGAAAGCACTATTACTGTTTGTTTCTTCCTAAATAAATGTCACACGGAGGTCAAGTACGGGAGTACAGTGCATGCAGACCTAATAATTACAAGACATTGTTCATTATCTTTCCTAAAACTGCAACTGGAAAGAGTCTGCAGTGAAAAGCATCGAGCAAGAGGCTGTAAATGATACCCCCATTTCTCGAAATGGAGCAGCAGTTTTGTAATCCCTTTCAGCTCACCTCTGCTGGGAACTCCGTCTCCTACAGGGATTTAATTTTGCCACTTGATACACTGAATATTAAGGAACTGGAAATGTTTCCTATTGATTGGTGTAGCTCACCTACCTCTGAGGGCAGGACTCACCACTGCAGCTGAATCATTGTTACTCTCTGAAGCTGCAGGCAAGCAGAACAGAGATCACTGTCCCCAAGTAAAGCTGTTTATATACACAGTCTGACTTGCCTCTCATTCCCTAAAAACCCATAAATAGCGCTTAAACTATGTACAGTCTCATAGAAGTGGGTCTTTATTCTTCCCACAAATAAATTATATATATTTTTTTTTAGAAAACCAAATGTTAACAAAGTATAAAAAGTAATGCCCTAACAAAACTACAGTGCTGTTATCATTCCATGTTGTCTTTAGACTGCTGCAGTAAAGTATGTATTTCTTCAAAATATTGATTCTTCCAACATTGTCTTGTACTCTCTTCATGGGACACAGGAACCCCTTTGCATTCCAGCTCCAGTTCCGACTGAGCCACCAGGTTCTGGAAGTTCAAGGCCACTGTTGCATAATGTTCTGAGGGAAGAAAACAGGACCCTTCAGTGAAGTGGTTTTTAAAGAATGACTCCTGTTGTTGTTGCTGATTCCCCCTCTGCTCCGCCTGTCTGAGCACAGCCTCTTTTCACAGCTCGCTGGGCTGGGCTGTTCTCCGAAGGACACACACCAAGGAAGTGTCCAGCTAAGGCTGTTCCCTGCCAGCTTTGGTCCTTCCCCCTGCCAAGGAGCCCTCCAATGAGAGAGAGATCCTTGGAAAAACTCACCATCAGGCCAGCTCCTACACCGCCACTTCAGGACAATTCTTTGGCTTGGGACCTGTGGGAAGATAAGAAGGTTCTCCTCATTAGCAGGGGAGAGAATTCCCATTACAGTTCTCCCTGAAATACAGGGAGAGGAGCATTATCTTATGGAATATTGGACACATGCATGTAAACAAGACCAAGGTTGGGGTTTGTTTCTGAAATAAACTCTTTTCATGGAGGTCTCAGCGTGCTGCATTCCACTGTTACGGTTTTGCTGTGGGAAAAGATCAGGACTCACTGGTTACTGCACATAAAACACTGATTTTCTTGCAGACTTTGAAACAAGGACAAGCCCAGTTTTCCCCACTGAAATTTTGAAGTGTGACAGAGTGATTGTGTTACACAACCCAGCCTGGCCCAATGCACAAGTCAGGCACTCCTGCAGATGAAAATGATTTTTCATTTTCAAGGACATTTCAAAAATGCAGCTGAGCTCTAATTACCAGGTTTTCCCTTCTAGTTGCACCAGCGTTCAGTTGGAACAGGGTAACATTTGCCCTGAATAGAACAGAGCTCATTTCCCCAGTTAAAAAGGGATACAGAGTTGGGAGATAAACCTTAAACCTGCTTTCTCCCTCCTCTTAGTTACAAAGGATTGTGCTGGGTTTTCTCCTCCCCATGCAGGTCCTTAGGTGTGGTCAGCCCTGGCTCTGTTAATGGGACAGAGAAGCCACACAACAAAAGAGCAACTGTTTGGCTTTGAAACACAGGAATATGCACTAGAGAAACTGAAATTCACAAAATGACGCTGCTTTTTAGCTCAGGGAAGAAGCCACCACCCCCTCCCCATTTTGGAAGCAGAGAGGAGCTTTTTACCAGTTCTGTATATTCCCCGCTGACACAGCCCTCAAACATCTGAAGTTTGCCTCCTTTCTCTGCTTCAATCACAGCTGGGCATTTGGAGAACTTCTGTACCAACTAGCAAAAAAGAACAGAGCACAAAATGCACCATGCTGGGAGACAAGGGCGGGGTGCTGAAGGAATTAACACTGATACGCATCGGGCTTCTTGATTTTACACAGCCTTGCTGGGGTGGTGGCAGGGGCCAGTGCGGTGCCACAGTGAGACTGCAACTGCTGAGAAACTTGCACTGGCAGCCCCAGGCCAGGACAGACTCTGCCCCCAGCACATACACAGGCACAGACACCACTGGCTGGGCCCAGACTGGGACAGGAGGGAAATGGAGCAGCAGCTTTAGGAAGGTGCAGAAGAGCTGCCAAGATCCATTTCTATTTCCCAGAGGTAGCCCTGGGATTGTAATTTAAAGTTCTCCAACACCAGCCCAGACTCTTGAAGGACACAAACCCAAAATTAGCGATTGTGTATTTCATACCCTATAAGCAACAGTATCATCAGCACCAGTAATTAATCTAATTAACCTGCAAGCTATGGGTAACAGCAGTGCCAGTACTGAGCCCCTCAGGCTCCTGAGCAACACCTACAGCAAACAGCAAAGCTTTTGGTAAGGACAGCACAAGGAAGCTGCACCCAAACCACATAAAGATGCAGCTTCACTTTGAGTACTTGGCTTTGTTAAGGTACAAAAACAGGTCTAAGGCAACCTAATAAACTCTCATCAAATGGAATCTCTACTTGACACAGTGACTGTGACACGTCTATTACACAACACTCCAGCTGCATCAAGATCCACATTCAGTTAAAATGCCTCCTGAAAGTATCACTTACCTCCTTCTTTGTGAAGATGCTGTAAAGTTCATCAGCTGGAGAGTTGAAGACTTCCCTCATATGTATCCTCACTGTTGGAATTTTTACTCCAACCATATCCAGAGACTGTGGTGTAACAGCAGCCTGCAAAGAAAAGAAAAATATTGACAGGATTGAGTGTGACATCTTAACACTTACAACATTCTGGCAGGGCAGGACTGTTGGCACCTGCACATTCTCAAACACAGAGTGTGAATACATGGTAATTATACAGTGTACTTCTGTATTTACTCAGCAGGATTATTAATCAGGAGTCTCTAAATCCAGTGAAGAAACCTGAAGCCAACATACCTGCATCGTGCTCCCACTTGATTTTCGCTCTGTGGCCAGTTCCTGACCAACGGGAGCTTTTGTTGGCAGAATCATTCCCAAGGTGAACTCTGCAGTGAAGAAAAGCACTTTCCAGTGTGAAATTGAGCTGTTCAACCCCCCCAACATCCACATACACAGTGAAGATCACCAAAACCCCGGGGAATGGGTATAACTGCAGGAGCACTGAATAAAACTCCAGTTTCCCCAGTTTCCCTTTCTGTTTCCATCAGGAACAGACCTAAGAGCAATTTCCCTTAAAAAGGCTTTTCTGAGTTACCTGACCCCAAATCAGTAACATCTGCACAGACTTCTGGCAGCACAGCAGATGTTCAGATCAAAGAGCAATAATACCCAAAGAAATTCTTCTAAACTGGGAGGAAACTAAATACAGAATGAGAGCCATCCCTGTCAGAGGCTGCTTCCCTTTGAGTTTCCAGTGTTAAAGAACCTTTGGATGCCCTAAAAATCATACACAGTCATTTCTCAAGCCAAAAATTGCTGGATCCAACTTGGGAAAATTACACAGCATTTGACAAAAAAAAAAGAGGTAATAATTTAACAAAGTAGTGCACAATCACAGAGATGCACCTGATAACAGTTTGATTACAGTAAGTTGCAAATGCATCAACTCCAAATTTTATACATACACACACACATCCTTTCTCATTTTTAAGGGACAGTTTCACAGGAATGAAAGCAACAAGGATTAAAATGAGTTGAGAGCAAACATCTGCCTAGAAAATAGGAATTGAGAATTCTTTGAGCCCACTTTGCTAGCTGTAATTCACAAAAATACCACAGTTCAAAAAATAGAAAGGGAAATTTAAATTTGGTTCACCTTTGGTTTAGAAGAGCAAGTGAAAATTTATAAATTTAGTAATAGTTTGGGATAATAAAACCTTAGTTTCTCAAACCATAATGGCAAGCTTAAGGATGAGCAGAGACTGTAATTGTAGAGTGAAAAACAGAAATAAAGACAGCATTTCAGAAATTCCAGGAAATAACTAATTTAATTAATAACTAAAACAAAGGGACACAAAAATAAGGCAGCAGTTCAGGCAAGGAAGGCAGTTTTTTAAAATTAGGTAACAAAATAAATCCTAATAGTGGCCAATCCTAGTATTGCCAAGCTGAGCCCTGGCAGGGCCTGTGTGACCCAGCACAGCCTCAGTCACTGCAGAACCTTCTGGACAGGGCCACATTTGAGAGCAAGAAAGATCCTGAGTGTCAGGACTCTCTTATTTCATCTCAGCTGGTGACACTTAAAAATAAAACCAGTGCAGACCCAGGGATCTGTCAGTATCAGACCAAGCTGTTCAGGAGAGGTGCCTGCACAGGAACACTCCCAAGGAGCTGATTAATTCACCTGGTTTAATTTACCTGTTTTAAGTGCTTTCAGATAGTCCCTCAGGGCCTCTCTGACTTTGGTGGTTCCTTCAGTTCTCATCAGGTCCTTCAGAACATCACCTTCCCCTTTCTTCTTGCTAACATTTATCTAGAAACAGAAAAATTACAGCATCTGAGAGACCCCAGTCATGAGCCTTTTGGGTTCTGGCAACAAAGGATAGCATTTGGGCTTTGTTTACTATGCTCAGAGGACAGCTGCAATTTCAAATTCATGATCCTGGGTTAGCCAACCTTTGCTAAAAATAAGTCCTCTTAAGACATAAATAAATGTAGAACCTCCACTCAGTCCAGTTGATCAAGTACAGCCAAGAGCTGCTTCTCAGCAGAGGCTGAAGGATGTGTGAAGCCCAGTATCAACCCCTACCCGACCAACACAGGGACTCCGTAAGGTCTTAGGGCTGCGAGTGGTTTGCTGTGTTGGCTTGGGGTTTGTTCAAGACTACAAAGCAGAGTTCTTCTCAAATTTGTAGTTAAAATATCATCACAATAATTAGCAAAGCAAACCGTGCACATTCCTCACTGGAAAATTTGAGAACAGAACAAGGCATTATTCCCAGTATAATAAACAAAAGCATGAAATAAACTATGCACATGTAATCATCCCATTTAATAACGGGATATATCAAAATATGATGCCTAGATGTTGATTAATGCTTTATTTAAGGATTGTGGACCTATATAGCCATACCAATGTTGCACACCTACCTCTGTATCATCTACCTCATTTTCTTCTGACAGGTTAGGAATTTCAACAGATCCCTTATGTTTCTCACCAGACTCTTTCACTGTACCTGTATTAACATAACGAATTCTTAAATGCATCATTAAAAACTATTTCCCCCACAGCAAGAGTTTTACACTTGGAGCTCAGTTGTACAAAGGTGTTACCTGAAGGGAGTTGCCTCAAGGCTGATTTAAAGGAACTGAACAGCAACCTGAGCCTTTCCTGGGAGCTGGATTCCCTATCCAGGTGCACCAAGGGATGGACACGGACCCACCTGCTCCCTGCACTGCTCTCCCCTGCAGTTGTCACCTGCTCTAACACCTTTAAAGCCTGCCACCAACACTGAATATGCATCTAAGGGTGGGTAGGGGAAAATCATCTCCTCCTCCCCTGTGTCCGCTCAGGATGCAGCAGCTCCCTGGAATGCTGACCATGGCCTCTTCACTTGTGTGAAAGCTCCCACCACGCAGGCATGTCACCAGGAAACATACATGTGGTATAATGGAGACATACACAATTGACAGTTTTTAAAATAAGAAATTCACACGCATATTCAGAGCACTTGATGTTACTTTTAACCATGTTACAATCACTGTACACTGCAGAGAGACTCGGCAAGGACAAGAATTAAGCTTCACTTCTGCATCCTTCAGGGCCAAGGCCCACCCCACTGAGCTGTCCCTGTGCTGCTCTGCCTCAGATCCCCACTGCAAAAATTGAATTTAAGGTCTGAGGCTTTTTTCATTACACTGAAGACTCTCCACCTTTGCCTTGCAAAAGCGTTTTGTTATTTAAATTAACTCACTAATTCGATCATGATAAAATCTATTCAGAAAGCAACAACAGAAACATGCAGGTCTGTCAGCTCAGTGTCAGAACATAAAAAATCTAACACGATGCTTCATCAGCAAAACTCTCAATTCCAACAGCCCAGGGCTGAGCATGGCTGCAGAAGGGGAATTATCATGAAGGCAGATGCATTATTTCTGGGGATTCCCACTTTCACGGGAGCCACCTGGATCCCACTGTTCCTTAACATCACTCTCATTATTTAAATTACTTCCCTGAGCCCCCATGAGATCGTGAGGCACCGACAGAACCCAACTGGTCGAGATCCCAGTGAGGGACTCAAACAAACGCCCAGGTGTTTCCTGGCAAGGAGAAGGTGAAGGGCTATCGGTAACACCAAGTGCAAAGATCCCTCCCCACTCGGGTCTGAGGCAATGAGGGACTGATTGCACAACATGCTCAGTCTGTTAATCCACAACTGCACAACCACATCCACGCAGGGACAGCTGAACTAGACCTCGGAGTCTCCCAGGAGAACCTGTCACTCAGTGAAGCCATGGCAACTGGTTAATGCCATCCTTGAAACACTCCTGGGCCCACACAGCCACCTCAGTGTGCTCTTCCCTGCCCCTTCCAAGCACCAGGATGAGTTCAGGAAAACCATACAACGTCGTCTTTGCAGACTTAATAAAGCCAGTCTTATTTTTGGCTGCTCTCCACAGAAAGGAGGTGCAGGCATGCAGGAAGGAGTTTTGGGGAGCAGAACACAAACCCGACTTCAACTAATCCTATTAGCAATTTTCACAACTCTCAAAACAGAGTTTCACAAAGAACAGTGAACAATGTCTGTGCTGGGCAGCAAAGTCCAACCAGTGAGCAAACAGAGCTGGTGGTTCAACATGACACAGCTGCAGCTCTGCATTTTCAGTACCACTGTAATGCAAACAAAGCTTTATTACCTTTTTATCAAACAATCAAATTATCTGTTGGAATTCCATTGGAATAAATTATATTTTGGTTTCCTGCCAATCCAGTGTGAAGCACACACCTCAGAAAGACCCACCTATAACAACACACTGTTGAGATACCTGCTTTAAAAGGACAAATGAGTTTTCACAAAGTTTCCATCACAATGTGGAATAAGCCATTAAAATCCTCTAACAAATGATAGAACAGCCATTTTGCTCAGTTTAAGTGCCATTAAGTACCCTCAGTTCCTCACTTTCTTGTTTCTCCCTTATCTAAATTCCTAAGAACGATGTTTTTCCAGCACTGGACTTTCCAAACCGGCTGCAAATCTCAGGATTTTTATCATTTGTCCTTACATAGCCACATTTTAATCATAGCTTGAAGTCCCAGTTATCCTTGAAGACTTGTAGAACTAATTACAGCAATTACAATTTTTAGCAGTTCAGTCTGAACTCTCACTTCTAATTTAGAGCTCTCAAAACACACAACACGATGGCTATCACAGAAAAAATCATCAGCCTCTGGGTTTTTTTAGAATTTCCTGTGTAGTAGCCAACTTCTTTAAAATTAAGCTCTCAAAGCCACGATTCACTCAGTGTAGCAAAGCACCCAGCACAAGTCAGAGCTGTCTCTAAACCCTGAGCAGCACAAAGACCTTGCAGAGAAACAGTTTAGAAAGAACCTACGTAGGAATACAAACAAAATACTGTCTGCCTGCTTCTAACTTTATACTGAAATAAGCCACACAAAGCCAAACTAACCTGTGTTTAAAGCTTAACGTGATTTTAGCTGAACTTACAGAAGTCAAAAAGCTGATTACAATAGTTTTATCTACACTGATTTCAACTGCACTAGAGTACAATATTTGCCTTGCTCTCTCAACATTGACATCTCAACTCTAAGTATGTTCTTAGTTTATAACACACTTGGAACATTTAAAACTATCTAAAACAAACAGTGGTACTTCATTTAAAGTCCCCTCTTATTGTAAGAGCAGACTTCAATTCCAGATCTGGTCTCAGCAATATTCCAGTCAGGCAAACCCACACACCCGAGATCTAAGAAATAAGTATTTGGGGAAGCACTGCCTGTCACTCAGCACTGCAATATCCAGGGACATTCCATCAGCTGCTCCTGATTCTTACTCCACTGCAAGACACGGGCCACATTTTGCTGTCACGTTTTAGGCATCTAATAAATGGAAAGAATTCCTTGGTATCACCAAAAACCGAACTGCAAACGAAGAGCTTGTCATGGGACAAGCACAGCAGAGGGCAACTCCAAGAGCTGGGACTGCAAACGGATATGGCACAAAAAAAAAAAATACACAAGCACAGCCCCCGGTATCCCAAATAATTAACTATTATTTCGATTTCCCACTGAAGAGTTTTATCCTCCTGTAATTCCTAATCCTCAATGTAAGTTACAGTTAGTTTTCGGAAACAGCTGTAATCTGACGTTTCCTAGGTGTTCCTGCTCTCCACAGGCACGGAGCACACAGCTGAAATTGGGAGCTGTAAATCTGGGCACAGTGGAACTAAACCAGCCCCGGCACTCTGCTGTCAATACCGCCACACTGCAGGCATTTACTTCTTGCACAGCCAAGTGAGTAACCCTGCGCTGATACACGGGGCACGCAGTGCTAAGGAATATGGGGTGGGAAAAGCCTGGCTGAAGGAGAAAGAGCCAAGCTCGGGTTTCAAGGTTATTTAAGAATATGCATTTATCCAGGCCCACGTGGCTCCCCCACTCTCCCCACGACTCTGAGTCACTGCAGTTCACCGAGACATTCGCGTTTTCCCAGCCCGGAGGGGACAGGTTCCTCTGCACAGGGATGGCTCCCGCTGGCAGCAGGAACCATCACAGACCCCACGGCACCCGTGCCAATGCCACCTCCCCGGCGGGGCCGCGCCGGGCCCGGTCCCCGGGACACGCTGCCATGGCCGGCAGTCCCCGCGGAGCCCCTCGCATCCCCCTTTCCCCCGTACCTTTCCAGCTGAGGCGCAGGTTCCACTCGTAGAAGAAGATGAGTTTCCCTTTGCGGCTGTTGCAGGACGCTTCGCCCTCCACGTGTTTGAGGTCGCCGATCTCGCAGCGCCCGGCCTCGCCCTCCACCACCAGCCCCTCCAGCACCTCCTTCAGCTTCCTCTTGGACCAGCTGGTCGCGTCCCGCTCCGTCCTGCCCCGGGAGCGGCGGGGTCAGCGCTAGCCGCCCCGCTCCCCCCACCCCTTCCCCGCATCCCGCGCCCGCTCCCGCCGCATCCCGGCGCTCACCAGTGCCAGTTGTTCACGTTGGTGGCGTCCGCGCGCTCCTCCACGATCCAGCGCGGGTCCCCCTGTCCCCACTTGGCCATGGCGCTGCCCCGGCCCCGCCGCGGCGCCGCCTCCCCCCGCTCCCTGCCGGCCGCTTCCGCCGGCACCGCCAGAAGGTGCCAGAAACTTCCCCGCCCCGCCGGAGGAGGAGGAGGAGGAGGAAGGCGAGGCTCTGCCCTGCCCTTCCTCCCGGCGCGGAGGGCGGAGGGAGCGGGGCCGCAACGCCCCGAGCCCTCGCACCGTTCTGGGTCTCACCGGCCGCTCCTCCGCTCCTGTGCCCAGGAAAAGCCGCTCCTCCGGGGCTGCTCCCGGCTCCGGGGGAAGGCACCGCCTAACTGGAAGAGAGGAGAGAAAAAAAAATAAGAAAAGGAAAACAGGAAAATTAGAAAACAGACTCTCGTTTTCAAACACTGCGGCGGACACTTCTGTGGAAAAGAACAGAATAATTGATGTCCCAAAATTACTCCATCTGAAGCAATGACACTGCACAGGAATCGGGTTTATTGTCTTGCCCATTTAACACGTGCCGAGAGAAATTAAATACACTGTGAGGCAGCGCTGCTGCTGGGGAAGCAACCCTGCAGTACAGCACTGCAGCCCTTCCCTCATATTGCTTGTTCTCGTCCTTATCCATCCTTACAACAGAAGCAGAATTAAAATCTGGATAACATTCCCATATTCTTATTGCTCATTTAATTCTGAGCTGTTCCAATGAGTCTCATTGTGGTTTTTCTAAGAATTTTCTTCATCGAGTGTTCTTATCAGACAGATACATCATCACCAGGCTTGTCATCTTCAGAATCATCATCTTCAGGCTCATCATCTCCAAGTTCATCATCTCCAGGCTCTGTGTCCAAAATCACTGCCACCTCTGAAAATTTTACTCCTTTCAGTTCTTTCTCAGGGGCAGGCAATGTGGGATGAGGTGTTAAGGAAAGAGCTGGCTTCTGGTACATGTCTGTCACAAAGGAATCCTGCAAAAAAGTGTGACACAGGTGAGGCAGAAAGCTACAAATGGTTGAGTGTGGACAAATTATAAGCAGTAGAAATCATAAAATTGTGAGCCCTTTACTGTACACATTCCGTGAAGATAGAAGGAAGTCATCAGTTCTGGATCGAAGTCCTGCTCCTTCTGCTAGGCAGGGACAAACAGCCCCTCCTCTATGATTTTTTATAGGATCATAGAATGGTTTGGGGTGGAAGGGACCCTAAGAGATAGTCAGCTCCACCCCACCTGCCATGGGCAGGGACACCTTGAACTAGACAAAGTTGCTCCAAGCCCTGTCCAGCCTGGCCTTGAACATTTCCAGGGAGTACTTCACAAGATTTTTTTTTTTTTTTTTTTTTTTTTTTTTTTTTAGTTCCATCAGATTTACTTTCTTGATAATTCCTTCAGTTATTTGATGAATAACAATAAAATACTTTTCACTCCATGCTTTGCAATCAAAAAGCTCATTACCTGTTTTGTTGTGAATCCTACAGTGGGCTGGGCCTCCACATTTCTACTTTCAGCAGCTTTTTCAGGTGCTCCATTTTGCTCACTTTCACTCTTGTAATCCAGCAGCACTGTGTCCAGGTAATTGTCTTTTTCAGGGGCCTGAATTTCATCTTTTTCAGCATCATCTCCTCTGGTGCGTTCCAGGTTGTCAAATGATATCATCTCAGTTCTCCTGAGAGAGTTAAGAGAATTCACAGCACCTTGAGCTAAGACAAAATCTCAGCCTCTCTACAACCAAGAGCAGCATGTGCACTGATCTCAAAATCAGTGGGATTTTTACCCAGGGAAATGTTAAGTAGCTTCTTGGATCCTGAAGGTTCTTCTCTGCATCAAGATTAACAATTTGCTAAAGAGTAAGTAGGAATTTGCCTTTGATAGAAGATTAAAGGGTATTAACTTCCTTCAAGTGTAGAGACTTTTAACTTCTCATTTTAAGGGTCTTTAAAAATGAACCTATAGCCTAGTGAGAGATCCAATGAAAATCTTATGGTACCAGAATAAACTAGAACCACATTTTTTATATGCAATTTTCTATAAATATGTGATAGCAGCAGTCTACTTACCCATTATTCATGTGCTCTGGTTTCTCTAAGCTTTTCAGACTTCCATTTTTATCAACTGCCCACGGGTTATCAATGCCCTCTGCAATTTTGACTTTCTTAGCCAAATCCTGTTTCCCATACTTCCTGAAAATAATACATTGAAATAATAACAATATATTAAAATAATTCATTCTTTTTGAAGATTGGCTTCCTAGTTGTTTAGAAACAGAAGATGATTTTTTTGTGTCAGAAGTTTAATACACATTATTTTACACAGCATTTATTTTCAGTATTATTCTGGGGATTAGTTTGGAGTATTTCCTATTTTTCCATAATGGTAGCAGTGTAAATGTTTGCTTCCCTTCTGGAAATTATTTGTTTTCCTCTACCATGTGGTCCTGCTGCCACTGAAGTTAAGCAGCAAAACCTCCCTTGCTTTCATCATTTATGGGGTTGGAAGAGACTCGTAGGCCCCCCTTCCCAGTTAAAATTCCTGCTGTTCACATTTCTCTGATTTAGAAGTATTTATTTCTGCTTTTGCTGAGTGACAAACACAAGAAGAAACAACTTTCAGCTGTGTGTGGTGATCCAGCATAGCAAATCTTGGGCAATGCTCCCTGCAAATGCCAGTAATTTATCAGACAAATATTTTTCGAGTTGACATTTAATTAAACCAATCAGCTGTAAATCCAAATGGCTTTGCTAAGGCAAACCCTCTGTACCTTTTCCTTCTCAGACCCAGCAGGATGTAGGCCAGGAAGGCGATGAAGGTGCCGGCGAACAGGACCCCGAGCACGATGGCAGCCACGAGGTCCGAGGATGCCGGCGCTCCGGGAGCCTCCCCGATGGCAGCACTGACGGATGCTGAGAACACCTTCTCCAGTTCCGCCTCAATGTCGCCCTTCTGCTCCCTCAGTTTTCTGAGGATGGAAGGGTAAAATGTGTGTGATTTACCAGACCTTCGTTTTGGCTGGAGGAGTAGTGAAAAAAATACAGGATATCCCTCCCTGGTCTGGCAAGACCTTTTCTGAGGATTCAGACTTGTCATTTCTTTCATTCAGGAAAAGCTCTGTTTTCCAGCAACCAGCCCTGGTGCTCATGACCTAAAATGCTGCAAAGCTGGGACAGTTGAACTAGACCCACATCACTGCCAGGTTACCAAAGAAATGTAAAATACACCTAAAGTGTGAGTTTTTAATCAATGTTCTGCCACTCTGAAGTCATATAATTATTATATATATTTTAATTATATTCTTTCTGCTTCAGCTTTTTTTTTCTTAAACTGACTTTTGAATCTATTTTGCACAATGAAGCAGCCTTATTCATGTTTTTGGCAAAGTCCGAAAATTAGCTGTCAGTAAACACTGAAAAAGCTTTCTGAACTCTAAAAAACCCTATCTGCATAAGCCCTGCCACCCAGAGGGCAGACTGTGCCATACAGACCTTTTCACATCTTCTGCAGGTACTTCCTGGTGGGCCTCATCAAAAGCAATGATTTTTACTTGGGTTTCATCAGTGCTGCTCCTTGCTTTTCTTTCAGTCTCCTTGGAAGAAATATCAACCACGTAGACATTCCATCCAAGTTTGTCTTCCAGGACCCTGGCATCATATGAAGAAAACATTTTTAATTAACTGGGCAATGACAGGTTCTTTTACCCTAGAAATTAAATAAAGTGGTATTTAATACAACATTTGCCAGATATTAATTGATACTACTAAAAATACCTTGGCAGGTATTTTAACATAAGCATGTAAAAATGCAGGATTATCATCAGCAAAGGAATTAAGCTGTTTGCCCAAAATTGTTGTATGGTTGAGTAGCAGAGGAAAACAATATCTATAGATTACTATAAACAGTAAAGGTGGGGAGGAGGGAAATTTAGTCTCATAATCCTCATTGTTTTCTCCTCTTTTTCCAGAGAGATTTTCATGCTGGATTGGACCAGTGGCCCAGTGAATCCATCATTCTGATAGCAATCAGCACCAGCTGCTTCCAACAAAGTTTTCCATTTAATTTTTACCAGCAAGAAACTGGTCCATAATAGCAGCGACAACATAAAGTCATTTTTTCCACCTTCAGAGTGAATTCCCTTCATAAGCACAGGACTCCATCTTTCCAATGTAAATAGTATGGCCAAAGTATGGCCAAACAACCGATCTTCCATCTTTGTTAACATGCTAAAAAGGCCCAATTATGGTTTTAATTGTTGGGTGGCCATCACACATCACTGGCTAATCCCCTGTTTCCTGCAGGGCTGGGATGTCCTGGAGAAGCTCTGCTGCTGTGCCATGAGGGGGGATTTTCACCTGTAGCAATGGTGGGTTTGGTTTGTGGTGTCTGTCCTGTGTCTCCACATTTTTATCTTGCTATCCATGAAAACCCTTAGGCAGTTAAAAGTGACACAAACATTGAGGTGGGAAGAAACCTCTTGAAATTGTCTAGTCCAATGACCTCTTTGGGATTTGTCAGCTCAGGCCAAAAACTTACGAGGCAAAAATGGGTGGATTCCTGTGAATTCCCTCAAATTATTCTGAGCTACATCAGACTGAAGGCCTGGCTTTTCCTGGGCACTGGCTGTATCAGCTCCCTGTAGGATGTCAGACCCCTATCCCAAAGGGACTGTAAATTTATCATTAGAAATTATACCAGAACAAACTCATGGCTTCAAAAATACCTTTGTATTTCAGCACTGTTTCTTTCCACCACGTTGATCTTCTGACTAAGCATCAGCATCACAATGTTGCTGCTGGAACTGGAATCAACAGTTACCTAATAAAGAATCACATGTAAGATTTTCTAAAGCATTTGTACCTCTCATAGATTGATCAAAAAACCCTCAAACAACCAACCCACTAAACAATAACAAAAACCCTCAGATATAAAATAACTGTCCTCCAAAAATCAGTTTTTGTGCCAACATATTTTTATATGTCAATGAAAATGGCAACATCTTAATTCTAGTATGTAAATATTCATGTAGCTGACAGCCCTATTGACTGTGTTAAGTAATTTTTTGGTTTTGCCATTACCAAAAAAACTTAGCCCTTCTTGTTTACAATCTTGACATGGAAATAAATCAGGATTATATAGAAAAATCTTCCTTACACTGACTGTTGTCCAGGCTGTGAGTCTTCTTGTGCCTTGGTCTGCAGCTTGGACTTCCAGATTAAATGTTCCAGTCTTTCCTGCTACAGAAACCGTAAAAATCTGTCCCGTGTTTTCATTGATGTCAAATTCGTCAGTTTGGCCTCTGACTAAGCTGTAGAGCAGAAGTCCATTGTCTCCTGAATCTGGATCTGTGGCCTGGGTTTAAAAAAAGTGGTTTATGACACTCTGCTTGTGGCTTTTAGACTGCACATTGCTCTTCAACCAGTAAACTCAGCTCTCAAGAGCAGATTTAAGAGCTCCTTTAACCCAGTGAAAGAAACCCAGACCTTTCACAGGATTTCTGTCCTCATGAAGAGCACAGGAAATACTCTACCTGGACTGTAACGACAGCATATTTGTAGGGCACAGAGTTGGGAATGCGGGCAGAGTAGGAGCTGCTGGAAAACACGGGCTCTTCGTTCACATCCTGCACAGAGATCGTCAGCATGGCCACGTTCTCAGCAAACAGGCCTGGAAAAAACACAAGTGAACAACCTTGACTGTCAGCTTTTCACCTTTCATATCAAACTTCACAAGTTAAAGAGAATCACAACTCCTGTGTGGGTTGCAAACACAAGACACGTGGCCATTGCTCCCCTGGAATGTCATTCAAAGCAAAAAGTTACCTGAACGCTGGGCTCCTGCAGCAGAGAAGACTTTTTTGTTTGCTTGAATTAAAATCACATACTGAGAAACTTCCTCATAGTCCAAATTCACTGCTGTTCTCAGCTCCCCACTTTCAGGATCCAGTCTAAAGTGACCTGAAAGGAAAAACATGCACTTTTGCTGTTACAGCTGCCATTTCACTTGTACCCCTCCTATCTCTTGTGTCTTAGTTGCTCTTGGGATGTTTCTGAACAATGTGAAATTCAACACTTCCACTGGCCAAACAGCAAAGGCATCACAGCTGGGTGCCCAACCCACACCAAACAGCTCTTAAACGTGCAAAGGAACAGCATATGTGAAAAATAATTTCACATTATTTCACAAATAAGGAGTATTGCAGCTTCTTCTTGCACAACTCCATTTTTTTTATGTATTTCCAAGTTTTCTCTCAGTTTCTACACACTTCCTTTGTTGTGGGCCAAGTGGAGCCTGGGCACAGCTGCAAGAGCTGCAGGAGGGCAGATGCCTTAACATAAGTGCAAGGAAATGATGGACTAAAAGTGACTGGCAGGGAGGAAGCTGCTTGTTTACAGCACTTTCTATTTTGGCTCCCCCAGTCTCTAAATTATCATCGTTTAAGACTAAAGGAACCCATTTTGTAGCAAGTTACCACCCTTTCTAAAGCCAGAGATCAGCAAAGTCAATGCTGAAAAGCTCTGAAAGAAATTCTCTGTGTACTCCTTTTTGTAAAAAAAAGTTTATCCATGCTCTCCGTCTCCTCACTTGTGCACAGCAGCACCTGCCATGCAAAAGACAGGTTATGATGTTCCCCTGGCTATTTTAACTCATTAGGGGGATAGTACTCACCTCTTTCATTGCCAGATACAACAGTGTAATCAATAGGTTTTCCTGAAGTTTCAACCACAGCAAAATCATAAATTAAATAATCCACTCCTGTGTTTTCCGAAACGGAAACGCTAATGCAGGAAATAAATGATAAATCACAATGTTAAATTTGCCAACAGTTGTTGCCCAGGCAGGCTCTGAAATTTAGCTCTTTTAAAGAGAGTTCTCTGTGGAAAATCTTGCCCCCACCTCCCAGTTGTTTGCTCAATCTGCCCAACTTTCAGAGTGCAGTGCAAACCCTGGTTTTCCAGCCAGATTTTGGGTCATCCTTGAGTAAAACCTAAGGAAAAATGTTTTATAGTGTGCAAGGGGAAAGGAACAAAGTATCTGGCTTATAAAAGCTGCAAAGTAGAGAAATAAAAGGCAATGCCTCAATTCACATTCACAGAACCCCAGCGTAGCAGAATTTCCTATATTTTGCTTAAATAAACCCCAAAACTGATGTCCTTTCTTCTGCATGGAAAAATATGAAAATTACCTTCAACTTTGCTATGTTCTGCACTACCTGGTGAACACATCCCAGTTATATAACTTGATGTGAAAGCCTCACCTGATCTCACTTTTGTTAAAGTGAGGAACGAATGGACGGTTGTCAAACACGTTCAGAGTAACCACAGCAGTGCCATTTAAAGGAGGAGAACCTTTGTCCTTTGCCATCACTGTTAAATGCATCTCTCCAGATCTAGACAGGTTTCCAGTTGTAATTATCTTCCCCTCACTCACATCCTCTATCAGGAAGAACGGGCTCACACCAGGATCCGGGAGGATGTAATATTCAATAAGGCCATTTTGCCCCTGCCATGAAAGGAACACAATCTCATGGAACTGGGAGTATGTTTGGAAGGGTAGGGTAAGCACTGAAACAAGAGATCCAAAAAACATCTAGTGAAATTATTTTGAAAATAGTGATTTTTTTTTTTCTTTTAAGAATGAAAACGTGAGGTTAGCTATGGTAGGATGGGTGCCAGTTCAAAAAAAACCCCAAACACAAAGCAGAAGAAAATACACAATGAATTGGTCATTTAGACAGTAAAAACATGGCAAAAAGATCTCTAATGAAAATAAGTTAGATGTGTAGAGGGGGACAGTCAGAGTAGTGAGGGTGGCACAGGGAGGACAAGTGCCACTCTGCACAGCTGAAGGAGGAGTTTCATGGGAGTCTCAATGCAGACCTCCCACAGTTCAGCAATTTTCAAAGGCAATTTCACTTTTTATACAAGATCATTGAAAAGGCTGATTTAAAAAGGGCTGTTAGATGATTTGCAGCAATGTACCACAGCTGCAGCTATTCTAACCAAAATTATGCGTGAAGAAACAGGAAGGCACCTGCTACACCTATTTTGTTGTCACTTTGAGATGTTTCATCTTGTAAATGATGTAATTACTAGTGATGTTGCCATGGCGATGTGGTTGACTACTGGATATCCCTGCCAGTGCCTGGATACTATTTGATGGGTGTAGTACAGATATATCAAGCAAAATTACATTTAAAGATGGGAATGGAGAGAATTAGCTGGGGTGCCACACTTCAGAGGAGTTTGGCAAGCAGACATTTCCTTGCTCGAGCAGCTGATGTTCAGTTTTTACAGATTCTTCTACCTCAAAAGTTCTAATAACTTCAGAGACACTAAATTGCTTCAGTCCTTGTATACTTCTGAAGAACTGGTGCAGCTCTGCGTAGTAAAGGGAAAAATTAAAGGAAACACAGCTGAGGAAACATGCCCAAAGCCAGGGAGTATGTCATTGTCAAGGCAGAGCCAGCAAAACTCCTAATTTCCAATTCCCAGAGCTGGATTCACTTTCTGCTGCGTTTGGTGCTTCGTGCCTAGAGAGTGGAGCAGGATGTGTTTGTGCTGCAGCGCAGAGCAGTGTCAGGTCCAACAGGAGGCGTTACCTGGTCGCGGTCGGTGGCGCTCACGGTGATGACAGGAGCACCCACAGGATTCACCATGTTTATGGAAGCGGAATAGGAGCTCTGGGAGAACACTGGGGCGTTATCGTTCTCATCGATCACTGCAACACTGACATGGGTAGTTGTCTAGAAAACAAAATGGTGGCATGCATTTTAGAGTATTTGGAATCTCTTATTTAGCATTGTTTTTTCCTTGCACATACAACAAAGTATAAATCAATCTTTGAAAACGCTGCAGTGAAATGCTGTTTGGGTTTAATTTTGTGAACTCAACATCAGAGATCACTACAGGATTTTAACAGGAGAAGCAGGAATTCAGTGTTGCAGTAGGATCCTACTTCTTGAAAGGTGTCTGAATGAGTAAGAACAGGATGTTTAGGAGACCAACATGTCCTGCATGCAGTTCAGGATGCCCCACCTGTTCTGGTTCTGTTAAATAAGTGTCTAATATCTTTTCAAATAAAAGAGATACAGCAGAACTAGAACAATCTGCTGAAAATTATTCTTCTCCCATGAAAAAATTATCACATCACTTACAGTTGTAACAGCAGCAGGCAAACTCCTGTTCCCCAGCACAGGTCAGTCAGCAAACAATTCAGGGTCAAAGCCTACCATGCATAATTTTGAAGTATTTCACATAATGAAAGTATACTGCTACTCAGTGTGGCTAAAGGCTGTAAAAGTCTGACTCTAAACATGATGAGGTGACTCATTTATTCCACACAGTAAATGTCTGGGATAGATCTCCTTCCCAATAGTTCAAAATCCACTCTGAAGGGTCGCTGTTCATTACAGTAATGGTCTCTTACCTTGTGGAAAGGGGCAGATTTATTGTTGACTGCAGTCACTGTAAGGTTGTGTTTATTCATGGTTTCATAGTCTGGAGAGTTCCTTATCTTAATGATGCCCTGTATTTCATCTATTTCAAATATATTTTCTCCATCACCTGAGATAGGTTTAAACAAACATCATCCATTAATACATCTTAGAAGCACATAATTAACTACACTCTTAAATTATATGTTTACTTGTGTCCTAAACTCATTAAAACAATTTTTAAAAGTATCAGATAGATAATGCAGAAATATTTTGAGTGGATGGGCATTTGAAACATGAGCCAAGAGAATGGGTTAATGAATTTTACAGGGACATCTATCACCCTGGTGATGGATAGTTGGTGTTCTGGGGTCAGTCTGTTGAACAAGTTTCTCCAGGTCTGTGCAACTTTTTGAGGCACTTGTGCAGTGTTCTGACCTTCTGGAGGCTCACTCTCATGTTTGCTGGTTGCAGTAGTTATGAACACAGTGCTCCTGCCAAGACCTCTCAGAGGAGTTGTGTGAATTTATTTTGTCTCTAACAGAGGCAGACTGAGTGACCCAGAGATGTAAAGAGAAATCGATGTGGCTGCCAACAGACATGGCAGTGACTTCTGCTGGTTTTGCTCTAAGTTTGTATGCATATTGGAAATAAAGGACTAAAACCATATAAACTGTATTCACATTGCTTTTGATGGTCCTTACAACTAAACCAACTATTTCAGCTCCCTGCAGGCTTTGGTCCAAAGTAGTCTAAATTTCCATCTCTGTTGTGTTCTACAAGGCAGGGATGAATTAGGCCCTTATTCCTCATTCAGAAAATTGTCTCTTTTCATCAAAATTTCTCCTGTTGATTGCAGCTATGGCAGTCAAGTAGCTAAAGATTTTTTATAAAGCTGATTTTTAACAGGATTAAGAATACAATTAAAAGCACAAACATCTGTAGTCTCTGCAAAGTTCCTACTCAGTTGGTTTGAAAATTGTATGAGCATAAGTTAGTAACATTCCAAACCCGGTAAAAGTGAAACCTTCTTGGCTTTCATGGAAAGAGGTTAGGAAATAACATGGGTCATGTTATTTATCCTCGCAGTTGTATAGACAACAAAGTGCCAGTGCAGTGACAGAATTCCTTGTTACCTGTGAGGTTATATAGAACAAAGGCATTGTCTCCTGTGTCTCTGTCTGATGCTGTGATTTTTCCAACTATGAATCCCACAGGCACGTTTTCATTGACTCTGAAGTCAGGCACTGGATCAAACACAGGTGGCCAGTCATTAACATCAGTGATCTTTATCACAACTGTGCAGTAACCCCTCTTCTTCTCAAGGATTCCATCATCTTCAGCATAGACCACAACCTGTAAGTTACACAGTTATTGGTAATGAGAAATCATACAAAGAGGTTCCTGCATAAGGATTAACAGTATCTTGGTGAATTTTGAACTTTGAAATATTCTTAGAAATGTGAAGTCCAGTTCTCAAAATAACGATTAAAAACTTAAGGAGTATTTGGGTCAATTTAAAAAGTCTTTCTATGTAGAACCAACAAATTCACCAGTATTTTTGCTTGAAGCAAAATAAGATCATAAAAAATATCAGCAGTGGCAACAACAAAAAGATTAACTGAGAATCATCTCTGCAAGCTCTCGGTCCAGCACAGATTCAAGCAGCAGACAGTACTGAATACACGAGCTGGCATTGTGAAATTAGTTATTCACGTGTTGAAGTGCTTGCAGGGCAGGTGAACAATGAGCTGTGCTTGAATTTCATCATAGTCAAAAGGCAGTGGCTTGTTTTAATAATGGCTCACACCTTGAGATGCTCCTATTCTAAACCAGTGCAGAAAATGTTCAAGCATTATCCAGCTAAACAAAAGCACAAGTGTCACCTGTTTTCCAAGAGAAAGATAAAGAGTTGTGAATAAAGAAGATTTAAGGAATCTAAAGCAAACCTGATACTCTGTAGGTTCCTCTTCATAATCAAAGGGGGCAGTGGAATAAAGGATTCCAGTTGTTTCATTTATCCAGAATTTTAGTCCATGTCCATTGAGAATGCCATATGTTAGGAAACCATTTCTACCTGTGTCATTGTCCTGAGCTTTCAGCTGCACAATCTGAGTAGCAGGTAAATTCTGTGGAGGAAGTAAAAAATGAGGCTCTCAGAGACTGTTTTGCTGCAATTGCTTGAATTATGTGAAAGGGGGCAAAGTTACAGATATTGCATCCACTTACAGTAGTATAGACTCTTCAAAATCAAAATTACAAAACTTGTTCAGCACAGTAAGAGAGTCTCTTGCTTTCTCTAATTTACAGAAAATAACTGTTTTCCTCCCCCCATGTCTCTACCCACAGCTGCAATTTTCAGGAAGAAAAATGATTTCAAACAGCCCAAATGTTAACCTCAAGCATCTGACTTGCTGTTATTTCTGTTTAACAGCCTCTTCTCCTATGAAACTCAGTGGGTGTTCTCAACTCCAAAATCACGTTTCTTTCTGAACACTATTTGGCTGATAATTATCAAAACAATCTAATTCTTCCTTTCTAACAGTGTTATTTGCACCAGGATTGACAGAAGATATCAGTGTTTCACTTGCAGGGCCATTTGAGACCTGATCTCAAGTTATTTGATCCAACAGGGCATCCAGCAATTCCCACTGTGTAAATATTTCACATGGAAATCAATTTTTTAAGGTTGGGAAATGTGATTCTAGTTCTCCTCCATTAAACTAACTGGGAATATTAAAATTAGGTGTAATAAGTGAACCTATTTTTAACTCGGTGGTAGAAATGGACTAGATTTTAAGTCAGTTGTGGCTGCTATTGAGAACGTGTGTGCATCAGCTGGGGATCTCAAAGGCAAGGGATGTGCTCTATAAAATGCTAACATGATCAATGTGCTGCTTTTTTTAAAAAAGCAACCAGCAGATTAAAGTGTTGCTTGAAAATTGAAGAGTGAAATGTTGAGCAAGATGCTTTTGCATATTTAAATGCTGTGGCTTCTTCTGTAGAGAACCACAACGTCTGAAAATCTGACTGAAATCTGGCTTGTTCTCTGCTGCTGATCACTTGTGGCAGCAAAATCACAACAGATTGGATGTGAGCAAGAGGAGAAGTATGGCTAAATTAGAGACTTTCCCCTGCTACTTCTCTGCATGAAGCTCCCTTAAAAAAGGCTGAGTGAGAGCCTGTGAGGTGCCCAGCACATCCAATAGATTTTGAATGCACCTGAATATTCTCTATGTAAAAATATTCAAAATGGAGTGGTAGTTCTTCCTTCATGGAGCCCCTTATTAGAAAGATTCACTTTCCCTTCAATTGGTCCACATTTCTAGATCATTCTTGTGTATTGGGATTTTCAGCTTGAAATAAACCTCACAACATCATGTGGTAGAACAGAACAGCAAGTCTGCCCGTTTCCAGAAGGTTTACTTGTATACTCAACAAAAGATTATTTTTATTATTATTATTTTGAAGACTTATTTTTGTGATTCAGTTTGGATGACATTTTCTTACCTCTGCCAATCTCTCTTCTAGTAGAGAAGATGGGAAAACTGGAGGGAAATTGTTTTCATCGATAACTTCCACTTTCACTTCAACTTCATTAAATATAGTAGCATTAGATGAGTCTGTTGCTCGTACCTTGAAATTTACTGGAAAATCTTCCACTTCTAGATTCTTACTTGTTTTTATGATACCACTGGATGAATGGATAATGAAATATCCTGTTTTTAAAAAAAAAAAATCAACCAGAAATTATTCTGGTTATGACTTTATCAGCTGAAACTGAAGATATGAATCCTCCAATGAAAAATATACATTATTTGCATGAATACTGTATGTTACAGTTTTCTTCAAAGAACAAAATGAAATTCAACATTTTTACAAGATTGTCAAGAACATCAGATATATCCAGGTCTGTAATTACCAAAAAGAAACAATTCAGAAGGACAGATGGGAACCAAAGGGGAGAAAATTCAGTCCACCACTCTCCAGTCAGGTCTTCACCTTCCTCTGAAACAGTGAGAGATTATTTGCCCCTGTTTCAGTTAGAAATTTTTATATTTCCTAAGAAGTCCTGTTCTTAACGAAGATGAGGAATTTTGCAACTAACTTCAAGATCACAACTTCATATAGAACACTTTACAAAATTGAAATACAGATTGGCTGTTTGATGATAGATTAAAATCAGCTCTATATTTAGTAAAAAAAGACATGTGACAAAGCAGTGACGCACTTGACCACAGGTAAACTTACTCTAGGCGCTCACATTTGTTAAGAAAACATTGCTGAGTTCGTTTTTCTACTAGAAGTTTTTGTGCTATTAGTTATTTTTTCTCCAGCCAGAGTAACTTTATTCCTGACCAGGTACCACCTGATCTGCCTGCAGCAGACACAGTGCACAGCTGGTGAAGCCAGCCCTGGATCACGTGGCTGGTGCTGCTGTGACAGGAATTCAATCATGTGCAGCTGATGCAGATCAAAGTGGTACATTGGGTTCATTCACATCCAGCATTAATGGCTGTGGAACTGAGATGAGAGCAAAAGGAGAGAGAAGAAACAATCCCAAAGCCCAGTGCTGTGCTCGTTGTTTCACACCCCCTCTTCCCGTTATTCCACATCAAGGGCTCACCCTTCTCATCTCCAGAGGCAATGCTGTAGTTCACAGGGAGCTTGTACAAGGCACTGATCTCTACAACAAATGTATCTGGGGGTGTCTTCTCTGACAGAGGGGCAGGGTGATAGGCTTCTTCCACGAATACTGGGAAGGAGACATCCATGGGAGCTATCATGACTGACACCTGCAGAGAAAAGGACATGGCCATGGGGGTTATGTTTTCAGCTTTAGCAAAAACTTTCCTACTGAGGTGTGAGACAGCACAAGTCCAGGTCTCGGCCAGTGAGGAAAAGCCTGGGATTGCTGAGTGCCGACTTTCACACTGCCCTGAAGACAGCAAATCTTGGTGGAAAAGGCCAGCAGCCTTATCAGTTTAGGTTCACCTGGGTGCTCTGCTAAATGCAGAGGGGGATTCCAGTTCCTCACCTACAGCACATTTCAAAGGACTTGTTTAACTAAGCAGCTCTCAGAGAGATGCTCTCAGACAGATGCATTCAGCTCCAGTCTTCCACTGGAGAGGGTATAATCAGAGCAGGAGCTTTCACGTACAGTATTTTAGAACTATTATAACTGATTTTTAGATTTAAAAAAAGGTGATAGGTTGTAAATAAATAGTGCCTACTGCTTCACAAAAGTAAAGATAGTTTATTTCTAACTGTTGCCAGACAGCTGCTGTCCAGTCCTCTGAAGAATGATGGCTTGTAAGTCTACATTTTAAGGTTGTTGAAGGTAATTTTCTATGTCTTTATCCATATAGATTTCTAGTTCTTTTTTTAGTTCTGCTGTGATATTTAGTGGCAAAAGATCACCAGCAAGTTAGAAGCACTGTGTAAAAATAATTTTTTTAATCATATTTACATTTGTCACTTTTCAATTTAGAAATGTTTTTTATCTTACATTATAGGAAAATTAACAGGAACACTTTATTTGTCATCTCCTGTTTATTTATCACATACTTCCATTACATCCTTTCTGGCTGCCTCACTCTTTGACCTTGCACAGAAGTCTCCCCTGCTCTAATCCTCCTCCCTCACAGCCTGAAGCTTCTGTCTGTCTTTTCTGAAATGGAATGATCATAACCATTTTGGGTGGTGTGCCAGCAATTGCTAGGGCAGCATAACTTGGTAACTGTTACCTTGTAGCCTGAAGCAGAAATGAATCCCTGACATTCTGATTCCTGGTTTGCATAGTTTTGCCTCATTAACACCCCTTTCCTGGTGCAGTTATGCTCAGTTTAGAATAAAACAATCTGGGGAATCAGCTGTGCAGCAAACAGTGCACGGTATAAATTTTAGTACCTTTACAGAGGTTGAAAGAGGCGGCAGACCCGAATCCGTAGCGGTGACGTTCAAGGAGTAATACAGGGGAACAGTTTGTTTGGATAAATCTCTTGTTAACCTGAGTTCTCCTGTGGCACTGGAAAGACTGAAGAGGCCTTCTGAGTTTCCACCTGAAAGTAGAAAAAGAAGTGGTGGACATGTTCCCTGGAACCAGCAGAGACAAGTGACCGAAGTGTGTGCCCAGGACAAAAGAGAGACAGGTTGAAATCCTAATTTGAACATGTGATTTGGAGCAAGACACCCCCTCTAGTCCAACCTCTTGGCTCAAAACATGGCCAGGAGTGAATTCAGCACAGGTTGTTCAAGGTTTTGATCCATCAGGTGAGAACCTCCAAGGACAGCCTCTCTGAGCAGCCTGTTCAGTAATTACTGATCCTCACAGAGGATTTTTTACCCCTTCTATCCAGTCAGAGCCTACCAGTTCATTTTATGACCATTCTCTCTCATTCTGGTGTCACACAGCTTGGTTTAGCATATCAAGTATCCCAGTAATAAACAGCCCTAAGACCTTTTTCTAACATACCTGAAATACTGTAGAGAATGCCTTCATCATAACCCTTGCCTTCATCTCTTGCATTGATATCTACTACCAGTGTGCCAGCTGTAGAATTGTCTAGAAGGATCTTGTAATATGAGGACTGGTCAAACATGGGTCCTTCTTCATTGACATCTTCCACAGTAACTGAGAAAGAATCGTCACATTTGGTGAGTTTTACCTAAAAAGGTTATAAGTTGTTTTTGGTTTTTTTTTTCAGCTAATATAAACCAACACAGCTCCTCTGAATGAGAATATATCCAGTCATCCTGATCAAAAGTAGGGCTGGCCAAAAGCTAGGATACCAATTACACAGAAATCTTTATGTCTTTTTTCCCTAACAGAACAAATTTATTTCGTGTTTTTAAGGAAAAAAAGCCAGCAAATCAAGCACTGTTATTTTCACAACACTAAAAATCACTGTCAACACTGTTTATCACCCTAGAAACTGCCCTTCTGTATAAAAGCAGAAAAACCCCATAATTATGTTTTTGGAAACCTTTTCAATCAAAATGTCAGTAGGTTCTCAGAAAATAGAAAAAAAATGTGAATATATTGAGGGAAATAACGTCAGTTTGTGTGAAAAATCTTCATTTTTGACATGACAAACTTTTTTTTAGAAAAATTTCGTCTGGCTATAGTGGAAAGATCACATCATCATTTCTGATAATTTATTCTAGCAGACTGCATTAGTATTGGTTTATGCCTCATAATTGCACATACTGAAATATTCCCTAAGGTTAATGAAAGTTCATTTCCTGTGATGAAGTAGAGCTACCTGTAATGTTTGCTGTGTCCTGGAGAAGTGGCTGTCCAGGATTGAAAGCTTTCAGAATAAACATATACTGGGAATGACTTTCATAGTCCAGAGGCTGAAGGGTTGCAATATCTCCAGAAAGTTCTCCAACACGAAATGAAGTCGTCTCTCCAGTTAGGGTGTAATGAATGATGGCATTGTACCCTATATCTTCATCTGTGGCTACTGCACTCAAAATCTAAAATGAAAGGGAAAAAAGTCAGAAACAAAAAAGTTTAGAACAGAACAAAGAGTGGCAAAACCTGCACACAAGACTGGTATTGACCCATAAGGTGTTTACTGACTGAATTACGTATTAATTGATTAATTGCACTGCTGGAATTCTGGCACAGCTTGTGGCAGGGCAGTTACGGATTGTCAGGTGATACCTCTTCCCTTGATTCCTGTAAACCATTAGGTCACATCTGCAAGGCAGATATGGAGCCAGAAATGGATACACTGGGAGGTTGCCCAGGGAAGTTGTGATGCCCTGTTCCTGGAAGTATTCAAAGGCCAGGCTGGATGGAGCTCTGAGCAACCTGGTCTAGAGAAAGGTGTCCTTGTCCATGGCTGGAGGGTTGGGAACAAGATGATCTTTAAGGTCCCTTCCAATCCAAACCATTCCATGATTCTAGTACAGAAAAGTTTAAGAGGGATGCTGGATATATGCACAACACCTACAGCACTGAACATCTTTAAAATACGTTGCCCATAGATCTTGTGGAAACTCCATCTGTGCAGTGTGGCATCGCTGCTGGGGACAGGAGGGAAAGGGGGAGCAGCTCTCACTCTTTGTGAGAGCTTTAGGAAGAATCAGTGGGACAGGTACTCCACTGTCATACAAAGCAAATGTGCTGTGTGATTTTACAGGCCCCACAAAGTACAAAGCAACCTTCACCAGTGCACAGCCATGACAGATCACTGCCCCTTCCAAGTGCCCAGAGAGAGAACAAGTGCACAGCAGGCTGTTTACTCTTAGTGCCACACACCACGTGCGGAGGCTCGTTCTCCCTCACGGTCACGGAGTAGGATTTCTGGGGGAACACCGGTGGGTTGTCATTCACATCTTCCACAGCGATGCTCAGAACTAAGCTTGCAGATTGTGGTGGTTTGCCAGAATCAGTGGCCTGTGAAGGAACAACTTGTCATTAAAAACAGCACTGCTTTCACACAAGCTTACTTTGCCAGTTCAATTTTGCTCCAAAAACTGTGAACTTTTGCCTCTGAAGTCTTTCTGCTGGACCAGTTATCCCCCAGTGACACTTCTCTAGCCCTGTACTTGATTAGTTGCCACATCTTCCTGCAGCTGGTATCCTCACCCCATCACATGCTCTGCCTCATTTCATTAACAATTAATCAAAAGCTCGAGCCTGGATGCAGATCAAACATGTCACGTGATCAGATGTGGCACTAATCAACACAAAACTGCTATGTACAGATGTCTGTGCTGTGGCAGTTAAAAGAATGAGGAAATCCCTTGCATTTTGAGGGTTTAAAGTGCCTACAAAGCAAGTTGTGAAGAGCATCCAGTATGTGGCAAATTCACAGTCAGTTTTACACTGCACAAACATCTGCCATAGAAAATTCTAATCTGTAGGTACATACACAGATTTTCAATTTGTCTTGAAAAGTGTCCACTTTTATTAACTTGAAATTTTTCAGAAGACACTGCTCTATTTTTAGTATATTTCCCCTATATCTTCTGCAGGTTCTTTGAGCTGTAAAAATGTCCTTCAAATATATTTGTACTTGATGGCCAGTGCTGGAACACTTCTTTGTATGCACAATAATTGATCTGATTAGTAGCAGTAAAAATCAATAAAATCAGCTGGAATAAATAGATACCCTCATGGATATTGAATGAAAGTTTATGCTTTTTCTTTCTTTTTTTTTTTTTTTTTTTTACTTGAAAAATCTAATTTCAGGTACTTTTTAAAAAGATCTAAGGAGATATATTTTGGAAAATGAAAAACACAGGGGAAAGGGACAAATAACATGGATTGGCAAGGCAGCTGTATGGTCTAAAATGGACCCAGGAATGCTTTGCAGATGTCACAGTCAGCTGCTGTGTGACTGTGACCTTTAAAATTTAGGGTTCATAAGTCATTTATTCACTAATATCAATTTACAGAGCAGAAAACAGAGCTCTGCATACAAAACATAAGGAACACTCAAAATTCATTCATGAATTCTAATGGAATTCTCTAAGATTAAGTGGCTTTCTTGTGATGATTCAGTATTTTCTCTTTTTTTAATGTTGAGAATTCCGTGAATTTGCATCAAATTTGCCAACTTACCATTATTTTCAATTCATAACTGGCCATCACTTCTCTGTCTAAGGATTTTTTTGTCACCAGCTTGCCAGTAGAACTGTTAATATGGAACGTTCCAGCAAAATCATCTTGCAGAGAGTAGCTTACAAGTGCATTATCTCCTATATCCAGATCAGTAGCAGAAAATGTGCCCAAGTCTAGATCAGGTGTATTCTCAGGAGCTGATAAATTAGTTTGGATCCATGGTGAGAAGACTGGAGGGTTGTCATTGACGTCTTCAACTCTCACAGTTACCTATATTCAAAAAAAAAAAAAAAAAAGGAAACAAAAGGGAAAAGAGACACAAGTTTGAGCTGTAGAAATAGTGTCCAAAGGAGAATTTTGATTCATTTTAGTCCAGGGAAGCCCATAGAGAAAAAAAAAAAAACCCAAAAACCAAGGAACAAAACCCAAAGGGATACATAACAACTTCAGCATTTTTCAGCATCTGAGCATTTTCACAGCCTCTGCAATTTGAATGTTTTTTTGTTCTCAGCTGCAAGATAACATATATGTGAGATAGCACACTCTAACTGGAAGAGATGAGCAGAACTAATAACCTGGGGCTTTTTGGCTCATCTACCTCATGCATTTGACAGAACTATGCACAGAACCAGTTTTGGTGTTAATAAGTTTCTCTGGCTATGGACTGTTCACAAGGAACTCTCAGGCAGTGACACAATCTGTGAAGTTGACAATATCCCCAGATGGTAATATCTCCTCAGGATATAAGAAATGGGAAATGAAATAGAAGGCTCTCAAAGCTTCACATTTGCATGACAGCAGACACTTTTGATTGGTAATATTTTAAAAAGATATTTCATATTCCTTGATAAAAACTATTTTGAAATACATCTACCATACCAAAGCAACAGCTGTATTGGGTGGCACCAGAGAATCCACAGCTTCCACAAGGATGCTGTACAGGTCTCCTTCCTCCCGATCCAGCCTGGCAAGAGCCACGATGTCTCCTTGGTCACTGATGGAGAACTTGTCCCAGTGGGATTTCAGGGAGTACCCAACTTGCACAGCTATGCTTCCAGTCAGAGCTTTCACAGAGCCCACTGCAGTCCCTGAGGGTTTGTTTTCCTCAATGCTGAACTCGTAGCTGGAGCTCTCAAAAATCAGTCCAAAGCTGGTGTCATTTACCAGCAAGTAGAGAGTAACAGAGACTGAAGAAAGAAATTAAAATAGTGAAGTCACTGCTAAAATCATCATGATCTATGCTCTGTTTCCTTAAGCTCTTGAGGAACCAGTAGAAAATGATAGAAAATACCACACAGGAAAGAGGAATGATAAGAAAAAAGGACTCAATAGAAATAAAGATTAATATGTAACACAAAATGTGATGCTTTTTATACCTAATTGGTTTTCCAGAATAACCTCACTTCCCTGATGACAGAAGTGTTGCTTCAATGTGACAGGAGAGCAAGGATCACCAATCTGAAGGTAATGGGATGTGCAGGTGCTTCACATGCCTAAAAAATCTGACCCTTAATTGCTTTGTAAAAAGAGAGGAGGGATGTACATAAACCCACTAGTGCAATTTCTGCTGTGACCACTCGTCCTATTTTAAGAAAATCAGTTGTTTCTCCTGTTCACAATAAATCAAAGTTAACCTCCAAAAAACACATGAAAAAGTTACAAAAAATACTACGTGATTGAATATTTTTTGAAAGAACAGAAACTCAGTTGAGGGTGATTTGCCAGCTTCTGTTTGTTTAAAGCTGAACAAACAGAGAGAAACACGTCATCAATATTATTTTAATACAGCTTTTAGGAGTGACTACAACTATGGAGTCCTGGTTTTTGTACCATAAGTACAACTGCAATAAATGAATTTAAAAAAAAAAAATTTCTAACCAGGGTTACTAAAACCAAGTTTTCTGTTAATATGATTGGCCTGGAGGAGATCAAAAGGCAAAGAGCAAGAATTCATCATTGTTGAAATGTAACATGTCTTTTTTCCCCTAAATTCAGTTTGACTTGACAGCAATGGGATTAATTTCAAATTTAAATGTGTGCAGGGGTTATGTTTATGTGGGAAAAGAAAGAAAAAAGGGTAAAAGGTGGTTTACCACTTGAGGTAAGCTGAGGAACTCCATGATCAGTAGCAACAACTGTCAGTGTAACAACTGTGTCAGCTGTGATGTGGTCCAGGTTGCTGCTGAGGGTGATTTCTCCAGTGCCATCATTTATACGGAAATCATCAGAATGGTTCATGAGGCTGATTAAAGAGCAACCAGGAGAGCATTCATATTAATGTCCTTGGAAGTGCCATCTACTTAGTGCTACCTCTGTAAGGAGCACTCAACAGACAATGTTTGCCTATTTGTAAAGAGCAGCTTTTAATTGCTGTCTTTAGCCTAAAATATATTGGCCTTTTACTTCCAAGTAGGTCTTCCATCATGAAAATGTACAGCATTCATGCCTTCAGTTCCCATATACCCCAAGGCTTTGATGTCCCCACTAGGAGAAGGCAGATCTTGCACACTCAGCTGCATATTCAGCAGCAGGAGAAACCCAAGTGACGTTGATCTGAAGGCCTGCTAATTCCTGGTGTTCTCTGAACTCTCACAGATAACTGGATTGCTCACAAGTAATGTGTTTTAGGCAGAATGCCATCTCATAGTTAGAAAGAGCCTCTTTCAAGGCAGTAGCTTTAAACGTCCACAAGTTTACTGCTCATTCGCCTGTCCTTCTCAATCGATGCTTTTCACCTCAAGGTATCCTGGTATTTTCCAAGATTTAGGGCTCATAGAAATCTCTTTCTCCACTGGTTTTTCTAAGCACAGTGCATTAAAGAAGTTAATTTCTTATCTCCTCCTCCTAGCAAACAGAAGATATGCACAGAGTCAGAGATTCATTTACTTCCTACCCAGAAACTCCAATGTATTATTCAGAATTTCAGAAATTCAAACAAATCTTGGCTGTGGGTTTTTGTTGCCAGTTTATCATTTGGTCGTGCCTTCTCTTATGACATCATCATGATTTGATAAGCTCTAAAACACCCAGTAATGACTGTAATTCTTCCTAAGCATAGAAATCATAACTGACTATAGCGCTTGTAAAATATTTTTGAAGAGATCTTATCCTTCTTAAGATCAATAAAAATACCTCTCTGTTTCTCTTCCAACAGGTACTTATTAACCTCACAGAAATGTACCTGTATGAAATGACAGCGTTGTTCCCAAGGTCGAGGTCAGTGGCAGACACTGACAGGACAAACTCCCCTTCCTTTGCTGTTGCCACATGGACACTGGCTGAGTACTGTGCCCTTGTGAACTGAGGAGCATTGTCATTCACATCTAACACCTGGATGCTGACGTGTGTGAAGTTCTGGGGTGTGACAGGAGAAAAACATGAGTTAGAAAATGCACAGGCACTTAAGAGGACAAATGAAAGGGAGTTCAGATAAAGCATAACTTGCTACTCCTTACCTGCCTTGGAGGCACTCCATTATCAGATGCCACCAGGAGCAGCTCATACATGTCTTTACTTTCTCGGTCTACAGAGCCAGTAACCACAATGGTTCCATCCTAGAGAAGGCAGTGGTTCAATGCACAGATCATTTTGAGAACTCTTGTACACTGAATTCTCAAAAGGGATGAGGGATTGAAATAATCTGTTTTCCTTTGGACTAGTCCACATTCCAAGCAACACCTGACCAGGAACGTCTTAGTTTTTGAGTATCAACATGTGTTTCCAACCTACAGGGCACGTGCTGGTTTGGATGTGTACTAGAATGGTATTGCCTACTCCTTTTCACCTGATGTATCTTACTATGCCAAGTCACTTCATGAACAGCAGTATCTAAATATTGCTTTCAGCATACCCAAACCCTTACCTGCTGGATGCTGCATGGATTATCCCCATCCTCAGCTGACAAGTAGTAAGTAATTCGTGCATTCTCTCCCTCATCCACATCGGTGGCAGTCACATGTCCAACTCTAGTGGGGTTATCCAACCTGTATTCCCCTTCCAGAGCCTCAAAGCTGTATGGCTGATTCTGAAACTCAGGGTTGTTATCATTGACATCCAGAACAGTGATGTGGAACAAGGCACTTGAATTAAGCCCATTTATTACATTATCAACAGCCCATACCTGACAAAGTAAGAAAAAAAATGGAATTGTAGTTGACTACATTGCCATTTCAACCACTCATAAAGATATAAAAAGGCATTCAAGGGAACAAAGCAGAGATGAGCCAAAGCTGCAAAGTCTCTCTCCAAATTTACTTGTAAAGTGAATCCAGATGTAGTCTCCCTGTCCAGTTCTGTGTCATTCCTTAATGAAAGTGTTCCAGGGACATCCACAGTAAATGAAGTGCTGTTGTGAATAAAGTATCCCTGAGAAAAGCCAGCCTAAAAAGAAAACATTGTTCATGTAAGTTTAAAATTATTAAGATTTAAGTTCAAAAAATAATCTTATTAATACTAATACCTGACATTTTTATAAGATTTCTCATTACAGAAGTACAAATGATTTGCCAGGTTTAATAAATGAAATCCTGCACCCTGAGCTATTGGAATAATAGGTTTCTTTGGCAAACAGGAACTGGGGTATGTGGAAGCACTTGCGGGCTTCTCTATTTGGGTCCTACACATTCTCCCAAAAGCTCTCCAAGACTTATCCCCATGATGCACAGGGCAGCAAAACAGAGTTCAGTGGAGTATGAACTGAGCATTTATGCTGCTTTAAAACTGACATGAGCAAGAGTAATGTTGCAAATCAGAAACCTCTTCCTCCAAAGCTTCTCCCCAGTGCCACAGCTACATGTGAAATGTCTTTATAAAACGAGGGGAGAAAGAAACCACTTGTTATAAAGCAGAGGGAAATTCTGTAATTTCCTATTATAGAAGAAACAACTCTATCAGGGTTACAAATTTCCTGTCTAAGCTGAAACTAATGGTAAGTTTACCAAGTTTAGTTTACCGAGCAACATTCAATCAGAAACTATTATTTTGACAAAAGAAGCAATAAGACAGAATTTAAAAAAAAAAAAATCTGTCTCTCTCTGCTGTGATGCATTCATCTCATATGCACATGCACAGAAGCAAACAACACTTCCTGTCCTGGGTCACATATACAGTGGGAGAGAATCTCTCCCCATCTTCTCTGATCTAGCCAGTAAACTATTTCGTACAAGGTCTTAACTTCCTTGGTTAGGGAGGTTTTACTGCTGGCTCCAGAGAGAGCAAGACAAAGTTTTCATGACCCAAAACATACTTAGTGCCAATCATTTAAGAAATCTCCTTTTGCCTATCTACTACTATGCTTTTTTGCAGATTAATAGAGAAAAAACATGTCATTTTGATTTATCAGGATGAGGTTAATTTGGTACCTACCTCGTCCTTGTCAGCAACACTGAATGTGTAGACAGGACTCCCCTTCTGATGGTTTTCAAACACAAACACATCATAAGCTGCCTGACTGAATTCTGGTGGATTATCATTGACATCTTCTACGTGAACAACTACAAGTGTTTCATTGCTGAGACTTGGCTGACCTCCATCTGATGCCTCCACTTTCACTTCAAATTTATTTATGGTTTCATAATCCAGCTGCTGGTTCAGGCTGAGCTGGCCTGTGCTTGGGTTGACAAGGAACACCGGGGAGGAGGTTTGAGGTTGCTGGTCAACAATTTGGTACGTCACGAGGGCGTTGGGCCCAGCATCCCGATCAGTAGCAGACAGTGTCAGCAGGGTACTTCCCAGCTCTAGGTCTTCAGGGACCTTCATTTCATACCTGCTCGATGAGAAGACCGGGGCGTTGTCGTTCACATCATCGATGATGATGGTCAGGTTGAGCGCTGTAGATCTCACGGGTTGGCCTTGGTCACTGGCAATCACTGTTAAGTTATAGAAGCCTTGTTCTTCTCTGTCCAGCACCTTTTCCAGCAAAATGAATCCGGAGCTGTCAATATCCATTTTTCCTTCTCCGCCCTTCAGAGAGAAAACCACTAATCCATTAAAGCCCTCATCTGCATCTGTGGCTGACACGCTGGTGACCTTGGTTCCCACCGGCTCATTCTCCGGAATGGCAATGGTGGTGTTGGTTGTACCAAACACGGGGCTGTTATCATTGACATCTGTAACTCTGATAAACACCGTGGCATAGTCAGTAGTGCTTCCATCTGACAAGGAAATATTGAAAGTGTAATTTCTCTGGGATTCGTAGTCCAGTTTGGTTTTTGTTGAGATGATTCCCTTGTCATCGATGGCAAATGAAGCAGATTCTGTCAGCACTCGAAACTCAACTGGTATGTGGGGATTTAAAGCCTCATAGTCTACCTGTGTAAGATACAGCATATTATCAATAAATGAATTAAAACACATAAACCACTGTCTGAAAAAAGAATGGCTGTTTTAACTATGTCCAGACTCGTTTTATGGTTGATATTGTGGATTGGTATCAACTTATGGTTGATACTGTGTCTTGATTTTTTACTTCTTTTAATGAATTTTCATTCAGATACTTGTTAACTTCACAGATTCTTTAAAAGAAGTAAAAATCAAGCTTCAGGAAAAATGCAGAGAGGACTGCCTTTTATTGAAATGTGAATATATATAATACATAATAAAATAACAGACTGAACTTTAACCTTTGGTTCTGCCTTTCTTTATATGAAAAAAGGGGGAAAATTAACTCAAGATGTCTATAAATCAAAACCCTAAAACACATTATATTCTCGCTGCTTTGCTATGAGGCCTCCCATGTGTGTTCAGACTTTCATCCAAGAAGGAGCAATCACGGTGCATTCTGGCGCTCCGCTTATCTGAGCATTTTTGATCAAAATGAAGAGCAAGTTCTAGGGCCTTCTTTGAAAATGCCTTTATGACTTTTCTCTGGTGGGGATTCTCATATCATGTCACAGGGTTTTAGATTTATCACCAAGAGATAAGGGAATATTGCCTAGCCCAAGCTTTGAGCCACTAAACCCTTTGGAGGGTGTCCAAAGTCAACAGAGGGCTACGCACAAAACTTTACTTTCTCAAGCAGTTCTGGGGTTCATTTTGTTTAATTAGGGGGGTTGGGTTTGTTTTCTTTTTAGTGTTAAATGGTAGCTGATGCTGTTTAAATGTTTGCAAAGGTTTAACTGGAAACAAACCCACCTTGGTGATAAACTTCATCTGAGGGATGTACTCAGTAGTGCATGTGAAGCTTGCTATGTAGAGCACACAGTATCTAGCTCTCCATAGCTCAGGGAGGTATGGATATTTAGAGCACATCTATTACAGGATTTTCTTAGAGCTGCCCTGTCCTATATAGAGATAAAGTTCTTACTTGTACTATTTCAACAGGAGCAACCAGCTCTTCTTCCACAGACACATTGTATGTTTTCTGAATAAACCGTGGTCTGGAATCTCCAACTGCAAAGATTTCTACTGGCACTGATGAACTTCTTGGAACTGTCCCACCTGCAAGCAAAAGGAAACAATTTCCCAGCAGATGCACAGAATACTCCCCCGAAAAAATACACTCTTCTATGGTACTGCCTTTTTAAAAATGTTTAATCTTTAGTGCTACTGTTATAGTACTGCCTCTTTAAAAATTTTTAATCTTTAGTGCTACTGTTATAGTACTGCCTCAGAGGTCCTCAGCAAGACCACAGACAAAGGATGGACTGAGGAATCCCTTTTGTACCCATATTTCCCCCCAGTACCCATTTTATCCACGTGACCCTAAATTTGAAGACACAGAGCTCATATTGACCAAATAATGGAAAAACCACAAGGCTGAAAACCACTTTGTATTCTCATTATACCAGGAGTGGGATGCCATTCCAAGGTTACATTTATTTCTGCCCTTATTCAGGTCATGAATGTTCACCGAGTTCTCTGTTATTCTTTTAAATCAAAGAAACCCCCCATAACTGTGGCTAAGGAAATGCTGTTTATGCTGGTCATCCTAAAAATGGATTTGGCATCTCCAGTTTACCCACATGGATGTGCAAATAAAGACCAAATTCCTCAGCACATTTTATTTTCCTTTTACTCCTTATTAACTAATGAGTGAGTTATAAATTTCTGACTTCTGCCTGAATTTCTGTTTCCTATGCTGTGCAACAGCAATCAGTAAGTTAAAGGAAGATGTGATTATATATATATATATATATATGTTATTTCACATGTTCTTCCCACAGCCATAAAGAAAACAGATTTGATATAACACCACCAGCAGAAACAGTTTTACCAGAGATGCAGCAATTTCTTTGGATAAATGAGACAGTTTCTTCTTATCTTCAACAAACAAGAGCAGATAAAATATATGCTATTATTCAAACAAAGCCTGTGAACCTATTTGACAGCATTCCTTCCAGTAAG
This sequence comes from Corvus hawaiiensis, assembly GCF_020740725.1. Lineage (NCBI taxonomy): Eukaryota > Metazoa > Chordata > Aves > Passeriformes > Corvidae > Corvus > Corvus hawaiiensis. The sequence continues at coordinate 117,948,034 of NC_063215.1, forward strand.
AAACCAAACAAAACCAAAACTCATCACCAGGAATAGCTGTGTTGACTGGTACTGAAACCCTGTCTTACCATCAGTAGCTGTTATCCACAAGACAAACTTCTTAAGCTCGTTGATTCCTAATGGGATTACTGTTTTTAAACTGATTTGTCCTGTGGATGTATCCAATTGAAAGTGTCCATCTTCATTGCCACCAGCTAAGATGAAGCTTATATCTCCATTTATACCATCATCCGGATCATCAGCAGCAACCTGGAGGGAAAAAAAAAATTTTTACTCTAGTTTCTGTGCTTTATCAAATTTTCTCCCATTTTAGATATACATAAAAATCAGGTAAATATAGCTGCAGTTAAATTTGGTTGTACCTTTCACTGCCCACTTCTTATTGAACTGCTGGGTTAAACCTCAGTACCAAAGTTTGCTCTTGGATGCACAGACAATATCATTCCAGCAGCACCAGCAAAATCCTGCTCCTGTGGAGCTCATGTGAATTACACCCAGATTGTATTCAGAGAACTGGTTTCATAACAATTCCAAAGGCACTAGAGGCAGATTGTTCAAGACATTTCACCAGGAGCCATGAAATCTGCCCATCTGGGTATGAGCTTTGATAGTGACTCCCTATAGATCTCAACTCCTACTTCCTGTTTTATTTGGTTAACTGGTTTACTATGTTAGGAAAAGTATATTGTATCTAAAAATTATCCCCAATGCTCCAGCATTCAGCAGCCTTTCAAAGATGTTGTGCCATTATTTAAGTTCCTGGACTCTAACAACATTCAGTTTTTATTAAACATTTTACAACAACTAAATTCCAGAATCTTATTTTCTGTCATATATTTGTGGAATTCAGGCTGGTGCACAGAACCAGAATAAAAATCCTTTATAATTTATTCCCTGATCTGGGATATGATTAAATTACCCAGGACACTGTGATTATGGAATATCAATAGCTTTGAAATGAAAGGTGGATTGTTTCTGAGCTGAGAGGAGCTCAAAAAAGATCCCCTACTCAGCAGAACTGCTACACAAGTTTAAGCAAGGTCTCATGCATGCATTCAACACAAAAATGTCATTTTTGCTTAGTATTTCTAGTACCTGAAGAATGGCCATTCCTGCAGTCATGTTGAGGAAAATATCTTGTCTATATGATGTGTCTCTAAAGGTTGGGCTGTTGTCATTTTCATCCAGCAGCACTATGTTGATAGGAGAGTTCACCTCTTTCTGAGGTGGCAGATGATCTCTAGCAGTGACCTGCAAAAATGATGCAGTGAAAAGACTGTGTTGTTCAAATGCATGTTCTGTAAGTAGTAAAAAGGATGAATGAGAACTACAAGCTGAGTAAACTGTATCAGCAGTGGTATTTCCCTCCAGATAACTTTGATGTCAAAGTCTGGATTTGATTCTTCAATTAAGCTGCTGTTCCATATTCAAGATTCAGCCTCCTGCCAGGACAGATCAGGTCTCACCTGTTGGCTCGGGTTACCTTGGAAAGGAGCAGGCTTATTTTTAATACCTGGAGGTGAATAGAGGGTACTCTCTCCCTGTCCAGCAGCATGGAGTTCCTCACAGTTAGGATCCCAGCTGGACTTAGCTGGAAGGGACTGTCATCTGGAGTGAGAGTGAGCGTTCCCTGGAAGCCTCCCTGCAAACAGGGAAGATATTTGTTATCAAATAGATCAGTCACTCAGCTACTCCCTTAGGATGCTTTCTTCTTTTCCTCATGGAGAAGGTTAAATTTTCTTGTTTAACTGAGATTACAGTTCCAAAAAACCAAAATTAAAACAAGAGAGAGAAGCAAACAACATGGAAGAAATAACATGCAGGCTGAGAAGAACTTGCAGTTTTGTGTTCATTTTGCACTTCCGCACTTCCAGATTTGGGACTTTTTGCAAAACAGAAGAGTTCCAAAGACAGCCAAAATTTATTCTTTGTCTGCAGTGCTCTACCCCTTAAAGAAGTGAAATTAAGATTGCTTTGCTTAAGCATATTTAGGTAGTTAGAAAAAAAAAAATTCTATTCACAATAGCTGTATAACACAAACACATTTTATATTATATTTCAGTACTTGTAGCAGCCATAGAAACACTGTCTTTTCACCTCATCTTGGTCAGTAGCTGTTATTTGAAGAACTTCCATCCCATTTGGGGAATTTTCTGGAAGTGAGACATTGTAACTTGCTTGTGACAATACTGGATCGTTGTCATTCTCATCTCCAATAGTAACCAGAACTAGTGCATCAGCTGTTTTGAAAAGCTTGTCTTGCTGAGCGGCCTAGAAAACAGAGTTTATAGCTGTAAATTCCATGCCCTGACAACAAGCAGCTTAACACAAGGATGTGGCAACTGCATATTTACAATTATTTTTTCCTTTAGTTTGATTTTTAAATGGCAGGATGAAGCCTTGATACCAATTATTATGAGAAATACTATTAACAGCAACTGGGATTTACATATAATTTTCTGAAATTGAGACTAAAATGCCAAAACAATCTCTACCTGAATGCCCACCACAAGATTTGGACATATTTCTCTGTCAATTGAGGTCTTGACTTCCAACACTCCAGTGTCATTGATTGAAAAGCTGTTGTTATAGGCTGGGGGGTTCACTGAAAAGCAACAAATTGGGAAGGGTTTGTGAGAATGAACCAGAACAGTAAGGTTCATCTGTTTGTATGAGTGGTAACGTCTCAGCCATAGCAAAAAGGAACAGACATTCCACATAAAAGACTGGTTTTCAAACACTCTGTCCTCAAAACAATTCCTAGGAAATTCACTCACACTTCAAGGATGTCAAATTAAGCATTTAGTAAACTTTTGACAATTCCTTCAGGAGGAGGAAAAGCTCTTGATGGAATTATCTCTCTAGATGGTCCTGAATGGAAATTCTTTGATCAAATTGAAGCCTCTAGACTGGCTTACACTTGAAATCAGGAATTGATTTTTGTTCATTGGAAGGAGGGTAAGAATATGTAAGTCTTTTAGCCCTTAGTCTTTAACCTTGTGACAATGACTGAGATTAGACTGATTTAGCTCGTGGAGCAGCACTGCAGTGAAGCTGTGTGCACTTCAAGACATCTGAATGAACCCTGCACTTCCTTATCATTATCTCCAGTAACAGGTAAATGAATCATCACAAATTACTGTGTCAATGTCTAGAAGAAAATAAAGGCTCTTACCTAGTTTGATGCTGTAAATTATTCTTTCGTTTATACCTTTGTCTCCATCTTGAGCCAAGATCTTCTCTGGGAGAATAGCCAGAGGACCCACCTAGAAAACATGCATGAACTTGATTAACTTGATAAAAAAAACCACACATTAACTTAAAATCTTTCATGAGATAAGTCACAGTTTTGACTAAAGAAACAAGAAACATGTATTTAATCAATGTGATCAGGAAAAAGTTCTTTCTTTGCCATATATGCTTCAGAGAGGAAAATTATGACCAAGATACTTGATGGATTCACTGTGTTTAAGAAACACCAGATTATAAAGCTGCAGTCACAGATGGAATTTATGTTAAGAACATTGAATATTTCAGTTCCATTCCTCTCCTAGAAGAGGACACACATGTCTCTACTGCAGCCAAATAAAAACAGTAATTTAAAAGATAAAAACGTTTCAGAAGAGCTAAAATTATTCCTTTCTCTAGAATTAAAGATGAACTTCTAACAAAAGGGACACCAGAGGTGTAACTCTAAAATTAAATGTGGTTTAAAATATGTTAACATGAAGATAATGACATAGGGATAATAGTCAACCTTTTTAATTTTAGTGGATTACTCTGATAGTACTATACTGTTACTGTTTTTTCTTAATACATGCAGAAACCCGAGTCAAACAAATACATTCCACCAAGAAATCCCTACTCTATATAGAAAAAAAAAGTTACAAAAGTAATGTAGACTACGGATTGCCATTCAGATCCTTGTTTTTGCTTACCTGATTGTAGTGCAGTATGAAAGAATTACACTACTTAAAACCAATTAATTTCAGGACTGATGGACAGCCAGTTGCCCTTTGAATTTTACATAGAAAGCCCTGTTAGAACAGGAATATCGAGGTTTTTGCCTTTTCTTTCTTTTTTTTTTTAAATTCTTTTTTTCCCCAAAACACAAAATAATCTGTTTCTGTCACAGAAAATCCTATTCTTCATCTAATACATGGCCTGCTTATCTGGTAGTTGGAGGTCTACAGCTGGTATCTTTTTCACTGATCAGCACAAAGGAAAGCAGCTCCATCCATCTTAAGCTGCTCAAGGAGGAAGAATCCTTGGAAGAAAAGCACTATGGATAGGGATAACCTATTTACAGCAGCATTCAGTGAAGAGCTTTTACCTGGTTTTCATTGATATTTCCAGTGTACACAGATTGACTGAAATAGGGGTTCAATGTATCATAATCTTGCACATGAATTATTAATGATGCAGTGTCACTCTGGTTTCCAAATTTTTCCTGCATCCCAAGGAAAAAAAGAAAATAAGAACCACTGTTGTGAAAAAAACCGTATCTCAGTGGAAAATACAGCAGAATATTATTATTATTACATATATTTTGCAGCACTTTTAACCTGAGAACACTCAGCCTATCAGATTGCTCCATTTCTGGAAATCCAGTTCTAGGAATAAAACTATCAACAGGTAATCTTTCTTTAGCTACTCATTTTCTATCAGGAATGTAGAATATAGTAATAGAATATTTACTACAGCTGTACTAATTGCTAGATACCACAATAATCCTAGCAAAATTACTTCTTTTTAGTTCTAAAAGGAAATGAAGGCAAATACATCTTCAAATCTCAAAAAAGACAAACAAAAAAACCTGGTAAGACTCATCAAAAATATGAGAGATCTGCCAGAATGAATAGGTGATAATATTTGTTACAATAGTGGAGAATGAATATGTTCAATATTTATACTTAGAGAAATACAGAAAGAAACTCGAGCTGGTATTTGAGAGGAAACAAACAATGGCTCAAATATTAAGAATGTGCTACTTTGTCTCCAGTATAACCAAGTTGCAGACACAACTTTTGGGTTGGGAACTCCCAAAGTTGTAAATTTGTACAAACTGGGATGCTATAAAACAAAGGAACTATCATTGTAGAACTATTGTGGGTCTCATTCTTCTTTTAATTTGTATCATACCTTTGCTTGGACTGTTAAATTGAAAAAGTTGACCTCGTTGTAATCCAGTGGTTTTTGCACCATGATGTTTCCATCTCCTTCCCTTATAGAAAAGTAATCAGAGTTTGGGCCCTATTAAATGAATAAATCAAATATTTTATATGATTGATGATGAAATACATTCTCCTTTCTCTTTTTTCACCTTTATTATTGGACTATTTTTCATAAAGGTGCAGGAATGTCACAACGACCACCAATGGAAAGAAAAAGGCTGATCCTCCTCCACACATTCTATTGCCTCCCCTGTCAGTGCCAATAGAATTTCTATCTGATTTATCTTATCCTATGGCATACAGGGGAATAGCATCAGCTTCCCTTCACCAACTATAGACGGAGACAGCAAGCTCAGATGTGAAGATTTCCACTGCAGATATCTAAATGTAGTTGAAATACTCTTACTTCAATGGCTTGAGGACTGGAGACCAACAGCAAATCAAATATAAACTTTAAAAAGAGGGGAAGCAGCTCTGCCTCCTGCTACTACAAAGGACCACTGAGCTCCTTAGCTGTAGCTGAAGAGTGCCATAAATCATTCCACAAATGTTAAGAAACAAGATCCAGGCCTCAGTGCATGCCAGGCTGATCCTGTGGTATGATTTAAAAGATCTCTTGGATGCTTTGCAGATTTTTCATCTTCACAGTGCAAGGGAGCACGCTGTGATTGGGTCCCAGGCTATGGATCTATGAAATTCAAACTGGTGTTCACAGTTCCCAACTAACAAAGGGCACTCACCCACAGACTGTAGGTAAGGAGGCTGAATTCTGGTGAAAAGTCCTTATCCTTAGCTTCCACTTTTATAACCGTGGAATTGATTTCAGCTACCTAAGAGGAAATAAAGATCATCAAATGCTCAGTCATAAGCCCCTTCCCATACCCTTCCTAACTTGGGGCAGGAAAGTTGTGCTACCTGCTTAGCAAATCACTTCCCGTTGCTATTTCTGGCTGGGAACGTTTCTCCATCACCCCACTCCCCCAGATGTACATGCAGCCCAGCCTTTCTTTTCCACACCCACGGGAAGGAGCAGGTAAGTCCCATAAGGGTGCATGTAATGAACTAATCTCAGTGTAGTCACATTAGAACCTCCCCAAAAAGTAATTTAAAAATATCCCAGGAAAAAAGTATCAGCATTTGCCATAACCCACCTCTGATACTGAAGCATTATAATTAGCTTGTTGAAATTCTGGAGCGTTGTCATTTACATCAATTAATTCTACGTTCCGTCCATTCTCTACCTCATCAGTCTTTGCAGGGGAAGAAATGACAACAGTGAGGTGGCAGCATTCTGCTAACATTTAATTTCTTATAAAATGAGATCCTCAAAGAGACACCCTTTCATTAAACTACCATTTAGAATTAGGGAATAGAGGGAATTAGACTACCATTCCTAAAATTAACTTTTAAAAATTTACCTTAGTTTTCTGTGAACAAAACCACTTCTTTCAATCAGCAGATTTCAACAAATCATCTTTTACAAGGTACTCTGAACTCCCTGCATCATAGCTTTCAATTAAATAGTATTGCAGAAAATAATCATTTGCATTAGATTAGACAATTAATGCAGTTGATGAAGCGTGGTTTGTACTTACTGCTCCAATCCTTTGGCAAACAACAGCATACCAGACCATTTTACCCTAAAATTGAATGAACAAGCCAATAAATAATATAATCAATGAACTAATAATATTGTTATCAAAGATAATTTTTGCCAAAATTATACAAAATTTCTTCTAATACTTGAATCCTCAGGTGTGCTGTACCAAAATACTCTGCTTAAAATTAACACACTGTAATTACTTTGCTCTATATTATAAAGTTTATTTGACTGCCATTCATCTACTGCTGATACCCACCCGCCCAGATCCCACCATCCCTCTGTACCTAACTGCTCTCCCCAACAAAAAGTTGACAGAGAATAGAGGAGAACATGTGCAAGAGGCATAAAAAGTGTTTTAATCCATTTGGGAAATATCCCAATGAGAAATGCAAATGTAAAAAATCATAAGTACTTTTTCATCCATTACAAACATTGATTGTAACAATGTTTTTTACAATATGCCTGGTCCAGGTCTGTTGAGTACAGTGCTACTCTGAGATAGCAGTGTCCAAAATACAAATCCAGTGCTACTCTGAAGTAGCACTTGTATAATAAATTGTCTCTATTTACTCTGCAGTACTACACCATTTTCATATTCAGAGGCAAAAAAATGTGCCTATTCAGCCAGGAAAAACACTGATATTTCTTTCTAAATTCCTGGGAGTGCTCCAGAGCAAGAACTGCCTAGGAAGAAGGATCCACCCTTTTGTCCATCAAGCAACAGAGGCCCATAAATCCATGTGTGTGAAGTGCTTATGATTAAGGATTACCTTCTACCAAATTGTATCTGCTCAGTCTCACTTTGATGAAATAATTCATGTTCCTGAGAGGTGAGTTTAAAGGCAAGTGTCATAATGCATATTTACAGCTCTCAGTACAATACATGACTAGGAAAGAACCTGTCTGGCTGTCAGATAGTAGGAAAGTTTAGTTATAGGAAACTGAAGACATTTAACAGATATTAGTGAGAGGTAGATACTGAATTCTATTCAGACAAATCACTTCTTTGAAATACCAACCTGTATTGCGAGAGAATGAACAATTAAAATCCATTATCTTAATGCCATTTTTTTCACTTGTCAAGAAAACCTTTATCCCTAGCCTTTATATGAAGTAAAACTAATACCTCAAGAGCCTCAACATCCAGTGCCTTAAGAGTCCTCACAGTTGCATTGCTAGATCCAGAAGGATAGTCCAGATCTACATAACCCCTGTGTTCAGGGAATACAAACTCTCGTAATTCCAGATTCACATTGGGTGGGATATCTGTAATCCATTCTATATCACCTGTAAGAGAAAATGTAACCAAATTAGATTGCTTCATGGAAAAGAAATCCATGGGTTCATTTTGTATGTATTGACATCTTGATTACTGGTGACCTTTGGTTACATTTTATATTATTCTGGCATTTTCAGCTAAACTGTATGATCTGTTAAAGTCACCCTGCACAAGTGTCCTGATGTGTTTTTAAAACCACATAAAGCCACTTTTTCCAATATATGCACACAATATACCCAGAATTAAAAAGCTTGACATAATTTACACCTAAATTTGCACCTTTTTTTTTGAAAATAGCTTTATGCTGCACAACTTTTTTCTCCACATTTACTGTGAAAATGTAATTGAAGTCGGCCAGTGTAATCAAACTCATCGAGAGGCTGCATGAGATGAGTTTCAGTATTTTCCAAACACAAGGGCCTTTCATATATTTCAGCTGAATCTGTCAGGCAGTAGAATCAAGTGTGAATCTGGATTCAGGTGGAAAGTGTGTGGCCTTTTCCTTAATGTGTTCCTGCTTGTACAGGACACAAACACAAAACACTGCAACCTTCAAATCAATTCTTACGTGATTTTCTACAACCATGCATTCGGGAACTATTCTCCTGAAAGTATGAAGGCTTGTTGTTTGTAATTATCAGGATTCCTGTTAGACTGACTGTCATTTCAGTAGTGAGTGTACTACTTGCTTGGTTAAACACCAAATCTGTTTGAAATTGCATTAAAATGTATCCTTTTAAACCACCCAGCGTGGTGTTACTGCCAACTTCATTAAATAAAGTTACCTTACTCGTGTCAAGACATTTGTGTTTATGTAATCATACTTATCTTCTCATGGAAGACATTATCTGGATTGCAAACCCATGATCCCCTCTCCTTACCAAAGTCTTTCCTGAACAGCCCAAATATTTCCCATGATCTTCAGGAAACTTGCAAGCTGTGTTTCTTCCTTATGCACTGGTTTCGTACTCCATCACTACTAATTTAGGTTAGTAAATGCTTTCTGTAACAGTCCCATCTCTAATCTCCATGCACAGTCTTGTGCTCTTAGTCTCCAAGAGTTTCAGGAATATAACCTTATCTTCTTCCAGCAGCAGGGAGTGTCTGGAATGCTGTCAGCTACCAGCCCACAGACACTTAATTGTGTGTGAGGAGAAAGTCCAGTGAGCTGACAGCACCCACAGAACTGCAGGGCTGGGGCTCAGGGGCACAGCTTTGTGTGGTATCACCCTGCTGGGTGCAGTGCTGAAAACCCTCCCAGAAAACCAAGACCAGCTTTGCCTGCCATAGGCTGTCTGGTCCTCCGTGCAGAGCTGGATACATTCAGACAAGAAGTATCAAGCAGCTGCCTGGGAAATGGCATTCCCGCCAGAGGAGAAAGCCCAAAAAAAGAAGTAATGGGGAAAAATTAAAGCTGGTTATCCCTCTTGCTTATGCATCAGATACGTCAGTAGGTTCATTCACAGATACAACACACACAGAGGGCCAGAGTTCTTGCTGGCTGATTAAAAATTAAATGGAATCAGAGTGAAAGGTAGTTACTTTCCTTTCTAACTCCATGCAAGAGTCAGACACAGCTATGTTTTCACAGCTCCAAAAGAAAGGTTTCAACAGTGATTGCAAGAAAATCACTGCTCTGGATCATACCTGTGTTCTGTATGTTGTTGAAAGCCAGAAGCAGTGAAGATGGCCTGTGGACAGTCAGCATGAGATCCTAAGAATTATGACGTGTCCCAAAGTGAAGGCTTCGGCCATAACTTAACACTTTGACTTTTAAGAGCTGGATCTCCATTAGGGACATCAACTACTGGCTGGACAAGGTGAACTGAGAACATTTTCTGTACTCGTTTCTTTCCCATTGCCTGATGTATCTATTCAGACAATGAGATCCTTGGATCAGGGAATTTGGGGGTTATGTTTATTTATTCCACTAAGCAGTATGTCATGTAGGCAGCTGCTGCATCCAGCCATGGAGACTATCGTAAATCAATTAATAACACAGACTCATTATAAAATACACTGACTATGCGAGGCAATAAAGTACTGTGTGCATTTGGGAGGAGAGCAGACAATTCTAGCTTAGAATGCTGGTTTTACCTGTATATCCATCCAAAAAGCTTGAGATCACCAGTGGTGTGGGTGGTACATCACAGCTGATAGTTGTGATTTCTAAAAAGGAACAGAAAAGTCACGTACAAAGAACACAGAAGGACTATGTCCAGAAATAGTACAAGGTAAAGAAGCTCACACTGTGTAAACCTAGATGCACACAATAGCTCAAATTAAACTCCAAGACATTTATCATGGTGGCACCTTGAAGGGTTTAAAGCAATATATGACATGGAGTAGGCAAACATTGGTTTCCTGGACCCAATCTAGGGCTTTACTGCCTGACAAGAATGAGTCACTGCTCAATAGTATCCTGATGAACTGTTTGTGGAAATCATACCCAAAACTACTCTTGTACCTTGGCCGTGAGATTGTTTTCTGCTCCCAAGACAGCTGTAAACACAAAGCTATTCCCCATAGAAATGTTAGCAAAAATTGTTTTCTGCTCCCAAGACAGCTGTAAACACAAAGCTATTCCCTCCAGAAACTCTAGCAAAAATCCAGGAGCTTAGGGTGAAGGCACATTGGCAGATTTACCTGAAATTCACTCTCCTTAAACTTTTAGAGAAGTAGCCCTTTGGGAGTATATTTTCTTTTCACGAGAAGTGGCTTTCCTAAGTGGTTTCTTGAACCTCAGTCACCTCTCTATATTTTCTCTGTGTGACAGAAGTGACAGAGTTTTGAGTTTTTTTATCTTTAAGACCTGCAAACTATACACACAGGAATCCAGAAGTCTACCAAAATTATTCCTCCTTCCCTGACTAGAGTTCATCAGCAAAGCTGCCAGGGTGCAATCTATGCTCTTACGGATATCTGTACAACTTTTGTGGTCCTATGTAAGTTTGCACCAATGCTAAGAATGTCCCCACTCCTGTCCTTGCCATCCTTATGTATATTCAAAGGGACATTTGGTATAAACAAGTAGTGGGCTATTTTTTCCTGGCTAGGTAGGTGCCTTCACATCTGCATTACTCTACAGGATCTCATTTATAAGGGAGCAGTGGACAGATTTCTACACAACTCACTGAAAAGAATCCTAATGACTATTTCTAGTCAGCAGCTGCTGGTTATGGGTCTAATTCACTACCTGCATCTCTGAGTATGCAAAGCCTGGGCTCTGGACTAGTGAAAAAGATAAAAAATTGGTAATTTTCTCTGTCTGGAAGCTTCAATACATCAAATAGAACTTTTGGTGGAGTACTTATCACTGTGAATAGCAGAAGTAACAATGGTAACTACTCCAACCTAATTTGGCTGAGCAGCAGCAGCAAGGAATTGAACTGATTCCAACTTTATCCATCCTCAGACTCAGCTTCAGCCTAGATATTTTATTTAATGACTGCTGCAGATATTAAAATAACCAAACCCCCAAAAGTTTAAAGAAAACTTGTAAAAGCCCTTGTATATACAAGAGCATGGTTTTCAACTTTCCATCCCTCGGTCCCTGAAAGCCACGGTCCACTTCCAAGGGCCCAAAGATTGCTTGTTTAGATGTTATTTTATCAGGCAAAAAATCAATGTATTTGAAACTTCTAGGTTTGTGATTCATATGAATTTAATAAATTTGATTTTGTTCCATTTAAATAAAAGCAGTAAAATACTCAGGCATTTATAAACACAGCAATACTCACTTTGTGCATCGAGACAGAGGAATGTAACCCAGCTGACCAAAGCAAAAACCAGAGCTCTGGAAAGAGCCATGAACACTGCAGGAAAAATATCCAACTCAAGGCAAAACCAGATGGTTGTTTCTCATCTAGAATATTTGCAAAGAATCATTTCATTTGCCATATCATAGGTTAGTTATTATCCTCACAAATGCTTCACCGAGAACAAGACCGGAATAAGCCTCTGAGAGCAACCCACAAATTATATAATGTGCTTATCATTTTCAGCTTGTGAGATCAAAGTCCTTTTGGGCAATAAAAAATAAACCAACAAGGAAATTCACATTGCTGCTGTAACACAAAGTGTGACAAGTGCATTTTTATTTTAACATTCCAACTAGACATGAAAATAAACTAGCAAGATGTCCTGGCCAACGTGAGAGAAATGTACATATTCTCTGGGAAAGAAAATTAACGGGGTTGTTAAAAGCCAAAGGGGCCAGCATTGCCCCTTTTGATCTCGTAATGATGGTGGAGTATCTTCACATAGCTCTGTTCCACAAGGAATAAACACAGAATTCCTGTTTGAAAACTGGTTACTAACTGATGTGACGAAAGCAGACACCTCTGAAGCATGTCTAGTATTTTACAGATACTATACACTGAAAATAAGTTTAGCAGGCAGCTAAAACTTTTTACTTCAATGAAGTTACCTAAAAAAAAAAAAAAATCCCCAAACCACCAATATTTCAAGCTCCTAGAGAACATCAAAGATTACAAATAATGGAAACAAACTACATGAATGAATGCATCCCTTGTAGGTAAATATAGCTTTAATTGGAGGGAGCAACTGATTACACAGAAAGGAAACTGCTGCCAGCCCAAGGTCTTTTCGTGATTGTGCCAGCATGTTTAGTCACCGTGGATACTAAAGTAATTACTGTAGGCTGAACAAGAACACAAAATACAATAAAATCGCGTATAACAACTAAAAATAAAATTACCATTGTGTTGTCCTAGCCTTGAATAATTGAAATGTGGGAGCAACTCAAACAGAAGCAATTAAAGAAATATTTAAAGAAGTTCAAGCATGGGCACTGTGAATTTTGAACAAAGGCCACATGCAGCAGTGATTATGCCTTCAGTGGTGTTATTTATTGCTGGTGCCAATCTCAGGTAGGTAATTTTCCTCCCTGAGCTGATTGTTCCCCATGTCCATGCTGGCCAAGCCTTTGCAAGTTTATATGGCAAAATAGGAAGGCAGGTCTGTGCACAAAATGCCTCTTGTGAAGAAGAAAAAGGAAAAGAATTTCCCTTACCTCATTCACCGAACACCTTTGGGCTATTACAGCCAGGACAGAGCTTACATAATCTGATATTTGTACCAAAAACTTCTAGGCACCAAGCCTCCTGACCACTGGAAATATTCACGTGCTGGAAGCCTTAATCCACTGAAGACGACTTACTTTTGGATATTCCAAACCAGAGGGAAGGCAATGCAGCCTCAGTGTGCTCTGGGAGCTCTGTTAGCAAGAGGCTTCCCAGAGAGCTGGAAGCTCAGCCATGAGAGGTGGCACAAGACCTTAGAGGATCAAACTCCAGCAACACCTCCCACATTATCCATGGGGAAGCAGCCCAAAAGCTGAAGGAAGGAGGCCTCTAGTGTACACAAACCCATACAGGCAGGTGTAGAATGAAAACTGCTCTGACATGCAGCACTACTCTGTTAATTCTCTCTTTGGAAGCTGCAACACTGGTTTTGCTGTGAGGGTCTTGGTCCAGAACAACAGCAGCACCTCCCAAAAACTAGCCTTCAATGCCCCTATGATTCCCAAAGTAGAGGAGCTCACAGTCCTGTTAAACTTTGCCACTTGCTGTAGCTTTCCAATGAGCTGATGGATCCTTCAGCCTCCACCATTGTGCTGCCCAAAGACAGGACAAGACACTGACCTCAGGGACACAGCCCGTCACTTGGCCTCAAGCCTGGAAAAGCCTTGGGCTGCTTTTGTTTATAGATACAGCCAGGAGGGGATTCAGCAGTGAATCTATTCCTATGATAAGATAAATTTAGCATGAGTCAAGTCTTCTTTACCTCCTCAAAAATAGAACTCAATCTTGGAGGTCTTTTCCAACCTAAAGGATTCTGTGACTCTGTAACTGTTAAGAAATAGAGGAAGAAGCTCAGAACACAGTGGTACAGTTCATGAAGGTTAGTTTTCACTGAGCTGCAGGAGGAATGTCTGCAGGGTCTGTGTGTGCTGCTCTCTTGAATATCAGGAATAACTTAAGGTGTTACGCTGGCCTAGAGTAGGGAGGGAGGTGCCTAAATGGAAGCAGAAACTCGATATAGTGGCTCAAGCAAGCATCTGATGCACAGGACCAGTTTCCCAACACAATCCCATATGTCTGAGCACTCAAGAAGAACAGAAAACAATGATTTTTAAAAAATTGATTCCCTTCTGTCCAAGAGAAGGTGTTACTCAGTCACATCAAACATGCCCACGCTATTCATAGACTGGGGCAACCATATGTCCACACTTCTCCTAACATGACATCTTTTTCCCTTGGAGCCATCACTGAATCTAAAATTCTGTCCCTTTCTCCAAGATTTCTGGGCATGCAGGGAACAGCCACAGCTCCAGAGTGCAGTAAGTTCGTTTATACCCACGTGTGACAGCAGGATGCACACTGCAGCCTTCCCAATACACCAACTGCACAAATACAGGACACCCAAGACATCCATATAGCAATTCCTAGAAACAGAATCATGGAAACTAATCATATTCACAGATTTAACAGATTGTTTAAATGGTACAATCTGCACTGTGGCAGTACAAAGCAAAGTTAAATGTTTTTTTTAAACATAGCTTATTCTGACATTTTGCATACTTGGGTCAGTTGTAGGGCAGCTCACTCAGGAATTTTTAATCCAGCTCCAAAACTTGATGAAGATAAAAATTCTTTTAAGTTCTTGTAGATTTGGAGTAGCTCTGCATTTAATGATATCCTGTTCTTGACAGATAAAAAGCCTGTGTGAGGATGCTGCAATTTAATCACAAATACACATGCATGATTGAGACCATCAAACAATATTTATGCACATACTTAGTTCTTAAAAGCATCTATAAAGAACTCACACACTTCTTAAATTAATAATGTTTATTTCCATTAAACCAAGACAAATTTTCAAAATTAATACAAGATAAAAATTCAAGGTGGTTGGCATGGGGAAAAAAGATATGACTGCACATCATGGATATTATTTGTATATGCTCAAAAATATTTTTGAGTAAAACAATACTGGCACGTAGAACTTGCACTTTCCCACAGAACAAAACCAGCAGAATTTTCCTTTCTCTTCTAGTCAGTAGTTGTATGAAAACTAAACACACACATGCAGCCTGCAACTTTCATAGCCAGGTTTACCATGGGAATTTGGAACAATCCTCTATCAGAAGTCACAAAATTGTAGCAAAACACTTTTTCTACTGCATTTTCATACCTGATGGATGTTATAATACTTTCAACAAACAACAATTAGTTTTCCAATATTGACTACAAGTGCTTCAAACTGCCTTAGTACTTGCAAACAGGCCTGAGGCATTCACAAAACCTTATTTATTTGATACAGATTAAAGCACTCTGCAAAGTTACCGCTCCTGCCCGAAATCAAAGCCACTGAAAACCCATTTTGCTTGTTGGTTTCACTGGGCTCCAGATTTGCTACAGCATTGGACAAAATACACAAGTAACACTGATTTTTAATTGTTTCAGTAAAAATCTTTCACCTTGACAGCAGTATTTTCAAGTATTGCTATCCTAGTCTTCTAACACTTATCGAAAATCATCAAGAAACAAGACAAACAAAAAAACCCAAATGGAGAGAAGAGCATTTAAACAAATCCCCCTCTCCTTACCCCACCCCGCCCTCCCACCCAGGATCTTGCTGACTTAATTCCAAAACTCACAATTTACTGTACAGCCAGGAGCTGGAATAAGCTTTCCCTGAGCGCTCTTTCTACCTGTTTCAAAAAGTCAGAACATGTTTCCTTGAATTCAGCCATTATTATTATTATTATTATTGCCGTTTTCTTTGCTAATATGCAACACATTTTCTAGACAAGTTATTTCATTTTGGCAGCCCTGGATTTGTATTCTATTGCTCCAAATACAGACCTTGAAAGTGCATCTGACTTCTAAACAGTATTAATCAGGCAAGTTTCAGGGAGTAACTAGACCCAAAAGATCTACATGCACAAGCCTTTGTAATGATACATCTCCATTGAAAGATACAGAATCAGTAATGGATCTGCTCAGAAATTTAGTGGCATAGCATCAATTAGAACTGCTTTGCATGCTAAGGTTTGGGTTTTAGAAAGGAACAAAGCACTGTCCCCTGCAGGAGGGGGTCAGGAATGGGTATAGATTTCATATACAAGAAAAGCAAGTGGTTCACATGCAAGATGCAATGCTGCACCATCATGGCACTGAGAGCATCTTTGGAGGTCTAGTCCCTACCTGCTACCCACCTTCAGAGGAGTGGGCATTGTGTGATGTACACAAGGAAGCCTCAGAACTGCATGAAATTTTGCTTAAACTAGTCTAAGTCACAGCTATTGTCATGGACTTTAAATGCAAATCCCCAGAAGACTGACCTAAAATGTACCATTAAATACAACACAATATAAATACACGAGGAGACTTGGTTAATGCTGCTGACTGCATTCAGAATTCAGTAGTCTTGCTTTTTCCTTTTCAGTATTTCTAGCATACCAAAAGGCATATTTGTGTCTTCCCCCATAAATAAAGTTAGTCTGATAATTTAATTTTGTAGATTTATAAAATATTATTTTCTATGCAACTTAATGCAGTAGCCTAAAAAAAGCAATTAAATTTAAATTTAAGAAACAGTATATTTACAATTAAAATAAGTACAGACCTTATTGGGTTTGCATTCATTTATAGCACAAAATAATTTACAAGGCTTAAAGTAATAAATAAGTCACTGGAAAGCTTTCAGAGATGTGCATTCTCCACCTGGCAGAGTGCAGTGGAGTTTCAGGAAGCAAGAATGAGTTCTGGCTAAAGTGTGTCCATGGCTCCTCATGTGGGACGGCCTGGACCAAAACGGGCTTTTGACCTGGGTTAAAAACACACAAGAAACATATTTACAATGTTAATGTTGGTTTTTTTACATTATTAATGCAGGTTTTTGAGGTGTAGGGGTTTTTTGGTTTTGTTTTACAAGGTGGCAAAGAACAGGCTAAAAGCCTTAGCCAAGACTTTTCCGGTTTTCCACAATTTCACAAAAAGAAATGATATTGGAGCTGCAGTGAACCTTCCCCCAGCATGGCTCCAAGCGTGTCCTTCTCCCAGCTCTACTGGGAGGCAAAGGGAAGCTTTCACACCTCAGAGAGCTTAACCTGGTGGAAGCTGATCCATAAGAAGCGTGTGTGAAATGAGAAAATGTTTTTCTTTAAACACCCACCACCCCACACCCCCAAAATCCCTGAGTTTTTCTTGCTGTTATTTTAAATCTTACCTGGGATTCTTCTCAGCATTGCTTTGTCGTGCACTGACCTGCGCTGAGGCTTTTATCTGAGCTTCAAGTCTAGAATAAATGCCTCCTGCATACTGGAATCCAGAAAAAAATAATCAAGTTTTGACATGACTTCAGTGTAATCAGTGACTTTCCATAAAAATCACTAAAAGTCAGAAGAACCTATGGCATTCTTTTGTCCATTACCACAGCCCAGTACTGAATTTTTTAACCCCATTCTATTTCCCATGGGCAGTTTTTAGAGGCAGTAAACTTTAAATACTATTTTAAACTATAATCCTCAAAAAAATCATGCTTGGAACAAAATGAAGATTGATAAAATTCATTCTTTAGCTTAAGTATTGAACAGATGTTATTTTGATTTGTGTTTAATATTTTTGCTAACCAAGGCTCGCTTCAGCTCTGTAATCACTACATTTTGCCAGGACAAATCTTACTTCTTTGCTGTCTTTGGACTTGACTCGTTCAAGGTCTCCCAGTCTCATTTTTATTAAGTGCCCTGTGATCTCAGACATTCTTCTCTGATCTGCCAGAAATAAGAAAGGTTGTTTAGAACAGCATTTTTCCTTGCTACTGAATACAAGGAGGATTAGACAAAGACTTTAGTGATACTGGATCTGTAATTTTTTTCAGTTCATATAAAAATCTTGAACATCCAAGACCCTAAACCCTGATGCAGGATGTAGCCTCAGCAGCCTTGGCAGATACCAGAATCAGCCTGAGGCACTACACTGAGATCAAAATCTCTGGAAATGGTTTTGAGGCTGAGGTTTTCAAAACAGCAAAATTGCACAAGACTCTCAGAAGAAATTAAAAAAAGGCAGAACAAATTAATACAATTCTGAGTATTTTTAGTCAGAGAGACTGTGAAAGAGATAAAAGTGGATGTTTCTCTGTTTATCTGCACAGACAACAAATGCCACAGGCATGCAGGAAAAAATATCTGCATACTTTTATAATCATGAGATGACACAGCTATAATCTCTGTAGGTTATGTGCTGATATTCCAAATAAAGCACATAAATCACACAAAATCCCCAAACCCCATTGCTGTATCTGAGATTAAATTCACCCTAAAGGGGCTTAACTAGCTATATTTTAAAGAAATTAGCGGAATAATTTTCTTTGCATAATATTAACTCTAGGAAAGCTAAACTCATGCAGGAACAGACCATCTTCTCTTTGAGCATCTTGGTTGAATCTCAGGGACCTGGAGGCGTCCCATTTGTTCTGCTGCATGCTCACACTGGAAGAGAAAGGTGCACACCCTGTTATCATAACAGCTTACAAAGAGGGAGATACTAAAATGTGTTCTCAAGGCCTTTGAAAATGACTTACATGAACGGAGATGCATCTCGGGAACTTGACTGTTGAAGAAAGAAAACCACATTAAAAGTGTTTTAAGGTCAAGTCCAAAACTTAGAGAGAATTCCTCATTATTTAACCCAACCAGAGAGCCTGGATTCACAGCTGTGATTTTACCTTGTCAGACAGCTTCTCCTTTTTCTGAACACTGGGTGAAGAAACCACTTTCTTTGGGTGCCTGTAGGATTTCTTTAATTTCTCCTTTCTCCCTGCTAATGGAAGAAATATCTATTCATACCCTCAGATACTTGGAATTTCTCAACTACAGAGCTGCTGAAGTATTTTTTCCCCTCTGTTTCTTAACAAATAGTGTAAATTAACAGGCTGTTTTCCTTTTGTTAGTGTTGCAGGCATGCTAACACACATTACTCAAATGCTTTTCTATGAGAAGTATACAGAAACTCAAGTATGTATTTAAAATGCAGAGTGGTTACACATAACAGCATAGATTTTTTACATTTAAAAATAAGTACACATACAACCTACATTCTGGACCACAATAATTAAATGAATAAATTCTAAACAATATCAGATCAAACAACTTTAAATTTAAAGGACAAAAATTTTCTTTCAAATTTGATTTTTTTTTTTTAACATGCTGGTACACATCCATACCCTTTGAGTAAAGACAAAAAGAACAAAAACTGCCTCTCTGTGTGAATGAATCATTAGCAGGGTGAAAAGTTGCTTTTTGGTTTTCCATGTTCCTAAAACCATTATCACGTTAAAAAAAGAAAAAAATCTTTTTAGACCATAAAAAGTTTAGCTTCAATGCAGACACAATTATAGCCACATTAACCAGTCATTCCTCTATGTAATCAAAAGAATATTCTGCAAATTTTTTTTTGCATGTAAAAGCAGTCATGTAATTGCTGCCTTTTCTTTCAACATTTATTACATGAAATTTCATTAATTTCATAGTTTCCTGCAAAATAAGTGCTTGATAACTCCAAGAACTTCTCAGACATGAATAGCTGCAGATTTCCTTGTTTGCCAGTGATTTTTGATGGCACTGAGCAGTGGAGTAATTTGTACCTAACCACAGAAAAACTAGAAATAAAATTCAAGTAACACTGGTTTTTAATTTCAAAACAGCTAATGTTCAAAATCTGCTTAGAGAGGACTTCTGCTGCCTCAAATCCCTATCTGGTAACTCCAGAAAGGAGGACTGTAAAAACTTGCTGTACCTGGTTTCTTGCACACTTCTTCTTCATCCCCCACTTCATCCTCAGTGACCTCTGAGCCAGTGGTGTACTCCTCCTCTTCAGATAACAGTGATTGCTGTTTCTAATCAACACCAGGAGAAGCCAGGGATTAAAAGTGAGGCTGGGTTTCTACTAAATGATACATATTAAATCTCTCTTGCAGGAGCTGATATCCGACAGAGCTCCCTATCTCAGTGATGTAACAGTGAACAGTTCCTAACAGCTCAGCATGGAATTATGGAAATGTTCAGGAATGTGATGTTTGCATTGTTTGAATATACACATGTATCTAAATTAAGTGATAATGGGTGCCTAGTAATGAGGAATGAGAAAGCTTAACAATGAAGACATGAAGCACCTCAGACCAGCCAACAGAGACAGATACTCAAAACCTTGGATTTTGAGTTATGTTTCTGTCAGCCTAAAAAATTATTAATAACTGATGCATGCAGTTCTAGTGTGGGCTGTTGTCACTTATAAAAACATTTAAGGGAATTTTTGATTTCTATTAAGGCCAAAGTAGTACTTCACACTTCTTGTAAAAACTGTTGCTATACTGCAACATCTGAAGCAAAGCAAAAGCAAGGAAATACAACTTCTGTCTCATTAGCTAGCAAATGATAATCAAAGCTAGTTCTCTGTTAGTACAGAAGACCAAATATTTAAAGTAATAAGTATTTTACTAACCAGCTGCAAAGTCCAGTTCTTCAGAGACAAAAACTGTAGTCACAAAGAGAGAGAAAGGCATATAAGTTAACAAGCCAAAAATAATTAGAATGAAAAAGTGAGATGAATTCTAAAAATAGGGGTGGTATGTTATAGTACAGCACTCTACACTGGTAACTCCCAGGCCTCCTCCCACCTTAAAGTCTAAATTTTGGTGGAATGACTAAACCCAAGCAGGATGCAAAGCGGTGACCAATTAAATGCAGCCAATTCATGTTCTAGTGTGCCTAAGCTTAGCATTAAAAATGTTTACAGCTCATTTTTTGATGGAAAATCAGTGCAGGACAGGAGGGAAGTTATGTACCCTGTTTTTACAGAGATTAAATTTAAAAGTGGGAGAACTTCTGATACTCTGATTGAAATTCTCATGGAGTCAACAGCATTGTGCTACCATCAGTATCACTAAGTTATCAGAAGTTCCAGAACTTCAGAAACTTATCATTGCATGAACATTGTCTTTAAACCAGAGGCATTATCATATCAGTTTCCTTAAATATGCCTTAGAAAGTATCTCTGTTGACTTGCTGTGGAAAGTAATATCTTGCACATCTTGAAAGGGAAAAAACCCCCAAACCAACCAACCTCAACCAAAACACAACCCAAGCTGCTGGTCATCTTTTGTGGACTTGCAGCAGTCATGGAGAACCTCAGATACATCAGCAGACAAAACCAAGGCAGCAATTACTTAAACATTTGCCACACGATGCATTTTACAGCTTGACTGGATCCTTAAATATCATCAATTTGAGAATGGGGTGGGGAAAGCACCAGACATAAGGAAAATTCCCTCTTATATACTGAAAAATTTCCAGCAGACATGGGAAAAGGTTTGCCTTTTCACCAACCAGGTATTTTGTACCTACGTTATCCTGCAATGCCCAGCAGCGTGCTTCTTACTCCAACAATGTATGGGGTTTATTTATTAAAACTTGTTCAACAATTTCTTCAAAGAACCCTCATTATTAGAAAAAAGGAAGGAAAAGCATCAGCACTCACAGCATTGATTTCTCCAGTTTTGGGGCCCCACGGTGTATTTGGTTCTACA
Organism: Corvus hawaiiensis; assembly: GCF_020740725.1. Classification (NCBI taxonomy): domain Eukaryota; kingdom Metazoa; phylum Chordata; class Aves; order Passeriformes; family Corvidae; genus Corvus; species Corvus hawaiiensis. The sequence continues at coordinate 117,969,707 of NC_063215.1, forward strand.
AGCACATCACATTCAAGGCCTTTGTCATCGCTGAGCCCAATACCAGAATCACTTAGAGAGAAATACATAAACCAAAAATATTTTCTATTCCACAACTTCAGAATCAGTCTCAATTCACTCAACACGTATCAGTCAGCCACATAGCATTTCAATAGCAATACATTAAAATATAAAGATATAAGTGCATGCTTATGAATGACTAAATGCCTGCTTGAAAAATAAAAGGAAAAAGTATTTGTTCTTCACTTCCCAATTTCCAAGTAAACAACCAAAAATAAGTTACCCTTAGAAAGTCCTATGACTCATTTTGAAATGGGAGAGAACTCAAATATAACAAGCACACGTGTTCACTGTTGAAGGCTGAGTTATTTCAGTAACACAATACAATGTTCTTACCTATTCTCATCCTTAGTGAAAGGAACAACGATAACATCTCTATGATGCAGCAGATCATTCAAGATCTGAGTCGTTTGAGATGGCAAAGCATCCCCATCTTCACTTTCTGGAGGTAACTCCACCATGTGATCCCTCACTTTGCAACCCTGCAGTACACAGAGACAGAAGATCAAATATTGGAGTTAACGGGAAGAACTAATTTCAGCAAGTATAATAACAAAAGTTCAAGTTTTGAATTACAATCCTTATTTTGGAAGAAGATCCATTTTCCTAACACACATTTTTTTCCCACCCACTATGTGTTATGCTCTTTCAAAAGAGAGCTGGTATTGAAGTACCTTTGGGAGGGTTGTAGGGTCAAACCGAAGAACTTTTTGGTTACAACAGGGATACACTCCTGTGCCAGTCGAGCCCAGAGCACTTGCTACACCTGGATAAAGGACTGGCTGCGAATGGTACTGGCAGTGGGAGAATTCAGTGCACAGGAAAGACTACATTAGAAAAAAGAGAGAGAGAGAGAGAGAGGGGGGTGAGATGACCTACGGAAGTAAAAATTTTGCACTGTAAAGAATGCATACCGAGCTTTATTACCACATATTTTCCAAACTGCTTTAATCCCTTCTTCACCCTCCAAAAGTCACCCACCACAAGCCAAAGTGAAACGACGCAAACCTGGTTACATCTTGAGCAGGTCAACCAATTGACAGTCCCCCAAAGACGCCAGTAAACATCTCGCCAGGATTTCAGCTCCTCATGAAGGCAAATTAAATACTCATGGACTTCCCAGGTTTTGTCTCTGAAAAAGCAAAGCATCAGTCATGACTGTGTTTCAATCCTGCTGCCAGAACCGTGAGGTGGAGAACGAGCAGAAAACACACTGGTGAAAAGCCTACAGCAGAGTTACAACCGGAAGGCTACAATGTGAGACAATGGTTATTAAATTCAGAGCATGACAGAAGAGCCTTTGTTCTTTCACAACATCCTAAACTCACTCGTAACCAAGAATTACAGCTGGACTCATCTCAAGAGCCATATACTGCAAATTTGTAAGCTAAGATTAACATCTTCTATGTATTTGCACCACAACAATAATTACTTAGCTAAGAAATACAGTTTCAAAACACAAGCTCATGCCCTTTTGATGAAGGTCCATACCTGACAGTTCTAGTCTAAAAAATACAGGACTTCGTTTCTTCCTTGTGATCAAATAAGACACACCTCTTCAGAACTCAAAAGAGAATATGCAACTTGCAGTGGGGTATGTTATCTTCAGAAAGAGCAGATAAAATTTTCCCCCCAATTTTAAGCCCTAGCCTGAAGAACTTTTGTTATATATGCGCCTAGCCTAGACTAAGAAAGCACTACTTCCAGTCAAAAGTTAGTTCTAGGCACCATCAGAGGACCAATAAATAGAAACCTATTTTTAAATCATTAAAGATAGAATTGTATTAACTCCTGAGCCTGAATTCATTAGTGGCCAGCATCACTTCTCAGTAAACATATTCTGTGTAGCAAAGCATCACAAGTAGCACAAGGCAGATAATAAGAATCTGGATAATCCTCTGAGTAACTTTAAAGCCCTGCACATTTATCTGCTGGGAATTGCAGAGCAGCTACATACACTCAGCTTAAGTGAAGTAATACAATTAATGAATTCTACGTGACTAATCAGCAGTGATCTTAAATAGGTCAGGACAGGGGCACAAGATTTGGTTCTATTTAGATTGTGACACAAAACTTATCCCACACCTTGGAATAACTGGTGGGAGATGATATGGAACTGTTTGGGTTGTTCTGAACAAAACGAATCTGATGAGAAAGGTCTCCTGTCATTAATCTCCCAGCATCCTCCTTGAAGGGGGCATGCGGGGAGGGAGGGAACGGCAGCTGATCATGGACTGATCTTCATTAACAGGAGAATCCAGCTGTTCACAGCCATGGATCAGACAGACAGAATTCAATTACACATTTGTGCCAAACGAATCAGGCTTACACACAGAACAGGTCCTGCAGGCTCCTCTGACAAATACTCCAGGAACAGAAAAACAACTGGCAAAGTTTATTTATAGCAGTCTTTAAGCAGGTTGAGCATTTGATTTGACAGTATAAAGTCAGTCTAGAAAATTCTCCTTAGCCTTTCTTTACTGGCATGGTGGGGTCTATCCTTCACTAACAAACCTTGCAGAAATGCAGCATTTAATTCAATCTGTCATCAACCACACACATCTTAAAACCATCTGATGAAAGAATTAGCTGAATATTTTCTATTTAAAGCAGTGCGACCCAAAATAGCCCTCCCACTAATCATGGCTGCGGTTTTCCCATTTCCATTCAGCAGCAGCACTGCTGAATGAAATTTCAGTAGTACATCATCATAATCACACCCCTCTGTTTTAATTTTTTTCTAGGTAATACAAGGAGTTGAGACATTTCATACACTCTTCACATATCTGTGACTTAATTTTGTAATGTGTCTGAGCATGCAGTACTTCTAAAATCACCCAAAATCATAGAGTTGAAGAAACATTTTATGTATAAAAAAAATATGTATATATTCACTACCTTATATGAACATAGACAATATTCCCATGTTGGTCTATGTTGATTTTTCCTGGCACACAGGGAATTCTCCTTTCAGTTTCTTTAGTTAGCAGCTTTTTACATAAACAACACCTAGATTAAAAAAAAAAAAAAAAAAGAAAAAAGAAAAGAGAAAGAAGGAAAGAAAGCACTGGAGTAAGAGCAGGACCTCTAAACACAGGGACTGTCCTTGCTATTGAAATAGCAATGAAAAAACACCATACCTGTATAATGTTGCTGCATTTCCTCTAGAATCTGGATTTACATACTCTGGATCAAACAGTCTTTCAATCTTCTTGCAGAAAAGTTTACTATTAATGACAGTAACACAGCTCACCCATTAGAAAAAAATTGAGAATTGCTTTATGCATAGTGAGATTAACAACTACATTCTGACAAGCAAAGTCACTCTCAGAATCTAACTTTTAATATAATTGTCCTTTAAATTATGCTGTTCATCTCATCTTTACACAGGCATGACAAAAGAGATACTTTGATTTTTTCCCCTTTATTATATTGCTTGCCAATATAAACTGCCAGCTTCTACCAGACCTTTTACTAATAAATATTGCTGTGAAATTGCACTTCATTCTAAAAGTAAGCCTTCATCCCTACTGACTAAAGACCTCCCTTACTTTCACCTTGCTTATCTGTCAGTCTGTACTCCAATAATTGGCCCTTATCTCCACACTAAGCTGGAGTCCTGATGTATGAAAGAGCATTCCAGCACAACTATTCAGCCTCCCAGCCATCCTGAATTCTAAGTCTAAATATCTTGAGTTCACAGGATGCTGAAGCCAAACCATTCCCTACCAATTAGGAGCATGTCATCTCATAAAAGGTTTCTCACTCTAATCCTGACTCCCATGTGAGAATTCATGAATAATTCGCCCATGCCATGCTCCTAGTGTGGCCTCTCCTTTTGCTCATTTCCTGTAAAAGCTCTTTCCTTTTGCTCATAATGTTAAATATCAAATTCTGGAGTCACACCATTATAATTCTGCATGAAAAATACATTACATGAGAATATATATATAATATATAATTTCAAACTCCACAGCCTTAGCAGTTACAAAATATTATCCCAAAGCTCAACAGCACTTCAGTAGTGTACTACAGGGCAAAAAAAGTTACCTCTTAAATTTGTCTCTTTTGTCCTTCAGCTCTTCCACTTCATTGTGCCTGAAGAGATCAGCAATGTGTGTAACAAGATTAGCGTTGATACAGTTCATGTTACACGGCGTGGCCACAATAGCATTCATATTTTTGTGACAATAATGAATACATTTTTCTACCTAGGAAAAATAGAAATATAAATGTTAAGGAATTCTAGACAAAAAACCCTCATACTAATCACTTCAAGATTTTTATTTTTTTTAGAGTGTGGTGATTTGGAAAACTACTTCAGTTTGACTTAAAAATAAAAAGCAAGCCTCAGATTTGCCTAAAGGGGATGCTGAATTAACATGACTTAGTTTATGTTTTCCTCCAAAAATTTCAGTAACCTTCCAATTGTTAAAATAGAACCACAAAACACATGGATCTCAACTTCAACAGCTGTGCTTTACTGTGGATCACCCCAATGACAGAACTTCTGACAAACATTTTAACAAAGTCAGCAGATACTCCTTATACAGAACTGGAAAATCAGATCCTAAATTGCAGAAGTGTCATTCATGTAAAAAGGATATAAAACAAGCACTCCAGATCACACCATCACATTTAGAAGTAACTTACTCTAAGTTTTATTGCACTGAGATTCTGTAAATATTTGATAACTGCACTGAATAGGAAAGGTGGTAAAAATCTCAAAGTGTTCTCATTGCAGCACCTGTTTACATAACAGCCAAAGCACAACAAACAAGCTGTTAAGACACCTGGTAATTAACTGTGCCCTCAAGCCAGAAAATCAATCTTTCTTAATACTTACTAATGAATCCATCTTCAAAAACTCAGAAGAAATAAGGATTGATATGACATTTGATGGCTCTAAAAGGAAACAGAAAAACGGTGGGGCTTTTTACATGATTTTTTTTTTTTTTTTGTAATTTTGTATCACATCCCTCCCTCTTCATATTTAACATCTGTGTTAGTGATTATTTTAGCAATCAACCTGTCATTCCATCTTCTAGTATCCAGAACCTTTTAACCACCTTAAGAAGCAAACTTTTGGTTTACCATTTCAGTGGTCAGAGTACAACTATAACAATCTGGAATTTATTAGAATTGGAGAAGGAGGCTTCATAGGGATACAATGACTAAGCAATTACACAAGATTAACTTCTATCTGTAGCCATCACACCCAGCTGAGATTTTCTCAACATAACCTTTGCATTGCAAGTTATAACTTTCTTCTCTTGGTTTGTTTGTATCTTTTTAAATGGTAGCAAAGGCTCATTTAAAAATTTAAAACTTGCCTCAAAATCCATAAAGGCAAAGGCTCTTCTATCATTGTATTGGATTGCATTGAAATTGCAGAAAACATTGCAATTGTACTAACAGGGAGCAGAGGAGAAACAAACAAACCAATCATCAGCATTTTAAATCTACCACCCTGTCCTTGGTCAGAAGAGGTCTGAAGACTCTTAATTAAAACATCACATCCCAAAATATATTAGGGTTTTTTTATTGCTTCAACTTTCAACATGTTTCCTCAAAGCTGTCAGTGCTGGCAAAGCAGACATCTGCTGAAATGACCACAAGATCTCTGTTGCAACACTTCTATAACAAATGACAACAGTCAGAAACAAACCAGCTGGGGCTGAACTGCATCAAACCCATTCATCTTCAGTTAGTACAGAACATAACAAACCTACAAGAAATTATCTACTTTTACCTAAAGTGGGCATTTCATTAGCCTCAGACTCCTTAGAGTTCCTTTTGACATATCTTATCAGCCAGTCAAAGATGTGAACATCACAGTGCACGGAAATGTCCACCTCCTCCCAGCGCTGGGCATCCACTGACAGGTACTCAGCAAAGTATTTCATCTCTGAAATCAAAAGGTCTCGAGGACACACAAAATCTTCTTTGAGGTTTTTGGCTTCATCACACACATGGATCACCATATTTGGCCTCAAAAGAAAAAAAGCCACAAAGCAAATTAGGAGCCTAAGCCAATTAGGACACTCATGTCCAACTCTGGATCACGCATTGCAACACTGATGTCACCAACAGGGTTTCAGTGACAGAGGGAAAACAAAGTGCAGCTATTAACTATTAATAGAAACTATTGTCAGATAGGTGAAGAAAACAGATGCATATCTCCTATAGATAATGACAGTGATTTAACTGAGGGAGCAGAAATAGAAAATTTCTAGCTCCATTCCACAATTTGGTCACCTCTGTTATAGGATGCAACCTGAATTATATGGAGAACTTATTTGTTCTCCCTTCCTAATTTTCTTAAAAGAGTAACCAGATACAGATGCCTAAGTTACGGAGGCACCAGGGACAATAACAGTAATTTTCATCTGTGGATATTAAGATTGGTTTACTGTACATTAAAATGTCTATTTCTTCAGAAAAGCTCAAAGCTAGAATCAGTAAATGCCATCTTTACAGAGATGCTTAGGTTTCAAACAAACATTATTTTATGTGTACTTACACAGTGTGAAAAACAGGGATGTGATGGAATGAAAGTGACCTGGATGGCTATTTGAATTCATGGGGAAATTCTTCATTTACAGCTTTCTTTTCCTGCTTTTATACAGGACAAATCTGTGCTCACAGAATATTTTTTTAAGTGTAATTGAGCATCAATCTTGTTTCATTCCTTTTTAAAATCAGGTATGTTTCCCATTCCTGCCCCAGCTGTGATCAATCACCCAGAGGAACACTATGCACAGATTTATATCTTACTGCACACAACACATTCTCAAACAACTCCTTGTATTTCTGTAGCAATGGAAGGTTTCCAAATTTCTTACAGCATTTATTAGGATGTTTCCAGCTATTTTCTTTCTGGTAGTAGAAAAACACGAGCAATTTAGACATCTTCCTATCAGTTCTACAAGCCCCTAGATAACAAACACACAAAGCTTTTCTTACCCCTGGGTTTCGTCAGTGCTTTCTCCACTGTTATGTACAGGACCTTTCTCAGATTCTGAAGAACAACTCCTTGTGGAGGCTGCACTGGGCCTTCCTTCAATGTAAGGAAAAAATGCTGCATTAGAACAAAAATTCCTGAACTTTTGCTCTTCAGCATCTTGGAAATGCAACTGAAATACGGCTGTCATGGTGGAGTAATGGCACACAGCTAGGAACAAATCTGTTTCCATAAGGGCTACTAAACAATCCAGATTCCTGCTCTGAGTGCCGTACACTGGGAACTCACAGCAGCAGCATTGCTGGGTTGCCCAGACACTTCGCTACAAACCCAGATCACTCCCAGCTCAACACAGAGCTTAAGACTCATAGCCTTCAGCACTTCCTTCTGGGAATGCGACCCATCCCTTTAGCTCTTCTTGTCTGCTTTGTGGGATGTGGCTCCTAAGACCCTGCCACATCAAAGCTTCTGCCAGGCCATAACTTGAGAACTATCCCACTCCTTACCCATCATGTGCCAGCTTTGGAAATCAGCAGCTTCCAAAAAGAAGTGCGGAAGACTCTCAGATTGTGTTTGTTTCTGCCAAATTTCTCACACACGTGGCTTAAACTTGCTGATCATGTGAAACAATGTTCAAAGAGAGCAGACCATGAAATTTGCCTGGTCCTAGAGCTACATCATGGAGGTTATTCCCAGAATAAAGGACAGATGCACTTCAAATGGCTGATCTTCACAAAGGCACTACAAGCAGTGGAAAGTGGACACAACAACCTTGTGAGGTCACCACATCCACTGAGTTCTGGATCAAGGATTAAAACAATGAATCTCTTTTCCAACTGTGAATGGATTACTGCAATCTGAAACTTCAATGATCTTGCTTAAAAGTCAGAAAGATCACTGTCTTTTTTAAACAATGGAAGGGCACATATCTGTCTGCCACTGAAAACGCATAAGGTGGTGATTTTCCATGATTACGCCACTCTCTCAGATTTCAAGAGTTCAGAAGCATCTTCTCCCCTCTTGCATAATGTAAGAGGCTGTACTCTTCTGAAGAAGATTAAGACAGACCTCTTATGGCTAAACAACTACAGCAGACTGACAACAAAAATGATATGGCTCAGAACACAGCAGTTACACCCCTCAGGAAAGCAAAATTACTGCACTGGAGGCAGAAGAAACAAAACTCTCCGAAGGTGCAGCCTAAGGCCTTGCACAGTTAAGCCTTAGCAAGGCCTTACCAGAGGGAACCCACTTAAGAGAAGAGGAAGATTCACTCCCAGTAAAACCTTGGAAAGGGCTGGTGAAGCCACAGCTTTCTGGGCAGCCATCCCACTGCAGGCAGATGAGGTGGGAGCCCTGGGTTTGGAATCAAAGGTGCAAGTTTTAAAAGAAGGGACTGTGGGAATGCATGGTATGAAACAGTTCTGTCTGCAAATATTAACAAGTTCCTTGTGAACACAGTGAAGTGATTTATTGAAGGCAATAATGCTGACAAGAATATGCAACACAGCCAAATTAATGGGGACATCTGAACTTCACCATACGTTGCTTCGTATCTTTTTAGCCACCCCCCCCCCCCAAAGCTTACAGATTGATTAACTTTTGAAACCTTATAATAAATACCTTGGGTAAAAGGCTATCCTATGTGCTTGTTTACTGCCATGAAATGCAATCAGAGGGACTTACCAGCAGTTTGCCTTATAATTAGCAAGTATTAAATGAGCTTTTATAACTCAGCCAAAACCAGAATGCAGATCAGAATGAGTATGGTCTGATTTGCTTTTTCTTGCTGTTACTCATAACTACAAACAAATGCAAACAGGCCCAAAATTATTGATATTGATCCTAACAATAAGCTAATGTGACTAAATCCACTAGGAAGCAATTAATTAAACAAAAAACATTCACATACAGGATTTTCTCAAATCCCCAATTCTAAAATATAGGAGTACCTCACAAATACTAAGAAGGTGAGTTCACCCAAGCCTGTGAGAAAAAGAGACTGATTACCCTAATTTCATATCAACAAATTACACATAAACAGGGCAAATGATTTATCCAAAGCTGCAAAGAGAACAGAGAATAATCTCAGGCTAGGATCTTGTCATAGGAAACATTACACTACCGGACTTAAGTGCATTAATAGTCATTACATGTATTATTACACTGTTAGAAAGAAAACATGCACTAACTGTCTGAGGAGTTCTAGAAGCAGACTCAGCTCGTTAACTGCCTACTGGGAAGCTACTAATCCTGTAAACCAACATTTGGGTGCCAGCAGCATTTATCCCACATCATGCATGCAACTACATATAATTGAAAACTGATGGGAAGCACTTTCAGTCTTGACACTCCATATACAGTTTTCCAATAGCATCCCTTGATTAGAGTTATTAAAAACACTTTATCCAAAGTTCAAACAGCTGTTTTCTGCTGCAAAGAGGATAGTGAAAGCTGGAGTGAAGGACATTTTAACAGAGAACACGTTGTTTAAACATTTCACTGACATCTTAGTTTTTCACATAGAAATTATTTATTCATCACTGAAGCAAATTTCTCATGCAATGCCTTTACCAAGTCCTATAGTCACTGGAACATCTCGTTTACACTGAAAATCAGAGAATAACACATACATTTAATTACAAGTTCTGACAGAAGTTGTACTTAAGGAATTGTTAACAATATTTAATTGTGCTGTGATTCAATTTACAACTATTGTGTTTGGTCCTCTTCTGCCCATATAATTACTGGGACATAACTGACTAGGACACATTTTATGTCAACACAAGACCGTCTTAAAGCAAAACTTAGCTACATTTTGCTCCAACTCCTCTGTACCCATCCTTGTCAAACACAGGGCTTCTATCTGGGAGAGGAAGGTTTGCCCTCGAGGGATCACCTCCTCAGCTTCCTGCAGCTCTTCCTCACAATACTCTCCAGTTATTTTAATAATGCTGCTTAATGTGACTTCAGATGGCTGTAGGGTTAACAGCACACCACCGAAACTCCTGAACAGAGGATTCAGCAGAAGGATTCATGCCTCTTGGAAGGACAAGTTATCAAAAATACCCAAGCAAACATTGATTCTTAAACTAAACTAATGGCAAGTGCCTTGTTGTATGCATGACATTTATACTAAACTTCCCCAAGATGAATGACTATTATTCCTGAGTGGACTTAACCACTCGGGACAGAAGCATGCACATACTGATTATCAAAGCCAATATATTTCAGAATGACTAAAAACATACCAGTTATAGTAATGGAATCCTGCCCAATAGCAGGCTCCTGAAACTCTGTCTGTGTATCGAGCAAGGAGGATTTGATGTACGTAGCTAAAGTTTCCACGGGACTCCCACCAGCAGCCATCAGGGGATTATACTGGTTGTCAACAGGTGAACTTCCACTGCTTTTTAGTTCATCAAACCTTTTTGCACACTGTCACAAGATTAAATGATAGGACAATGAAGCAGTAGCTTTCAGTACATTTTTAATAATTATGATTTGAGATGGATATTGCACATCTTTTGCACATGAACAGTTACTGATATCAAACTTACAAGGCTTCCTATTTAGTTAGTGCTATCAGGAAAGTAAATAAAAACACAGTAAAATAATAGCTACCATAATTAAATACAGAAAGAGAAAAAATCAGATAGAAGCTGTTTCAACTTTCATTTCCTTAAACCCCATGATTTTAAGCCTCATTTTCAACAGGGAAAGTTATGGGGAGAATTTGAGTTCTCATTTTGTAACTAGTTCTTTTACCATAAATATGGTCAAATGTTAGTAAGAGTGGCTACAGAAATTGGTTCACAATCATTATTCTTTTACTTTATGACCTCCATTCCAATTTGGACAAAAGGGACTGGTGTTTTCCACTGCAGTTCTATTAATTTTTCATTCCCACTGCAGTTCTATAAACTTCCCATTCCCTGTTTTTGATGAACTAGAAAGTCTTTCCATTCTGTAAATTTGTACCAACACAGTCATAATTATAGGTTTGGTTCAGCCAAGTCCTACGCAGAGGTAACCTGCACATAAAATCTACTTAATTCTACAGGTGATCCTCCCGTGACACAGGTATTGGGCTCCATTAGCAGCTGGTTTTATTTATTTATTTGTTTAGGGTTGAACTAACAGACATTGCTCCATGCCAGTGCCCCTTTGGGCCAGGGGCACACAGGGACATCCTTCTGATATTCACAGTCTTTCCAATTTGGGATGCCAGTCTACTACATGCAAGAGATAAATAAAGGGGTATCTGTGCTTTTATGTAACTGCCTTAAACAAGGACTCCACATATTTGAGACATTTAGTTCTTTAAAACAGAGTAATCAGACATGTACTAATCAATCATATTCATTAATACGAGGAGAAAGCTCACTGATATTTTATTTGCTTAATGTGCACAGTGCTGTCTGCACTTTGAAAGGTGAACAGTAGAGACGTCCCCAAGCACTTGAAAGGCAGCAACATTCCACAGAAGCTTCTACACCCAATCCTTCATTTTTATGTTCTAAATACACGGTTACAGCAACGCCCAATAGCACTGCTATAAATGTGAGCTGACACACTTGATTAGGTTTGCAAGAAAGTCAAGACCACTGGCTTGTTTTCTTTCAGCTTTGCTGATTCACAAGGGCAAAAGACATTTTCATTTCTGAGAGGGTGTAAGCCAAGAAAAGAAAAAGTCAAAATTATTATTAAAAAAAAAAAAAAAAAAAAAAAGGCATTTCACCAGGAAATTCAGCAATCCAGAAAGAGAAGTATACAGAGGTTCTTCAAATTCTGTTCCAACCAAAGAAAGAAAAATCCACATCTTGGAGGATCAAAAAAGAAACAACTGCGCTCTTCACCTAATAGAGGCCTGTAAATCCTCCTTGTTTAGCATTATAACAACAAGCATAGAGAGTTATTAGGTTTCCTAGTAAGGATACTACAACCTACATGAGGTTAGTGGGTACTGGCATCCTTTCCACCCAAGTCTTAGCTATGGAGTTTGGAATATAGTAGCACAGCTCCCTTTTTTTATTACACTTTTTAATTTTTCCTTCCCAGTAATTTTCATTCTTATTCTGTATAAGTTCTAATGAAATAAAATGCAGAATACATTTCTTAATTTCAATACTCAGGTTCTGTAGAAACAAAACAAAAACCCCCACCTCTTTTCAATCTACTGTTCATTTAACATTTTCAATTAGGTGTAAATTACTTTAGAAAAAAACCCCTTAACTTCCATTTCCCTCCCTCCCTCCCCTGAGAAATGTTTTCTTCTCCATATAACACTGCTTAAAGCATACAAATTCTTTTATCAGTAAACTCACTTCTTTGGATGTATATCCTGGCACCAGCCTTGCCACACTGTCCCAGTCGATAGGCTGAGGAACACCAATTAGGGAACACAGGATCATATCCAAAACCATTTGATTGTTGTCATAGGGAAAGTTATTGTTTTCTGAGAATCCACGACTCATCTTTGGCTACTTAAGCCTAGAAGAGAAAGAGTTTTTAGCAAGTCTCACTGCATGGTTTGCTAAAGCTTGATCTACTTTACCTGCAGCACTCCATAAATTACTGGGGGAAGCATTTACCACAGCATTAAAGTCAAGTACTAAGACTTCTTTGACACAATTTACATATTCACAAAACCCTGAGGGAGAAGCAGATGCACAAAACACACCAAACCAAACCCAACCCAGGAGCAGCAGGTATTATCCACCATTCCCCTGAGGTGCCTCTTTCCAGAGGGGAAATCACACCTCTGAGTGCTCTAATACAACAGAAGGGCTTCCCACAATCTCAGAATAAACAGCCTAAGTTACAGAGGGCCATGTTAATGTAAATTTACTCAAATTCAAACACAGTTATGTGTTCCCACAAACCTTCTACTCTCAGCTTTGCTCTCTCTTGCTCTCCCCATCTGCTCAGCACACCTGATTGCCATTATTCAGAAGCCAAACCAGGATACCTATTTAAGGGCCATCAATATTTCGGAGTCAGGAAACAACACCTGAATCTCGTTCAACTCTCATCCCAAACACCTGACATTCCTAACTCCTTATTAGCCAGGATAAGCCGTTCCAAAAACTTCTTATTCCTCAGCTTCAAGCTGAACACCACAACAATGCATATGAGGACAGCAGTAAACACCTTAAAAAACAGGATTATATTTAGTTTTGGTTTTTTTTTTCTTTTTCCAAATGGATTTTATACACAGCACCAGGGAACAGCGTAAAAGTTCAAAGTACTGTTTCAGCATATGCTGGGAAAGAACTGCAGGCATTAATCAAGAGTTTCATGCTCAAGTAACACACAGCCAAAAAGCTCAGGAGGGACCCACACTTGGAAAGCAACTTGGACCTTTTCTGAAGTACCTTAAACAGATCCCATAAATAACAGAACTTAAAAGCCACACACAAACTTTTGACTTATAATGCAAGAATGACAGAGAATTTGAGAGAAAATACACCCAGATAACACCTGGTAACTTGTTACTAAAAGCACACTATACGTAGATGTTTCTTTTGCACCACCCTCTTTCTAAAATAAAAGATGCTTAAAATACACAAAATCTCCCTGATTTTTTCTCCCTCCAGAAGCTGTTCCAGCTCTTTTTTCTGCTTGTTTTGCTGGTAGAAACAGAAATCAGCGCAGCAGGTAACTGTAAGCTTTCATCCTCTCAAAAGAGCAGCTGAATTAAATCAGAAGGAGAAAGCCCAGAACCCACCGAGAAAATTCTTGCTTCCCACAGTCATGAGATTTAAAAAGAAGAAAAAGAGCCACAAAGCAGAAGACAAGTCCTATAGAAAATTTCATACCCTTTTAGCAATTCTATCTAAATGAAATCTGCTGTAAAATATGCCAGATAGCCAATTCTAAAGGAGAAAGGTCCTCGCAGGTTATATGAGTCCAAAACTTCCGAGTAAAATAGATGCCACTATCAGGTAAAAGTGGATCAGTCCCTGAAGTCACGGTGCCCTTATCCCTCACACCGAGAGCACTTTCAAGCAGTGTTACTGTGGCGATTCTGTGTTGGAGACTTCTCTCTGTCAGCGTGCAGACAGATGTCGGTACCAATTACATTCCAGCCCCGGAACATCCCCCATTTCTGCTGTTAGGAGGAGAAATAACCGGGCCAGAACAGGTCAGCACCAGGGGCAAACCTCAGTGGTTATGAAATACAGAGCTGACTTCTTGTGCTAGTTCATACACATGTAGCAGCTGGTTTAAAAATATGTTTGGATGAGATAAGTAAACGATGGAGTATTATAATCCCCTGGTCTCACACCATAAAATAGGCTTAATGTAAGTAAAATTGCCAGCAACGTCAATATTCCATAATAAGCATTTTGAGGGCTAGTGCTATGGGATGATTACACTGGGAAATCAAAGAAAGAAAGGAAGAAAGAAGGAAAACAATTTTTTTTGGCAACATCTGAGTCTGCAATTTACAGGGAAAAATTCTGGGTGCTTCACTGGTAACAAGTTTACTACACATCAACTCTGTGGACCATGAAGCAGCCCGAGCATGAAGGGATGACAGGTGCTCTAAAACATGATGACAGGTTCAGAGAGAATCAAGTCTTTGTCTCTCATACATGTTTCTTTATTTGCTTATCTTGCACATTAAAATACAGTTCTGTATGTGCTTATTACTGCAAGGACAAATGAAGGAACAGACTTAATCACAGGCGTACAGAAGTTAAGTGTTTTTATTTCTATTCTGGAAAGAGCATGGGACTCCTCTTTGCAGCTTTATACAGGACATTCAATATTTGCTTTTTTTTCCTTTAGGAAACCCTGTTGGAAATACAGACACATGCAAGATTCTGTCTCATGCAAGAACTCTCTCAAAGCAGCAACATAAAGCCTGTAATAAATCATATTGTTAAGAGAAAAAAAACTTCTACAGATTCTCACTGCTCTGTTATTGCAAGGAAAGCTCAGGTTAACCCTTTCCTCAACTATGAAAATTGGAGAAGAAAAAAGTTTCCAAATTATTTAACTCTGACCAACTCATTTGAGATGCACAGCATAGAAAGATACGTGAGAACAGAAATTTCTATTAATACTCACAGAATTCCAAATTAAGTAGTGCAAAGGATTCCTAAGAGTTAAATTCATCATGGAATCACACAATCTGATTCTACTTTTTTATTATTTAAAGCAAATAATTAATGTAGAAATGAAGAATAACTACCCCTTGCAGGCGCACAACCTGAGGGAAGGTGAAGATGGTGGGATGGGCACAAGGTTTCCATCCACAGCCCTGAAACGCAAGGAAGTGATGGTGCAGAATGAGGCGGGGGAGAGGAACAACAGCAACTTTGTAGCTTGCCCACGTACCAGCCAACATTAAAAATTACAACGCGTTTAAATTAAAATAATAAAAACCGGTCTCGGACACCCTACAAGTGCAGCAGCGTCCTCGTGTGACGCCCTCAGAGCGGGGACCCCGACGGCCCCCCCGGGCGCTCTCCGCCGGGACCCCTCCCGGGCGCGCTCCTGGGTTTACCTGGCGGTTCCCAGGCGCGGGGTCAGCGGGACAGGACAGGCAGCGGCTCCTCCTCGGGACGTGCCGGGGTAGCAGCGGGACGGGGACTCGACTCCACCGAGGGACGAGCGAGACCCGCAAACGCCCCGTCCGCACCCGCCGCGCCGCGCCCTCATCTGCCGGCACCGCCCGGCCCCCCCTCACGGGGAGGGGCGGCAGCGCCGCCAGGGGGGCGGCCCCCGCCAATGGGCGCGGGGCGGGTGACGAGGCCCCGCCCCCTCGCGCCGGGCGCAGCCAATGGAGCGGCGCGGAGCGCTCCCGCCCCGGGCGCGCGGCGGCCCCGCCTTGCCGCAGTGCAGCGGCGGCGGCAGCGCCCCCTCCCGCCCCGCGCGCGGCGTCCGGTCGCCGCGGCAACGCGCCGCCCCGCGCGGCGTCACGGTGACGTCACGGCGCGCCTCGGACAAGCGACGCGGCCCGGCTCGGTCCCGGTCACTGCGGCGGGAAGTGGGGGCGGACACGACACTGCTCCGGGCCACCGGTGACGTCACGACGGCCTCGCCCTCGCTCCGTGTGACGTCACACCGCCCCCCTCCCTGTGGTGCTGCACCCCCATCCCGCCCAGCTCAGCTTTCCGAGCGGAACCCCACAGCGGTAACTCTGCTTCTCGCAGTCAAAGTTCACCGCCGCATTCCCACCTGCCAGAACCCTACAGGGAAGGAAAAGCCTGGCCACGAGAAGTTCTTACCGCATGCCAAAACAACGCATCAGACACTAGAATCAGTCTCGCTAATAAGCTCGCTAATAAGCACAGCAAATTAATTAAGCGGGAATGTGTTAACGCACTCCACGCTCCCACCAAAGAGAAGGAGCCTCCGTTTAAGCTTTCCCAGGTTTTCAGCTGATGGAAATATTTGATCCACTGTGAACTATAAAAAACAGTAGCAGAAAACTGAAATTAGAGATAATTACACAGAACAGCCCAACCACTGGGAGTGGCTCACCAGAGTTACTCTGCAAAGGCTCAGACAGTCCCAATCCTGTTATTTCACCCACACAGTTTGATTCCTACTGCATGTCTACTACTGCATCAAGTATTCCCAAACATTTTTAAATTACTTCCTGTGGGAAGCCACCCAAGCCTGATAAAGACCAGCCCAGATCCCCATTTCCCACATAACAATCCTTCCCAATCATGCCACACGTAACTTTCGTTCCTTCGTGGCAATTTGGCAAAAATCGGGGAAACGAATAATTTTTTTTCCGAAAACCTCACTTGGAAATTCTGGAATAACACAATGAGGACAGCAGAATGCAAGAAAAGCATAGGAAAATTCAGAAAAAATGTCTTTACCAACTTAGAGAAGTATCTGAAATCTAAATTCTCAAAGTCAGTCTGAAAGCTTCCCTTAGGTCTCAGAGAAAGCAAAGCCCACTGATTTCATACCACCCCACAGCCATCCACAGAATTAGCTAACGATGGAGTATTGCTGTGATCTGATGACATCCACTTATTTCATGATGAATGGAAACTGGATGGCATGCCAGAGAACTGGAGCACGGTTTTTTAATCAACCTGAGCTATTAGGCAGTTCAGTCCCCCTCTGTTGGTTTTTTTAAATGAGGAAAAAAAAAATCCGTATTTGAGAATAAACAAAAAAATCAGTATCTTAAATTTTACTCATTTGCTGTTCTAGAGACTGTGCTTGATCAGTTACAATCATTCAAAGGTACCGGAACTATCTTTTAGTATTTTTCATTTCTAAAACCAAAACCCTGTGTTTATACTCTGACAGCATCAATAATCCCTGTCATTTGCTCGAGTCTGGTAAGTTTTGTGACTATTGTGAAATTCAGGGAACTTCAGTAGCTCAAAGCAGGTAAGAAAGATGCAGGAGTGCCCTGCACTGGCATCATGCCTCTGTTACCAGTCAAACCAGTTACACCAGTACACTTGTTCCAAGGAGAGATTATCCAGCTGCTTAAAGGCTGAGCTCCACGTGGCCACAGAACCCAGGGGACAGATTTATCAGCCCAAAGCTGCTTCACATTGCTCTGCAGAGGAACCAGTCCAAGACACAAGGAGAAAGGAAAAGGATGTGTCTCACCACCTGTGGAGACACACAATTACTGCTTGCCATTACAGCCCCAAAATGTTCACCAATCTCAACACTTGGGCCACACCTGCATGGATAAAAATCTGGAAGGAGTTACATAAGAACATAACTTTTTGTGTTACGTTTTGCAAAACAAGTACAGTTCTGCCATGATTGCAGTCAAGAGTATTTCTACACTGGTGCATCAAGAAATTCCTCTGCTGGTTTCCAAGTTTGCACCTCCTCTGGAAGACTTTCATTGCAAACAGATCAGATTTGTAAGAAACTGCATTTGCTTTGTATTTACCCCACTAACAAATTTCACCAAGACCGCCAAGTGAGTCAGAACAACCTTAAAATCTCAGATGGAGTATAATTCCACACAAGGAAGCGTTTTTGAACCTGTGCAAAAGTGGCCAGTTTATTGGGTTTTACTAGGCAAACTGAGTATTTTAAATTTACTATTCAGAAAGCTGAACAAAGCTTTGACCCTGTGCATGTTCATGCTCTGTTTGCACCCAGAGAACCACTCAGACATGGAATTTGTCAGTAGCTCACATATTCAAGCAGATAATGGTTGACCTACTAAACAGGATCAGTAAGATTTCAGTAAGAATAAACTAAAACCTTATATAAACAGATGTCAAAGCTCTGTTACAGACTTCCAGGTCTGCTACAGGTATATAAATAATTCCAAATAATAACACAAAGGTAACCAAGTATGTACAGACCTCAAAATAAGAGCTGATTGCCTAATGCTTAAGTTAAGCGGTATTTCAACAACCTCTCTTTTCTGATCTCCTCTTCTACACTCTCCTGTTGCAGCCACGCCTGCTCCTTTTGGTCTTCTCCCCTTCCTAAAGTTGTGCAAGTCTTGAGCAGCCTGTCCACCAGCCTTCCTTTTCACCCAGTGCTCATTTAGGTCTTTTTTCTGTAGCCTGACACATGGACAGAAACAGACAGTGAACTGTAATGTGTATTTTACTTCAATTAACTTTAATACCCTCCTGCAATCAGTACAATTAATTGTGAGTTAAATAACTAAATTTCCTCAGAGCCTTCTTTTCCAATTAAAGTAATTGCAAGACTGAAAGGATCAAAATTCTTGTTGAGATTTAATAGATACAATGATGATGGCGACTTGTAGGCTAAGTAAAACAAATATAAAGACAACTCAGGTAAGAATAACCTATCTTCCTCTAAAAGAATTGTTATCAAAAGAGTACGACCTGAAAGTGAAATTAAACTTGTCTTTCTAAAAATGAGACTTAAAACATTCCAACAAACATCATGGCACTGCCTTCTCAACTTGTTCTGAGCCAGAAAACAGAAGAGAGAACAGGAAAAAACCAGCCAGAAAAACAAGAAATCTACCTGAATGGATACTCTACCAAAACCCACAAAGTTTGGGGTTTATTTATTCATTCATTTAAAGACCCTTCCTCTGACTGAAATCTTTCACTGCCACAAAAGAGGCTGACAGTCCATGAATTACATCTCAGGACATTAGTTAATTCCCTCCAGGGACACACTCTGCACACAGAACTGTACATTTGATGCCCCCCTTCCCCCTTTTGCCTCTCTGTATTTTAGCTTTCAGATTTTTTTTTGCTATTTTCACTTCAACAACAGATCTAATTTTCAAATACAGATAATTTTCTTCTATGCCCTGGTACACAGGGCAATGTCTCAGGAACACGTTCTGTTTTAAATCTATTAAACCTATTTTCAAGTTTCTCATTTGCCCTTTAACTACTCTTTCCTTTACAGCTGCACTTGAAAATTGAACAATTTACTATAAATTATTCTAATCACCATCTCCCAATACCTGAGCACAGCCACTTCAATGCATGTTCTATTTATTAATAACAGGCATTCAGAGATTACTTTAAAATCAAGGTTCCGCATAATATCTGTCTTTTCAGCCACCCTACCTTGATAAAATTGTGTTAATTTCAGGTTTTTTTAGAGTTTTGTTGTGTTGAAGAGACTTGTAAGAACCCAAGGCCAGCAAATGCAATTAAAATATAAATACTGAAAGCTTTGTTACCACATAATGGGTGTTGAAGATCCCTGTAGGAATGATCAAACTGAACCTTCTCAATCAATTAAGCAAAGGCCTGTGCCCTACTTATATTTTCGAGTACCTTTAAAATAAAACAGCTATTTTAATGATTAAGATAAACTTAGTTATTTAATCCACTGGTGTAACCTTCAGAAATTCGACGTTATACATACATACTGCAAGGAAAAAAAAAAGTTTTAATTATCTTTGCTTCATTTAACAAAAAACCAGAACAGTATTTCAAGACAGAAGTCTCAAACACTCATTTGAAGAAAAGACTCTGAACAGTCTTAATATTTTTATGGCTTTTGATAAACTGGAGCCCTCAAATTTTATGGGCAGATGCAAAATTTACCACCTGAAAGGCAGCATAGAAAGTTTGTCCAAGACCTTCTCTAACTGAGACAATTAAGTGAGAAATGTTACTTTTTCTTTGATGTTCCAATTAATTTTAACTTCCCCCTACTCGAGGCTTTCCTACTGCTTAAAAATGCAGGACAGATATCCTAACACTCATATCAAATCAATACAGAACAGAAATAGGCTGAGATGCAGATGGCTGCTGATAGACTGTGGACAGGCAGCTAACAGGCTGCAACACAAAATGGCTGAGAGTGATGCAAAGTTAGTTAAGGGAGTTAACAGCTAATGAGTGCCTGACTGCAGAACACCCTTTCTTCTGATGTCTTTTAATAAACAAAAGAGAATAACTGAACTACTGGTGATGCCTCACTGTTATCCCTTTGTAAACTCTCTTTCTCCTCCCTTCCTCCCAAGTCCCTTTTTTCTAAGAGCTCAGTTCTTTATGACAGAACCCTACTTCTTATGAAAAGCAACTCAAACCTTTTTACTATTCAATTGTGTAAATCTCCTGCAATTCTCCCTCCTTTCAGAGGGAGACAATGGGCTATTACTCCTTTATGGTTCTGTGTGTGAAGAATTGGAGGACATCTCACAGAAATCAATCTTCCCTTTGCACATGTATTGAAGAGGCTTCTTGTCCAGCAAATATTTCTAGGAAAACTGGGTGTTAATTTTTCTCCTAAACAAGAATGGCAGTCCCTTATTTTTTTTTTCTTTGTTTGCTTTTTTGTAAATGCCTCACTTCTCCTATCTCAAGATCTCAGAGTTGCTGCCAGGTGGGTGGATAGAATCACTGATGTACAGCCTTAGGTGAGTCAAAAATAAATACCACAAATTTGAGCAATCATTTCTCCATCCCTTCACCAGCCAGTAGCAGCAATAACTGGTACAGACCCACCAGTGTTCCACTACAAACCAGATTTTCAACAAACCCTAAGTGGTATCAATAAAGCACAGTTCAGTTGCTTTGTTGATCAAAGTGCATCAGAGTTCCTGCTTCTCTCCACCAGCCACAGCGGAGTCCGACGCAACGGGAACTTTGCTACTTCCAGCAAAAACAGTTTCAAAAGCAGCCTCCTGCTCCTCTAAAGTCACAGCAGCAGGGGCTCCCCTGACAGCTGTGCTGGGAAAGGCTGGCCGCTGCTCCGTAATCCTTTCCAGGTCCACTGTTCTCCTACCTCTTCTTTTGCCCAGGACTTTGATGTAATTAGCTGGCACGAGTCCTGTTGTTTGGCCATCATAACTAGCCAGAAGCCAACCACGGATCTTGGGTTGTTGTTCTGAAGAAGAGAATGCAAACGCTTCAAGTTACAAAACAATTCAACAAAACGGAACAAAACTACTCATTAAGTTTTATTAGAATGCAAGTAATCATTTAATGGGGAGAAAAAAAATCAGTGTGGGTGAGAAATTTGGTCCAATAAAGTGGTTTGGGAGTTTTTTGTTTTAATTTTCAAACTCCTACAGTATAGCTTGCTTCCCATGTGATTAGGAAGTAAAGCCAAAATTAAAAGTTTACCTTTGGGTGCTAATCTTAGCATGTCACCAGCACGGAAAGAAATTTCTTCTTCTGAGAGAGCATTGAAATCATATTCTGCTCTTCCAACCACATGGTCATCTTCTCCACTTGCCCAGTTACTAGACACTGTTTTCAAACACAAATCACAAGTGTATCTGCTTTGAGTTACCAAGTTTGGTTTGTTTTTCAAAGGAAAATGAAGAAAACACTTTAACTTCCTTGCTAAAACTTCTCCAATAGAGAAGTGACATGAAAAGCAAGACTTGTTGAGTAAATCCAACCAACAATTCTCCCACCCAACCCAAACTGCCACACCTAATAGGAAGGAACCAGAAACAGAGAGGAACCATGATTCTGGAATCACAGAAAGCCTCAGCATGAAACCACATCCTAACTCAACAACAGGCAGGCTGTCACTTGCACCACATGCCTAAAAGTCAGTACCGTGCCCCAGTATCTATTAATTACCACTGCTGTAGTGTGAGATTAATCACTATACAGGCAACAACAAAAGCAACAATACATGCTGCACTTCTCTGGTGCTGCAGGTCATCTTTACCTGTTTCTTCCTCACTGTAGGTAGAAAGCAGCTTCCAAATCAGGTAGGGGCCTCCCATTATAACAGCAAAGAACAAGAAAATGGGCCAGGATTTTGCAGAGTTAGCCACCTTGTCTTCAAGGCCAGCACGAGCTACTTTGCCCTCACTCTCAGCCCACAAATCCTCGTTCTCAGAGCTCTGCCGCAGACCCAGCAAGCGCTGCAGGCGTTGGTAGAGGTACCTTATAGTTCTCACTAGAGCAAAAGCTGAGAACACCTTGGTGAAGTGAATTTTGAGGCGGGAGAAGTGGTTGGCCACATCCAACACAGCTCTGAAGCTGTTGTAGACTGCTGAGAAGGTTGCGTCCATCATCATGCTGACCGAGGCAAAGGCATGCACGATGCTCTCGATGGACTGAAAGGCACCTCTGCTGCTCTCCTCAGCCTGCTGGACGAACCTGCTGGGAGGAATGCCATCGGCACAGAAGCGGTTATAGCCCAGACCGCCGTAGCCATAGCTGTAGGGACTATAGCTTCCATAGAAAGAGGTGCCATATGAACCATAGGCTGGAGAAAAAGAACTGCTATAGGCTGGCCTGAAAGTGCTCAGGCTGCTGCTTCCCGTTTGCTGGGATGGCCTCGGCAAAATGGGTGGAGGGATTCGTGCCACCGTGGGTTGTCCGGGCCTGGTCAGCAGGTTGTCACCCAAGTCAGCAGACCTAAACGAATTCAGATAATCAAGATCAGCACCCAAAGTTTAATTTTTCCTTTCCACAGAGCCCTCAGCTAACTACATAAATACCATGGTGAGTTTCAGTAGTGCTGGGATAGGGAAGTTGGGAGCCAAATGCTCGGTATGCTGTACAGCGTTGGCTGGAAGTAAAAAATCTGGTCAGGAAACACAGACTTTACGGGGAATAAAACCCCCATGATGAGATATCCAGTGTAAATATGGAACTGGAATGTAAACATGGAAAAGCTTTGTCTATTTATTGTACAATTTATTATGTATTTAATGTATCAACACGTGAAATACACAACCCAGAGCCATCAAACCTGCTGCTCTAACACCCAGGGTCATTCTTCTGCACATGAGAGCCTCTCATAGGCCCTAAGAGGAATTTTTAGGAACTTTCCAATCTGAAAGCTTTATTTCCAACACTTGTTCCCAGCTCTTCTATACAATGAGCCAATGATATAGCAGGAAGGAAGTTTGAGAGCTCCTTTGGATCCACTCTTAAAGGGTGGCATGACTCAATTGAGAATCTAAGTAATTATGCAACTATGTGTGCAAGGGCTTTGGGGTCCCCAATTTCCCTCTCTACCCAAACTACCTGATCACCTTTGTGCAGATTGTCAAGGGGTTGAATCTGCTACTGGTAAGTGTTGGCAGAAGGAGGTATTATGACTCCATTATCTGTACTTAATTGAGTAATTTTTCTTTTCCTTTGTATGTCCATAAGTTTAAATCATTTTACCAACACCCTTTGTAATAAAACTCTGCAAGTACTTGACTGGCATTTGACTTCTGTCAAGCAGCTTTTTGTCCAACTTCTGCCATTTCAATAAAAATATATGTTTCATCCACATATTATCACCCTAAAAGTCAAACATTTTATTTCCCATGCTTACTGCCTCATCCCATGACTTCCCAGAAAAAAAAGAAGAAAGTCAAGCTGGAATGGCTACGGAGCTGCTACTTGCTGAACTATTTCCATACAAGGCAGGGAACAGCTTCCTCTCAGCAAAACTTACAGGTTTCCACAGCAAAGAATCACTGCTGTTTTTTCCATCACAGACTGTAACTCTCTCAGCGGTTGAAAACAGGAGGAAAAATAAGTTATTATCCCAGCAAACAGAGCCACTGTAACTCAGTAAGTCACACTACAGTCCTCTCCCCAGTAGTCAGCTTGGGACACCACACTTTAAAGCTGCTTGCAGCCATTTAAAATGTGGTAAATAAACCCAGAATGGAAAACTAACACCAAGCTTCTGGCTCAGCACGCTGCAGGCTGCAGAGAACGCAGCGAAGTTTCTGCTCAATGTTTAGTGTTGGGCCACCCTTTTGCCCAGTTTCAGCTCTCTGCGATTGCAATCACCAGCACCAAGCGAAAAACAAGACGAGTATTCAGCCACCGAGCGAGCTTTCCTTGACTTCTCATGAAAAGGAAGGAGCATACAAACACTTTCTGTGCATCCTTCTCCACGAGCCGGTTGGGTTTTCTGGGAGAGCTCCCAGAAGATGGGAACACACACGAGACTGGCAACACACAGGAATGTTTTCCAAGTGCTGGGGGTGACACGCAGCTCCCCCAGTGCTGCAGAGGCTCGGGGGCTCACAGAGCTGCACAGCGGCCAGGAACGGACTGTGAATGCCCCAAGGAATGGACTGTGAACTCACACCGGTGACAACACAGCTCTCCCTTCCCCACACCGCACACGCAGCTTCCCTCAGGCGCCAGCGGGGTTTGACTCGAGCCCCGCACGCCGAGCCCACCCCTCCCTGCCCGGCACAAGCCCCTCACAGCGCGGGGCCGCCCCCGGCCGCACCCCGCGACCGACCCCCGGGGCCGCGCACAGCCCCGGCCGGGCCCGACCTTTGAGCCCGCCCCAGGGGAGCGGGCCCGGCCGGCCCGAGGGGGCGAACCCCCATGGCCGCCGCGGCGGGGACACCCGGGGAGGGACGCGCGCACTCACTGGAAGGAGGGCGCGGTGCCCGGCAGCCGCCGGGACTCCCAGGGCTTGGGCGGCGGCGTCGCCGCCATCGCACCCCCTCGGCCCCGCTCGGCTCCGCTTCGGCACCGCTCGGCTCAGGCTCGGCTCCGCTTCGGTCCCGCTCGGCTCCGTTTCGGCACCGCTCGGCTCAGGCTCGACCCCGGCTCGGCCTCACTCGGCCCCGCTCGGTTCGGGCTCGGCCTCGCTCGACCCCGCCCACTGGCAGGCACCGCGCGGGAGCGCCGAGCTATTCCACCAGCCGCCCTTGCGGGCACGGCGCCCCGCCGCGCCGGCTGAGCGATGCGCTCTGCCGCTCTGCCGAGCGAGCCTGTGCCGGCTCCGTGGGCCGCCGAGCGAGGGGTGAGCGGGACCGGGAATCGGGAATGGGAGTGGGAGTAGGAAAGGGAGGGGGACTGGGAATGGGAATGGAGCGGGAACGG
This sequence comes from Corvus hawaiiensis, assembly GCF_020740725.1. Taxonomy (NCBI): domain Eukaryota; kingdom Metazoa; phylum Chordata; class Aves; order Passeriformes; family Corvidae; genus Corvus; species Corvus hawaiiensis. The sequence continues at coordinate 117,994,961 of NC_063215.1, forward strand.
CACCCGCCTCCGGCCTGCGGGGGGCCGGCCCTGTGCTGAGCGGGCCCCGTTCCTCCGCGCCCCTCCGGCTCGGCCCGCGGTGTGGGGGCAATGGGCCGCCCCGTCAGACAGGGGCTGCCGAGCCCCCGCAGTCCTGAGGCTCGGGCCGGAACGGGGTCCTGAGCTCCCCCTCACTCACACAGGAGGGGTGCTGAGCTCAGCCCTGAGGTGCTGGGCCCCAGCGGGGCCCCTGATTCCTCCCCCCACATTGCCACAAAATGTCACGAATGTTGCCACATTTGCCCTTAAGCGTCACCCACTGCCAGTATTTCAGTCTCATGAAGGTGAATTGAGGTTACAGTTACCTAAAAGCGTGTTTGTGTTTGCTCTTTCCTCTTGAGAAGCAGCTTTGAAGTTTTCCAGGTAGCCCTTGGTTTTACAGCTTACCATAAAGCATCCAAACCCAGGACAAACGAAATTCATGGAAGTAAGAACTTTTCCCGTGCTGTGGAGGTTTTCCACTGCTGCAGTATTTCTGTGCAGGGTAATCCTGAGCAGGATTGGATATTGCAGGTGTAACAGACTGTGGCTGGCATGGAAAACGTGGATGTATCCCATCTCTTGGGACACAAGAACTAGGAGAGTATCAAATGTTGCTTGCAGGAGCTAAGCCCAAACCAAAATCAGGTGGTTCATTAGTCTGTAGGTATTGTGGAATTCCTTGCTGAATTTATTCCCTCTTTGGGTGATAATAGACTCATTAAACCTTTGGTCTGAACAATTGTGGTTATCCTTACATGCCTTCTGACATTTCCTAGGTGTCCAGTAAGGGTGAGAACCTCACCCAGAATCTCTCTTCTTCCAAAAAAAAATGCTGAGTTCTATCCCATCACAAAATTTCGGCCAAAAAAAAATTCAGTCTGTCCTAAAGTTCTGGGCAGAGAGAATGACAGGAAACCAAATCAGCCATGATTTTTTTTTTGGGGGGGGGGGAGAACCATTATGAGATTTCTCACAAAAACACGAGTTCTTTATTGAGAGGGGAAATAAATCTTTAAGCAATTGGAGGGGATTGTGTGACAGAAGGGGATGGCTTGAGGCTCTTTTTTTTTCCCCCCTGTTATTTTAACACACTGTTTCTTTAGTCATTGCAATTTTAGGAGGAATTTCCCTTTTAAATTTGCCTCAATATGTCTTAGCTCCACCCTCCTTCATTCAGTAAAGATTAGCATGTCACGTACTTTATCCAAGATAAAACTGGGCAAAAGCTCTGCATTCCCTTGTCAGAACTCGAGTTCAGGTTTTCTAGGAAAATCCTAGGAAGTACAGGAGATTTTCCCCCAGTCAGTGGTCTTTTTGGGTTGGTGTTCCACTTTTCTTGTGCCTGTGACTTAAAACAAACATGTATCCTAAATTTTCTGTAGAGGACAAAAAAAATTCCAGTTACTCTAAACGTGGTGCAGTCAAGTCTAAGCTGAGTCTTTTTATTATTGAATTGCTGAACTGTGTTTATTCTAAGCTTCTTTCTTTTTACTTTTCTGTGTTGAATTTTAGATTTACCCAGCATGTCTTCACTAACAGAGAAGGACAGACCAATTGTTCAGCTGTTACTCAACGCTGGCACTTGCCCGCGATGTATTTTGAGGTTTTGCTGCGTGGGATCACAGATGCTTTATAGACATCCACACAAGGTTTGTCCTTCATTGTGTTCTTGGGCTCTTTGCCTGAGAGGAAAAGGAGTTATGAAAAACTGTGCTTTTTGCTTGGATGGAAAGGAAATTTACATTAAATTGCAGAATTGGTAGGAGGATGCCACTGAAGAATTGAGAGCACCGGTAAGGATAAATCAGAGAAACACGGTGTTATCAGACATCCTTTTTAGCTTGCTCTGATCCCCTGTCTCTGTGCTTGTGTCTGCTGGTGTCTGTCTTGATTGTTTCACCTTTGTTCAAGTTTAGACTCTCCAGAATTAATTTTTAACATCTTTCTTCCCTATCCTTTTCTGTTTTTTATCAATTATTTGAGGAGTGTTTGTTCATTTTGCCCTTTTTTGTTCTTTTGCATCTCTACCTGATTTTCCTCTGAGTTGCAACAGCACAGTAACTGCTGTCTTCCTTACTGAAAACCTTTTAATGAACCCTTCTTCCTGAGCTATGTCCTGTCTCTCATCCTTCCAGGAATCAGAGACATGGAGGTAATTCTTAATTTTTCAAGGCTTCTCTCCTGACACAAAGTTCTTACTCTGTGTGTTTCATTTCACACCCACCTGTGTCTGCTCCCTTTTCTTTTTATTATAATGGCCAACTCTCTTCCTGGGCTAGTGGAGTTGGAGGAATCCAATTCTAACATAATCTAAATGACAAGAAAGCACTAAATGTCTCTTTTCATTAAATAATGATGGGGCAAAGATAAATGTGTTTGTGCAAGTCTGGAAAATGTTTTTGTTCTTGGATGATAAACGAGTTGTTCAGCAATATTTTCTCTGGAAATTTCTATTTTGAGAGAAATGCAGCTTGGAGCTGTTGAATTGTGTCTTAAAGATGTCTTTGGGTATAAATTCCAAGTTGTTAATTACATATACTGAGCCTCAACTGGAATAGTACTGCCTTATGGAATTGTGTTTGTTAAAGAGGAGAAAACAACCACAGTGCGATTGCTCTGTTTGTGTTAGGATTTGATGAAGGATTTACAGGAATTTCTGAAAAACAATCGGGAAAAAGAAGACACAGTCTCTTGGGATGTGGCTGACCCCCCTTGTAAGAGAATCAGACTCGAAGACAGGGAGGAAGGTGCCGATGATGTGAACCACAACGGAGCCATCCCGCAGATTCCTGAGGCTGGCGATGGGAACGCCGCAGTGGAGAGCTCGGCTGCGAAGGTTTGCAACGTGTGTTTGGGAATTCTCCAGGAGTTCTGCGAGGCTGACTTTGTTAAAAAGGTACATTCTTAGCCTTTTGAGCTACTTTTTTGGAGCTTGTGTATGTTGGGGCCTACGGAATAGAGCTGCTGACTGAAAACATCGTGCAGTTTTTTTGGGTTTTTTTCCAAAGGGATGTTTTCTCTTTCTTTTGAAAGAAAGAGACCAAAAAACAAACCAAAACATTTGCCTATTTGGGATATTTGGAATGTAGATGGCAGCATTCTACTCCATCCCGCTCCTGGGCAGTGTTTGCACACCTGTGCAGCTGGGAAGTTGCATCTGTGGTGGGACTGAATTTTGCCCAGACTTTGCATAGAGGCACTTTTTAAAAAATAGCAGTGCAGGTGCAATGGAATGACTGCAGGGAGCACACTTTCCTAAGAAAAGGACTAACAGATATGTGGTTACATGAATTTAGGAGATGGCCTGAGGTTCAGCTGCTTTCAAGGGAAACCTCAGTGGAACAGGCAACCTCTCTTCACTTTTTTATGTGACAGGAAAATGAGGAGTCATCAAGTGCTGTTCTCTGAACTACCTGTTTCTAATACAGCATGAACCCATCTTTAGGAAGTACCGCAGGGGAAGAAAATGTTTTGGTGGTACAACAGGTTGTGGATAACAGAGAAAATGTGAGTTAGGAGAGAATGTGGGCACGGAGTGTTGCAAACACCATCTCTGAGCAATCAAATTGCTCATGTGACAAACTGAAATATCAGCTAGAAAACTCACACTGGCATCTGAGATGTTTAACAGGGTTTTGATTGAAAAGGATTTCGTTTAATAGCAGGAATGTGTCAAAAATGGGACTAGACAGAAAGCATAGTATGTAGTTTCTGTTGTTGCAGAACATAATTGTATCTTTTTTGTTTCCATTGGCAGAATATGTATCTTTTTACAGAATCCACTGCTAGTGTTTGTTTCAGAGTTACTCTCTTCTGTAGCAATGGAAAATCTGACAGCACTTGTTAAGGTGCCACAAAACCTAAATATTTGATACATAAATTTCCTTATCTGAGATGCTGATTTCACCTAAAATTTCAATATACAATTGGCCCTGGCCTTAAAATAGTGAATTTGGTTGTTTCGTAGCACTTAGGATACAGCTTGTTAGTAAATTTTTTTAACAGGACAAAAAAGCTTATATTTCAATAAGTTGTTAGTGATTACTCTGGTTTGTATTTTGGGCATCTCTCTGAATGTATGTTAGCATGCATGAATTCACAGTGATTATGTAGAATAGAGATTATCAAGTTTATAAAATTATAAAGATTAATATTAAGCTCCTTCTCTTACAGGTGTGCCAAAAAGTTAATTCTGCTGACTACCAGTTCACCAGTTTTGTATTTTCTGTGTCACTACCCCCACAGCTGTCTGTTAGGGAGGTAAGTAACTTAAATAATTAAATACATATTTAAGAAAGTAACTGTGGTGTGCACGAGCTGGAGGTGGTTTAATTTTTAATTGTTACTGGCTAAAAAAAACAAAAGCACATGCTGGAAGTGGAGTCTGCTCTCCCCTTCCTTGTGGGTGAGTATTACTGTAATTAATAAAGGGCCTGAGTCACTTCAGTTTTCAGTTAGCCCAGGAGTTCCTTTCCATCTGAAAACCTAAAAGGAGTTTGTTTAAACCCTCAGTGAATTGTTCCCTTTGGTGCAGATGCCAGCCCTGCTGTGAGGATCTTCTTGGAGACACAGCTGGTGCCTTTCCAGGGAGAAATGAAAACTGGTAGTGCAGAATGCAAAGGAAGGAATTTGAGAATGAACTCTTGAGGTGTTCAGCATTTTACGTGACGGGAAAAGACACTCAGTTGTGAGATATTTTGCAATCTTCCCCTGCTTTCTGATATAAAATGATGCAAAAGTACTGTTCTAAAAGTGATGCAAAAGTGGTGTTTTAAAGAGCACCGTGTAAATCGGTGCAATAGATGCCTGCTGAGGTTAAGATGTGGTGGAAGCTTCAGTGAACATGGCAGAAAGAAGCATAGGTGGTGTTGGATTTGTATGTAAAGCTGTGTTGAGGCCTCCTCTGCTCCCACACAGTTTGTTAAGTAATCTACTGCACGTGCAGTGGTGATTTGTGCTGTTAGTTGTGGCATCCTGGGCAAATGCCACTCTCACAGCTGACAAATGCTCTGCTCCTAAGTCTTCTGGAGCATAAGATTCTCTGCTTCCCATCCTAAATCGAGCATCATTGGTGTGTTTGCTTTGTTCTTTCTGGCTGGGTGAACTGCCCTGATTCCCATTTTGGTTTTTGATGCCTCTAAAAAGTGAGGTGTGTCATAAAGCACTTTCAGGCTAGGTGAGTATTGGGATGCCTGTGGTGCTCTGGGAAACGCCAAACGTAGGTCAGACTTCACCAAGTTTTACTCCAGCTTTAAGCCGGGTGTAAGCTGAGGTGTTCAAAGAGCACCGGGTGTTTGCAGGAAGCCTCGGTAGAGGGTGGTGTTGCGTTGCAGTTCAGGCGAGGGATGTCCTCACTGCCTGGGCCTTGCGTTCCAGCAAAGCAGCACTGCTGGGCACAGCCAAGGGAGTAAGAGCTGTGCTGTGCGCCCACGAATCAATAGATGGAGTGAAATGAGCGAGTAGGAAACTCCAAAACCAGATCTGTTCCCTTTGGAAGCAGTTTTGGTTTGACTGGGAGAAGGTTTGGATTAAGAAGTTCCTGCTGTCCTTTCTATTCCTTGCCTCCAGCCTTGCCAAGTGCTAAAGCAGCTGTTTGCTCTGACTGAAGGGGTGAAAAGGGGTGATGGTGGAGGAAGAACTTTAAAAATCACAGGGGTTTATTTACCTCCTATCCCTTTATCACTTAAATAATTGGTGAGAACCTGTTTTACAGCCACAGAAAGGCAGCAATATAATATGTAAAAATGTCTGAAAATATCAAAATCAGATATCAGAATATCTCAAAATGCTTTGTGCTGAAAAGAGGTCATTTGTTAAATTCTGCTTTTAATTCTTTGACCTGCTCTGTACAAGAACATGTGTAATCCTATCATCAAAGGACACCCAAAGGCAGCCTCTCCCACTGCCCTCGGGTGTGACACACAGGTTTTCTCCATCATCTTTTTAACAAAAAAATCAGAAACTGCCTTTCAGTATTACCTTCAACTCATTTAATTATGGCAGTTGTCATCCTGCCAAGTCTAAAATGTACGAGGGGAGCTGGAGAAGAGCGGGACATAAAATCTACATTTGCATAGTATTTGTATCTGTGATGCAAGGAAGCAATTGCCTCCTTCCACAAGTAGGAGATTTGATTGAAATAAATCATAAATACGGGAGTCCCAGGTTTATGTCAGACAACTCTATTAGAATATGAAGTGAGTCGTGCCCTTCAGAAGGGTGACTGTTGGCTCTGTCTGTGGTCTCAGTTGTGATCCATCATCCTGGTGCTTGCTACAAGGACACTGATGCAAATAACATCTGTAGTCATTACTCCCTGTAGGGGCTGCCTGTGCCTCATCCTGGAATTCCCCATCTCCAAGCTCTTTTCTCAAACCACGCTGTGGCTGGGATTGCACATGGTATTTCAACTGTTGCCACTAAGCTCCCTCAGACAGCACCAGAATAATATCCTGCAGCTTGTAATCAATACAGCACCTGAGCTGCTGTATTCCAGAGATGTGTTTGCTGCTAAGCACTGCCCTGCAGGCTTCAGCTCTGTAATGAGCAGTCTTCATTTTCAACCCACTTCGCAAACGTGAAGTAATTACGAAGTAGAGGGATCTGATCCCCTGCTCCACGTACAGCTGGGAGAGAGTGGAGGGGTTTGGCTGGCTTGGTGGTTGAATGCGATTTGGAATTTGGGATCTTTTGGCCTCTGTGCTTGCAGTACCCTCATCTATTGTTTCCCCTTAATTGAAGGGGAAAAGTGATTTCTTTAATTCTCTTTCAGCTTGGAAATCAAGAGAGAGAGGAGATGAAATTTGACCTGTGGTCTCATTTTAGCATAGCTGCTCCCGTGCAGAAGTTTTGCCTATTTTGTAGTTTTATCCCCAGAAAACAGGGAAGAGGAGTGAGATTAGCCACCCCACTGAGCCCCAACCCTGCATGTGCTCTAAATCAAGGCATGGGAGAGGTTTCTTTGTAAATTGGCATTTGTCAAATGCAGATTCCTAGGCCCAGTTCTGTGGTTGTCATATCCTCTAGTTCAGAGCTACGTTCAAGGAATTTCAATTGAAGCTATTTTTATTTATGATTTTATCTGGGTTATTATGCAAACAGGATTACGAGGTACTTCAAGTAAAGCAGCCTTACTCATACTGTCTACAAATGCAGGATAATGAATCATGGTGGATCTGAGCAAACAGCATTTCATCACTACAACTGCATTTGTTTCATTCAGCAGTGTGGGGGTTTGTGTATCATGGATCTAACAAAGTTCGTGTCCTCTCTCCACCATCCCTCTTCCCTCTTAATTTCTAGCACTGTTTTTAGGGTTCCCTCATTCTTTTAGATGGACTAATGGAAGGCTAATAGACTTGTTTTTTTGATTGAGCTCCTTATCAGCATGGAAAAGGGATCTATGATGTGGTTCCTTCTGATATCCATGTGATCCTGGCCCTGCTTCCTGAAGTTTGAGACCTGTTCTCAAACCTAATCCTTGTAATTATTTCCTTGACAAGGGAGAGTAATTCTTGCAGCAGTGTTTGGGGGAGGTTATGCTTTAAGCACTGTATATGAAGAATGAAAGACAGGGAAGGGATTTAAAAGTCTGCAGCCTACAGACTGAAAACTGTTTCACTGTGGCTGTTTCAAATCAAACAACTTGATTTTTGGAATTATCTTCAGTGAGGATGGTGACACAGGCTGAACTAGTTAAGTGGTTTCCTGCCAGTCCTAATGTATTTTGTAGTTGTTGTTAGTAGAGAACTGAAAATGTTGTTGTGCTTCATTGTAGGAAGTTTTGAGGGGAGTTTTTCTCTTTGTACTAATTGTTAGTGAACTCAAGCATTTGTACTAAAAGCTCCCTCTGATTTCTAGAATTATTCCTCCTGTTCCTCACGTTTTCCATATTTAACCTATTCTCCTAAACTAAGTGGTATGCTTCAAATAAGGGGGTAATTCTGGGATTACCGTAAGAGCAAGTATATTTTTAATTTCTTTCTTTTTTATAATAGATGATAGCTGAATTTGGGGTTTTATTAATTTATGTCAATCAGCTTTCATATACCATTCATTTAGACACTTTTTTAAAAATTTCTCTGTATGGAAGACAACTAATGACTTAAGAGTCTTTTTGTAGGTACAGTATTGATAGCAAGTTCCAAACAGTTTAATGAAACCTCTTTTGTTTTTTTTAAAGCCAGATAGGATTTGAGGTGAAGAGCAAAGTGATGTCTTAGAAATAAAAACAAACACCAATTCCATCTTTCCACTTCTGAAGCAAAAACTAAATTCCTGATACTTCCTTTTAGTCATGAGTTTTTAAAACACTTCTCCTTTTGCAAAGAGTCTCTCAGATTGTTGGGAGTTCTGAGCCTTAATTTCAGTTGCTTTTGTTTTTTGCTCTCTTTTCCCTGGGCATGGCTGGTGACCTGCAGCGTGCTGCTTGGCTGGGGGTGAAGCAGGAGATGAGGTGAGTAATGGCTTTTGCTGTCTGTCTGACAAGACCTCTTCATACAAACACCATTTGTCTACATAAATGTTGATTTTATAGCCCAGTTTACCTGATGCTTACAAAGAATAAGGTGGCAGCTGGGTTTTGTGTGTTTGGTTTTTTCTTTTTTCCCTGGTTGGACCTTACTTGGGGTTCCTTATCTCTTTTGCTCTGTAAGTTCCCAAACAAGTGGTTTGAAATGCATCTCTCTCTTTCTCAGCTTTTCTCTGGGCAGGCTCTGTAAAGACTTTGGCAACTTTTGATCTCCCAGCAAGCTCTGGCATCAGTTTCCTCAGTGCACAGAAAAAAAAATGCATCTGTTTTACTTGGCAGTAGTTACTTAAGTTCCTCTTGAAATACTGTATGTCATGTATCTATTTTTGACAGACCCCTGTGCAAGTTATTATTTCTTTGTGATTCAGAAATCTGGGCCTTCCCTTGGCAAAGGATGACATTGTTCAGCTGAAAGAAGCTTATAAGTGGATTATTCATCCCCAGTTGTCAGAAGAGTTGGGTGTTCCTGCTGATGGAAAGGTCTTGTATAAATAACAGAATGCCTTTTTCTTTGGTTTTTTTATTCTTTTTTCATATGTGTTTGTGTGTGTATATTTGTACACTTACACACATGGTGGGGAAATAAAAATCTATCCTGTTTTCCTTATTAAGAGAGAAACAAGCTGAGTGGCTCCTAAATTCACTGTAGGAAATTGGGGGGGGGGGAATTCTTTTAACCAGAGATCTCCAAGTGTGCGTCCTGAGGGGCCCAATCTTCATTTTTGTACACACAGATCATTGCATCTTCTGAAACCACCACAGCCTTGTGCTAAATCTCTTGTGCTGCCATCCTCCTTCTGTTAATGAGACTTTTCCAGTTGTCTCCTGTTCTGGGATCCCTGTTTTGCAGAGGCTGAAGAATGCTCACACATTCCTTCCTTGCTCTCCTGTCAGTGCCAACACTTGCTACTGCTCTGGGAGCTCAGTTGTTCAGGTTCTGTGGGTAAAATATATTTCTGAAATGAACTGAAAGAGAAGAGACTGGTCCCTGTTCACTTTAATGAGCACTAGAAATCGGCTTGTTGGGACCTGCAACACCCCTAAGTAGGCAACAGAAATGTTTTTTTCAAGCTGTTTTCAACTTGAAGATTCTGACTAATATCCTTAAAATCTTTCTGAAAGGCGTTGACTGAACATGGCCATCAAGTGTTGCCAAACTCAGAAGCACCTTGAATCATCTTGAATGTAAAATTTCTGCAGTTGTGGCTGTCTGTAGTTTTTACTTGTCACCAGCCATAGCACTGACCCCAGGAGTAGATTCACTGAGTCTTTATGTTGATTTGTCAGCTTCCACAATAATTACAGGCTGTGTTTTCCCAGGAGTGCTAATTGAAAGCATCCCTTTTTTCTTAGTGAAGAAAAAACCCACTCAGTTACTCTGAAGATGATGCAGGAAGAAACAAACTTCTTACATAGCAACTTAGTAAAAGCTCTACACCACTTAGGCACTGAGCCACTCCAGACATCCCTGTACCATAAAAGTTGTTTTTCTCATGCCCTTTATCTACAAGGCACTTGAATATTAGCCAATCTTTTCAATAGCCCTCCTGAGGTGTTCTGGTATCTGAGTAACACAAGTAATGAGTGTTGTTTGCCCAAGGCCAGAGAGGGAATTGGGGGTAGAATTGAGATTACGCTGGAGGTCCTGGGCTACTGTCAATCCACGAGGATGTGTTGCCTTTCTTTGCCCCAAGGCCATGCAGGCACTGCAAAGGAAGCCCCTGACAAAATTTTACAGTGGTGACTACAGCAGGGTTTTTATCTGTATTGCACTGCCAGGAGGGCTCTGGGGTTTAGTGACCGTAATAGGCTTTGAGCCTTGGCTGCCTCTGCCCTGGCCCTGCACAGGATGGGACCAGTGCAGGTCACTCATGGCTGTGAAGTGCTCTCACATCATCTCTGGTGACTTCAGAAAGGCAAGTGCTGCTCTGGCACGCCTTTTAATGTCTTGAAACATAAATAAATGGGTTACTGTCTCTGTTGCCTCTACTGTTTTCCTGAAACGACAATGTGGGTACTTGAGAATATCCTGCGTGGTTGTTTAAAAAACTATTACCACCCTCTTGTTATTTTTTCTTTCTTTTTAATTTAGAGTTTGTTTGAAGTTAGCGTGGTCTTTGCTCACCCAGAAACAGACGAGGAGTGCCATTTCCTGTAAGTTTTTCTACAAGTAACAAAAGATCTTTATCTAAATGTTGTGCAATATTGTTGGTTTGGATTTGTTACAGAGGACAATATGCCATGTTTATAAACTAGAATGTGGCCTGCATCTAGATTTCCTCATATCCATATAAAGTTGCAGAGCTTGAAGTTACACCAATTCTGCTCTTTGATGCCAATAAAAAAATATCATCCAGAATTCTGATTTGAGCTGGAAGGAGAGCATTCAGATGAGTTGTTCATTTTCAGCCCTTCTCAAAGTCATTCCCTGGATCATTTTTAAAAATTCAAACCATGTAACTGCAGGTGGGGAATCTTTTGAGGTTATACATAGGTTTTCCTCCTCTTGTAAGACACATGGATAGGAGGGAGGGCTTAGAAGTGAGTTAATCCAACGTAGCTGGTTGATGAAAACAAACAGAACTTCCCTGGCCACTACACACAGCCTCTGGCCTGGCCCAGTAGGGCACCTGCTGTACACAAAGAAGCAAAACAGTTCTGTGAATTTAGCTGCCATTTGATCTGATTTCTCAAAATCTAGCTGTAGTATATTCTGGATAATTAGGGTCACTCTTCCTGTTTGTTGGTGCTTCCTGGAAAACTTAAAGTTTCACTCAGTTAATTTTCACCTACTGCAAGCTCTTAGCACAGAAAGACGCTCAGCAGAGACATCTCTGCTGAACAGTGAATTCACTTCTTGAGGCTGGAGATTTGTCTCGCAGCCTTTATTTATTTCCTGATTTCTCTTCTGGCAATTTGTGATCTTTGAGTGCTCAATCCACCACCTTCTTGGTTTTCCACAACTGCATCTTTAGTTTGTCTTGAGGTGGGGGATGAGGGAATGGAAGCTTGGGAAGGAGCAGGTATTAGGAACAATGATAATCAGTGTTTGCTGAACATCTTTCCTTTCCAGCTTCTTCAAGGCTGGGCAAAAGAGGGAGAAAATTGTAGGGGGCCAAACTACAGTTCTCAATAATGGTACCTTCAATCCTGTAAGAACTGAAGTGTTTCTGGATCCTTCACCCTTTTGTTCTCATTTATTTAATTTTACTTCCTTCATCTGAAACCTATTCCCTGGTATTTTCAGCTCATCCTTCCATCCTTTTTCTGGCATTTCAGGAATATTGATGTGGAACATGCTATGGTGCCAGTGCTAGTGCTCCAACCAGAGCAGTTGTGGAGGTGAAAGCTGTAAAGAAGTTCCATTCCACATTCCAATTACTCAGGTTTATTCCATGTGACCTGACAATATCCCTTTATTTGCCTTCTCTTTGTAGCACACTTAAACAGCAATTAAGGTTTGAGAGGCTTTCTGAAGTAACAGCACCTTACCTAATTTAATTACGCGGTGGTTCCTGAGGTGCCAAGGCATTCTGCTTGTGTGAGTGGCTGGCTCTGGGCACATTCTGAGGCAGTGCTTTGGTTTTGATGTGAATATGATAAATTTGGCAATTGTCACAGGCATAGTGACAGTCATGGATTTTATGGAAGCAAAGTAGGACTTTGTCTCAACCTGGAGAATTTTTGGATTGGATTTCCAAGCATGGCATCTGCAGTTTCTCTCCTGTTCTTACACAGTTGTGTGGAGGTAGCTGTGCTGAAATGACCCAAGATTGGATTGGCTCTTGTCAATTCATATTTGGAGATATTTAAGGGTAAGGTGATACTGAAATTCTGGAAGAGGGAGTTTGCGCTGCTTTGTGTCGCAGACTGGCCAGGGAAGTTGTTTGTATAGAAACTGCAAAACCTGCTTCCTTAGAGTCTGAAAATAGATACAGAGGTGTTGAAAAGCATCAGCAAGAAGTGATAAATTGGGTTGGAGGTCAGAAATATCTCTGACTGCATACACAGAAATCCAGAAATCGTCTCTGACTGCATACATGGAAATCCACTAATAGGAAGAGCAACTTCCTCCACACTACTCAGAAAAAATGTTTCACTGACTTGGCTTTCACTTTTGTGAAACAGCCAGTAGTTTCCTTTTGAACAGGCAAAGCACAAGTGGTGTGAACACCTGGGGCTACTTTTTCAGTAGGAAATTGAATTTTCCTCTCCAGAAGGGACAGTTTGAATCTCAGGTTTGTAGTAGGCATTGTCTAAGAGCAGCAAGTACAGATTTCAAGGTGTCAGAAAATCTTGCCTAAAACTTAAAACATTAAACATGACCTTTATTGAGAAGGATTGGAAAGGACTGAAAGCTAAACTTGTGTGCTTTTCCAGCCCTTCTCAAAGCTGAGACACAGTGGTGTTGGTCAGAGCAGAAGAAGAGAGCTTTGTCCATGATTTCTCTGGATCAAGCAAGGCACGTCTTGCACCATTTGTGGTTTAGGATAAAGGGAATTTGAATTAGCTCTGAGCTAAGCTGCGGAAGCGAGACACTGGCTGTATGGGTACAAAAACCATTCACGTGCTGTGCTTGTGAGTCTGCCTGTTTATTTCTTTCTCTGTAAGAGGAGCAGCTAATTTTCATTTCTGTGTTTAGAGCCACAGCCTGCCCAGACTGTTTCAAACCAGCAAAGAACAAACAGGTAAGATCTCCATCACTGTATTTCTGTTCTGACATTCAGAATTTCACAGCAGTAGCTACAACTTATCTGGGTATTCAGTCAGTGCTCAATGTCTGGTTTTCCTTCATCAAAAAGCTCTCCAGATTTCAATTGTCTGAAAATAAAGTTGTCTCCTTTATTCACTTCACAATTCTCAGCTGAGGAAAACCAAGAGCTTGGTGCTTTTCTTTAGGTCATTCATTTTCCAGGCTGTCTAAAGGCCATAATTTTCGGAATGTCCTCTGTAAATACCTCCCTTAAGATCTAGGAATTTGATTGTCATGCATTAAAAGTAGCATAAAAGATGATCCTCAAGCTCTCTGTGGGTGAAGCAGTTCAGATAAGTCACATTGTGAAGATGAGACTCGGCAGCCAAAAGGGAAACGATCACTCTGTAGTTTTCATGTCCTCTGATCTGAATGAAAGCCAGGATGCATGCAGGATGGTTTTATCCTCTCTGCCTCTGGAGGAGGGGGGGAAAGAAAAGGGACCTTGCCACTTGTTGCAGACCCTGAGCACACACACAACCATTGACGGAAAGGGGGACATGTGAGGATAAAAAACCAGTCGGAGGGAAACTGATACAAGTGGGACAGTTGATATGATCAGAGGGAGAACAAGTAACTTCTGTGAGAAGCCATTGCAAGGCCTTTTATTCTTTCTGGTGAAGAGTCTGCCAACGTTTGGCAGAGGCAGAGTCTGGCCCAGGAATTCTGCTGACTCTACTCCACCTGACCAATAAACGCCACTCTTTTTTTAGCAGGGCTGTATTGTTATAACTCGCTGCTTGCTGTCCTTTAAAGGGGGGAAATCCCACATAAGGAGCTAAACCAGCAGGGCCTGGCTGTTAAAACCACATAGGCAACAAAATGTAGGGGAATCTAAAGAAAAATACCAGCTCTGAAGAGCTGTCACAGGTTTGTCCTTACAAAGAAGCTGGGCTTCAAGGGCTGTGTTAATCAGAGAAGTGGTGTAAAAACTGGCTTCTGAGGGAAAATTTCTGTGCTGTCTGTAGATAGCTATTTAAACCTGCTGCTGCTTGCAGGGCTTTCCAGCTCATCTGTTCTATGAGGAAGGGAAGTGCTATTATCTCTAATTTATGCTTAGAAGGAGAAAGAGCAGCTTTCCAGAAGACACCCTGGAACTCTGTTTAGAGCCAAGACTTGAATTGTCCCAAACAGTGACCCAGTATTTTTTTTTTTTTTTAATTTTTTTCCCCAAATCCCCAGTCCAGTTTGCAAAAAAGACACCATTAAATTGGAAATTCAGCAGACAGCCATCAGGGCAGTCCCGGGGCTGGAGCCCATGCCTGGGAGGAGAGGCTGAGGAACCTGGAATTCTCTAAGGTTCTTGGTGAAGGCTTTGGGGAGGATCCAGCTGAATCTCCTGCCAGTGCCAAAAGAGCTGATCGAGAGCAGGGAGCCAGGCTGGTCTTCACAGAGCATGACTGGAAGGATGAGACACAGCAGGAATACGCTGAAATGAGAAGTTCAGAGGAGATGCAAGAAAAAACATTTTACCTTGAGGGAACTGAGAGTGGAGCAGGCTGTGGAGAGAGGGGCTGCAGGCTTGGTAGATTTCAAGACCTGACCATGCTTTGATTAGGAGCTTCATTTAGAGACCTTCTCCTGCGCTCAGCCTTCCCAGAGCAGGATTTCACCTCAGCTGTTGCAACGCTTGTTTCTCGTGTCCTAGGAACATCAATTCTCACTGGCGTTACCCCAGCAGCAGCAGCTGCACAGAGCTTGGCAGTCGTGGCTCCTGCTCCTGCTGCCCTGTCATTGCTGCTTTTGCTGCAGCCTGGGAGTGGGAAGCTGCTTGCTTTCCACAGGAGGAACTGCCCAGCCCCACCGTTCAGAGCCCTTAGTTCTGAGAATCAATCAACTTCTGAACTTCAGAAACAGATTCCTACTCAACAGGCTTATTTTCAGCAGAACTACCTGCCTGCTGTCACTGGCATAAAAGCTGGGGCTTAGGTATATTTAACTCTTGAAAGTGAAGCTGGTTTAGGTTCATGTTCATGGATTTAGGATTCTGTTTTTAAACTGTTTTGCAAATTTGGACCTGGGCTCCAAGTGAGCAGTGACAAAACTGCACAGTGTAATCCTATCTTTGCTTTTCTTAGTTCTTGACTCATTTTTTAATTTCACTGTGCAGTCTGTTTTCACCAGAATGGCAGTTATAAAAGCCCTGGAGAAGATAAAAGAAGAGGATTTTCTCAAGTAAGTATATACTGAAACTATTTCTTAGTACTGTGCTTTTGTATAGAATTAGGGAGGGGAGGAAAATAGTCAGTGGGCAAGTAGTGGTAGGGTGGCTTTAAAAGAACTTTTGACTGTTTAAATTCTGTTGGTTTACTTGTTAAAATGTGTTTTCTTTCTGGCAATAGAAAATCACTCCTGATCTTTTAATTAAAAGAATTATTTTGAACTTTAGAGTTTGTAAGGTAAGCTTCCCTTTCCAAGGAATATTCTCATAGTTCCAAAATGTTAGGAGGTGAGTTTTAGGAAAACACCAAGTGCTGTTAATATGGTAAAAATCACACACGGTGGGAAGCCAAGAATTGACACTTTTTACTGCTCTGATGATGCTGCATCATGTTCTGGTAGTGACAATATATTTTACACTGGTTTTACTTTCAATGCAGGCATTTTCCATGTCCTCCAAGTTCACCAAAGAAGCTCTGTGATGCTCCGGAAATTCAGTGCAATAATGGTGCAGTTTTTGTGGCTGGTAAAGCAATCCATTTATTTGCTGCTGTGTTTTGAAGAGAACTTTGTAACACTGCCCTGAGACCCAGAGGATTCTTGCTGTTTGTTAATTCCTGTAATGAAGTGTAGGGAGCAAAGAAACAAATCCAGCTCTATCCAAGAGTGGTTTGAAAGGGGAAGAAATTATATTTGACCCCTGCTGAAGATATTTTTTTTTGTCAAAAGTTAGGCATTACGGATCCCCTCAGAATAATGGTTTGGGAAAGGCACCTCTGCACCAAAAAGCTCCCAGCAGTGCTGTTCACTTCCTTGGGTTTTCATTTGGATTCAGGGGTTTTCACCATCTGGGTTTCTCTGCATATTACCCCATCCAAGACTGCAAATCTTAATGGGATTTATAGAGGTTTGGGTGAGACAGGTAGTGCAGCAACACTTGGGTGCCCCTGCGTTGAGATGATTTAACTTTTTTATCGTCTGCCTGCCAGAGTATCTGCCCTTTTTCTAATCCTTTGTATGAACAACTTATTTAAATACATGCAAACTGATTATTATTAAAAAGAGCCCAACCTGCAATTTAAATACAACATACTATGATGATTAAAATCCTGAATATAGAGAAATGGAAAATGAAAACATGCAAAAGTGAATGGCAGGGTAGCTGATGTTCAGCATATAACCATTCCTATTTTTAGTTACTGGTTAGACAGCTAGATGTACATTTTCGTGAATCCAAGATATCCAGCTCCTTATAGGCCTTTCCAAACACACTGTTTTATTTTAGGGTGCTTTTTGGGATAGTTTTATCAGAATTCAACAGTATGAACAGCAAAACAGAGGGTTTGTTTTCTGCCTGTCATTTAATACTGCTCTTGTCATTTATAGTTTATATCTTGCTCCAACAAACAAAAATCCAGGGAGGTATTTAATTTTTGAAGAACTAAGTCCAGAATAGAATTTATTGAGTACAGTGCAGATATTTTGCTTTTAATAAATGAGATGGGACCTTAATTTGTAAGCACAACATTGTCCTCTTGACCTTACCTTTGATGTTTAGTGATCACTTCCCACCCCAACTTTCTTTAAGGATCATGGGGCTGTCAAAGCAAGAAACACCTTCTGGTTTTATAAACCTACTCTTGTTCAGATCAAAAGTTAAAATTATTAGAATGGGGAGCTGAGAAAAAAAGAAAAAAAAGAGCAAACCTTCTTCTCCTTTTTCCATTTTATGGAAAGAGAATTTAGCAGTGTGAGGTTGCATCTGAATGATGAGTCATCCTACTTTCATTATTTGCCCCAGTGAAACTGTTACTCAGTTTCCCCATTTGTTTGTGTCGCTTTTTCTGCAGCTCAAACTGCACGGAGGAAACATTGTTCGAGATAGGAAAATATGATACGAGACTCCAAACCCCTGAGATGTCAGAGACACAGAGAAATGCACAGAGCTGAGCTACTCTTGTCATTCTATGCAAAGTTTCAGGTTGAAAGTGGTTTAAGCAAGGGGTTGCTCTTTGGCCTTTATGAATTATTTCCTTACTTTGGGAATATTTTCAGTTCTTATCAAACCTGTCCCGAAAAACACTCATATTGGTCATCCACATCAGGCTTGTTCTTTGATTATAGCCTGTCACGGAGGTGCCATGAAAACGTCCCTGGGATCATCCAAGGATGCCAATCTCTTTACATAGCACCTTCTCAAGACTCCTGCCATTCCTCCTCATTTATTATTGGGACTTTTTGCTCCTTGCATGGTGTTCCTTGTAGTGAGCCAAAGCATTTTAGTGTGGGTTTCTTTTCTTAAGCCTTCAGACAATGGCAGAACTGGCTTGGAACCTGGATTATTTCAAACAGGAGGGATATACCTGGAGGCAGGACTGCAGCCACAGGCTCCCTAAGTCCATCCTAAGTGGCCATCCTGGCTACTGCCACTCTCCTGGCAAGGAGAAAGAAACTCTTCATGTTTCTTACCTCGATTCATTTATTTTCCTCAGTGTATAAAGTTCTCTGAATCCAAATCAGAAACCAAGCCACATGTGTTCCATAGTGCTGGTGTAATGCTCCTGCCATAAAAGAAGCTCGAGCCTGTCAATTTATTGTCACAAAGCTCCCATGAAAGTTAAATGTGCTGTGCAAGAGTGCAGCTTTTGCTCATGGTCATAGAATGATTAGAAATACTGTGGTTGTTTTTTTCCAGGAAGATACAACAAATATTCCAGGAATTTACCTCAGACTCCCTGGATTATTGATGGGGAGCGGAAGCTGGAGTCTTCAGTGGAAGAATTGATTTCAGAGCATCTAATGGCAGAATTCAAGGCAGACAGTAAGAATTTAGGAGATCTCCTACCACACACATTTTTCATCATTACTAGAGATTTTTTTCTTGGTAGCTACCTACTTAATATGGGAGTATAATGGAAAAAACCATGTTTCTTTATCCTCTCTTATCCTTCCAAGTCAAAGCTTGTGAACTTTATTTAGCTGTGATCTGGGACTAATTAGATCCTTTTATCGTGCTAAAGTAGCTTTTCAGTGGATCTGATGATGCAAATATGTTGGTTTCATGTAGCAGTGTTTTTACCTAACCAAACTTCTTAACCGTTGGTAATTCATGAATTACTTGTACCAAGGAGGATTTTGCCACAGGTATTTCACAATATCTGCCTGGCTTTTGACCCCTTCATGTTTCTTACCTCGATTCATTTCTTTTCCTCAGTGTATAAAGCTCCACAAGCTAAATGCTTATCCAGGGATTATCCAGATGAAATAATCACTGCCCATCATTTGTCATCTAACAGATGTGGAATTAGAGACATAGAAGGCCCAAGGAAAAACTGCATTAAATATTAGTTTGGAAAAAAACCTGCTGCTTCCCCCTCCTCTCCTCCCAATGGATATGGTTAGTCTGGTTGTGGCAGCCTCATTCAGGCCAAGGAATTGGGAGAGCTCTTCAAGAAACTTGGGAATAACAGGAACTCTCACAGTTTGTAAAGTGCAGGCTTCGGTTTATAAAGACAAATCTTTGGAGCATATTTTGCAAACAAGTTTAGAAAGAAAATATTTTGCCTTTTAGAAGTTGTAGAGAGTATTAAAAATGTAAACTTAAAGCTCACCTGCCTTGTTCAAATCTGTTATAGGCTTTAATTTTAGTTCCTCTGGAAGAGAAGATGTGGATGTAAGGACACTAGGCAATGGTAAGGCTTGGAAAACCCCTTGTGAAACACAGAGATGAAATGGGTGTGTGGAGCTCCTCTAACAGATCCTGCTGAATGCCACGTCTGTGACTAGGCATGCTTTGGAATTTTCTCTCAGAAGCAATTTAGTGAAACTTATATATTTATTCCCAAAGACCAAACAGCTTCATAAAACCAGCTTGAAACAGGAGCCCTTTTTCAGTGGCCTTGGCTGCATGGAAAGGCATAGTTAGTTACCAGTATTTTATTTTATTCACTCCCTACTTTTAAGCCCTTTATGTCAGACTGATTTCTCTCTTGTTTTCTGTTGGATCCTTCTAATTCCCTCACTGTGACTGCAGAGTGGGGGAGCTTGTTTTCTTTATGAACTTGAGTCCCTTATAAAGGTCAGCTGCTTTCCAGCGTGCTGAAGCTGCTGTAGCCAAGGGAGGAGGGAAGGAAAAAGTAAAAATGAACAATTCTGTGTTTCAGTTGCTGTCTGATTTGTAGTGTGATTCTTGGCATTGCTTGTGCTGGGGATTGTCCAGGCCCTGAGCACAGAGTTACAACTCTGGCAACAGATGTTGAGCTGAGGGAGTGGGATTTAACATCGCCGTGCACCTGGGCATTGCTGTAGGTGACAGAAAATAAGCTAATTAGCTTTTTTTCTTATTTTATTTTTTAATTAGCACAGACTTGTACAAGATGTCTTCTGGGAAGTCATAATTTGCACTTATTGCTGATACTGGGGTTTAGTAGCCAAAAAAAGGTCCCTTGTTTCTTCCCTTCCATCTGATGCTCCATCCCTCAGCCCGCCAGTCCTCTCCCTGTTTGTGTAGCAGCAGAGCGTCTTCACACCTTGCAGCCTTCCTGTGTAAACTCCAGCATTAATTTAGAACAACATGTTTTTGTGTTTTATGCCTGTGCCTGTTGCCAGGAAGGCCCTTTGCAATCGAGCTGGTGAATCCTCGCAGGATACATTTCACCGCGGAGGAGATGAAGAGGCTTCAGCAGGTAAATCACTGGCACCTCACGGAACTCGTAAAGCACGTGCTGCCTCTCCAACCCAGCAGCTCTGCTAACTGATTTCTTTTTTAAATATCACAGGCAATTAATGACTCTTCAGACAAAATACAGGTTCGAGATTTACAGCTTGTCACCAGGTCAGTGTTTGTCGTTGCTGGCGAGGGATTTCAAAGCGACACTCGGGGGGGAGTTGGGAAGTGTTCTTGCTCACAGCCTTGTATAATTATGCTGATGTTAAGTGAGTCATTAATTTCTTTTGTTTAGAGAGGCGATTGGTCGTATGAAGGAAGGTGAAGAGGAGAAGACAAAGACCTACAGTGCCTTAATATGGACAGACAAAGCAATACAGAGAGAAGACATCGCCTTTCTAGATGATATCAAGGTAGCAGGAGCTCTTGTTGCTGATTTCAATGGTACCTGTCCTGATATCCTAGGGAAGAGTTAAATACATGCACTCATCGGCCTATCTCTTGCTCTGTGCTTGGTTTTTGTGGTTTTTTTTTTTTTAATCAGGGTTTCTCTTGCTGTAGGGACTTCCATACCACCCTTCTTCCTTCCCCAGTCACTCCAGCAGGACAGGGGGCTGGCTGATAGCAGAGACAACAAATCTTTGTGTAATGTTCACCTCCCAGGAGACCAAATCATCAAAATCAGTGGATGGGAGAGGAGGAAACCTGGTACCTGCACCCCTTTACCTTAGATAGTGTCCTGTGTAAGTGAGAGGGGCAGAGAAGCTCTTCTGTTCTGCTCTAAAGCCGTTCTCCCACAGCTGCAACCATTTGGAGGTGGAAGTGTCTATGACAGAGTGCAAAGAGGCCTCAGGAAGGCTCAGCATGTGCAGGAACAAGAACTTTCTCCAGATGTTGGCCTGATGGAGAAGTGGGTTCAGTTTTTGGTGTGTTGCACCATTTCCTACAGGACTTGCCAACGAGCTCATTCACAAAATGAGGGCTTGAGCAGTTGCAGCTCAGGCAGACAACTGTTGGAAGCTCTTCCTTTAGCTTCCCTTGCTCCTGAGAAGTTGCCTTTCAACCTGCTGCATCTCCTTTGGGAAAGGGAGTTGGGAATGAACTTTTGAAAAGACTGTTCTGAGATCTAATCTCATTTAAGGCTTTTTTCCCCTCACTTTTATTTCCAGGGGGTTGGCTGTAGTTTAGACAAAGCATTTTGTGGGTGGGATTTCTTTTTCCTGATTGCCCTGAGGCTCTGAGTGAGCTGCCAAATCCTGGAGTCATTCCAGCAAAGGTCTATGGAGATTTCAAGGTTATTCCTCTGTATTTGTGATTGCATTAGTTTGTGTTCATGTGAGATCTCCCTTGGCCTCTGAGAGGGCTGCCCTTTTTCCTTTGATAAACTTGGAAAAAACGGGTCTTGCCTTGAGATTACTCAACTACCAGAACAAAAGATAAAAAAGATGGGACTGGTTAACAACAGACAATTCCTACCATCTATGCAGCGTTTGCACATTCCCTTCCTCACGTTTTTGGTTGCTTCTTGTACCAGGAGTTGAAGCTGGAGCAGAAGACCCCGCTGCGGGTGCTCCACCGGCGGCCTCTGGCTGTGCGCTGCCGGCTCATCCACACCATGAGGTCCGAGTACATCGACGAGCACCACTTCCGCCTGCACCTGAAGACTCAGGCAGGAACGTATCCTTGGTGCCCTGACACAAGGCAGGTGCCAAACAGCCTCCTGATGGGAGTGATTGGGATAATGGGAAGTTGCCTGCTCTGGTGGTTGCGGTGTTGCAAAATTCCTGCTCTCCCGCAGTAGTGTTGCTGCACAGTATTTGCTTTTACGTCACAATTTCACACTGGAGTTTTCATAAAGTATGTGAGAGATATAAAAATTGTGCTGCTTAAAAATACACTTCAGCTTTTTCTGATTTAACTGAGAACTTTTCACCTCCAAAAAGGAGCTTTTCCACAACATTTAATGCGCTTCAGGGCACACTGGAGATCACTGCTTCTTAAAAGTTACAGTTGTGTCCTAAAGTCACCACTCATTTTGGAATGAAACAAAATAAAGGCCAGCAGTGCAGCAGGCACCAGAGGCAGAAGCCAGGAATTAGGAGCTCTCTTAAAGATAAGTATGGGCTTAAGAGGATATTAACTGAGAAATTACTTAGAAGTAAAAAAAAAACACTTCCCCCCCCCTCCCCCCCCTCCGCCTTTTGATTTCTTTGGTGTGGAATCCACCTCTCCTCAGCCAGTATTTCCAGCTACATTAAAGAGTTTGTGCACGGAGACTTTGGGAGAACAAAGCCCAACATTGGGTCCCTTCTGAACAGAACTGCTGACATTCTGGAGCTGGATGTAGAAGTAAGTTGTTTGCTATTTGTCTTTTCCTGGAAATTACTAAGGGAGTTGCCCTTGTGAGATGCTTTCCATGGAATTGCTCCAAGTGGATCAACATTCCTTACCACAGGACACATTTCCTACTGCTACTCTCCTTTGTAAATGCAACCCAACAGTGAGTGATGCTGTCAAGAAGTAGCAGAAGGAGTTGTGATTCTTTTGGTATCTGTAAAACACCAACTCTGCTGCTTTTTTCCCCCTCTGCTTTTCTAGTCTGTTGATGTTGACTGGCCTCCAACCCTGGCTGATTAACTTCTGGAGTTGG
Source organism: Corvus hawaiiensis (assembly GCF_020740725.1). Lineage (NCBI taxonomy): Eukaryota > Metazoa > Chordata > Aves > Passeriformes > Corvidae > Corvus > Corvus hawaiiensis. The sequence continues at coordinate 118,017,741 of NC_063215.1, forward strand.
GATGAGGAAGCAGCAGCTCCTGGGCAGCAGCTGGAGACCAGATACTGTGCAGTGTTACAGCCTGGGTGCCAAGGGTGTCCCTGGAACATTTGGATCATGTTGATCTGGCAAAGGATACCCTTGGACCCTACTTTACACACTCTGGACCAGGTAGTGTTGGTTCAAGCTCTAGCCTTACTTTTATTTCTTCTGTACATAAAAAGGTTTTGGGAAGCCAGTGTATATAACCCTCCATCAAGCCAGATTTTATTTTAAACTCTTTATATGGGATACTACAGCATTCCTTGTGTGGATGCAGGTAGCACTGAGTTACCTGAAACCCACTCACAACCTCTTCTGAGCAGTTCATGCAGGAAATCCCAAAAGGCAGGGAGACTGCAGCCAGCAGGACAGCGCCTGGAGCAAGTCTCCCTGAGACACTGACTGCTTTACAGCCAGTGGCAGTAGAGATGAGCAAATTTCTCTCTCAAAGTACTTTTCAAAGGGAAAAAAAAAGCTTTCAGAGGAAAACTTTGCACTTAAAACCAAGGTTTTCTCATTTAAAAACACTGGGGATGCTTCCTAGAAACAAGAGTTGTGGCCTCATCAGGTCTCTTGAGGAGTAGGAATTCCCCAGTGAGTCACACTATATAAAAAGATTGGGAACTCCTGGCAGTGGTGCATGATGGGAATCTAAAGAAAAACAGGAATACCAAGAATGTCGGAGTGCAGGCAGAAACAAAAGGTGCCACAGGATGTTGGTATCGAGAGACAGATAAAAAAGCTGTGATTTAGTAGCATAATACATTTTTTCTTGTACCTCACCTTGGATGGATGCCTGGAAGAGCTGAACACAGCCTAGGAACTTGCCTGGAATAAGGAAGATGTGAGGTTTTCTTTGGTTATTTTAAATATTTCATACTAAGCACCACCTACATATTTAGGAAGTAATTTTTTATACTTGTATCATGTTAATGCATTAGGGAGGTGCTTCCCTGAAGAACAGAAGAGAGTTAAACTATCAACAAGAAACTAAGGTTTGGAATTTCAGAGCTCTTTGTGAACATCTTGGGAATAAAGAGGGGAATGTTTGCAAAGACAAACCACTGTCTGGGGACAGGGAGGATGACTGGGATGTCTTGCCTTGAATTCAGTGATGCCAGGACCTCATGCTAGAAACAGCTCCATGAGAGCTTGAGATGGAGGCTCTAAAAGTGTTAATGAATACATTTTTAAGGAGCTCCTTTAAGGCTCTGCCTGTGCTGGGCTGTCAAAACTTGTGTCTGTAACATAAGTAATTCAGAAGCTCCTGTTTCTCTAACACAAGAATTTGATTCAGACAGCAATATTATTTTTGGTTTTAATACCAAAGCTCTTATGAGCAACAGATTCCATGAGCAGTTCTCAGATAATGATCTGCAGCTAGGAAGGAAGTGTCATTAACGATGGAAAACTAAAGAAACTGAATTCAGAAAACAAAAGAGAATTTCACATTTGTGTGATTTCTTAAAACTCAAAGTGAGATAAAATATGATTTATAAATTCCATAAGCTACAAGGGAAAAAAATGTAAACAAGACTGTGCACTCTGGACACAACAGGCATGGGAAGAGCTGTTCCAAGGGGAAATGGAGCCAAAAGGGGGAAAGGGCTGCTGCCGTAGTGCCAAGGACACATGAGGCGCTTCCCTCTGCAGCTCCTGCTGCATGTGGGGATCCCAGGCAGAATCCAGGATAAACAAGGCCACAAAGATGACCCTCAAAGTGCTGAGCCTGAGCTCTTCTCTGGACCAGGCAGAGAGCTCGTCCCAAAACCCCCAAGCTGTTTATTTTTACGGTAAATCTGAAGTATCCAAATGGGGGGGTGGAAGCTGATATGCAAATATCCCTGAGCTCTTGGGGCAGCTCCTGGGCACCGATCATGTGCAAATATGAAACTGAGAGATGCAATCTGGGGGTCTGAACTTTGCTTCCAGTCCAGTTTCTGAACCATCATGTACCAAATATTGCAGCAATAATATTCATGCTGTACTTGGGCCTTCAACCTAACTTTTAGGAGTTCTTTGAGTGCTCAAACTGGGTGTTTTGTGAGAGCAAGACTTCATCTTGTATTTCCCCAGCTGGACACCTCTAATGCCTCCCCCCTGCATTTTGGTTTTGCATCAGCTCAGCTGGGCCTGGAGAAAGCTGTACCAGCAGCACAGCTCAGCCAAAAGCATCTGTACCCTTGTCCCCTCTGCCCAAAAACTCAACAGCTCTGCCACAAAACCTGCTGAGGCAGATGAGCCCTCACGTGCCTTGAGGTTTTATAGTGCCCACCAGCAGCAGGGAGCAGAAAATACCCTAAAAAAACCCAGGATAAGCAACCAATAACTTACCTTCTCCCTCTTCCCTGCCTTTCCCATGGTGAGGGATGTCAGGAGCTGAGGAGGTTGCAGAAGCTGAGCACTTGGTATAACCAGTTTTTTTAATTACCAAACCAACTCGTTTACAAAGGAAAACAGAACTTTGAAAATATTTAATTATACAGTAAAAACAAATTGTACTATAAAGAGCTTTCTATGAAGTGAGTAAAATGTTTACATTTAATATACTTAAAACTGAGAACTTCAAAAAAAAAAGAACTGAATAAACAACACATTTCAAACTTTGTGTATTTCTTTGGTCTTTCTATTGCTTAAGAGTGTGGAGGAGAGGTGCAGAAGTGAGGAAAAACTGCTTTGAAACAGGGAGAGTCAATTCATTTTGTTGTGCACCTGGAGTTTGGGGAAGCAGTTTCCAAACTTCACCCGCCTGTCAGGTCTGTGTGATGGAATTCCAGCAGCACCACCAGAGTGCTCCCAGTGCAGTGGATTCCTGCAGGGAAGGCATCCCTGCGTTCCTGTAAGCCACAGAGGGGTTCTGGAGCACCCTTCCTTGTGTACAATTCTACATCTCAAGTGACTTTTTTGATTTGGGGCTGAGTTTTGGACTTTTTATTGCTTTTTTTATTGCTGCTCTCATTGTGCAGTTTTATGTCACCGAAAGGTAACAACTGAGAGCCTTAAGCCTTATCTGCCCTAAAGAGCAGCTGTGTCACTTAAGAAATACTCAGACATTTCTCTGTGTTGCTTCTTAAAAAATAACAGTATAATGAAGTAGCCAAGGCCAGAGTGTCTTACCCAGCCAGTTACCTCCAGCTGGTGCCAGGAACAGCTCAGGCTAAGAGCGAAGACTGGGAATCAAGTGGGAGGGAAGAAGTTCTGGTTCCTGATACAGAGGATAGAGGAGTGTTTTTAATTAGTACTGACTGAAATGGCTTTAAAAGTTGTTAATAGAGGTGAGGCTGCACCAAGGCAGCCTCTGGCTTTGCCCTCCTGGGAGGGGGTGGTACTGGGGAGGCAGGATCTGAGCCTTCTTTAAGCAGTCACTTGCATAGCAGGAAACTGCTGGGATACCTGAGGAAAAAGTAAGTGGATACTTCGGCTCCAGAGATTTCTGCCTTTGCAAATCTCACTCACATCGCAGCTACACACACACACGACTTGCAGAGCAATAACAGCTTCATTCCTAAAGCAACAGGGGCATGGCTTGTAAAATAGTGCACTCTGGATGAAGTGCAGACAAGTCCTCACTTTCTGTTCCTTTTCTTGTGCAGTGATTTCCTTTACAACAGAGCTCGACTATTTAAGAACTCAAACCTTCCGGTCTTTTTAAATATATCTAACAATGACATAGTCATTAAAAAAAATTTACGAGTAAATTTGCCTTCAAAGCAAATGGAGTGTGGTGACAGCGTGGAAAATCAATGTATGTTCTCATTTTAGGAGAAGAATATTTATAGAAAGGGGGTTAAAAACCCAAACCTTTCAAGTAAGTTGAGCAGAACTCGGACGTCATTAGATGAAACTGAACTAGAGTGCTCACGTGCAGGTTTTTTTTTCCTAATTTCTGTCCTATCAAAATTTAATTTCTATAGCAAAAATGGCTATTTCAAAACAACTTTAACCCTGTGAAGTATTTGAAATTTTAACCCTTCTGAAGATGCCAGCTTTTACAGTCCCCAAAGATAAGGAAGCTTTAAGTGTTAACAGTTCCCACTTCCGACAGCGCAAAAATATGTCTACAAGGTACTTTTAAGGTAGAGAACCCCAAACCCTACTCCCACCACCCTCTTTATGGGCACCACTATGGGCTGCAATAAATAACCTTTAAGTTATACCACGAAACTTGCACAGCAACATTCTGAAAGAGAAAGCAGGGACTCCAGAAGGGTCAATTACTCCTCTCCACGCAGCGGCACCCGGGGAGCTCTATGTAGCCAGCGCTGGCTCACGGGTTATAGCTCTGTAAAATGTTATCAAAGGGGAAGGACTGATAGAGCTCATCAGTGTGGACACCGTCGGTGTCATAGAACTGGCCGTCTGCCAGGCTGCCCTGGTGGCTGCTGGACAGTCTGGGTTCGCTCAGCACCTCCTGGTCGATGAAGCTGTAAACGGGGTCGGCCAGGCCGGGCTGCGACGCGAAAGTGGCGGCGCCGCTGCCCGGGGCGGCCGGGGGCAGCTGCAGCTGCTGCCGGTGGCTGCCCGCGCCCAGCACGGCGTTGAACTTCTCCAGGCTGATGCTGGTGCAGTTCATGTCGTCCGTGTCCATGCCGAGCATGCCGGCGCTGGAGGCGCTGCCGCCGGGCAGGCTGTGCAGCTCGGCGGCCGACACCACCGCCCCCGGCCCGTTCGTGCTGCCGTAGGTCCGGAAGAATCCCGAGTCCTTCTCGTCGGTCCAGGCCAGGGCGCTGTCGTGGAAGGCCGGGAGGGAGCTGCTGCCCGGGGCGGCCGGCGGGGGCTCCGTGGAGAAGCTGTTGGGCGGGTGGGCGCCGAGCAGCCCGGCCGGGGCCGCAGAGCCGTGCAGCCAGCACGGGGACAGCACGTCCTGCTTGCCCGGCCCCACCGCCGGCGCCAGCTGGGAGCAGCCGGGGTACAGCTGACTCGTGTTGGCCAGGGCGCCTAACCCTGGCATCATCAGCGCGGATGGAAACATGTTTGGTTCTACAAGAGAGAATGCCTCTTTTTAGGGTTTTTTTCCGAATTACAAATGGTAAAAAGCAAAGACAAGACAGCAGAATCTTTGTAAGACTGTACGTGCATTTCCACTGTCTACTTGCTTCACTGCTCTCCAGGATGGACCCCAGAGTTCTGGACAGCAGCAAGACAGCTGCCTACCTCACGTTTCTATGGCCCATACTGAGGGTGACATAAAAAACTGATAGTTTTAAGTTTGTACAGTCAGAAGTATCAGTATCTTACAGGAAAATACCCTCAAGAGATTAGAGTTTCAAGCAAAGAGGAGGGCACTATGTGCTTAAACAACTGTCAGACTGCAGGCAAAAACCTACCTTTCTTAATCAGCTTCCCTTCAGGGGTGACGACGGGGAATGGGGCTACTTTGGGCCTCTCCGTCGTGGTGCTTGATCCTGCAAAGGAACAAAACATGAGTCTGCAGCATTCAGAGAAAACAGCTCCATCTAAATGTAAGTTCAATCAAACAGAAGAAAAAGGCAAATATTTTCCTTACCACAGTCCTGTATGAGCTTCTGCCAAGCCAACGTTGATCTTTGCCTTTTTGCTTTGTTGCCATATGGATCTACAGAGAAAGGAGTGGAAGGGCAAAGAGTTGCATTTCTCTTTAATAAATACCCAAGTGGTATTTAATAAATACCTTGGTGGCACCAAGTTGTAGTAGGATTTATTTAAAGGAGAATATTGCAGGCATGGCAGCACTAACAAACCATGCCAGTGTTACCCGATGGAAATTATGGATATTTTCACCGAAAGAGGGAACAAACTGTCTGCTGTAATTTTTAAAACCCAAACCTCCACTTTGCAGAAGCAATGTTGTAGTTTTTTTACTAATTAAGCCACTACCACGAGTCCTGCATTGATCATGGCTGTTCAGAAGCTCATCTCATTGGAAGCATACCCTTTTCATCTGGCAGGTATCTGAAATCCATGGGTTCACTGACTTCCTGGTCAGAGGGCCTCCGCAGCTGCATCTTCACCGTGACGGGCTCAGTGATGTCTTTGAGGAACGGCGGCGTCCTGAACACGATTGCGACCTGGCGGTGAACGTCGGCTTGGGAAAACGAACCTTTGGCCTCCCAGTTGTCCAGGACAAACCTGACTTCTATGTCATCTGGGCCATGAGAAACAGAAGCTGCTTGTTAAGCTGGAAAACTGAGAACTTCCAGCAGAAAAAAGGGGAGCAAAGTGAGGAGCCTGACTCAGAATTCAGATGCAAAGTAAATGGATAAACTTTAAAGGCAAAAGATCCCATGAACCTGAAAGCTGTTCCACCCAGCTACAAAACCAAACCACTTTGAGGTGTGTGGTGAAGGGTTTCAGCCCCCCAGCAGGAAAATGGTTATGGAATGTGTTCATTTGGGAAAAAGGGAGAGAAAACACCTAGTCCAGGTTACCTTTCTGAACTTTGTCACACAGCAGAAATATTTCATCTCCTCCTTTGACGCTTCCACAGTTCTTGTTCACACGACAGATTCTCAATTCTGCGGTGTTGGGAGCTCCTGGAAGCAAACAAGCAAATTTAATGACATAGAATTACTGTGGCTTTGTCACTGTTGGATGGGTACTGGGAGTTCAGGCATATAAAGGGAAGGCAACAGCTGGAGGAGTGTGACACCCTGAAATCCACACAAAGCAAGTCGCTCCATACAGGAAATTCAGCAGCAGGGCCTAATATTCCATGATCCTACAGCTTATCTCCAAACACAAGACACCAGCAGTGCTGTGCCATTCACTCCCTAGCTATTGTAGAACAGTCTCAAATACTTCCCCCACTGACGTGGTTGTGTTCAGCCCCGCTGCCCTTCAGCTGCAGAATTCAAAGCAGCTCTGAGTGACTGATTACCTGGTACAGTCACACTTCTCTGGAAAGAGCTGGGCTAGCAAGTCAGGAGAATTCCCCTCTCTGAGGATCTGGCTCTAGTTCTATTCTATCTAGTTCTATTCTCAGAGGTACTTGGCCATCCAGCCTCTCCTCTGTTCCCCTCTGCAGGCGTCCAAGAACAGCTCTAGGACCATAATTTCGTACCTGCACCAAGGGCAGCAGGTTGCACCCCAAACCACTCAAATTTCAAACTCCAGACTGTGGCTGTACATGAACAGCCCTCAGGATAGCTGTGGGTGGAGAGCTGTCTCTCACCATGAATCAGCCCCCACTGAAGACTGCACACTGCATTCCAAACAATCTCATGGCTATGGGTGACTCCAATTGGATGGAGCCACGCTCTGCTTGGTGGTGTCTGGCTCCGTTCTGGAGCAGCAGCTCCAAACACATTTAAAATGTCTGGAACAATCCAGCTGGTGCTGCTTTGACACCATGAAACTGATCCTCCATGAGGCTCCACCGCCACAGGCTCCCTCATCCAGACATAGAGAAGAAATACAAACTAAAGCTCACAGTGTCACCCTCAAAAAAAAAAAAACAACCCCAAAAAACAATCAAACCTGCTTTAGACTCTCAGTTGGAATCAATTCCTGCCCAAGTACAGGTACAGCACAGCACAGACTACACCTAGAGCAGAGTTCCTGGTAACCTGTCACCAGACCCTGATTACGTAGTTACCATCTGCAGTTATTACTGTCATTATTGTAAGTGGGAGCTACAGCCTCATGTACTACATGACACACACCACTTCATTTGCTGAATGAATCAGAAACCTTCAAGGGAGGGGAAACCAAACAAACCCAGAAACAGGGCCATGTGATTGACAGCGTCATGGTGCACTTTTCACAGGAAGGGTAAATTAAGAATTGTGAGGAAAAGCCTAATTTTACCATTGTTTCACTTCTGTGTGCTTGAATGGCACTCAATAGCAGAGAATCAGAGTGGTTTGGCTTGGAAGGGACCTTAAAGATCATCCAGATCCAACCTTCTGCCGTGGGCAGGGACACCTTCCACTATCCCAGGTTGCTCCAAGCCCTGTCCAACTTGGCCTTGGACACTTCAGGGATGGGGCAGCCACAGCTTCTCTGGGCACCCTGTGCCAGGGCCTCACCGTCCCCAACAGGGAAGAATTTCTTCCTAATATCCAATCTAACCCTTCCCTCTGTCAGTTTGAAGGCATCACCCCCTGTCCTGTCACTGCATGCCCTTGTGAAAAGTCCCTCTCCAGCTCTCTTGCAGTTCCCTTTAGGTCCTTATAACAGATTTTTGGGACGGTCTCCTTCACTGGAGTTTGTTGTTTTGTCCTTAGACAAGGAATTCAGAAGGGAAATCGACACACACAAATGCCAGCAGATGTGGATGCACCACCGTGCTGTCAGCAGGAGCGCTGAGCCCGGCACCCACCTCAGAGGGAAACGTTCCTCACCTCCTGTCACCTCAACTCCTGCCCAATTCCTGTTCCTCACTCCCCTACACCACATCCCTGGCGACAAGTCCCTAGAGAAATGAGCTCCTCACCGAAAATCATGTTGCTTTCAACAAGGACAGGACAACACGTTCTATCTATCCAACCCCATTTCTCAGAAATGGTGACCCGCTTCATCTGACTCAAAAACTCTGAGTTTTTGATATGCAACTTGGGAAATTCTGTTCCAAACCAGTTAACTTTAGAAGCATTTGGAAACAGAAGGTGCTGAATTTGAGACCCTTGCAGCCTCTGCTAATGGGGCTGCCTGTGTGATGTCAATATGATTCTTCTGTGTCGCACTGTGCAAAGCAAGAGGAGACTACAAAGGAGGAGAAAGTGAAGACAACACTTGAAGTGTCTAAGCTGATTTTCAGAGCATCTCTCTGCTCCTAATCCAAGCAGATCCGTGAAGGCTCAGCGCTCAGAGCCCAGGGCTGTCCAGCCTGCAGTCCCTGTCACCTGAGGGTACAACCCAGCTGTACCTCAGAGCAGCTCTAACCAGGCTCACATCTCTAAAAGCAACTCGGATCTGAAACTGAGCGAGGCCATTTTTTTATGATTTGTGGTTGCAGCTCTGTACACATTTATTTACGTGGCTGCTGCATTACAGGGAGGGTTTTGGGTGCCTCCAGTGCTGCCCACAGACACCTCCAGCACCACCCCTGCTTCCCCCACCACACTCAGCCCCGGCCTCTCGCGGCTGTGCCGGGACTGACGTCAATCCACGGGGACGAGTAATCATGATTTGGCACATTTCTAAATGGCATCTGAGGCAGAGCTGCAAATCTGGTACATCAGTTTTTATCTCAGCCCTGATTATTTCAGTTGCAAGGGTTCTCAGTAACACAATGCTCGCAGTTCCAGCTTCTAGATCATTCTAGAGGAGACTCTAAATATATCAGAGCCATCTGAGTTCAGATTTTCAACATTTTCACAATGGTTGTGCCCACATCAACACAATCCTAACAACTTTAGGAAATGCAGATCTCATTTTATCCAGTAGTTTCAGCTAAAATAAGGACCTCAAATATTTAGCATGGAAACACTCATGCTGCAGAAATGAAAAACACTGCAGGAAAGTTTTCCAGGATTAAGAGTTCTTTTGCTACTCTGCTCCCAGAGAGGAGTCCAGCACACACCGAGGGCTAAAATCCTCAGCTGCTGATGCCCCTGGAGATACCCAGTTTTGCAGCATGTGGAAAACCCCTTCTGTGCCAAGAAGGGGTTTCATGCACTTCTGCAACCTCCTGGAACATGATCAAAGACTCCCCCATTACCCACCTATACAGCAAAGCAGCCACCAACCAGGACATGAAAGGCCTTAAGACAGGTGCCCACTGGGATAAATCTCTCTTGCAAGTCCCATTCCAGAGCCCTCACAAGGCAAAGGCAAGATTCCTCAAGGGCACAAACAGGATCCAGAGGACTCTCTTGGAAAACAGATCAACCTTGAGGCAGCCATCTATCTCACTACTCTATCAGCCATCTATCTATATCACTTTAATCACTTGGCACGTCAAGAACGGGCCTTTCCTTGCAATCACTGCTGCTGTGTGTGAACAAGGGCTGGAAAAAGACCTGTGTGTGAGTCCATGAATGCCATGGACAATCCTTACTCTGGCTGGCCAACATTTCACCCTGGGATCAAGTTTGAATGTATGCTCACTGTGAGTTGCCACGTGTCAGTCGTGCAGAAGTGACCCAGAACTGGCATAGACCTCAGAAACCTGGCATTTCTCATCCCAAGCTAAAGAGAAAAACAAAAGGGAGAAGAAAAAAAAGCCATTTGGCTGAGCTGGTACTCACTGTTGTCATAGATGGGGTTGGAAATCAAAGGAGGAAGGGCTCTCGTGTAGTTGCCGTGCTCATCAGGAAGGAAAGCTTGGAAGCAGAGTCGCACAACGTTGAGGTCGTACTCGTCGATGTTGTGCAGCTGCTCCTCTGGCACTGAAGGACAGACAACACTGCGGGTCAGTCACGGAACCAGCAGGAATTCTTTACCAAACTGGGGATGAATCCTCACCAGGAAAAGAGATGGTGTTGCCCAGGCGCACGTGCCCGTAGCCCCCGGCAGCTGGACAGGGGCTGCACGAATTATCCCTTGTTCACAACAAATGGTACTGAAGCCTTTAACGCTTTCCCTGCACTCAACAGGGCTCAGCTGTCCGAGTTCTCCAGCTGTTTCTTGTGTCTGGTTTCCTCACCTTGCCTGCCACAACAGTTTCATGTATCTGTAGTTGAAAAGTCATTTTTTATTCTTCTTTGTGCATGATAAAATTTACAAAATTAATGTTGTTGTCCAAGAGAAATATTTTGGTACAAAAGGATCCTAGGATCTCATGAAAGAATTTCTGCAGCAGTGACACTTTGGCTACATGGTATCATTATCTTCCTCTAGAAACTGAGATGGAAAAAGAGTAAGAAGGCAATTCCCAGGGCAAGAATGAAGCTGAAACAACAGGAACTACCTCCCCACCCCATCACCACCAGTGTCACCGCTGTACCTTTCAGAGCAGGGATTAGTGGAGCCATTAGGATACAGATTTGTAAAACTAGAAGGAAACTCTTGTTGTAAAGGATCCATTTCCTTGCATATCCCTCCCAGTGTAAAACCCAGCAACGCATAACCTGAACTCAGCATTCCAATTTTGTTCACTCCTTATTCTAACTACAAGACACAGGACCTGGAATATCATTACTGAGCATTTCATGTATTCCCATCTTAATGGACAACTCTGGGAAGAGCAGCCCCCTCTGAATTTGACACTTTGCTTTAAACTTTCCTTTGACACTTTCCTTTGACACTTTCCACTAAACCATTGTGTTGACATTCAGTGCTAGCAAAAATGAGAAACTGACTTAATTTCACTTAAGTAGAAGTACTGATAATTAAAATCATTGTGAGTGTTTCTGTTTCCCCAAACCCCTCCAAGCAGCAGTTCAGCAGTTTCACACTCCTCACAATTACCCAAAGCCAACATGTGCCAAGTCACCAGAACACCAGCTCCCCATTCACTCCCTCCCTCCCTTTCAAAGGCCTCTTGCAAGAACAGAAGATTAAACATGGCTGTGATAAGAAGTCTGGGGACCATGCTGTACTGATTAGATTGCCTGCTCTGACCTTTAGCATTTATTACTGGCTCAGGTCTCCACCCTGCCATGAGTGGGATTCCACAATGCCCACCTGAGTGACTTCTTCCTTTTACTTTTTGATAGTGTGAAATAGTAAGTGTGATGAGCTCAGAATACCTTCCACTGGCATTTTGAGTCCTTCTGGTGCTCTGAATATCAGTTTCTCCTGGTCTCTGCTGCAAAGGGAAATCAAGTCACCTTTCCCCTTTACAAGCCTGTGATCTGCAGTATTTCAAGACAAATACAGCAGCGAGTACAAACTAAGCAACAACGGTGTGAGCTTCAGAAGTGGTGAGGCCCAGGGGAGTTCTGCCCGTGAGCACTTTGCAGGCTGGTGCTGACTGTGACAGATACACAGAGTTTTATGCTTTGATGCACTTCACCACTTCACCTGCTAGCCTGAAACAGGATCTTTAGGAAACAGGTTTGGAACAGACAGCTCCTCCGACTGACTTGGATCTGGCCAACTCCGCAGCCCAGCTCTTGATACAGCCTGATTCAGAGAGCACAGAAAGGAAAGTGCATTTTCCAAAGCGCACCTTGCAGAAGGGCTATCAGGAGAGCAGCTCTAATCCACGCCCTGACATCAGCTCCCAAGGACACCCTGACCTCACGGCCTATGTTCCTGTGCTGTGTTAGCCATTGGTGACCACGTGGATCCTTCCAGAGACCCAAGGGGTGGTCAAACCTCAAACCTCTTCCCAGTTAAACTGAGCACAGAGATTCAACACCTGTGCCTGAGTAAGCTGTCTGTAGCTGGAAGCCGAGCACGAAATCTGGATCTGGCTTTTGACCCTGAACCAGAAGTGAGGACTTTGTAGTTGTGCAACCAAGTCCCTCATGCTAAAGGAGCCTCAGTCCTGCTCTGTGTTTTCCACAGGGAAATGTGTCTCTTCCTCAGAAACAAGTAACAGCAGACTAAAGCCTAAGAGTACTCTATAAAAGCAAAAATACTCTAGATATGGAGAAAATTAGCAATGTTAATGTTCAAATGACATCATTTCCTATGCTACAAACTTGCGCAAATTCCCAATAAATCTGTTTAACACCTGACACAGGAGTGGTGTGCCAAGAATGGCAGGGGACAGAATCACTGTGTACAGCTCATTCCATTGCAGCAAAACCCACTGCTCCTGATTTGCATATTTTTATAAACGATTTAATAGAATTTTTTAAAAGTCTGTAGTTTGAAAGAGGAACTTTTCAGTCAAGAATGATTCCTCTTGAGCTATTTTTAGCCAGACAAGAAGAACATAACAGAGCAAAAGAAAGGAGAACAAGACAGCTGCAACTCCATCTTGTGATGACATGCTTTAAAAAATAAGAGAGAGACCAGATTCCACGCACATATGAAGAAGCACACCGCTTTCACCGATTTCAAAACATAAAAGACAATCATCCAAACAAAATAAAATGTTGTTATTTTTAACAAACGTCTAATTCTGCTCCCTCTGAAGTCAATTTGAGAGCAGCCACCAACGTGGAATGGATGCTGGCTTACACCTTAGGAATATTAAAAGCAAACAAAGCCGAGGCAGACAAACACCCTGAGTAATGCCTGGAGCATGGCCGGATGGAGGATGGTCGTGTCATTCCATGTTGTTCCAACAACTTCTGTGCAGGAGGACAACAGACAGGGTTAAACCTGACAAACCTGAAGTTATTAAAGTTAGGAAACGCTGTCGAAGATTTTGGGAACGCTATGTACTGGAGAGGAGGAGCAGCCACTGCATCAAGCCCTGCGAGCTCCGCACAAGCAGCTCGACTAAAACCAGGGGCATCACACACGTGAAGCGCAAACGTCGCCCGACGTGGCACCTTCGGGGCAGGTGTGGTAAAAAAAGGCTCCAACACAACACATGAACCAAAAAAAAAAAAAAAAAAAACAAAACAAAAAGGGAAGAAGTTCTCTGGTTTTGGCAAGAGTTCAACTTCCTTTTCTGACTGCTGCTCACTGTGTGGTACCACACCTTAGTGTCTTCATCTGAATCCAGACGAAAGAGCTGGAACCCAACCAAAAGCCTGGGTATTTTCCTGTGGTGGCCCAATCTAATTACAAAAAATAGCTTTAACCTGGCAGAAATCCTTCAACTGTAGTTATCTCTGCACACAGGAACACATGAAGGACTATTTATAAGTTTTACAAGGAGCTTTCAGAAGTAACTCACAGAAATAATACAGAGAAATTAAAATAATATTTAAAAATAATTAAAACTCTAAGGTAAATATAGAACATGATGTCCAAAAAATACCAGCAGCACCATGGTAAAAGAAATCCAGCCCCACTCACCAAGATTCTGGCAATAGGGTTTCAAAAGTCAAACCTGGGGAGGATTTGCTGTTCATCTGGAAAGGGGTTACAGTAACTAGTAAATAATTTCATTATATATCTGTTTACAACTCCTCTGAACAAAGTGCTGATTCCCCAACTTTAATAACTAACTATCTTGGAAATAATTCCCTAATCCATTGTCTAATAACATGGGAAGAGACCAATATAGTCCCAGTGTGGGCAAAACACCCCACAGGAGCTAAACCGTGAACTCCCTCCAGCCTGAGCTGGCTAATCCAGGCAACTCACAGGCATTAGGTTTGGGTTGTCCCTGTCTCCAAGACTGTGTCTCTAAAATCCAGAGATGCCCCACTGGGATTCCACTGAGAACCTGCTGGATTTGCTTCTGTGACACAAAACTGGAGACTTCCTGGGTTCAACACACCAATGTGCAAGCCCAAGTTCCAACACAAAATTAAAGATGCCTGTAGTATCAGGCCTCCTGTTCATTAATTTCTAATTATAGTTTTGTAGTTCTTTTAGTATTTCAACAGCTTTCAACATCCAGCAAGGCCAATAAAACGCCATTTATCTGATTAAATAAATGGGGGATTAAAAGCTTTGATGTTCACTCATAAGGTGATGCTTCAGGGAAAGTGGAAGTTTATTCTGAATACTGAAGAGAAATGATCAAGGGTTTGGTTTTTTGACTGATAATGTGACACCTGATCAAACAGCAGATCCCTCACACAGAGCCCATCGCCCAGCTAATGATGTCAGCCTTCTGGAGTGGGCAGAGCTGGAGGCACTTGAGCATCTCAACCTGCATGGAAACTTCCAGGGCAAACGTGGTGTGACAGTCAGAGAGGGCTCTGTGGAGAGCACCAGCTCACCCTGCAAAGGGACATCCTGTGACCTTCCCCTCTCAGTGAGGGGCTGCAGGGGCACATGAGCCACATGAGATGTCAAAGAGAATGACCTTCACAAGTTAAAACACCCCAGCGATCACACATCATTAATAATCATCACACATCACTCCCCACATGTGTGGGGAACACACATCATTAATAATCATCATGAGTTGTTTCTCTCTTACGCAGATGAGGGTTTTTAATTTAGGGATACATTGGGAGCTCAGTTTCATTTAAGGGATGACACAGAGGTGGTTTGCCTCCAGGGTTTTGCTCCTGGAGTACAAAGATACCCGCCTTGGCCCTGATACCAACTGGGCAGTCTAACTCGGTCCCTGCCAGAGGTTTTGCTGCAAAAGGTGGCTCTGCCCAACCTTTCCAGCGCTGCTCAGGCTGGCTTAGCTCTCATGTGGTGAATCAGATCAAGAAACTGGTCTGGCTCAGAACAATCTTGCCAGAAGGGAAGAGGAAAAGGCTTGTTTTCAGCCAGCTGGTTCCCACGACAGGTAGCCCTGGTGCAAGGGAATCGGTGGAAGCAGAGCCTCCTTCCAGAGCTGCTGCTGATTTACACCAGGTTCAACCAGGCAGGGAAATAGGGTGCAAGTCACAGGTCCCTCTTGGTGCCCAGGAGGTCCATTTCAGACCCAGCTTATCCCCCCAGCCTACGTCTAAGCTGCAGCCACAGCTGGTGTAGCCTTCTACCAGCACTTCCAGAGAGGTAGAATCATGGAATGGTCTGGGTTAGAAGGGACCTTAAAGATCATCCAGATCCAACCCCCTGCCATGGACAGGGACACCTTCCACTATCCCAGGTTGCTCCAAGCCCCATCCAGCCTGGCTTTGGGACACTTCGAGGGATGGGGCAGCCACAGCTTCTCTGGGCACCCTATGCCAATGCCCCACCACCATTAAAGAATTTCCTCTGTATAGCCAACCTAAATTTCCCTCTTTCTGTTTGAACCCATTACTCTTTGTCCTATCACTACAGTCCCTGATGAAGAGTCCTGGTGAAGCTGGGAACAAGGGGAGGGAAGGACTTGGGCAGCACTATGTTTCTTCTGATACACCCACGCGTGTTTTATTCCACTGAGATCCACAAAAAGGAAATATTCAATCAATTCTGAAGAAAAAAAAAAAAAAAACTTTTACACATACCTTGAAACAGAATGTGCATCAGCAACACCCATTTTTTAAAAAGCAAAAACTCAGGAAGCTGATGAGTGCAAACAACCGAAATTCAGACGCCAATCTACAGTCAGTAAATGCCCAACTTCTATGGATGCATTTCCCTGGTTTACAGAACAAAGAAATGCAAGGAAGGCGGATGGCCTGGCCAAGGGAAGAACTGGAAATTCTTACAAATTAAAACTTTCAAAACTCAGTCCTTGTTTTGCCTAGACAATGTTTCTCTGGCTTCTTTTCCTGTTTCAAATTCAATATGAGAAAGGTAAAGTTCAAACAGATTTAAACAAGTGTATCCATCAGCCTCTGTAGATTGCTAATACCTTTCTTTAGCAGTTTCTATCATAAAAAAATAAAGAAGTCAGCATTTTTGTCTTGCTACTTGGTAATTTTCCTTTTTAAACAATTTGGAAGGGGGCTATCCTTTAGATTAACATACATATTTTGGCACAAGCAGCAAGGGGCATTTGCATGAGAACAGAAGAACAAAGGGCTTTCCAAAGCTAAGTGGTAAAGTCATGCCATGGTCAGGACACGCAGCTTCCCTCGAGTGGGTTTGCTCTGTGCCTCTTCAAAAGCTGATGACTCTCACTACTGATATTTTATACTTCAGGATTTAGTTGGGGGGTTGCATATTTGTTTTGATACAAGAAAAGAAGCTTCAAGCTTCTTGTGATATCTGAGGCGCTCGTTATAGTGGACACTTTCAACCCATTCCCAACCCAAGGATTCTTGCCAAGAGCCGCTCGTGTAATCCATGGCTCCATAAAACTCGCCCTAGAGCCGGCGCAGGTGCAGAGGGGGATCCTGGGGATGCCGTGGGCGAGTGGCGTCAGAGGAGAGGGGGGTGTCTCATGGAGGCAGCGCTGGAGGAAGCTGCGGAGAGGGGAGCGCGCGTGGGCAGGAAGCGAGCGCGGCGGGGGCGCGGAGGGGGCGTCACGGCGGAGACGGTGACGAGCGCAGAGCCGCCGCGGGGTCAGCTGCCCGCGGGTGGAAAGGGGAAATGGCAAAGGAAAGACTGCGGAGGCACACGCAGACGTGTTTAGGTGTGGGGTGCAGGGGAGAGCCTAAAAATGAACTGCACGCTCAAACGCAAAAGCAGTTGCAAAGGAGCAGGAAGGCTAAGCCTGTGGCAAGCTCCAGGGAAAGCCAGCTTATCCTCTCGGATAAAAACTGCTTGGAATTTGGTGTTTCTCTGGGTTCTCACTCCAAGATGAGTCCAGGGTTTCCATACCGTCATGCATTTGGCTGGAAAAAGGTCAGCCCTCTGTAACACTGCACTGAGTTCAGTTTTCCCCTAATTTAAAGAAAACACTTATGGCTTTTCCTCATTGATAATTAACTCGTATTGTTATTAACTCACTTGTTGTCTCTATGTCAAGTCACACCCACTCACAAAAGCTCTTAACTGAAAACTGGCTCTTCTTTTAATTTGAGTTGGCTGTACATCAGACAGTGCATGGGAAGACAAGGATATGGCACAACTCAACAGCTACTAAAGGAAAACAAACACCATAGAAAGCAGACATGGACTAGCTCCACTGGAGGAGTAACTCTGCTCCTTCGATGCTCTGCTATTTATATCATCATCCTCACCATCATCACCATGCCAAGGAGTCCTAGTTACATGTTAGGCTGACACCGTGCCCCATTTCCCCGGAGTGCTCAGGGATGAGAGACAAAAGGGATTTTACAGAATTGTTTAGATTGTTAGAGGACAAAAATACATGGGATGTGCTTTGGGAACACAATGGATCACGAACACGGTGTGGACACAGCAATTCCCTCTCTCTCAAACAAGGCTAACATGAGGAACAACCTGACTGCAAGTCATCCTAGTGAATGCACTCAGTTCCTACAGCCTGAGCTGAGCTTCATAAGGGATAAATGTTGCCAGCCAACCCTGGGAATTCACAGGGAGACAGCTTTACACAGGTACACTTGCAGAGTGACGCTGATGCAGACACCTCCAGCTGGGCACATGGCAGTGATCTGCAAACAAATTCCAATGACCCAGGGATTCTGAGGTAGGCATTGATTGTTTAGGGTCAATACTGAACTTTTCTGCCCCAAAAGGAGGCTCAGGACAGGGAATATTTGTTCCAGAAGAAAGTGGGAAAGAAAAAGAAAAGCCAGCCAACACACAAGCACCCTGAAGGCTCATTTTCCATGAAGTCTCTTTGATGATGTCATACAAGGAATGAATAACACCAACTTGCGACCTGCTTAGAGGATGCACAGCTCTAGAATGTCTCTGAACAGGGAAGTCAGATGCCTCTCTGAAGACACAGAGGTAAAGCACAGTGCAGGATGGATTCAGCACAGCCTGCACAATCCTGGAAAATGTACCAGTACTCTTCTGACCTTAAAAAACAAACTAAATCCATACATAAAACTTTCAGCCTTATCAAGCAGCAAACACTGCAGAGACTGCTGCTCACAAAACCCTGTTCTGATCAACTAAATAAACATATAAAAATATTTCTGTCACTAATCCTGTTTTATTAGACCTTGGTCCCAGGCCTTTCTAGGCTCTGCTCAGCGTGGGACTGCCCTGGAGGCTGTTCTCAAGTGGCTCTGCTTTGTGCTGACACGTTAACATGTGCCGAAGGGCAATGATGCAGGTGGGGATTGCCAGCGGCCCCTTCTCAGCACAGCCCCTGCCCAGAGCAGGGTGCTGCCCTGTGTGTCACCCAGGCAGCCTCTCCTCTGCTGCCAGGGCAGGAATGTGGCTGCCTCCACTGCTGCACTGGCAGGAAGCAGCCCAGGATCTGCCTGGATGCTACCAAGCACAACCTTCTGCAATCGCCCAAAATTTATTAGTGAATGTGGATTTAAGCGCCAACAACTGTAAAAACCTACTTCCTTCTACAGAAAAGTTCCCCTTCTATTGTTTGAAATCAAGGCAGAGCTGGCCGAGTCAAGGCAACATAATTCAAACCCTTAAACTGTTTAAATTGTGCTGCTGAACTAAACTCTTGTCAAAATACTGTGTGCATACATTATCATAACTAAGGTAATTGTTCAGATGGGTCATCAGGGCCATCAACCTGACTCCAAGCAGTTGTCCTAAAATTAAGAAAAATATCTAAGACATTTCTTATTCTGTGATAAATTCAACATCCTTCTTTTTGTCCCAATTCAGGGACGTGTATTTTAAAGCCAGCCAGCAATCCAGCTCTCAACTCTTTATAAAGGATCTTACCTGAATATAGCCAAGAATTCTGTGGGTATTAAAAAACCCACCAAAGTGTCTGGAAAACCTCCAAGCTTCTGCCACACTTAGGGAAATACATGACTACATTGACACTGCTTAGCTAATAATTTGGGGGTATTTATGCTTTTCATCTAATTCCCCCCAGTTGTGCCTGCACTCTGCATGTGTTGGTCTGACTCCAGTTGGCCCAAAACTTTGCAGTGTGCCCCCCACCCCCTCTGTGCAGTGAACTTGGCAGTTAAATTGCTGTGAGAGGAGTTGGTTTAGCAAGTTGATCTGAAGGGAAACCACTCTCCTATTTTTTTATTTTTTTGTTTTCAAGTTGGTTTTCCATTGGAGCAATTCGCTGCTTTCGTTCGCTGCGTGGCACGCAGCCCCTGTGTGTGGTGTGAGGAAAGGGGTGGGAGTGTGTGAGCAGGGATGGAGGGAAGAGCAGGATGACTCCTTCTGAGAGCAGCCCACAGATCAGTCGTCGCATCAAACAAAACCCTGTGGGCAACCCCTCACAGGTGTGGTTCTGCAGCAGTGGGTCCTGCCTCTGACTTGCTGAGACAAACCACAGCATCACAGGATGCTTTGAGGTGGAAGGGACTTTAAAGATCATCTCGTTCTGACCCCTGTCATGGGAAGGGACACCTCCCACCAGATCGGGCTGCTCCAAGCCCTGTCCAACCCAGCCTTGATATTGCAATCTTGCTGTGGGTATCTGAGCTGTGAAATCAAGTGAGAGGCAGTTCCCAGGGGTCTATCAGCCCCCTGACCTGGTCACAAAAAACACAGCAAGAGAAAAGATGAGGAAGTGGCAAGTGAGATTTGTATTGGCTTAAGTTGTTGCAGAGTTATTCTAATTCAGTCTTTTACTCTCATCACTGCCAAAAGCGGGGAATCCAATTCCCAAGACACTTGGAGAAGTTTCCAGGAAAGGCTTCTGCTGCTATCCCATTCCTTCTGTCCAAGCAGCAACTCAGACTGCTGCCAGGAATTAAAAAGCTCAAAAAAAAGGGCAGCTATCCAAATAGATTCATCATGTGATGACTGGGAAGAAAGACTGGGAGGGACACAGAAGGGGAAGACTGTTTCTCAGAAAGAGGTTTTTTTGGAAAAAAAATAAAGCTCCAACACAAAAGCAAAGGCAGGACAGGACAAACAAAACCCCATCACCGTGCCAAGAGAACCAGCTGATTTCCACTCACCATTGAAAGGGTTAATTTTCTTCGAGATTCGTAAAGAAATGGATTCCTTCAGGTCTTTCTTCTTCACACACTGAATGCCCAAGTTCTGAAAGCTGAAGCATATGTGGCAAGATTTCAGCAACTAATAACATCTTCAGTGTAGACTATTAAATAAAATATTTGTGTTAATTAGTGTGATAACATCCAGTGTAAGAAATGAAAAAAGGCTTCTTTTGAGAAGGGTGTACAAGACCTGAAGAGCAGAGATGCTGTTTTTCCTAAAGTAAGGGCAGACACAGAAGCAAAAAAATTCTAAAATAAAATCCTAAATAATTTATATTATTAAGAATATATATTTCTATATTGAAAATTATTACTCTGCAGTAAGCCTGCAGTGATTAAAAAGATACTCAGTCTTGGGTGATTTATAGTGACAGTCATTTTTGTTATCAATAAACCTGGTAATTTGCATTAGTTAAAGCATTTGCTCTCCTGCTTTTATCAGGGAACGTAAATCTTAAAAAAAAAACACCTTTAAAATAGTGTTTAACAGGTCAAAACAGGTTTTTAAATCTCACATAGTTATGGAAAAGTTCTGAAGAGCTGCAGCTCCTCCTGATTTGCATAAAAGTGCAGGTCAACCCAATGCAGGAGGTGGGGGGAGTCCCAGGCAGGGTGACTCTTTCCCACATGGAAAAACCATGACATCATCAAAGCTGAGTGGATGTGAAGCAGGAAGTTAAAAAAAAAAAAAAAAGAAAAAAAAAAAAGAAAGAAATAATCTGTGTTTCATGATGTTACAATAAGCTCCTGAAGATGGGTTGTGCCAGCAGGCATCTTTCTCCAGAAGTACCAGTCATTTCCCTTCCTTTGAAACTCCACAAACCTTCTTTGCTTTACCAAAAGAGCATCTTATTGCACCTAAAGGTACTCCTTGTTCCTGCCAAGAGTGGTTCTACACTTCTGAACGAGACTATCCTAGCATGATGTTGAGCTTAATTTTTCTAAACTCCCTTGTCTGCGCCCCACATGCTGTGTTCAGAGGTTCCCAAACCCTCCACCATCAGGTTCCACTTCCAGAACCTCTGTTCACTAGAGGAAGGCACAGGCTTCCTTTGCAAACTGAACATGACATGACTGAGGGAAAATAAAACACAGCAGCATCTCATTCACTAAAGCATTTTGCCCTCATATCGTGGCTATTGATATTCAGACTGGGACTGTACCTTGATGAGCAATCCTACTTCCCCCTGCTCCTGGAGGAAGTACTTTCTTTAGGGCTTGATCACAGCACACAGTACTTCCCCCCTCACCCCACGCCCCCCCCCCCCAGAATACCCACTGTATTCCACAGGTTGTGTGAAGCACACTTCAAAGTCCACAAACAGGCCTGATTCCATATGATAGCCCCAAACAAAGCCTCTCGTGGACAGGAGGCTTTTCAGCACCTCAAAACTGTCAGATTATCAGTGTTTTCTGAGGCTGGGCTGTCACAGTGAAAGTGTGTGTTTAACCATGGCTAGGCAGAGGCTGGGTCAGAGGAGGAACTGCCAAGAGCCCCAGCAGGGCTGTGGGGTTTCACATCGATGCGCGCTGACAGGAAGCAAGTGAGGTAACGAGAAGAGAGAGGGAGAAGTAGGAAGAGAGAGAAAAAAAATGAAAAACATCTAAAAAACTATGATGATATCCTCACAGAGAGAGGAAACTAGGAAGTAAAAATCTGAGTACACAGGCAGCCCCACAAGCTCTGACTTTCATACTCTTGCCTTGATGTCTCGGCCAGGGAGGGCTCTGATCAAGTTTGGGCAGCAGTACAAAGATCATTATACCACAGGCAGAACAAAACACTTGGGAACTTTAGAACATGGGGAACTTTGAACAGCAGAAAGCAGAGTAATTACTCAGAGCAGCCCAAAATCTGTGATTAATAATTCCACTTCTACTGTGAAAAAAAATGGATTTTTGCTCAATTTGGGATGCTCAGCAAGAGCAAAGAGCCAGAAACACTATTGACAGAGGACATCTCCTGTTCACTAGTACTGGATGAGGCTTTTCTCCAACACAGACTCGAAGAGAAGAATGTGAAGATTGAGTCACCAGCCACAAAAAGGAAAATGACTTTAAACATCCAGATCCAATTATGGATCACACTGTTCTTTCATCTTAAAGCAACCAATGATTTGTTAAAAAAAATGAGTGTACCAATGCTGGAAACATTTCAAAGGGAACGTATCGAGCCTCCTCCCATCAGGATCTCCAATGTCAAACACAAAGCTCACAGTTTCACATTATCAATAAAATGAAAGCAGCCCACTTACTATTCTGTAAGAAACCGAGAGGCTCAATTCCTAAAAATATTGAGAAGAATTCCTGGATGGAGCAAACAAGCACCAGTGCCTGAAGTGAAACAGAGGCATGGCATTATGCCAAAGGACAGGACTTGATGCAAACATATAATGGAGATGAAATCACAATCCGCAAATAAATATTTGCAGAGCATCCCAGTGTTTCTTGGCATGACATCCTGTAATGGCTTCTCTAACAGCCTCACCTCGTGCCTACACATTGAACCTTGTGCAACAAAATGCCAAGAGGAGAAACAATTATCAGTGTCTTCCCGCACTCAGTGATGGGAACACAGGGCCAGAAAAGGTGTTAAGCAATCGGGCTTTTCTGCTTCGGATCAGCAAGCACAGAGCTGAAGGGAGGAAGTGGGATGGGCCAGAACAGCAGACTTCCTTTAGCCTTGGCTGAGGAAGCTTGATTTGAGAAGACAAAGGGGAAGCTGGTCATGGATGGTCAGAGGAAGGTGCAAGGTCCTGTAACAGTTCAGGATGTTTGCAGGTCAGCGTGCCTCGTGCCACCAGAACACACTGCAGCACATTCATGATCCCTTGAGCCTGGGCTGGATGCTGAAGAAGCATCTCCACTGTTTATTTCACCATCAGGCAATCACCACCTTCAAAACAGATGTGTCTTCAGCTCTCTCCTTTAATAGTGTCCTACTGACTAAACCCACGTAAACATGGAGTAATTTCACTAACACAACAGAATCCCATTGGCCTGAGAGCTGTGTGTAAGAGCTACTTATACACTGAAATATTTACCTGATTTTCTTCCCAGCTCAGTTATGCTTACCCCAGAGCAACAGCCTACTTCCATATTCCCTACATTGCAAACTGTGAACCACAAACAGCTTGCTGGTTCTAAATTCCCCTCTCCAGCAATAATCACTCCATGTTTGCTGCAGCTTATTCTGCTTCCATTTTATTATACAAGACTTGGTAAACTTAGAGGAAATGCCATCAAATACAACTGTATTTGAGATACTCTTAATAGCACTGAGAAATGTCTTGTACATATCCCTGAGTTTTCCTCACTGCATCCACAAGCAGATCCTTCCTTACTTACTCTTCACACACTTACTCTTCAGAGCTGGGCCTGAGCAGAATCTGTATTTTCACTCAAAAAACCCCAACCCAAACAACAAGCAACAACAGTGACAGCTACTAACACATTTCTAGATGTGCCACAACCACTGTCTTCTAGATTACATGATACTCAGCCACTACAAACTTTCTCCAGAAAGTCCAAATATAATTTCCATGGAAGATGTGGACTTCCCTCATCACCACGAAGTAGCTGTTACCCATTCTATTACTCACCATTTTCACATGTACCAAAGAATCATGGTCAAGAGTAAGATGTATTAATGAGCAAGACTAAAAAAAGTAAGTGTGAGAAAGGAAAAGAAGACAGACATTGGGAGAATGGATAAAGGAAAGAAAAGGGTGAAAGGAAAGAAAAAGCGCAAGTGTAGTATTGAAAAAAGAAGGAAATACTCCAAAGGGAAGTTCCCCGAGATGCATTAGTAAGCTACAGCAAAGACAGCATTCTAATTGCTCTTTTAATCATTAGTGTGAGTTTTAAAACACAAGATTAGCAAATCACTTGAATAATTAATCAAACTCCCAAGGAACACCATTACTCACGAGAGGACTCGCCGTTCTGGCCCAAACTCAGCTTCGTAGTAGCCATCTCTGCAGTCTTTTCCAACCAGATCATGAGGGTGTGGCTTGTAGGGTTCATTCTTCGTTACCAACGTAGTTCTTATTTTGACTTTTCCAAAATAGTTCAGAATCTACAAAAAAATGTGAGATATTTTAGGTATCAGTCCCAACCTGTTACAGAAAATAAATTTTATCCTGAAATACTCTATGGAAGAAACAGCAGAGCTACGTAGGTGAACACACAGAAATGTTGCTTGAAGAACAAGTCTCCCTCCAAAGATTTTAGGAAAAAACTCATAAAGCCTCAGGGATGAGGATATTACCTGTGCATGGAACACTAAGCAGTGAAAGAGGATCTTAACAGATACAGCATGACACAATCCCCTCTGAAGTTGTTGGGTTTTTTCCCAACTAATTCTCAGATGAGTATTCAATCTTACATTCAAGCTGGGGAGTACCAAATTCTCAAGCTCCCCTACCAGAGCTTTCACAGCAGTCATCAGTCTAATTCAGTGTCCTTTCTCAGGTGCATAAAAGCAACCTCGAGCTGACGGCTACCAGTGAAGTCACCGAGTGTGGGGGAGTGTAAAAGGAAAAAGAAAAGAGGAAAAACTGTTTGGCCTAAAGTGTTTGACGCATAAAAACTTGAAAGCAAATACAAGACTTGCCCAGGCACACGTTTGCGCAGAGGTGAGCTCGCCTCCTCCACTTCCCCTGCCCTGTAACTAACAGTTCCTCTCCTTCCCTTCCTTTCATTCTCCTGAGACTCCAAGGATCCATCATGTATCCCTTTTAGTCAACACCTCAAACCTTTGACTTGACCTGTGCTCTTCTACCTGTCATCATGTGTTCGCTTCTTCAGTCTTCAATTCCGCTCCATTCAGTCTTCATACAAGTCACTGGTATTTTTTACCCTTAAAATGACACTTCACTACTCCTTCACTTTGTTCAACCATTACATTATTTCTCCCTCATTTCACACCCAGCCCCATGAACTTGAAGCTGACCTAGCTGCTTTTGGTTCTCTAGTTCCTCCTTGACGTTCATCTTCATAACCACACCAAGAAATTTAATCTCTTCCTGGCCCCTCTCTTCTCATCCTCATTCACGTTTCCATCTCTAGAGGGGACTCCCCTGGCACCTAATCAGCACTAAAGCCTCCTACGGGCTTCAGGGAGGCAGGAATTCACCTAGAAATCACCTGCTATCAGTACAATCAGCGCTGTCATCAATAGTCACCTTTCAAAAGAACAAACTTGGCCAGCCTTGCATGGTCACCTACTCATGTCCCATCTCCCCTCTGGGTTCTGCCTGGCCTTCATGTCCAGCACAGTCCAAGAAAAGAGGAATCAAGGCTTGATTCAGCCCATTCAGCTTGTGCCCTGACACAGACTTAGGCTGAGAGTCCGTGCAAGCCTCTGCTCTTGCCAACAGCCCACACAGTTCCTTGTTCAGTTGGCAGAGAACTGAAAAAATGAGTCTGGCACCATCTCCATTTCCTGCATTCCCTAACCAAATCTGGCACTGTGATAGTCAAAGGGAAACCTTCTCTGCTTCTTCGCTTAGTAATTCTGGCTCCAGGGCTGGACCAGCTTCCACAGTTGCTTTATGCAATAGAGACTCACTCTGCCGCTCAACACATGACTGCCAACACTCTCTTTCTCAAACCCTCCTTCTTAAAGAGCTTTTATGTCTCAGCATAAAACATCTCATATTTTTCCCATTTCACCACCTCCCTATCAGTTGTTTTTCTGCTGTGATTCCAGAGACTCCATTTTTGGCTCCACATTGGCTTTTTTGTACTTGCACACACTGCAAACACAGATACACAGCCTCTGTTCCAGGGCACTGCAATGGACTGCAAGATGGCAAGTGCTCTTAACTTCCCATTTAAATTTGAGGTTTCTCCTCTAATCTCAGCTCTGACAGACTTTCTCCAAACTGAAATAGATCAAGGAAACAAAAGCAACTTAAATATCAGATAGGGGACCAGAAATTCTTTTCTCCTACCCTATGTGTCTGAGGTCTCCTTTGTCCAACCTATGAAAGCTATTGCCCAAGTGGTTCCATTCCAGCTCTACTGTGTATCTTTGTCCCTGCTTTGATCACAGCTGCCAGGGCTCCTCTGAATCCCTTCATTCTGAATTTCCCAACCCATCCATGGTGCAACCACCCAACTCATCATCATTGCAGATGCTCTGAGGACACAATTCCCTTTTCTCAGCTCATTTTTAAGTTCTGTATCCCCTTTCTGACTTCACACACCTCACGCTGGTGTCTTTTGCAGAGCCCATTCACCGCATCACGGGCGATTGTTCGCTTGTACAAAGCACCTTCTTTCATGTTGTGCCCAGCAATGTTTCAAAGCCTTTCCACATTTTGTAGGCAAATTCCTTCAACGCTCTCCCAAAATTCATGCTGTTGTCCAAACCGTAAAACCAAACCTACGTCACCAAACTAAGAAAGCAGAGCAAACATGCATACAGAGAAAGCTACTAACAAATGGCTCCCAGAGCTTGAGTCTTCACTGAGTCCCCTCTAGCAGCACTTTGTAAACCACCTCTGCACCTTCTCCTCTTTTTGTAAACCCAATCTTTTCGTGACCAGGAGCAAGTAACTCTTTTCCCACTCGGCTGCAACTCCATTTGCATGCCAAGGAAAGAATCAGAGAACATGAGATGAAAAGCGTTGTATTTACTGTGCAGAGCCCAACGCATAGCTACGAGCATCACGGTAACGTGGGCAATGGTAATTCCCGGATAAAAGCGGTATTTACCTGGATGGAAGGGAAGGTCTTATTGTTTTCAGTACTGTGTTCTCCTGGAATGCTGCCTGCTGATCTTCCCTCACATTTGTATCTGAAACGCATGCCCCTTTGCCTGGGTTGCTCAAATATTTCAATGTAGGGCTCAAGGCCACCTTAAAAATAAAATATTTTCAATGTTAGGACACAGTAGAGCTTAAAAAGCAGCAGAAGATGCAAGAATTAGAATTTCTAGACTTTTGATTTACATTACCATCTTTCCACTTATCAGAAAAATCTACTCTTTATGTACATGCACATGTTGAAGGTGGGGTACAAGGGAAGAGGACAGATTTGGATGAAACATCCATGGTATCAGTGCCATGGAAGTAACTAGCAAAAAAGACACCCTTCCTTCCATCTGATCTAGAACTTAGCTTCTTTCAACCATCATAGAAGACATGTCTGATGAAAGAAGATTTTATACAACAAAATCCATATCATTATTTTGAGGGAATGGTTGACATTTTTAGGAATAATACAGTTTTAAGAATGGCTGTCCTCTCCAAGCACTGGTACAGTCAGCTGCTATGATCTCTTAAGCGTCCTCCGAAAGTGAAGATGTTTGCTCAGAATTGATTGATTTAGTTCCTATCACCGTGTAGCAGAAACTATTCAAATTCTGCAAAAACCCCCACCCTTCTGGGTTGAATACTGTCACTGTGAGCTCAGAAAATACCTGATTGCTCGTATTGAATTCTACATTTTGAGCTGCCTATCTCCCACAGGGCTCGTTTCTAGTTGCAGTATCTCCCCAGACAATGAAACCTCAAAAAAGCTATTGGGCAGCTGTCAGAAGGGAGGTGTTCAGGAAACACAGAGTGATAGACGAGAATAAGAGACAGCAGAACTCTTAAATGGGGGGGTTAGAAAGACATTAACTTAGCAAGAGCCTAAGTACTTTTCAAGTGATGTTTTATTGCCAGACAGTAACAAGCTATTTAATATATCTCACTGAGAACATCAAACAGGACAGTCAATCAAACAGTGACAACAGTGGGATGGCATGTGAAAAACAAACAACAGAGGCTAAGTAAATATTGTTGAAGTTGAATCATCACAGTGCTACACGATCAGAAGAACGTAGCTTATGGAAATGCCTACTGAGCTCTCTGTCATCTTCATATAATAGCATCCTCCTCAAGTAAGGCTGAGCATCACAAACAAACAGGACAGACAATATCCTGTGGCACAGCACTGAAAAAAAAGTGCTTGGACTTCAACATAACAAGCAAAACAGTTATTAAATATATTGAAAGTGCTGAAAGGGTAAAAGAACCCCTACTTCCTTTTGCCCAAGGTCTATGCTGCCTGAGAGTCCACAGCACATGAGTTTTGGCCAAGAGGTGGATTCCAATCCTAACTCCATATAAAGGCTTCTCTTTTGCTGCACCTACAATGGTTTAGGTACCCCTGCCAACACAAAACTTGAGCTTTATGCCTGGGATTTGTTGACCGCAAAACATTTCCAGTGCTGCAGCAGTTCATACCCAAAGTAGGAAAATATTATAACCTATGAGATAAAGTAATCAAGAGCAGCAGAGAAGGGATGGATGGAAAGAACGACATCTGAGACGTCACCTTGGTCTGACCTGAAAGCACATTGATCTGTCACACACCTACAGCCAGTGGTGGAACTGCATCTGCCACCGTGTGAGAGCAGCTCCTGTGCTGGGATTGTCTTCAACAACCAGAGCCTCTGCAAAACCTGAATGCCTCTTCAAAAGCACAATGCACTTCTACTCCAGGCTGTGTTTGGGGTCAAAACCTTTGGGAACTGTGGTTCAGGACTCTTTATAGACCTTTCTAACAATCAATCAAAGTGCAGTTTCTAAACCGACCACCTCCCATAAGGCAGATTTTAAATAACTTTCTGATCACCAGCCATGAGCTGTCACACTAAATACACATTAGCCACTAGTCTAGGTCCAGCCACTTAGAAGTCCCCTTTCTAGATACTTCCCAGCTCTTTACCTAACTGTCCTTTAGATGAGCTTTGCGTATTTTCTCTTCCTGGAAAACAAGCAAGTCCAGCAAAAGGGAAGGGGAAGACAGGCACTGAAACAAAAAAGCCTAAAAATGACGTAAAGCTAGTTTCAAGGAGAGCAGAAGTCTGAGTTTCTCACAAAAATACGCTCACACATCTGTGTATGGCTATTTTAACTTTAACACTTCAATTTACTTATGCTATTGCATTGATCAGCACAAATACAGACACACATCCACATATGAAATTAAAAATCTGTTTTACAAGTTTAAATGACAAAATTGCAGCAAAGTACCTACTAATCATTACACTTGGAGATTCTCATGCTTACATAGCTGCTAACCAGACGTGCAGGACACCCACAGACATTACGTATTTGTCAAAACTAGCCAAAGCCTCACCGCTTGAAACTACAAGAGCGCAATCACTTGAGGTCTTTAACTCTTGCTGCTTTAACCAACAATTTCCCTTCACATTCTATTAATACTCACTTGAGAGGGCTATTTTCTCACCTATTAAGAGCCCTTTATTTTAAAACTCTGGGCTCAGTGATCTTTACAGGGCTGTGGTCGAAACAAATGTCATTGAAGGTAAACCCACTGCTCAGCAGCAGGTGTGTTTGTGGGAAAGTAAAGCTCAGTGACACAGCAGCCTCCAGAGATTAAACATTAAACTTCATTTTGTCTTGGCTGCCTCTCTCTCTATTTAAGAATCACGTTATCATCACTGCTGTGCTTATCAGTGTCATCATGTTTTGCGTAGAGAGGAAACACACAGAAGTGTTTGTGCAAACGAGAGGTATTACCAGCACTCTGCAGCCAAGTGTCCAGTGTTCCCCATTTCTGTAAATCAGCAATGTGCTTGGAAAGTGGCACAGCGTAACTATTTCACAATCTGCTCACACACACACACACACACACACATACAGAGGTCTGTTAGTTCCCACACAGTCACTACAGACCTGTCCTCCTCAGGTCTCGCTTTGTTTGTCAAACAAATGTGAGATACGCCAAAACCCAAACTCTCACTAATTCTGGAAGAGAAATGCACAGCTACTTGTATTACCTGCCTGCCCACAACTACTCCATAAAGCATTTGAAATGGAAGAAAAGAAAAAAATCTAGCTAATCCTTCATCTAAGTTCTTAAGAGTTTAATTTGTCTTTGTAATTAATTCTAATTGCCTATACACATGCTAGTAATAGAAACATTGTGCTACATATTATAACCTGCCTGTCATTCTTTTTGTTATTAAATTGCTTTTCCCCCCTCTTGCCCCGAATACAACACTGAATAATTTTAAAGAGAATATAGGAGACCAAGTGTCCCAATTATATACTCAAGGAAAACAGGTAAAAGCAGTGACAGCTCTGAGAGTTCAGAAAGGAAAAGAGGTAAAAGCAGTGACAGCTCCAAGAGTTCAGCCAGTTTATGCTCATTCAAGAACAGAAGGGTGTTTTATTCTCACATTTTGAGCAATACAAAGAGGAACAAAAGGACAATCTCTAAAACTCAGAACAAAATTCCTCAGACCTCTCCATGACAAGAAACGCGGGACGGCTTAAAGTTTAACATAGTCTGTGCCATGAGGGAGGAAGTGTGACATGCTGCCACCAAGCAAAGTGACAGGCGATCAAGGGTTCTGTCTCATTCCTTTCCTCCAGGAAAGCAGGCTCTGGAGGAACTGCCCAATTTGGCATTTGTGCCCAATTTTCTTGCACAGCCAGGAGTGCCCGGTGAACAGACTCTCCACCAACATCTGCATGTGAAAGCAGAGCAGCTGCGGGTCGTTGTAGAAGATGTGAAAGAAACCCTCCCTCCCGAGGTGACTGCAGTGAGACACAGATGGGAGAAGCTTCGCCCTTTAACTCCAATGTCACTGCTCTGTACAAATCCCTGGTGGCCCTAAGTCTGTCATTTCTAAAAAGCAAGAATCTATCCACTTATAACCTTCTGCAACACCTCAGGCATAGGGGGAGGATGGTGAAAGCTTTGTTGCAGCACACCCCAGTTTAAGCCAAAGCAACTGGAAACATATACATGACTTAATTTGAAAAAGCAGTAGTCTACCTACGGCTCCATGAACTGCACAAATTCTAACAGACCGAGAAACGCTCATGAACTTCCTCTTTACTATCGTGTTACATTATAAAACGGCAACTAGAAAAAAAAAACAACGACAAAAGCTAGCTAGTACCAGGAAGTTATAAACTTCCCCCGCTGAAAAATTCCTTATCTGGTTCCTAATTACACTGAAAATACATAAAGACATGAAGAAAAAAAACCCCGAAACTGCTCTCTCCTGCTTCAGTGTTGCCACTCTAAAATACATCATAACATTTAAAGGACAAGCCTAGCTGTTTTCTCTCTATGTTGATAGTTAAGCATACCTATATATTTATCAGGAGTGAAAGTTTATACCTTGCTAACTAGAACAAGAACAGAACGTACAGCTTTTGAAAAGCAGCTTTCCCTAGAAATACTATTCTAATTAGTATAGCCAAGTTTTAAATTTAGGGACTTTTTTTTAACCCTAAGACAGATACCAGAGAGACTCCTCCCGACAAACTCGGTTTCATTTAGCCTGAAGAAACTTAATTGTGCTTTTTGTTGTAATTACTCAAAGCACGATCCCTTATCTGCGTTACTTTCATTTGTGCCATCACTATTTCTCATTCATTTGCATTCTCACAGCCGAGTTCCGATGTGAACAGGGTCCTTATGAGCATCACCCAACCTTCAGCCTGTTGTCTCCAGCCCAGATACGGGACCCGCGTGCGTATTTAACACCTAAAGGCTTTAACGTCGCAATTTTAAGGCTTAAGAGATCCATTTGAAATGGAACAGCCTCGTAAGACCTCATCGCGACTCAGCCGAACAACCCATCCCTGCTTCAGCCTCGCAGTGTGAACACCCAACGCGACCAGCGAGGGAGGGCGGAGAGTGCTCGGAGCCCCCCGGGGCCGCTCCCCGCGCCCCCCCGCCCAGCCCCGCCGCTCACCGGCCATGCTGACAGCTCCGCTCCGGCCTCTGCGCCGCGGGGCTCCGGCCCGGGCCCGCACACCTCGCAGGGACGCACGGACAGCCACAGCTGCCGGGCTCGCTGTCCTTTTCAGGGGGAATTTCCCGTGGGGCGGGCGGACGTGCGCGTTAGCTGCGGGGCGGTGCGGGGCCGCCCCCCGCCCGCCCCCGCCGCGCCCGCCCCGCCCGGCACCCGCGGGAGCGGCTCCCCGCGGCACAGAGACCCCGCTCCGGGACTGCAGCCGCGCCGGGAAGGCAGGCACGAGTCTGTGCTCCGGTCCTGCCCTGCCCGGTAGCCGAAAGTACAAAGGAAAAAGTTCAACTCCTCTGGTTTCAGAGCACGGCAGATACACCGAGAGCCTGTTTCCTTCCATACCCTCACGCTTTCAGAGCATCATTCCTACACCCCGCTCTCCCGCCCTGTCAGCCTCGAGACACCAAGCGCTCTCGTTATCCATCTTCTCGGTTGCATGCAGCTTGGTGGTCAGCCCGGAGAAGGGAAAGCTCCAGGGAAGACTGTACTGCAGCCGTCCAGTGCCTGTCTAAGCCCCTTTTGGGGTTTATAAGAAGGACAAGGGTAGACTTTTTACCAAGGCCTGTAGTGACAGGACAAGGAGGAATGGCTTTAAATGGCAAATGTCAGGGTTACATTGGATACTGATAAGGAATTCTTGACTGTGAGGGTGGTGAGGCACTGGAACAAGCCTACCCCAAGAAGCTGAGGATGCCCCATCCAAAGGAAGTGTTCAAGGCCAGGCTGGATGAAGCTTGGGCAGCCTGGCCTAGTGGAAAATGTTGCTGCCCAAAGCAAGGGGTTGGAATGAGATGGGCTTTGAATGCCCCTTCCAACCCATTCTGCGATTCAAGAACTAAGCTGTATGTACTAGGGATAGACCAACACTGCAGGTGAGGTAAAAACTAATCACCAACAAGCTTATTAAGTCACAATTATCAGCTTTAAATCTACCGAACCTTCAGAGCATCCCAGATCCTCAATCTCACAGCTAGGCCCCGACAGCAAGATGAAGCGAAGGAGTTGGACACTGGGAACAACCCCATAGCCCCATGTTTGGATCAGGTGGAGAGGTCAGTAACAAACAAATCTGAGGGAAAATTAAAAAACACCTGAAAAAAGAGGAACACAAAGAAACAGGAAGGCCACACCTAGCTGGGGTGTTAAGACTGTTTAGTTAGCAACAAAATTTAAATTTTTTTCTTACCTCTTTACTCTGGGAGTGGAATAAACTGTCCCATGTGAAAATGCAGTTAAATCAATTAGTATCCCTGAGAAAGAAAGATTAATAAAATAACAAGAAAAGCCTGAAAGAACACTCAAGTAAGGTACAAAACCGACAGGTTTTTACTTTTTTTCGCTATCCTATTTCTAAAGCTAAGGTTATTGGGACATCCAGAAATGAAGCTGAAAATGCTGTTCTATGATCTGCAAATCAATACACCAACCCACATAACTAAGCAGAAGGGGCTGCCAAATGCTTATTATTTTTCCTGCTCTGTAGTCCATCTCATATTAACAGGACTTCTCTTTGTAACCTTAATTTTGCTCAGCTATCAGCATTATTTCCTACAAATTGAAATCATCTATCTTTCTTCACCCCACAAGCAAAACTTTCCTTATTTAAGATTCATGGTTTGTCACATGGTTGCACCACTGTCAAACTTACAACTGAAATTGGAGTAGAAGAATCCTAGGGAGCACACAGGATAATCAAAATGTCTGTGACATTAGCCTTAGATGATTAAAGAAAAACTACATTATTCAGATGTTATAATAAAATAATTCTATGGTGTTGCAGTGGGGATCTCTATGGCTGTGGGTTAGTTTCTTGCCAGAAGAACATAATTTTTTATTTTCTCTCCCACAAAAAAGCCAAAACAAAACAATACAAAAGATAAAAACCAGCAGTGCCCTAAAAGTATGAGAAATTCAGACTAGATTTTTACATCTTCAGGGATTTCTTGGATTCCCTATGATTGATGATGTACAATAAAGCAGGCAAGTGGGTCTAATATTCTAAATCAAACTTGGACTTTACCTACACAAGCACACATGACCCCAAAGCACGAACTGAAAAAGAGATCACAAATAAAATTGTGCTGCTCTACAATAAAGGCAGCAAATGGAAAACACATAACCTGAATTCTCTCTGCTAAGTGCCCCATCCAAACAATCAGCTCGTCAACATCTCATATTAGAAGATACTTCAGGTTTTTAACTGATAACCTGGTGGTTCAAGTTTTGTACAAGCCTTCCTTCCCAGGGTTGAACAGCCAGAGAAATGCCCCCAGTTTGAGGGCATGTCTGCAGATCACAGGAGTGACCTGGACAGGACTTTTAAAAGGAAAGGGCTGCAGTTCCTCTGGGATAGCTGAAGCTGTAGATGTGAGTTTGGAGCTTGGATGTAAAGCAAGTTGTCAGTACAGACGTATGAAGTGACTAAATACTTTTTCTTACTTATCTTCAGGCTGGTTTGCCAAACCTCTGATGATAAAAACTGTGACATTTCAGAATGAATTTAGGTGCTTCCCTAAATACAGTTTATATCCCTGGTTCCCACCTATTTTTCCAGCCCATTACACTACTGAGTAAACATGGACCAGGGAGACTGTGGCTCAAAACAGAAGTATCTACTCATTTCTTCAGAAGGAAAGTGTTATTGTAGGGTACACAGTCTAAACCAATGTGAAATTAAGGGCAGTATTCCAGGCAATACAAATACCATGTTATGACTAAAACATAATAAACATTCCCTACGTTTCCCCGGCTCTTTTGAACTCTAACTCTTAGGGCTTGCAGGAACAGGCTACTCAAAGATAATCCTTAAGATTGCACGTTCGAAATTGAGGTGGTATCTCACATACATACCAGTGTTTGGTACAAACTGCTCCTTGATATTATTTTTAAGAAAAAAATATGAATGGATTGCACTTCTTAGAGCATCCCAAAAACTTTACCTCCAGCCCTTCCTTCAAATGAATACAGCTTGTGATAAAAGGACAACCAACCATATGAAGAGTTTAATTGTGTTAAAACTGTGCGCTCCAGTCATCAGAATACACAGACTGAACAAAGTGATTGGAGGAAGGACAGCGTGAAAAGGAAGTGTTTTCTTGATGGTTTTTCTCTAGCAGTAGCCATAAGCCGATGGCCATGGAAAAGCACAACAGTGGGACAAAAGGAGCTTTTAGTCTAAGACCACTGTAGCTGTTTTATAAAACATTCGTGTTCCTAAACTCTATGGAAACCAAGAAGCCTTCCCAAGAAAAAGGCAAAAACCTAAGCAAATGAAAGAGGCCTTACTCAAAGTCGTGCAAGCATGAGGCTATTCCTCTATTCCTGACTACCCTGTATGCAATTCTGCTCTGCTGCGATCGGAATCCCGGGCACAGGGATTATCCCGGGAGAGTGTGGTGAACTAGAGGATTGCAGTACAGCTTTGGCAATCACAGAAACCTCGTCAGCAGCTGAAATGAAGTGTAAGAACATGTCATAGCTTTGGTTATATGCAGATCTCTGCAAAGAGCAGACGGAATTCCCCTCCTGCAGCATTGCATAACAAAAGCCAGGTGCTTCACTATTATTTTTGTCAGCTGACTTTGGCTATAGCCAGAAGCGAGATACCAGAATTCTTAGGCCAGTCTGATCCAGTGCTTCACTTCCTGTCTTCCAGTTAAAGCAAGTGTTTTAAGATCCCATTTCTCTCCACTTATCAAGTCCAAAGACAAGTCCTCACCTCCTGCTTTTCACTGGCTGCTGCACTAGCACAGTTAACACCTATGTTGCTGTAAGGAGTAAAGCTCCCTGTTCCAGCAGGGAACGTTATGGGGCAAGCAAGAGTAGAGTGGAGGGATAAAAAGCCAGCACTAAAACCTCCTACAGCAGAGGAGTGAGTGCTTGACATGGTATTTGTCAAGCCTAGGATGATGGCTCTCTAGTGGTGCTTAGCACAGGCATTGCCCAATGAAGCTGGCTGTGACAGGAGAGCAGCTCAGGCAAACTGTTAAGTCTTTATTTCCTGTTCCCAGCTATCTGACTTCGAACAAAGATAAGGCCCTTGTCACTGGCCTGGTTAGGCAGACACTAAGGTACTTTCAGCATATGGCTCTCCTAATAAGGTACATCATACTAGGAGTAAGAATAGTATTAATAAAATCATTCCCTCCTCTCTTTATGTAGGGAGAGTCCTGTTTTCTTGTCCACTCTATCTCAAGCCTCACCTACTGCCAGATTAGAAATTTCCAATCCTCTATGCCTTAAGAAACCTTTTGCTGTTTGAAGTATGTTTTTTTATCTCAAAGGCATCTTACTTAAACACCATCAGACCTTTTGGTGGTTAAAGCTTTTGTGGTTATTGGTCCTGAGGAAGGTTCTAATGCAGAAGCCATTCTCAAAAAAGTCATGGCTTTCAGATTAATGATAAACTCAAAGGTTGTTCAAGTCATTCTGCTGGAAGCATTCCTGTGCCACGGTTTGAGTTTGTTTGACATAGAACAATGCTACTGTGCCTCCCTCAAAACAGGGTGGAGAGAAAGGAAATGCTAATAGAGAAAGGTTGGTCTTGTGGATAAGGCACAAGGCTGTGATTCAGGAGACTGGTATTTGGCTCTTGGCAAGTCAGCCTTTCTACTCTTAGGCAAGTCGTTTAATTCTCTAAGCCTCAATTTCCCCAACTGAAATCAGAGAAGATACTTCCTTGCTCCCACACTTCTGTCTTATTCACTGATGATGCCACTTCTTCAGGGGATGAACCGCTCGTTACATTAAAGTGCCAAGCACAAAATGATGAGGGGTCGTGTCAGAAAAAGACAGTGTCCCCTCTTTGTCTCCTTCCATCCAGGTAACTCACTCCTGTGTGTTCCTACACTGTCCCAAGCACTCCTTTGGAGACACAGGAGTGTGCTTAAAAGTAACCTGGTGGAAACAAGATTATTGGTTTTTTTCTGCTGGCTCAGTTTTTACTGAGCCAGTTCCACGTACAATCACAGAAATGACTCTGCCAGCAGGAAGGAATGTGGTCGCACCAAGGCCAAGAAGTTTCTGGAAGACAAATTTGGGCAGAGGTGCCTGCTTCCTGACAGAGTGCTAACGTCATGGAACTGTAGCATAGCACTGTATTTTTAGCCTGAGAAATTGATAAACCTTCCTGAGATTTCTAATTTACACTCCTTCCTTCCCAGAGTTAGTATTCAGAGCAGAACTTCTTGGGCACTTTCTCCCCCAGACCTCTCAAGTGCTTCCTATTCCCTTCTCCTCATCCCAGTGCTATAAACACATACCATGGTTTGGGAGTTGCATTATTTAACAGAGTAAAACTTTAAATGTTTGTTGGCAGGCAAAGAAAAAGATGGAGTAGTGTTTTCATTTTCCACTGTGGTACATAAAAGCCTCTCACTACAGTGAAGCTGATTAGTGACCTCTGAAGTGGTCACTAAAACTGTAAACACCTTCCTCATGCCACAATCGAGATTCATCTGATGCAGTAGAGCTGTAGGGAGAGGACTTAGGGAAGAGATGAGCTCAAGCTGAGCAGAAGGAGCTAAGTCAGCAGAAAACAACCTTTTTCTGCCCAGAATGATTTTTTTCAAAATAGATTACCTCTATAAGCCAGATCACTGTTGCTGCTTTCAAAGGGAAGCAATAGAGTTACTCTATCTGCAGCCACAAAACAAATATAAGGAGGCAGAAGGAAGGATGGGAATTGTCCCTTTGGCAACAGCAAGCTGTTAGGGTACGGAGTTTATCATGAAAATTGCATACTAAAAATATATAGGCAATAGGTGTCTAAAGTAATTCTGCTGCCCCCCAAAATGCCAGCCCATACCAGCCAGCCACCATGCACCGGATCCACTACAGAGCATAACAATCGCTCATCCAGGTTTTTATTACAAGGCTTCCCTTTTCCTCAGGGCTCACAAGGAGTTTAAGCTACTTAACACCACCCTCAGCTTCAAGAATCTCAAAAGACTGTATCTATAGCCAATAATCAGAATCAATTAGGTTGGAAAAGACCTTTGAGATCAGAATCCAATCTTTGACTGAACACTACCTTGTCAAGCAGACCATGTCAAGCACCTCCAGGGCTGGTGAATCCACTACCTCCCTGGGCAGCCCATTCCTGTATTGAATCACCCTTTCTGTGAAGAAATTTTTCATAATGCCCAACATAAACACCCCCTGGTGCTGCTTAAGACTGTGTCCTCCTTTCCTATTGCTGTCTGCCTGGGAGAAGAGCCTGACCCCAGCCACAACCTCCTTTCAGGGAGCTGCAGAGAGTGACAAGGCCACCTTAAAGAGATGAAAAAGGTACCTTGTTTCAGTACAGCCCCATCAGATATATCTCCTCTTAATTTGGAGTCTCACACCTTAATTTTCAACCTCTAGCCTAATGACTCCTGCAGTTCTGACTTGTACAGTTAAAGGATTACACCCAGGAATGACAGAGAGACACTCTTTGCCTCTTCAGGCCAAAGGTAAACACTTAAAACCTTCTGGGACACGTTTACACATCAACTCCTCCTCCATATACAAAGCAAACCTCCAGTTTGTAAATTGGCCACTACATGTCTTATCTGGCCCTACATTAGCCCTTTCTTACAGATTGCCTGGGGCTGTGTGTCACAGGTGCCACCTCACCATGCAAAGACTTACAGGCAGTAGTTGGCCACAATCAACTCCGAGTAAGCCACCAGCAGGCTGCTCACCCCGCTGCTGTCCACATTTTGTGCCTATGCATCCAGTTCACTGCCTTGCTGCAACAAAATAATTCAGATTTATTAACAAGGCCTACATCTTAGTAAGGCTATCATTATTAGTTTGAGCTCTCTGAATTACAGGGTTGAAAGCCCTTGATTTCTCACCCAGAACAGTGATGAGGTTTGCTATTTCATTGTCTTGTTCATTTGGCAGTTGCTACATGACCTGTCAATTTTGCTTTTAGGACATTTGGGGAAAGTTTGACATCGTTTTTATAATCAACGTTGTGGTTAACCTCTCATATAACAATGACTTTGATGAATACTCATTCATCTGCATAGGATTTCCATTTGTGAGCCTTAATATTGCTGAAAAGAGATGAAATCCAAAAACAACCTCTGGGTTTTCAATCTGAAATACTGTGCCTTAGGTACAGTAAATGTGTCAGGCACCATGAGATTCAGAACATTTTCAGATGTCTGAAAAAAATACTCTATGTACCTTACCCACTGTAAGCAAGTAAAGAATACACATATCAGTCTGACTTTTTTGGTTTTGAATTAAAAAGAACAATAAGCCAAGAAGACAACTAATTCTTGAAGACATCTCTTGTGCAATAAAAATTTTTTAAAAAAGGAACTGAAGTGATTTTTTGCTCTGTGCAGTGGAAATAACAGCTCTAGACTCAGGCTGTTGAATGGAAACACAACAGACACCACAAGCTGCTTCTGGCAAGTACGTGCAGGAACCAGAGAAAGGAGAAGGCCTAACCCAAGAAAGAGCTGACAGAAAGAAGCCAGTGGCAAGAAGGATTAATTAGAACAAGGGCTAGTGTTGGTTACAAGGGCAATGTCATATATAAAGCTGAATATGAAGAAAAGGCAACTGCTTTATGGAAAAGTTCCTTAACAGGCAGATGCAAAAAAGACAAATTATTAAAGCAACTGATGTCCCAGCTCCACTTCTGATTAGTCTCCAATGAGACCCTGGGGTGCAAGTCAGGTCAGCAGTGCTGAAAGTCAACCTGTTCGGTTCTCTGTTTCTCAAAGGCTGAGACAGGTACCGGCTACCTAAACTTTTCCATTGCACCAGCCCCATGGATTCTAAGACAGGCATTACAGGCTCCAGTATCCAAAGAGTAGAAAGTAAGGAATGGAGGGCATTTGGAATGAAGTCTCTGATTACAGTTCCACTGCTCTTACTCCCGGTTGTCCCAGCAGCTTGTCCCTTAAGGGCCTTGATACCATTGCCTCAGAGATTGTGAGTAACACCCTTGGGTTTGTGGTGTCTCAATAAAATGCCCCCTCGTGGTGACCACCACGATTTCTTCACAGGGCACAAATCCTGCTTCCCTCACTGCTCTGGTTGTCTGCTTCTCCCAGAACACGAAGGTAAAAATTTCCATGTGCAAAGCAGAGAACTGTAGACTCTGTGCACTATCTTGAGCTCTCATCTCCAAGAAAAGTAGCCAAGGAGAGCTGACTGTGCCTTTTCCAGGAGTTTCCATTAAAAGGAAACCTGCATAAATAACCATTGGCGTAACTGAAATTAAACTGAGACCAAAGTTCCCACTTGAATTTGAAAAGTATTTCTGTCCATATACATAATCATTTGCTTAAAAAAACCAGACAAAAAGCAAAATCCAGAAGTCTAAACAAGCTTGTTACTTTTTAAAAATAATACAGCTATTTCAGTTTTTCTTACTACCTTCTCTTACGCTGTAAAAGCAAAATCCTGTGAGTAAACCAATCCAGATTTAATACCACTTCAAAGCTTTAGAGATACTAGAGACTCATAGTTCAGTAAGAGAGATACCAAATCTGGTCCCAAAGGCATGGATGCTGTAGAGAAGTAAATCTGTAGCTGCCTGATTCCAGGAGATTCAGACATGGTAATACCAGAGATACTTGCCTAAAGTAAAACTGGCTACCACACTTAATTAGTAGTCATTAGGCTCCACACCCCCTATAAACAGCCTGCAGAGAGACTGTTGCAATTGTGAGATCCGTAGTGAGGCCTGATTCACATCCGGACACTTTTACTGCCCTGAGTCTTTCAAACTTACCTGCCCCACCAAGTGAGACGTCCTGTGGCCCCCAGAAGAAAACTCCTGCTGCAAGGAGAGCTTTAACTCCACCTTTCCTTAACTCCTTCTTAAATTCCAGCTTTCTTTTCCCTAGTGTTAGACACTTTTGAGATTCAGCTGGAAAGGGCACTAGGCCATCTTGTCTAGATCATGCTTTTGCCAAGAAAGGTTGAACCAGATGATCTTGAGGTTCCTTTCCAAGACAGTACCCCATTCCATGACAGATGCTGTCTTGTAAATTGCTGGTGCTACCCTGTTTTCACAATTTTCACCTGTTTATTTGAGACTGCCAGGGCTTTGGGACAATTTGGGGGGATTTTTCATCCCGGCTCCACAGCACACCAGGGTGGTCTAAGACTACAGCTCCTTGGCTGCGTGGCAACCCAACTCTTACATGTGATGCACTGATTTCTTTTTGGGTTCCTGAGCTCTCTTATGTTACTGCTCCTAATTCTCTTTGCCTAACAGTGGGCGATGTCTGTGCTCTCGGGGTGCAAAAAGCCCATTAGGAAACAGACCCGAAATAATGACATTAATTCAAAAATCCACGTTGTTTAGCTGCTGGATTGTTTAAAACTAGAATTTATATTCCTTTTACGTATCTTAATTACACATGGTATTGTTTCTGCCTCCTGAATATGCATCTTTAAGTTTCAATGTCAACGTAAATACTGGTACAGCTATGCAATTACAGCACTTTTGCTTCTGCAAATATTCCCATGACCTACATCACAAAAAACTCTGGCAGGTGACCCAGTTACTACAGACTTGGTCAGTTCAGGACTTCACACTTGCAACACAGTTAAAACCTTATTTGCAAAACAGCACTGCTGTAACTGGTCAAGTGGAAACCATGTGACCTGACATGTTTTTAATTGCAATGCAGACAGAACTTTTAATTTGCATAGCCTAGGACTAGCATATACTTCTGTTCTGATGCCAGAGGACACCAGAAATGTAGGAAGTGAAAAAAAAGAAAGATGGCCACTTGGATAATTTACTCAGACAATTACTGCCTCATCATACCATCTCTGCTTAGAAGAATGTTTGCCAGTGCCCCTAGAAGAAGAATGGAAAAATAAAATTAAATATATAGCTGAATGGAACCACAGAATAAATTACACTTAGCATAGCAATTACAGTTTCTCCCAGACTATATGTATTATGAACAGCTTATATTTGTGTGGTCAACAACCCTGCCTCATAAACATCCCTGTAATTAATTTGAAATAACAAAAACCAGGGGTAAATAAACATGGTGTTCCTTTTGCTCCCTTTAACATTGTTTGGCTCCTTACCTACATACAGGCAGTCCATTCACTGCAGCTGATGAAGCAGAACTCTCCAGCCAGGAAAGAAGAGAAGGACTCAAGTTCTCAGGGATGAAGGTGGCAGCAAGAACCTCCTAAAATGATAAAAACCCAATTGATTGTGGTTTATAAAAACAATACATACCAAAGTAGCTACTGCTTAATTATATATTACTAAAGGGTTTTTTTCTCCTCTCCTTAACAGCCATTCTATGCTCTAGCAACCCTGTCCACTTCTCCTTTGCAATATCCTCCCCTTCACAAGCCTCTAACCAACCATTCTTTCAACTTTTGCAAAAGTTACTGGCTGTCTTCCAACCCAGAGCTTCCTAATGCCATGTGCACAGCACTGCTTTATGAACAGATGTTTGGTTTCCTCATAAACTCCTGCCCTGGCTCAGTAAGATGGCGGGGAGCCACAATTCTCTGTGGTTCCCTTTACAAGAGCAGCTCCATCTTGGCTCATAACATGCTCAAGCAGAGACTGCTCAACAGCGTTATTTGGGAATTTCAGAAAATTCACACTCTTAAAGCTGGAAGACAGAAGGGGTATGTCAGCTTCTCTCAAATGAGTGTTTTTCCAGCTTTATTTGAGGGGCTTTGAGAAACTCATGAAGCAACAGCACATTCTTGGTGCTGGAGACATGCTCATTGTGCACATTCACTGCATTGAACAAGCTTTGAGTCCAGGAATAAGTTCCTTAAATTTGGGGTCAGGCAATAACACATTCACAGCAATAGAGTACAGTTAAAAGTCAAGAACCCAATCACACACCTCACTTTCAGACAACCCTTCCATTTGAGCTGACTGAAATTTTGAGTGATAAAAGTCCACGGCCCTGCAAACAGAACATTCATGTAAGTATTGAAATACTGTAAGGGAGGTGGATTCCAGAAACTTGCTTCTGGAAACTCTTTCATTCTTTCAGAAAGATATAACAATATACCAGTTCACATATGTAACTTTAATCATGTTTTTAAATAAATATGTACACTTAGCATCCATTCCTTTTCTGGAAATACTCCTTACAAAATAAGTCACCCTATTTTTTTTTTACAGTTTTACTATCAAGAATTATTGGGATTCCTCCTTACCACTCTCACTCACCTCCATGATAGTAGGAGATAAGAACTTACCTAGGAGCACTTAATAAGGTGTTAACCTGCATCTGGCAGTCCTGTGGCACTGTGTGTTGTGCTAAAATTCTTAGTGAGACTTTTTTTATGGAGAAACAAAAGTAAGCAGGAAACAAATTTGTGATTTTTTTTTTTCTTGTTAGGAATATAGTCTGAAAGGAAAAGTTGTTTAATTTGCAAACTTATAAAAAAGCAACAGGAAAGAGTAGTGGGCTATCATGTAAGTAGTGGCTTAAAAATCAGTAGCTGGTGTCAGTAGTCTCTAGAAATAGCTACCAGAGCCCTTACAACAGGCCTTAGCCAGATACAGTAACTTATGCACTGGGAATCCCCACTGCAGGCATAGGCAACCTGACTCTAAAGAAAAAGGGTCTCACACATTCAGGGAACTTGGCTTTAGTTTCTGGTCTTAGCCACAAAGTTTCTGTCTGACCCTTCATAAGTGGTTAATCTCTAGACCTTAGATTCATCTGTTAAAGCAGAAGGAAAGCCTTGGAAAACAATGCATGATCCTTCATTCCAAAACTTAATACAAATAAGGAACTTTTGGTGGGCACTCTGTCCAATTATTCCGGATAAGAAGTCACCTTAAACATTGGTGTTAGTGGTATCCATTACTTAACAAATAGATCATCCCATGCTTGTCAACAAATCATCTTCTCAATAAGTAGCTGAAAACCAAAACAATCTAAGCTAAAGGAACAGTGACTGAGAACACACCAAAGTTCACATACAAGCAGGAGCTGATGAAATAATGTGGTGTTGCTTAGAAGTCACTGAGAACCTGTGGTTAGTTTCAATACTGTAGCCTTAAGCATTTCTAAGTAATGGCTTTGCTTTTGTTTGACGTTTTTAGACCTTTGCACGAGGACAGACAGAAGTGCAGCAGGGTTTCCCCACTGACATCACAGCCACTGAAATCAGGAGTGACCTTTAAGGCTCAACACACACCAGATTTGAGTTTGAACATACAAAGCTCTGTTTGAGCTCCATAGTTGGGCTGCTGGACAATCCATCTCAGTTTACTTGTTACTGAAAGGTGAACTCAAACCAACTTCAAATAACTAAAGTCTAGAGAAAATTGAGATATTACCTTTACCGAATTTTCCCCACTTGAAGTCACAA
Source organism: Corvus hawaiiensis (assembly GCF_020740725.1). Lineage (NCBI taxonomy): Eukaryota > Metazoa > Chordata > Aves > Passeriformes > Corvidae > Corvus > Corvus hawaiiensis. The sequence goes on from NC_063215.1 coordinate 118,062,201, forward strand.
CATGTATGAATGGGAGAGAAAATTAACATGCTGCTGATTACTCATTTCTGTAAGAGGAATAGTATTTAGTAAACTGATTGATAATTTTACAGGCACGTACCAAACATTTACCCTGAATTACAGCAAAGTGAACATCTCTGTACTTGCACAACTTACCATTTGGTGTAAGGCAGGATTTATTTGGTGGGTGAACAGAGGAACAGAAACAGGGGATTCCCTGGCCTTCTCATTGCTAGTACTTCACTGCTTGCAACACCGTCATTTTCCTCAAAATACGATCCCTAGGGGCATATTTTTGTCTCATTTGGTTTTAGCTAAATTACTGCAACTAATCACTCTACAGCAAATACTGTTTCCATGATTTTCCAGTTGTTCACTATTTGGCAAATCTGGTAAATGCTTTGAACAAAAGCTACATCGGGTTGCTTTACAGACTCCCCCAACATGTTATCCTACATAGCAAAAAAGGGACAGTATCAATTAAAGACCTATGAAAACATTCAAAATGAGGAGAAAATTAATATATGCTATACCATCTAGACAAAACCAAAAGTGAATGTAGCGACCAGTTACAAGTCTTGCAAGAAATAGAGACTTCAGTTTCAGAAATACAGACCCAGCACCAGCTTTCAGTTTCCTGATAGTCTAATGCCTGTTTCGTTTGAGACCAGAAAATGCATAAACTTACATAGCTGGTATTTCTTTAGCTTAGTTATTAGAAATCTCTATTGGATTGCTCATTATGACAGGTTTATGCCTTTCTGCTTAAGGCTGTACATAATAAAATGAAAATTCAGTATCAAATAAACAAAAGAAGGGAAAATAATCTAACAAAATCACAACAAACATTGTTCCAAAGCAGTGCTGAAAGCATTTAGCCAAGAATTACACATCAAGTGATTCACAAAAACTCAGCTTTTCTTCCTTGTGTGCATGCACTCAGAGTAGGTGTGATAACTTTCTGTTCTGGCCAAGTGACCACACTGGAAAAACAGAGAATTAAAACTGCAGGGATAAAAGAAATTCTAGCGTGTTCTAGTTTTAGCATCTACTTACTATAGCCTGAACTCTGTTTTGTTTTTATCATATTATCACCAACACATTGTTGGTTATGGCTAGTCAACACTTCCTATTTTAAGGCCACATTTTTAGTTACTCCCAGTTTGCCAACACCTTTTCTTCACATGATCACATACACTGCCCCTTGAGATGATTTTTTAGGAAAAACAGAACAAATATGACTCAGTCATTTCTACGAATGACCACGGGGAACATATGCTTTAACTATATTCAAAGAATTCTGAAAACTTTTAAGAAACTTCTTTGCATTTCAGAAACAGGGACATGAAATTTAACAAGGAGGCCGTGCTGGTGTCACTACTGGGATTTTTTGCTCTTCCTTGGAAAAGGCTGACCTTACATATGCTTGCCAGACTTGCTTTTAGTAGCCAAAATTTTCAGCTCTCTCTCCATTGCACACACATGCAGAGAGCGAACTGGATGGTGCCTGCAGTAGGCAGCTGATTGCCAGGCTGCCACAAGCTGAAACTGAAACAGGTAAGATTATTTCTCCTCTGGTTTCAGGACTCACGAGAGTTTTATTCATCACCATCGAATAATGTATTGCCCAGTTCAGATTCAGAAAGAGGGGCTCAGGTGAGAAAGGGAAATGTGAATTATCAGAGAGAAAAGGAAAACAGGCAAGAGCCTGAGATCAGAAGAAATGAAAAAAAGATGAGGTGCAAATAAGAAACAAGGTTGGGAGAAGACAGCAGGAGGATTCAGAGTGTCTCCTCTTCCCAAGAAAGAGGAACTGCTCAAGGATGAGCAGTCCATATCACTTTCTTGAAGGTCAGACAGCTGAGAGTTTAACAGGCTGTATTTTCCAGAATGAGAGAAAAATCAGCCCCCAGGCTACTGCTTTGCCAAGATCCTCCCATAAAAACACCCAAGGTCCAAGAGCTTGGAGCCCTGAGCCCTTGGGCCACGCATAGGGCTTGGCAGCCTGAGGTAGATGATGGTTGAAGAAACCCTCATCCATGGGGAATGACCAACACGATGGAGGCAGCAAGGAGTGCCCACCACCCGCTCCAGGCTGGACAACAGCCTCCTGCACTCCGCTTAGTCCCGCAGGGCTCAAGGCAAGGCAGGGCACAGCAGGGCTGGCCAGGAAGCAGGGGGCCGCGGCGGCAGCAGCCCAGGGCAGGAGTGACGTTCCGAGGTGGCCGTTCCCGTTCCCCGCGGGCCACACGCGGCACTGTCACAGCACACGCAGCCCGCGGACCCCGCCCGCCCCCGCCGCGGGCTCCGGGCCAGGAACCCGCCCCGGCGTGGGACGGCCACCGCTCCCTGCGAGCCCCGGGGAAAGGGCACGCAGCCCCCGCAGCCACCCCGCAGCAGGTGGAGGGGGGGAGAAGGCAGCAGCCCGCTGGGTTCTGCAGGGGCAGAGGACCATAGGACCGAGATCCTGCACTTGATTTCCTTTGGGACAGGGCACGGGCTGCCTCCAGCCCCGGGGTGGGTGTGAGCCCCTCGCCTGCACTCTATAACCACGGCTCTTCATTTACTGGAATAATGCACAGGATCACGCTCTTTATAAGAAGTGTGATGAGGTAATTACAAAAATACAGCCAGGAGTTTTTGCTGGTCTTTTTAGTGTCAACAATTTATGTCACTAAGCATTACATAAGAGAAAGTTAGTAAGCCCCCTCTCTCCCACAGTCAAGATTAACAAATTTCTAGATACCTTTTTTCCTCTTTGCTCTTTCCTCATTAAGGCAAAAAGTACGTATTCTGTTACTTTCTCTCAGTTTCTACATGAAAATCAATGGCTACAGCCAAAATGTAGGTGACTTCACATTAACTGCTTCTTTGCTTGTACCTAACGAGTAAAACCACAGATGTTAATTCCTGCAAAGGAATTTCTTGGTCAAAGTTACTAATCAGACAATTTCAGTATAGAGTTGCTCCTCGTGGAAGAGATTGAGCATGAGTCCCTCATCTCAAGCCACGCACCCAGCAACCAGCTAAGAAAGCAGAGAGAAAAGAACAACATTTGGAAGAAGTCTGATACCAAAGAGCCTCCCTCACTGCGTCCTTATGCAGGAGTAACTTCCCTTTCAATCACTTTAACAGAGGAGAACACTGAAGTTGAATACGTTCGAACTTTATTTACAAACAGCTGAATTCTAATCTGCAGAGTCCTGGAGCAGCATCGAGCTTCTGCAACATCCAGGGAAACTCCAGAACACTGACGTCACTTAACATCACACTTGACATCTTGTATGTCAAGATACAATAAGATAAGACGTGTAATTCACCAATGGATCAAGTCTGAGAAACTAGTAACCTAAATTCTTCCTGAATGTTCTTCTCAAAACCCTGAACATTCTTCTTAAAACCCTAAGAGTGAGGAGGAAAATAAAAAAGTTTTAAAAAAGAGCAATGAGAAGGTAACCACAAAGCAAGAATAAAATAAAATGATCTGTGTAAAGGTATATGCACTAAAGACGTTAGTTTAATTTGAGAATAATTGCAGAAGTGCATGTACTGACATTAAGCCTATGGGAAAATCATCCCTTAAGCAGTCTTGGAATACTCACGTGGAAGAATTTAAAAGCATGGGAATATTACAGGATTGTAGTCTACTACAAAACACTCCCCATATTCGCTTTGCTGTTTATCTTATCGCCTACTTCAGCTTTAGTTCCTTCAAATTCTTGACAGATTTGTATTTACACAGGTGCTGAAGTTGAATACCTACTGTAACTGGTACACAGAAGTGACAATATTTGAGTACCACTGTTTTAGAACAGGTCACAAAACTGAGGCAACTGTTTTATAAACCCAAGGTGTAGTTCTGCTAAAAACTACTTAGGCAATATGGGTACTCTTTCTTAACTTTAACCTGTGACTAAATCAAAGCCTTGCAGTCTAAGTTTTGGGGGTTTTGGAGGGTAGAAGGAAGAATAAGGCCTCTCAAACCCACTAAGGTCAATTTTCTAAGGGATAAATTGCACCTGAAGCAAGCTGGAAACCAGAGGGTGAGGGAAAAATCAAGTAGATTATGATAAATATAGTCATGCTTTCTCCATAGGTTTGGGATAGTAGCAGCAGAGGGAATGCTAAAGAGTTAAGACATGACAAGACAGATACCACCTCTTATTTCTTTACAGTCCTTCAATCTTGTCACTAAGGTAGATACTTAAGATGTTCAGAGCTCAGATTTGCTCTTTAAGACAAGCAACTAATTTAAAAACAATTCAGGGGTATCTTTGTCCACACATCATACTGGGACTTCAGCGGAGTCATGCAGTTTGCAAACTGCAAAATTCAGAGGGCATTAAATCAAACCCCAGATCCACCAGAAGCAGGAAAGCAAAACAGTGTTCCTGGTCCCCTCAGATTTACTCTAGCATGGCAGTTTAGTGGTGCACTTGGCAGTGTCAGATTTACAGCTGGACTCTAACTTAAAGGTTTTTTCCATCCTAAATGATTCTATGACATTATCATTTTGTAGAACACTTTTTTCTGGCACTGCCTTCCTCCCATCCCTTAGAGTTGGTTTAGTTGTCTAGATTTTTTAAGCAGATTGCATCTGCACTAAAAAAAAAAAAAAAAAAAAAAAAAAAAGAAAAAGAGACTAAAGATTTTAAATTTCACTTTGAAGACAGTTTTTTACAGTACATACAAAAATACTCTGGAAAAACAACTTACAAGTTCACTTATGAAACCACCAAATGATGAAGAAATTACAATAGAGAAATAGCATAATACTTGTTTCATATGATCAGGATTTCTCCCCACCCCCCAAAACCCCTAATGCACTTAGCTGGGTAAGCAGTGTAATCAGTTTACAGAACCAGACTCAGGACTACTACAGGTTTTCACGCAAGCATTTAGAACAGCTCTCAAAGTTTTTCTGAAACCACTTTCTGCACACAGCTTGCAGGTGGGCAGTAGTGTCAGGACAGCCTCAGCTGTTGCAGTGTTTCAATGCATCTTCAGCTGTGTGTTCAGAGTTGGGCTTTACTACCCAGTGACACAAAAAACCTCTCAAGTCTCATGCTGGAGAGCAGTCTTGAGACAAAAAAAAGTATCAGACAACACAGCATGGGACATGTCTACCATCTCCATACCTTGGCAGCATCCTCTGCTGCATTTCCTTCAATACTGAAATCATTTATGGGCCTCCATGGGAGGCAATACCTGTGTAGTGCATGGCTGTGCGAGACAGTGGAAGGCTGCGAGCCAAGGAAGCTGAGCACCATTGTGAGAGATGCACAGGAGTGCGTGTGCCAAATGGGAAAATAATTGGAGATAAGGACAATATATGCACATGAATTAGGCAAACACAGATGAATACACGCACATTCATAAACACTTGAAAACAGAATGTGGTTGCAGCACCTAATTAACCCTGATGATATACATTTTGAATCCAAGGCACAGGACAGGTTGGTTTTAGCAGCTGCTTCAGCTGGTGGCAATTTAGACTTCTTAAAAACTCATAAAGGTAACTGTTACAAGCCCATGCAAAGAATAGTTCAAAAGGAAGCAAGCATCTAACAACAGAATAAAAATAAGACCATGATTTTAACTGGTCAGTTACAGTACAGCCACAGTAACCTTCTACCTTTGTTAGAAACTACAACACACATTCAGAATAAGGACTGGTAACAAGTGATTATCCTCTTCACCTGGAGATCAACCACTTACCCATTAAGGGTAAGTTTGATGGATCTTTTAATAATACGAATGCTATTCGTTGGAACAGGAGATGAAGAATCTGGCAGCTCTTTACTGGAAAGCCTCTATAACACACAAACAGGCCAAAGAAAAAAAGAAAAAAGAAATTTTTAATTAATTAATGAATTAATTTAAATTCATTAATTCAAAAGTAGCAGCAGAGCCCAGACCCATTTTCAGAGAAGATTTTTTTTTTACCACACCACTTGTTTAACTACCACCATATGCAGAGGAAGAGCATTTTCCCCTCTGCACAGTTCTCTTGCATGAACTGAGACAAGTATATCCCTGATTGGGGGGGAGGGTTGGAAATTAGCTGTGAGTTGCTCAACAGCACAGTAAAGAAAGATTTTGTTCAGATCCATGGATCAGGAAAACAGAGTCTCTACTGTCTGGATCACTTCCAGTCTTACAGCCCTCAATTTCGCAACATTTTACAGGACACACAGCAGTTAAAGTCACCTATAGACTTCAAAGCTTCCATGTCTCATCACAGAAACCAGTATACAAGTACTGATAACAGTACAAGAGAACCAAAGCAGGACAAACTGGCCGTTTCTGAGAGCACAGAAACATGTTTTTTCAAGTTCAAAACTTGGAAACTTTGGCTTTAGTTTTGTGAAGGTCATTCAGTTATTTAATTTGTTGGAAGCACAACAGGCAAAACCTTACTAATCTTCAAACTACCAAGTTTAATGGTATATAAATCTTACATAAAATGAAAATGCTAGCTCTGCTTTACCTACAAACACAAAAGCACAATAAATACCTGTGATCTTGATGTGATCACTGGAATCTGCATGGATTTTCCATCAAGGACACCCTAAAGAAGCCAGAAGGAATTTGTTAGGCAGTATTGCCAGGTTCCTGACTGAGAGGCAGCAAGTTCCGGCAGCTAGGATACCTTAAAATCACACATGCATTAACAACCTCCACCCCGTGGAGGGTGGGTTTAGGTATCCTGAAGCCCTAAAACCACACAGAGAGTGGTTCAGGTATTTCAACCTTGACCAACAAGATCTCATCTTGATTTGAGGGTGTGCCCTCAAGAGTTTATGCCTCAGTAACAAGCTACATGAATAGCAAAGCTCTTTATCTTCCCTTTGAGAGGTCAAATGCTTTGGTCTTTATAGCAGTTTTAATTTATATCAGTGAAACAAGTAGTTTTAAAAAGAAAATTCAAAGAAAGAAAATTCAGTATTATTTCAAGCATGCAAGGAATTAGACACTACCAAATCAAACATTTAAAAGATAGGTCATACCAGTGTAATATTTGAGGAATGAGGACTGAAATAAGCTAAACTAAAAAGTGTATTTTTGTTTCCATCAGTAAACATGCAGAGTATTTATGTGAGGCAGTCTAGGTACTAAACTATTCCGCTTTTCAGTTAGTCCACTGAGAAAAATCACTTAAAATTACATTTTTTGTGGCTCTCTTCCTCCCATCTTGAGGGCATCCGCTTTCTGTGAAATCGGAGTCCCACACGTTTAGCTGGAGGAACAAAATACACACTCAAAATAATTGCTGTGCTAAAATCCCCTTCTTATTTGGGTACAGCTTCCAGTCAACACATTAAATGTATTAGATTAGGGGCCATTCTTAAAAGAATATTTATACAAGTCCACCATTACCCCACAGGAATGTCAAGCCTCTGAAGAAGTCCTACTACCCAAACCTTGAAATCTGTACTTGCAATATTCAGTACTACATAACAGTTCTACAAGATGATTCTTTTACAAGTGTCAAAACTGAGGGTTCTTTTTCTAGTTGTTCTTTGCTTGTGCCTCAAACCACAGGTCAAGCTCCAAGAACAGCTATTTAGGGAGATTTACATGTAGCAATAAAACAAATGAAACATTAATCTAAAAGTTCCACAAAACCAAGATTTAACAAGCAACTCCACACTACCATTTCAGAAGTAATGACCTGTTGAGTAGGCTGCTGACTTTTAAAGCAGCAAAACTGTCAAAAGGCATTCAAAAAGCATCTGCCAGAAACAGATTAACTCATACTTGTACAGTTATAAGATTCATATGTTCTTAATTTGAATATGATTTTTTTCTGAATTAAGAACTGTTTCCAGATGAGACAGTTCATTCAGCAATTGGTCACTGCAGTGACAGATAAGTACAGCAGTATTTAGAGACCTTGGCACCAGATGAGAAGCAGTCCCTAAGTGCCAGATCCTGAAAATATGTTGTTTAATAGTTATACATTATATTGATTACAATTTCTCACATCTACATTCTAGTACAACTAGATATGTTTAAATTTAGATTCCCAAATCCTTTGGGGATGTGTAAATGCATTTCTTTTCAGTTATTTCATTTGTTCCACAACAGTAATTAGTACTACTTCAAACCCTCCTTGGCCTAGCCCCCCCCTTCTTGCCTTTTCTCCATCTATGGCTTTTTGGGGGCATTCTCCCGATGTAGGTGGACGAGATACTTTAAAGGTTGGTGAATAACGTTGCTTAGGTGAAGCATTCTTAGGATCCGTGATTAGAGTCCCACTTAATTTATGCTGTCCTTGCACAAAACACGTTCTGAGTTGACAAACCGTGTTATATCCTGGAATGGTGCAACCAATTGGAGGTCCCGATGCTCTTAGTGCAACTGTAGCCTCCATTTCTGTAGGAGACACCTGGCTTTTAGAGTTTGGCCACGAAATTTAAAACCACATTCCACCTACCACTTCAAATACATACTTGGATCAGTCACAGGAATGCAAAGTCCCTTAGACGTTGATGGCTCAGCTACACTGTTGGCACCACTACAACTCTGACATGCAACATTTCTATAAAAGTCAAACACTAGAGTTATAAAATGCTAGTTTGTAAAATACTGTATATGTCATTTCCAGAAAGTGCATGCAAGACAAACATCGACCTCCTTAGTTCATTGTCAGAGCTCTAGTAAACAACACAACCTCCCAGGCAACATAGCACAAGACCATCATTTTGCTGAATTTCAGACTGCAGATTTAAACTCAAGCATTTTCTTTACTGAGCTTTTATGTCCTGATATATTTTCCCAGATTAGTAGCCTACCTAGCACACTGTGCTGCTTTGAACCATTCTGCTCTACCCAGATGTGCACACAATTTTTTGTTGTTTTTTTTTTTTTCATGTGACTCCTACAGTATCAAACAGTCTGAACAGAGCAGGTATCACACATTTGGTAGGACAGGGCAATTACTCTCAAGATTACATATTCTTCCTGTGCTTCGGGAGTAGCTTAGGGATAAAGAGACTTCCCAGGAAGTGACGGACACTTTTACTGCCTGAGTTCTCATACCACACCGCTCCGTCAGCAGTGGCTCTAGTGTTTCTGGGACCAAGATCAGTACTTCATTAGAACTCAACCTACTTGGCATCAACTTTTTGTTAGAAAGAACAGTTACTTGCACATAAAATACTCCAGCTTCAAGTTACATGCTAACCTATGAAGATTTATCTTCAAGACTAAATAATTTCCCTGGTATCAAATTCTTCCTACCTATGTGTTCATGGACATTTCGTTTTTTCAAGAATTCCTTTAACCTGGTCTCCTACCATGTGCCCAATAGAGATTCCAGCTTTGTTCCTGAAGCTCTTAGAGCTCTCCACATGTTTATGATCCACACAGATTCAAACAAGAAATCCTAGACCTCATTTACATTGTGAGTCAGTTAAGAGCAGCTTCTCCACAGTTCCAAGGTTATGGCACTAACCTTTCTGTCTCTGCTGTAGAGATGTCCAACTTAGATATCTTATTTAACGAAGAGGAATTAGAGGGTGTTCTGGAATCTCTATCTTTGGAACCATCCGAACAGCTTTCACCTAAAGAAGACCTTTTGCACTGAAGTCCACTATTATTTTGACTAATATCTGACACCCTTTGCTGAAACGACAGTGAAAAAATAAAGTCTTCAAGTAATTATTAAAGATTTTATTAAAAATTACCAGAAGAGCTGAATTTTTATTATACCTTCTTTCTTTTCTGTAAGGTTCCTGCTGGCAAAAAATAATGGAGTTGCTTTCTCTTCACGTAAGTTGCCTCAATCTTCATACCTTCCTTTAGGATGTTGAGGGCACTGGCCTGCCTGTAAACTGACATCAAACACAGTGCTGTAGCTTAGTGGGGATGTTTGCCTTAGTACTTGTCAAAGTTACAGATGGTTCCTTTAGGAACATGTCTGCCCAGCCCACATGAAGAATTCCCAGCCTAAGTGAACACAAAACTCCCAAAACTCACAAGAGGATGAATGTGACCTATGATACCCCTTTCACATTCACTACAGACCACCCACAACAGCTATTTGAGTTCAAATACTCGTTTATAAATTCTCTCTGTCTGAGGAAGCAAGACTGGATTTTAGGGACATCTGCTTTAACAGACTTGCTACAATTTAAACAGGTTTTTCTCAACTGCCTGCGAGCAGCCTTTCATGCAACTGAAAACTGCTATAGCAGCACAACAGTTACTACAGAATTAAGTCACATTTAGATAAGCTTATCTAACTGGCCTATCATGAACGTAACTGGAAAGTCAGCTTACTAACATGCAGAGTGGGAATCAAAGCAAGGACATGCAATTAAAAGGCTTTCTACAGGAGACCAGACATGAAATAAAAGCACAGACAAGAACATACACACCAATATGGACAGTTACTTCTAAGGAAATTCAATAATGTTTGTACATAAAAGGGAAATAAAGTTCACTGAACAAAAGCCCTCCAAACTGAGTCTTCTATCCTTGAGCTCATCAATTTGAAAGTAGTCTTTGCCCTCTAAAATTATTCCCTCAAAGTCAAGGCACATGATAACAGCTCTCTAGCACAGAGCTACTGGTCATCCCCACAGCTGCAAAAGGTTTTCACACCTCTCAAGGAATAGCTTTTCTGTTCAATTCTCTCTGGATTCAAGTCCTCTATCCAACCAATACCATAGGCTGTGCTTCACTGAAGTAAGAGCACAGAGCCATACTAACAATTTTTGTGCATAAAGGATCTACCATTAGTTCCGGCCTCTTAGCAGCACGTAAATCTCATTAACATAATTTACATTTGCCACTGGATGTAATGTGCACGCACAGATAACAGTGCGAGTCTGAGGAAATCACCCCACCTTGAGCTTGTAACTCAGACAAGAGTTTTGATGCATTTTTCTGTGCTTTTCTCATATCCCAAGCATGAACTTAGAAGGTCAGGTTTTACTGCATTTACTTGTTGTTTGAGCAAGATAACACACAGGTCATCGTGCTGGTAATACGGATAAACTCCAACAGAGGATTTCACTGTTTAGAACTCCTTGTCCAAACACACTTGTCACTTCAGAAGAATAGCCTGGTTTCCTTATTATTGTAGCATTAGCTAACAACACTTGCAATATTAATTTATGTCTACATCTATCAAAAGTAGTATCAGACTATGAACATGAAAACTTACATGCAAGACTGCATGTAATTAAAATATGACAACCCAGTGACCTTCACAGTTCTAGGATCATCTTATACACAAACTGTCTTGGAAAAATACCATCAACAACTCATTTCAGAGCTTGACACAGTCAATTCCCACTTTCACAGTTCAGCAGCTGACTACTGTTTGACAAGTATAGCTATCCCAGCAAATGGGCATCTCTGGGCTTCACATCTGACTGTCCCCTACAGAAGATGCAGCTCCTTTGGGAGTCTTTACACTATGAGCTACAGAACCCTTATCTCGCATATGGTACATGGTGTATGACTGTAACACACTTCTGTTTCAAGATGGCCTCACTTTGAGAAAGTGTCAACACAACCTGTTTTTCAAGCTAATCTTTTTATGTTGCTATCTACAGGGATATCTAGTAACAGAAGGAAGCACAATTCACTTCGTGAAGCAATTTCCACTGGAATAAAAAGAACTAAACCCTGCAAGTCTAGAGCAAAAATAGAGCCTTACCTGTATCTGTGAACGACTGTATCCCATGTGTTAGATCAACGTTAGTCTTTACTGCACTTTCTGCTTTCTTAAATACAAGGCCAAGAAACCACATTGATACATATCCACTCCTAAAAAAATACAGATTCACAAACCTTAGTTAGGCACAGATACCAGTGATTTGGACTCTAGTATATTTTACTTGTTTAGTTTAGAGCCATCCCAGACTTAAATTCTCAGAGTACTTCTTCCTGACATTCTCCCTTCTTTAAAAAGATCTTCCATGCTCAGGACCCTGCCTGTTAGAGCACCTACTGTACTTCAGAAAAATAACAAAACTCACTGTTTATAGAGATCTTTGTTGCCAGGGAAAGACTGTGGCTGCACATGTGCAATAGTTATAAATTCATTCCTTTCCAAGTTTCCAACCAGCACACGGATTTTAGACTCAACGAGGCCAATCCTAATAAGAACAAGAGGTATTTTATTAATTTTAACTGGATCCAGCACATCAGTTAGATGTCTTTTTGTAATAGAGTGTTAACCAATCAATAAGTACCAAGTTTCATACAGCTGAGCAGACACTAGATCTTTGTATCACACACACACACTGTAATTTGAGATGTTTCCAGTGACATCTGTGCTTTTGTTTCTAAAGACAGAGATAAGTAAGTTTTACATGTACTCTGAACAGGTCAGATACAACACTTCCACCTATAACCTATGATGAAAATAACAAGGAGCAGATCTCAGCACCTCTGGGGTGCAGCAAAACTCCTTTTTGCCACACGGATCAAGAAGAGTGGTTTTGAAAAGGCTCAAGCACACCACGATGCAATTTTTCCTGTAGATTGATCAGTGAAAATGGAAAAATAGAGTTATTTTAATGAACAAATGATCTAGTCAACAGTCCCATCAGAAACTTCCCTAAGAAATGAATCATCACCATGAGAGCTTTAATTTCAATAGAGTAGTGGCATTTCAGCCTTCTACCTAAAACTCTGCTAACTTTAAAAGCAGTCAGAAATCTGCATGTTCTTCAAAAGTATCTTACATGGATGAATAACACAGATGTGCTATCTATTCCCAAATCCACCCAAGAACTGGTGAACTAAACTTTTTCTTAAAATAAACTGAACAAATTTATCTTCTGCTTTATTGTTTATCCCAGCTGCAAAACTGGAAAATTTGCCTCTGTTTCTGTCACTACAAAAACATCAGCTCTTACCAGAGCCAGAATTTTCCTTGTCTTTATTGTGAGGTACAGTAAGATTTGTTCACTCAAGAACATTTCATATTAAAAATTAATTGGCCCTCTGCCCATGCTCCTTGTTGTACACAACTGTGACTGATATAAAGCTGTAGCTGATAAGGTTTTTAAGTGGATATATTAGAAAGTTCAGATAAAAGGCATTACGTATTAAAACTATTTTTAAACATTAAGCTGTTTTTTAGAGATGGCACAAGAATTATCTAACTTAAAGCACAAGCCAAACTTTGAAGCAAAACTAAGGTGCCCTCAGAATGGGGGTCTGTTACAGTGAGTTTGCTTACTTGAGCAAAACAAGCAAAGTACTCATTTCTCAGCAAAGAAACCCACTGGAAAGTCAATAAACACGCATTACAGTGCCTAATTCCTCACTATTTCCCCTTATTTCAAAATTCACAGTGAGTCAGCACATTCACATAGGTTAAGTAAGTAATTATTGGCATACCTCCCTTCATTGAAGAAAAGTAGGTCTGGAATGGGCTGACTACACACCAGTGCAATCTAGCACTGAGCGCAACCTAGTCCTTAAATACTAAACTCTTTATGAAATCAAGTCTAAGGCTCTGTAACAGTGGTCTTCAAAGCAGGGAGGGAAGGGGGTGTATTCCATGCCTAGTTGCATACTTACAGACTTTATTTGTTAATACAGTTAACAAAAATATGGTACAACATTGAATTGAGTTTCAGTTTTGCATTGGACCCACGTTTAAAGCGAGGCTTACCAGTTTAAGTGGTGCTCTTCTGTAAAGGCACTGGCAGTCAGCACAATGTAATGTCTAGAAGAAGAAAGGAAAATGAATACACTAGCACAAAACTTTATTCTATATTCTAAATTTCAGATGATTCTTTTTGGTAGGAAAAATTGTATGAGTGGCATGAGACAGTTTTTCCTATGTTCCCTATGCTTATACGTACCAAAATTTCTGTGACCCCCTCCAGTTTCTTTAAAAAAAAAAAACCCCAAACTGAAATATATCAATACAATCTTCTATTTAGGCCCCAAGTTAAAACTCATTATGTTAACCACTAAGTAAATAATTTCAAGTTCAGACAACAGATTTCATACATACTTGTACTTCTGAAAGAAGTTCAGTGGTTCAAAGAGCTTTGACCAGTCTGATTTTCCTTTGAGAATTTCATCAGTAACTTCAAGACCTACAAATATGGTTGAAAATCTTATTACTACTTTTTAAAGATTACCATGACAAACTTTAGAAGATTGTAACAGTAACTGACAGAACAAAAAGCAGGAATTCCCTTGACACAATGCAGATCTACAACAGCTTATTGGAAAACTGGTCCCTTATTGCCTGCAACAGGCGTATTTCCCAGAGAAATCTTATTACTAGAACACCTCACTGCACAAAACTAATTCAGATAAGGTGGTTTCATAGAGCAAGAATTAGACTGTTTAATCAGTTAATAAGCACAGAATGCACTTTACCACGTTGGAACTCCTCTACCATGACTGCTCGTGTTGACACAGACACATTGTACGTGGAGTTCTGCTGTGGATAGGCCGGGGTGATGATGGGCATCACGTGGTACCGGTCTGATGGGTTCACCTACGAGGTTACAACAGCTTTGTTTAGCACCAGTTTAGGTCAGAAGAAAGTTTTAAGGCTTCTGAATTCAATGGCTACCTACCCTAGGATCCCAGACAGGTAAGTTAAGAAAGCTCTCTTCAAGACGTTTCAGCAATACTGGCTTGGGCCAATCCCTAGAGAAGACAAGGCAGTAATTAAGTGTCTGTGTTAAGATCTGCTCTGAATTCAGGGCTGCACAGGATGCTGTCAATGTACATCTTTATATAATTACAAGTGTTATTTCTTGATGCAAATTAAAATAAACAGCTCTTACCATTTTGAAAAAATCAAGAAGAACTTGTTAACAAGAGTAGAGGCCAAAGCATTCGGGTAGAGTTGACATATTCTTGCTACCAGCATTGCCCAGGAGACTCCACCAAGAAATCCCATGATGTTGGAGTAAACACCACGTCCTAGAATGGATACCATGCAGTTAGTCTATGGTCTTTCAAATTCACAGCACCAGCTGCACTATCTATAGAATACTTAATATATTTCAGCCTCAATGTCATTTATTTTTGCAGTGCAGTGGGGCCAAAATTGCTGGTCCTTATAGTGATGAGAAAAAGAATCAGTACAACACCACTTCCCAAAGTATTGCTACTGTGAAACTTGCTTGTGCTGCTACACCTACTGCTTCACTCCAGTTCTCCTTAAGAGAAAAGTTCTGCCATTCTTCTAGTACTTGCTCTGGCCACATAGGCAAACGGGATTTTCTTATTCCTTTTACACTTAATTGGGAATTTTTATTATTTTTAGTCAGGTTCCTGACAAACAATGCAGCGCCCTGTCTCATAAGCACTCCCCTCTTCTCCAAACTCCACCCCCACTAAAAAACACATGGAATTTACCACATGGACAGACCACGAACTAAAAGGGTTTTGATATAACAACTGCCATTTAAATAGCAATCCAAAGCTGCGGTACATCCGATAGCGAGCATGAGGTGCCTCTGAAAAGTTAAAAGATCCCAAACCATCCCATCACTCACGTTTTGCCCACAGTTTAACGGCACGGAGCGTGAGCCGGAAGTTCTCCAGATTGGGCACCAGACGCAGTATTTCATCTGTAACCCTGCTGCCTGCAAGACAAAAGGTGAACTACAGAAGTTCCCGGTAGCAGGTACAAGTCAGGTGTTCCTATATAGGATCAACAGCTTACAGCTTATGGTTCAAGTCTAGGAAAACAAGTTTGGATTACTTGCTTTGTATTACCTTAAAAATTATAGACTACACATAACATTCAGCATCACTTTAGGTAACTGGTGCCCTCAACAGCCTTTTCACAGTTTAGACTACAACTAAAAACTTTTAAATAAAGCCTCTCTACAGGATGTGTTGGCCATAAACTAAAACACCAGAAGTTCCACCTCAGCACAAAGAACTTTCCATTGAAGGGTGGCAGAGCGCTGGAACAGGCTGCCATGGGAGGTTGTGAAATATCCCTGTCTGGAGGGATACAAAACCCACCTGGGCACATTCCTGGGTCAGCTGCTCCAGATGACTGTGCCTAAGCTGGGGGGTTGAACTGGATGATCTCCAGAGGTCCCTTCCAACCCTAAATATTCTGTGATTCCAAAAGCTAGGTTTCTTTTGACAGCCATTAAACCAATCGGTGTTAAACAGCAAGCCAGTCGGACGTCAGGTATTTTAATTCCTTTTTTTTTTATGAACTACCCTCTTTATCATTCATACATTCTTATCAAGTGCCCTACTTAGTCATCAGAGTTTCTGAGGCAAACTGGAGCACTGCTCACAAACCAATCAAACAAACACGAAACACAAGTCTATGTAAACGCACAACTCCTTGAAATATCTAAATTTAGGCCCTCTGGTCGCCTCCTCAGAACTGAGGTACACAGGAGATCAATTTCTGCACCTTGCACAGAAATGCTGGTTGTGCAATGTGCATTCTATGCCAATTTCAATGTCTTTTTAAAGGTGTGCAGAACATGCTCACCATTTAAGCTCCGTATGCATCTTATATCCAGGCTTTTGAGACACGAGTCATCCCTGAGATCGAGATCATCAGAAACCGTTGGCAAAGACAGCTTTGCAAACACGAGATCAATCTTCAGGAGAAAAAAGTTTCAACCATGACTTACAATGCAGCACTGTTTGCAAACAGGACACTAGTGAAGGACATTTAGAGTTTCAGCTCTAAAAGGAGTGGTTAACATTTGTATTTAGAATTATGTGACCACAGATATTTATTTGACAGAAAACAAGAAAACTACTCTAAGTTCCCTATTTATTTACAAAACCACCTCTTTTTTTTTTAAGCTAAGGAAAGGAAGGGGTTTTTTTGAAAGCTGGAAAAATTACTCTAAACTTAGAATTCCTATTAAAATGAAATTTTAAATTAACCATGACATTAAGACATAAATTTAAATCACCTCAACTATACTTCAGCAAATGAGAAAGCATTTTCTTTATGCTGTAAGGCCTTAAGCATCTGGTTTTTGGTACAGTCTGAGGCAAGACAATTATTCTGTGAATGTCTGTAGCAGATAAAGGCCACAGGGAGGTCATTGAATAAGTGTCTCCATGATAGTAATACCAGGCAGTAACTTGCTTAGGTATTACAGCAAGTAGGTATTTATAATCTACATGAAATGTATTCCAGATAGAAGGATTCCTGCAGCTGACAAGCTGAGGCAGGAGTCAAATGAGTACTTTTACTTTTCATTTTCCATGTTGTTTGTCTCACAAGCACTTCATTTTTAATTTGCAACAAAACATCAGGTGATTCATGCAGTGAACCACAACATAAACAGCCCCTGCAGAAAGGGAGCTCTGTCAGAGCTCAGGGGAGTTGGCAAGGACACTGTCTCTACTCCCACTCTGCACATCCTTGGGAGATAAATGCTATCCAAGTAGGCTACCCTGGTCTGCAGCATGGGTTTAAAAAAAGATGTCCCTCATGTTCCCACGCTTGCCAGGCTACCTAGGGGCTTATTTTCCTAGAAGATCCCATTTTACTACTTCTGGGATATGTCGTGGTCAGGCTGTTTAATTACAGTTTCCTAAATATGCTGCAACACACCAATAATCTCATAAAAGAGCATGATCGTAAGTCCCCGAAAAAGTTAATCCTACTCCAAAGCAAGAAAGAAAAACATCTCACTTAAAGGGAAAGAAAACCCAAATAGAAATTAAAATTCTTACCTCAATGCCATCAAACTCAAATTTGATAACTGGTACATATGCATCCTCAATGGCCTGTGAAGGAGAGGATATCTGTAATAAGACACCCTTTTGCTACTTTAAAGCTTTTCCTATACTATGATAAAATACAGAATTTACACTAAATTACTCAGTATAAAGACTGAGTTCCTTCCAAAGACAAAAAATGCTAATAACTCTCAAGCAGAATTATGGTCCTAAGACTAGATTTTATTAAAAGGTTATTTAGGCAAGAGATTCAGAGGCTAATTGTGCATTGTAACCAACAGTCAGTGCACAACAAACCACCAGTCGCAGTGGTTGTAAGCCCCCTACTACATCCAAGATGAAAGCATAGCTTCGAGGGAAAATCTTGCTTTTTGATACAGCTGACTCATTCTGAAACCATAGTGGGGGGGAGAGGGACCACAAAAACTCTGACGTGATGTAGTCACTGGGGCAAGGACAGAGAGAGCTGGACATCAACATTTTCATGCTGCATAAACCAGTATTTTAGAGGGTACTCAAAACTGATTTAATTTTGGCTTGTAAGACATTCACTACCAACTCAAGTCTTTTACATGAATATTCTTACTGTAAAATGTACACATCTATCAAGCAGAGTTTACTCACTCTTAAGTTTTTTACTTCCTCTAGATTCTTCAGTTTTTCAAAGAATGACTGAAAGAAATCCGACCTTTCCACATGACTGGGAGCAACACAAAGGGCATCTATGTCAGAACCTGCAACGAGATTCCATTTCTCCTCTTACTGTCGGAAATCACTTTCCACCATCAGAACTATGACCAGACACTGAAAGTACTACCTTTGGTGTGTACTCCAAGCCTGTAGGAACCAAATGTAAATATTTTGCCACCAACTTGTTCTGTTATTGAAGGGGGAAGATTCTGTGGGTAGAAGAGAGAGTTTAAGATGCGCATTGTCCTCTGTGCAAGTTTAAGTTGCATGTAAGTTATTTAGGAAAACTGTAGCAGCCTGCATGAGCAATGTCTTCTCACTCCCATATATTTCAGTTTACTAGGTTGATACTGTTTTTCTGAAATAAATTGAGCTTGCAACTCCAAAAAAAGATTATAGGTGATGTAGCAGTACTTTTATTAATTTATACAAATTAAGACCTATTATTAGCCTTCCCTGCAGCAAAGGCACATAAATTAACACAACCTAAGAGCCATTCAAAAGGCATGTCTAGAGTAATAATTTCAAACTAGACTGAATGCTGTAGGCTGTTTGGGGCAAGATTAGTGCCAATCTTACCATCTTTCTCATCCACGATGCCTTGTTTTGGCTTTGTTAACAGCTGCAAGTAAACTGATTGAGCCAATGCAGGAATTTATTCAGTTCCCCGAAGACTCTGAGATCTTGAAGTATCTTTTATAACTTATTCCAATGGGAGTTACTACAGCTCTACTCAATTCTTAAGAAAAGTTGAACTTTAGCACAGATCCCAGTAGCAGAGCTTTTAAATCAAAAGGCTTCAGCTGTTTCGATAAAAACAAAAAAAACCTCTTACCTTGCTCTCGGCAAGTTCTGAAATCCATTCTCTGACAAAGTTATTAAGTTTACCAAGAACAGTTGTCCTGTAAAGAAAACCCATGCTAAGTTTGCTCTAAAAGAAAAAACCAAACCAAAAAACCCCCAAGAGGTTAACAAATTTTAGTCTTGTTATACCTGTGAAAGAGTTCTTCCTGATCCTCAAACACCCCAAATGGCTTCATTGCTTCAATCAGCTTCTGAGTATGAATGTGATCTTTATCGGTAGGAGGAGCCAAGCTAATTGGAGAGGTAAGTCCATAGTGCCCTTGAGGCTGGCTCTGCTGCCTGGAAGTACTGGGAGAAAATAAAGGAATGAGTACACGTGAGAAAAAAATCTTATTAGATGGAAACAGTTTAGCTTACACTTTACAAATCCATTTCTGCTTTTTTGCCCACTGTTAACAGAAAGGAGAAAAAAAAAAAATCTCGCTTATCATTTTTAGATGACTTGACCTCACTTAGAAGTCACAACTACTTTAAAAAAAAAAAGCATTTATGGATGTAAGAAATGATCCAAGTTGCTGCCATCTTAACACAATTTATTTGCATTGCTCTAGCCCATCAAAACTAATCACTGGGAAATAAAAAGGTTTGAAACCCACCAAGGACAACCCTACGGACAGTTTTGGACATTTCAGTTTAAGTTTAAGGATACTTGCAACAGTTTCCTGCTAGCACCAAACACAACAATTAAACTCCTTTTAATTAAATGTTTTTGTTAGGTTTCTACTGATTCAGGAAGGGCATTATAGTTTATTGTAAAGGCATATAGGTCTGTTAAATAGAGTTGATGCAATAAATTCAATATATTATTAAATAAACCCCTGGCTTTAAAAAGGGGGAAATGGAGAAAAAGCACCTTATTTTGCATTATCAGCTGAAACCAGGAGAGAGAAAGGAGTGGGCCAGGAGGTAAGAATGGTGCTTAATACATCAAGGGTCTCTACAGAAACACCAAGAGCAAAAGCGGGAGACACCCCAGAAGGTCTCATCACGCTTGTCAGGGTCCGGATCCAGACCCTAAGGCTCAAGGGAGTGATCGTGCCATTATTTAAGCTGGATATTTTCCTCCTTCACACATGTACAACTTCAAAGATTAGCTGGGTTAGGCGAGAGATGTTTATACCTATTTAAGGTACCTGACCCATTCTGGCTGGAACAAGACTGGGAAATGCTCAAAGGCCAGCTTCACCAGTTGATTTAAAAAAACAAAAAGCTTGTTACACAGCTCCTCATTTCTAATTGGTGCCTTTACTCCCTCTCTTTAAGTATCTTTATGCAACAACACACAGAACTTGTAGTCACCTAGGGGTTCCCCCCCCCTTCCTCTCTCCAAGCCCATTTTTCAAACCTTTTTCTCTGTGCTTTCCAAAAAGCTGGGGGCAGGTATTAGGACTGTAGTCCTATCAACTGGTGTCCCAGTCAGAACATCTGTTTACTTACAAGCATAACTAGGTCTTGACCTAATTTGCCTTGTTTATAGACATTGACAATTTCCACTTCATAAATAAAAATGTTCATAATGAATATTTTCTTTCCTATGATATAATTTTCATAACAAATACAGGAGGAAAGCCTGTACTTAGTTGGTGTGCATTACAACTAAATTAAAACACCTACAGCAGCAACTGCTTCCATGTTTTATGCATCGCTTGCATTGCACGACTTGCACTTCATAAAGTTTGCACAAAACAAGAACAGGATTTAGACTACACCAGCATTAAAGAGCTTTCCAAGGTCCAAGAAGGCACCACCTGCCTTTCATTGCCTCATTCTGCCTACAGATAATATAATTGGAGATTGACGTAAAGCACAGTATCAATTAGATAAACCTAATATTATTAGCATCAAATATATTTATTAAATAATTATTATTCATATAAAATTATTCTAGTCAACAGTAGATATTTTCCAGTTGCTTATACGTATTACTGATAGTTTGACTTCACAGCTTAAGAGGTGAGGGAAACAGCACCTGGGAAGTTTCACTGAGTGAAACTCCATAGAATTTGTTGTCCTTTTGGAATAAAAAATAAGTAAAGTCTTACTTTGCTCTCTCAAGCATATACAATTAAGGGTTCTTATGGATCCTAACACATACGGCTGATGTTCACCCATCAGCCTTCTGTTTAATCATGCTGCAGTTTAATATTTCGCCAAATCTTGCTACAACCTGTGCACCACAGCAAACACCTCCAAGATGTGTCTGCTCTAGTAAATCGTACTTTTACACAAAAAGCCAACCTAAAGGGATTTATTCCAGGTTTTGCCCCTCCTTTACAGCTTCCAAAAGCTGCAAGGCGTGTCTCCCACACACACCAAGAGTCGAAGGGTAAGTTCACGCCATGTGGCTCAGGGCGCTGCTTTCAGCCATCGGTGCGGGGTAGAACGACCAGAAATCAGCTCCTGAGCCACCACAATCAATAGCAGAAACCAGGAAAAACAAGGAAGGAGGAAAAACCCCACCACCTGGGACCTTCAACGAAGGGAGCCCAACTCCACCCTTCACCGCTGCCGCACCAGCTCATGCTGCGCGGAGCCCGCGGGCAGCTGCTGCCAGGTCAAGTTTCCCTGTCCCCGAGGCTCAGACAGAGTCACTTCTCCGCAGGGTTCCGCAGGACGCGCAGCCCCACACCAAGGCGCAGCCCCGTTACCGCCGTTCCTCGCCCGCCATTGCCGTTGCTTGGCGACGGCGTCGCCACCACACGCGGCGAGACCCGGGCGAGGCAGCCCCGCCACCCGCACTCCACCATTTATTTCAACCGAGAATTCCTCCCCTCGGGCCAGGGCAGGTTTGGCCCCCGCGGCCCGCCGGGGCCCCTGGCGGGGCTGCTCCGGCGGGACCCCCGCCCGCTCTCCCCTCAGGGCAGGGCGGGAAGGCGCCGCCGCCTCACCCGCGCGTCTCCTTCATGGCGCGCGCGCACCGCCCGCGCCGCCGCCCGCGCTTCCCGCCCTTCTACACCGCCGCCCCCTTCCCGACGGCCCCCGCGCCGCCCGCCCGGCGCCCCCTGGCGGCTGCGGCGGGGCTGTGTCCCCTCACGGCGCCCCCCCCCATCCCCTCAGAACGCCGCCGGGAGCGCGCAGCACGTCCCGGGGAGGCTGTTCCTTGCCCGTGGCGTGTATTCCTGCCCCGAGGAGGGTACTCCTTCCCCGTGGCGCTGACCGATCCGCCGAGGCTGGGCTGGTCCCCGGCATGAGGGGATCCCGCATCGCACCTGCCTGCCCCTCAACTCCCATAGGACGTTCCCGCTCCTCACAAACCCCCTTCCAGAGAGGAGGGGTAAGAGAGCCAGGACTCGCTCTCGTATTAGGCTCCTGACATCCCCTTCCAGAGAGGACGAGTAAAAAAAACCCCAGGAACTGCTCTTATATTAGTTTATTCTCATCCAGTAAGTGCAAGCCCAGCATCCCTTGACTACAGCTGGTATTGGGAGGATTTAACACACATTGCTAATATCAGCAAATAGCTTTGAGTACACACCACAGCATAATTACTATATATAATTATCATAGCAACACGGAGTGGTTTGGGTTGGAAGGGGTCACGAAGCTTATCTCATTTCACTCCCTGCCGTGGTCAGGGACGCTTCCCACTGTCCCAGGTTGCTCCAGCCCTTCCAACCTGGCCTTGGACACTTCAGGGATGGGGCAGCCACAGCTTCTCTGGGCACCCTGTGCCAGGGCCTCACCGCCCTCACAGGGAAGATTTTTTTCTAATACCTAGTCAAAACCTACCCTCTTTCAGTTTGAACCCATTCCCCCTTCTCCTGTCACTACTTGCTCTTGTAAATTGCCTTGGCTAATCTTTCCCTCAAAGTTCCATTCAGGCCACAATTATTACAACAGCTTTGGGCCAACACAGTGTATTACAAACTAAGTATTCAACCAACCAAACTACCCTGAGACGATGGCATTTAGATAACAATTCCCCGCTCACGTTCGAGTCTGCAAAAAAGTTAAAAGAAATCAAAAACCATAATGTTTTAGTAAAGTTGAATGAATCTTTGGAAAAATTTCTCCTTCCTGCTGCCCTGAGGCCTTTCCACATCACAGCCTTTCTCTGAGATAAGCACATGATTTCTGTACTTTTCTGAGTTGCCCATAGCATCTTTTTTGAGGTAAAATACTTGTTATCTTGCAAGATGCTTTGAAGAAACACAAACTTAACTTTTGTCCTGAAATTTTACCAAATTAACAAAACAAATGTACCTTTAGCAGGATAGTCTTACCCACCCTACTCAAATAACTTAATGGGGAGATGAAAATTATTTTATCTATTGAATATTTGCATGGTAATGTTCATCCTAACATTTCCAAGCCTTTAATATGATTGATGCTTCTGCAAGGAGTTGTATTGGTAAAGAAAAAAAAAACCAAGCAAATTTATTGAGAGTTTTTGTTAAACCTCTAGTCAAGCGCTTTTTATTCTCAGAAATTCATCAGGGTTTTCTTTAATATTTTATGGTACTCACAACGATAGTGTGATCCTACAATCAGGAAAACCTGTATACTGCTTCCTGTTCTTTTCTCTCAGATTCATACCATCTATTTAGTGTGAGGAAAACACCTGCCTTTATTTTTCCCGAGTTTACAAGGCCAATTACCCAAGTTTATTTTTTTTTGAACCTGTTTCTGCTGTGTGCTTTAGGACCTCAACAGGAGCTGTGTTTACCTACAGATGTGATGGGAGGTTTTTAATGGAGAAGCGATACTTTCCTTTAAATCACCTAGAGCAGTTAGGAAAAAGTTAACAGCTCATCAAGCACAAAAGATTTTCTTCAGGTGCAACTCTAATGTTAAATGGAAGTGAAGACTAATTAAGCTTGACCATCTTCAATGCTCAGCTGTTAAAGAGAAAAGGCAGGAGAAACAGAGAGCGGTAAAGTTAGGGTGAGGTGGCTGGGTGAGCTATTACGTGGTTAGAGCTTGGATTCCCCAATAATATGCTTTTCTTGGAAAAGGGACAGTTCTGAGAACAATAATTGAATGGTGTTCTTCTTATTGTCTTGGAGTTTAGGAATTCTAGTTTCCAGTGTTACTTGAGGTGACTGGGTTGGCTCTTCTGTGAGTAGTTTGGCTTTTTTTTTTTTCACAGAAAATAGGGGTCTCTGTTGTTTGCCGTTTATTTATTTTAATATTGGTTACTATTAGTTATTTGTTTCTAATGTATAATTGCTGCCTTCTGCCCACGTAATTTCCCCAGTTTTATATGTAGCAGTGACTAAACCATCTCATGTTCCAGAGTGTGTAGAGTATGAGGACAATTTGTTTTGAGGTAGTGCTTTTCTTTGCTGGGTGTGTTACATTACCTTTAAAATACTTTTGTGTAGTGCCCAGGTTATAGAAATGCTTAAAAACTAACTAAATATTCTAGTTGGGGTTGTTTCTTGGTGGGGGTCAGTGTCATCCAGATATGATTACTTTAGAGTGATATGATGGGGGGCGGGGGGGGATGCTTGGGTTTATTTGTTCAAATTTATTTTTTAAATTTCTGCTACATTGTCAAGGAGTAAATATCCTTCTCTGTAGTAAAAATGAGGTGATATCTGAGTACTTTTAATCTGTTAGAAGGTATTACTGAGTTATGGAGAGATGCTTTATAGACACCTAGGCTATGCATTTTCCTATGTCATAGTCTGTATATGTTATTTTAGTCTAATCCGTGAAGTTAATGATAGTGTGATGTGGTTTATAAAGCACTTGTGGGAGACCACGTGTTTGATAGACTTAGGAAGTTTGACAGTCTTCTTATTCCTGGTTAAAAGAAGTTGCCTGTATATTCCTTTTAATCTTGCTGTTGTTGTTTCTTATCCTTCTTCCACTTGGGTCTATTCAGGCACCACCCTGTATGCCATAAGGAATTTTGCTTGTAAATGCCTGTCCCTTTTCAGTGGGAAGTGGCAGCCTTGTCCATTTTTCCCTCTTTAAAGACTGCTTTTGTCTCTCCTAAGTGAGCTAGTTACCTGTTACTATTTTATTTGATAAAGTTCTTTGTGATTCTTATCATATTTAAATGTTATAAAATTTTAATGATTAAAGATAGATAAGTGAGCCTAAACAGATTTTTTTAAGGCAGCTCTGGAGGAATTTGGGGTTTCTGCATGAAAAGTTATGTACCAGCTACTGCACCTGAGTCTCTCTGCTTCAACATGTGAAATCTGAGAGGGAGACTGCTGCAGAGAAAATATTTTTGTGGTATTAAAATATTGTCCACATCACAGAAATTTATCAGAAAAAATAGTTTATTCAAGCTCTGTGTTTGTGCAGAGGATCTTATCTGTGTAATGTACTATATTTCACTAGAGAGATTTTTGTCAGCAATAATTTGTATATATACATTTAGGCTCTGATGAATATCAGCTAAAATATGAAATTCAAATCTGGAAAGCTGCATTTTGTAATAAATGTTCCCAGGGTTCACTAATCTATCACGGGAAGATCTATGTTGAGAGATAACACTGAACAGCAGAAGGTGGGGTTACTGAAGACAGATCTTGGATGGATGGATTTAAACAAGTGGTGGCTAAAGGGTTTGAGTAGTTTGTTGTGGATTTGGTTTTTTCCTTTGTTTTTTAATTCCACCAGTTTACTTAAGAGATGCAATTCTGTGGAGTTATAACTGTACAAGCTGCTCAGAATTGTGACTGCATAAACCATTTATTTTTTAAGCCAGTCCTGGCTGCTGCTGAAACACTGAGCTTGCCTTGGAGGGCATCCTTTTGGGACTGTCCTGTTACACTGCCACTTGTCCTTCCAGCCCGGCTTCTTCCTAATGGTTGTTAGCCCCTCATAGGGGCCATTCCAGGGGATTCCTCACTTCACTGCAGTCACTTGGTAGGATTTCAACGTGCCACTGGTGATGAGCCAGCAAAATGGAACCTCTGCTTTGCTTTCCCAGGGAAGGTTTGAATGCTTTGTGCCCTTGATGTAAAATTAGTAGCGCTCTTCCCTGCCCATCAGCAGCAAAAGGCTTCACTGGACCTGCACAGGCTCGCAGGGCGGGTGCAAATGTCACCAGGAGATGGACGGGTCACTCCCTGGTTTCACTCCAAATTGGAGCAGAGATTAATGCTGGTGTTACCAGCTCCTAACACAGGTTAGTTAATGGGAGCTAACTGTGAGCTCACTGAAGCAGCACTAATCTCACTGAAGTGTCTGTCTTTGATCAACTCATTCTCTCTCAGCAGGCCGAAAAATAGCCACAGGACAGGAGTGCTCGGTTTACAATCACGTTAATTTCGCTTTAGGTTTGTCTTTAGCTGTTGGAGATTAATGAATCAAAAGGGTGTTTGAATTTACAACCAGTTCTCTTCTAATCACTTGGCAGTGTTATTTCTGGCTGTTTTCTGCTTTGATTACCTGGGCCGGTCATCTAAAGGACGCTGCTGTTCTGCCGTCTGCTAGTGGGGTATAGCTTTAAATGTCTGGGAACAAGCAAGATGACAGTGGAGGGTGTTGAGGATTTTTTGCTTTTCCAGGTGTTTCCTAAGATGTGTGTTAGTTGCAACCATGTCCAAATCCACCATCTCCCATTCTTCTTCACTCATTTTTGCCCATAAATCAGTCATTTTTTTTATTCCACCAGAATGCATCAGATGTGGGGATAGCAAGTTTGGGATGTTCATTTGTGGGGACGTGTGGATGGGACCTGTGATGCTCAACAGTTAAGCATGAGCAAAGGGTCTGCTTAACAAGGTTTAAGGATGATAGCATTCGGATAAGTAGCTGGCATAGGGAATTGTAGGTTTCTTCAGTTTCTTGGGCTTTCACTCTTAGGAGGAGCCTTGTGTCGTGAAGTGCTTGCGTGTCATATGGAGAACCTGGCTATTGTGGTTCTGTAAAGATTTGACTTGAACTCTGGTACCCTCCAAAGATATTATGTGCATAAAATTCCTTACCCTTTCATTTTTCCTTTAATGTGCTTCCTTTTGGGCAGGAAAATTGAGTGAAAAGTGCGCTTGTAATTTAAGATTACTTCTCTATAAAAGGAACAGTGATCTCTGCTAGCTGCCCCTGAAGAAGGAAAAAATCTTAGGTGGTAGGTATAGGTTCAGAAAGCCTCTTGGGTCAGAAATAGTTGCCAGGAAGGTATTGCCCAAATTTAACAGGATGCGGCTCTTGTAGTTTCTTCTTTAGCATACTACCTTCATTTTGCAGGTAATACTTATTTTACAGGAGTACTGAAGAGGTGTTACTTGTTATTGTTGAGGAAGTATTTCCTCTGACCTGAACAGGAGTTTCAAAGATGAGTATCTTTATGAAAAGCTTTACATGGAGAGCAGACAAGTGTATTTTTTTTATTTTCTTGATGTAGGAAGAGAACAAAGCTGTTTAATCTTTGCATTTTTCTTTACCCCTCTGATAGGGACCCAAGTCCTTGGACAGCTGATGGTGTGTGACACTGGTACTGTTCCAGTTCCATTATAGTGTGAACGTGGCTGTGAGCCTGTTTTTGAGCATTAAAGCCTGGTGCTAATGCCCCTGATGCACCATCTCTTATCATGTTGAGGAGTCTTCTTTGTCATGAATTCATTAGTTTCATGCAGAGATCGTATATAATTCTGATTGCTGCTTGCAGGGAAACTTTAAAGAGGGGAATGGATACTGATAATTACTGAAACACCTCAATTGTATGTGCGAGTGGGGAAAAATTTTCATATCCATTGACCTTGTAGTGAAACCCTCTCGAAGGGTTTTTTTCCCCTCACCTTTTTACGTGATGGTGTTATGTTCAACTTCATGCAGAAACAGGAAAAGAGGCCATAAGTAGAGCTCAGCTTCTTTTAGAGGGTTTTGTGATTTTGGCACTTGTATCCAGTCTGGTGCATTGTTCACAGGCTTTCTTTGTTGTAGTCGATGAAATAAACCATAGATAATTGATAATAATTTATTTTTGAACAGTTTTCTGGTCAGTGAATTTATGTGCAAGGTAAGCATGGAAGTGATGCTTTCTTATAAGTCTTTAAGTAAACAAAAATTAACTGAAAAAGAAGAGGAGATGAAGCAAAGGAGAGTGACAAGTAATGGGCTGAAAAATTAGGGAAAAGCAAGAGGAACATTTTAGAACAAAGTCATTACAATTACATAGTTTATGTGCGTATCCTTTAGGACTTCTTGCCTATCTGTGTGTGTATAGGTGGATATGCACATTCAATTACTTCTGCCTTGATGACTGGCAAACAAGCACAGGCCAAAATCAATGTTGCACACAAATATGCAAGTGTTTCCTGATAGGTTCGAAATTTTAACGTGTGTTATGTATTCCCTTAGCTACAGGTAAAAATTGAGTGAGAGAATAGAAAGCAAGAGACAAACAAGTGAGCAGTGGATTAGATGTGCATGATGTTCACACCAAACTGCTTTTAAATAAGGCAGTCCCAGGTCTGCATCAGGAATACAGTGCCTGGGATGGGTGTTCCAGTGTGTGGGTGAAATGCTGAAATGTTTTGAGCTCCTGAATACAGGGTTCATTCTTGGGTGCATCAACTCTACTAAAATACAAAGGGTTTCTACCTGGTATAAATATAACTTACTCCTGATTTAGGTTTTCTTTATGCTGTACAGAAAGAAGAAAAGGGCAGTTGTGGAAATAAGCCCCCAGTCTATTGAGCTCACAAATTCTTAGTGGTTACCTAGCAGTCACTCTACCTTTATTGTACTTTCATCCACGTGCTTTCTCCTAAATAATGTATATTTGGTCCTTTTTTCTATTAACAAATTTTGTTTCAGTCTGAGGGTTCCCTTTTGCTTGCTGTTTGAAGCAGTGCAATAAAGGGGAATTGTTCACGAGGAAGATTGTTGTAAAGATTTCAGATGCACAGGATTATTGTTTTCTGAGATTATTGAAAATTGATTCACTAGGAATTTGTTGCCAGGTAAGTTTTCCGTCTTTGAAGTGCTCTATTTTCCCTGGGGAGCCCTTATTGACTTGTTAACTAATTTATCTAGTTAACTAGATAAAGTAATTCCTTTCTGGGATGGCTGAGTTCACTCTTCAAGCAGAAGTCTCCAGGTGTTCTTTGCTATTTTGCACAGGAGTATTTAATTATTCCAGATAGTTAAGAAATAATGCTAACCTGTGCAAGGTTGCTTTTAATTATGTTCTCATCTGCCAGACTTTGGGACTATTTTACTATAATGTGAAAACAGGGACAAGTGAGATCTTGGAGTCACACTTTAATCTTTGTAATGTGCTGGTTGTTTGCAGATGAGATACAGAAAAGTAAAGCTAAGAATTTATTAATACACAGCTAAAATCATACACATATTGATAAATAAAATAATTCTGGTCACATCAGCATAGCCACAAAAATAGTGTGCCATGTTGACTGCTGAAAATTTGTCAGGGGGAAGAAATGTTCTATCACAACTGTTGGAAAAGTGGAGGGAATAACTGGTTTCATGTTTGTGAATTTTCCAGGTAGTCCACATCTGTGCAAGTATCCTTTTTGTTAAGCTGCTGGTTCCTTCCCCGACGGATGACCAGTGGGTTCTTAATATTTCTGTGTACTGTTGTATAATGCATGTGGATAATAGCACTGGCTATGCTCTATGCCTAGATAAACACAATTAATTGCAATGATTCTTGAAAGCAACAAGTTACTGTTAAGCTGCACTTTTTGGAATCATCTTCTTAATAGTTAAGTAGAAACTTAAGGCTCCTGTAGGGGTTTTTATTTGGTGTATGATCCTTCTATGTGTTTCATACGGTGTGAAGTGGATTCTGCTGTGAGTGAAGAGAATGCTAAGGGAAGGGCTGAGCTCTGAAACTCAGGGCTGAGAGCTTCTAGCAATGAAACTACAGCGATCTTGCTGTGAGAGAATTGTCCTCAATGTGGCGTCCACCTGAGTGCAACTGAGTCTTTGAGTTGTCTGGTTTTGCTTTAGGATTTCCTTCAATGCACACAAATTCTTGAGGCAAAGGTCAGGAAGTAAAATGAATTTTTTGAAGCATAAATAAAGCGGTGAGGCATTTAGGTGTTTGTGTGGTATGTGTTCTCCACCCCTAGTTAGTCATGGCTGTGGAAGGACCTCCTTGCCAAATACTTGATTCATAGCTATGCTGTGTAAATTGTGTTATCGTGTAATAGTATGAGGCAGAATGTAAATTCTGGGTGAAGGTCTCTCCTAAAGGCTGGGTCTAACGTGGTAACAGATACAGATCTAGAACTGTTACCCTGCAGCTCAGCATCTTGGTGTTTATTTTGACTCAGGTAGAAATCATCTCTATTTTTCACTAGCAAGAGACATGCATAGACTGCCCTACCTCTTTCCTGGGACTGTAGCTTTATAAATTGATTTTTTTTTTTTCCTTTAAACTACATGTGGATTCTTTTCATTTATCCTTTCATGTGCCCCATCAATGAAGCACGTAGGAAGATAAAAGTATTAATTACCTTCAACTACTAAGACTGAGAATAAATAGGTTTTCGTATTGCTAGTTTCATACTGTACTATAATTAACAGCGTCCAAGAGTGCAGAACTTGAAACAGATTAGAAAAGAAACCTCAGTGCTGTTCAGCTTTTACCTTCAGCCCTGCAGCTTTCCAAAAAGTATACAGTGGATTTTCAGTCTAGTGGATATTTCTTAGCTGGCAACAGATAAAAGCCTTCAGTTTCCTGGGAAAGAACCAGAGCATAGAAAAAGCTGGTTGCATAGCCACTAGTGGAATCCCTTTAATACTGGCTAGGTGATCTTGAGAATATTTAAAATAACAGTAAGGAGAATCTCATTTCAACAAGACAGAGTTCATTCTTGATAAAGGGCTTTCCAGAAACTAGCTCTTTGTAACTATAGAAACACTTAAATTTTCTAATCTTTGATGGAGAATGAGAACAGATTTTGCTGAGTTCTCAGTAAATCCCAGAGCTGATAGTGAATGCTTAACACATTGAATGTAGTAGGAAAGAGGCTCTTTGGAACTTGCTTCCAGTAAAACATTCTCTAAATCAGAGTAATATCCTTACGAAGCTGCTTAATAATGAAAAAGGTGGTCAGAGGAATGTAGTGGTGGATGTCCTTGGAGTTGAGAGAAAAAGGCTGAAGCAATGTAAATTAATTTTCTGAATCTTTCAGCAAATTATTATCTCTGTTCACAGCCCCATTTTATGAAATTGGAATCAAACCCAACTGTACTTCTTCTGCACTTAAAGAAGAATACAAAACTGTTGGTAAAACTAAACAGCAGCAGCAACAATACTTACTGCTATGGAGACAGCTAAAATCTGTATAATACGAGGAAGATGAAAGGCTACTTTAAGTCTATAACTTTAAAGATAAGTGTGCAAGTCACTAAGAAAGTGAGCACCCTGCTTAAGTTTGAACAGAATTTGATATGGAGCCAAATTGAGGTGGAAGGGCTCCATCCTGAACTAGTTCTTCAATTCTCATAGAAAACTTCTTGTTTTTCCTTTAGCTGTTGTTAAATGGGAAGGACTTCCTTGAAGGTGCTTTTGTTGTAAGGAGATCTTTATTTGGAAGACTCCCTCCTGTAGGTAACATGCGTCAGAATGTTTGTGAAGGAATTTAGGGAGCAAAACAGAGTTTAAAAAGTTCCAATGTGTGCTAGGTCATATCACGCTGAATTAAATGATGAGTAACAAAGCACAAGGTGTTCAGAGTGGCTGTTCCTAAATAGTATATTCAATGCCAGGCTTTACAAACAGCTTCCTATTCTTCGTGTTGCTGATTTTGTAGATCTTGTCACTGAAAAAGGAAGAGCTGGAGAAAATCTGCATATGTAATCCAACCTGCATAGTTTAATTGCAGCCACCTCAAGCACCTCTGTGAAAGCTGTAGTTTTTACATGGGTAAGGCCCCTGCCATTAGTGAATGCCACTGGTCCAATGCAAAACTTAGTTTGCAAGCAATATTGCTTGAGAACAATGATTCCTCTCTCCACTACTGCACCAAAGAGAGAATGTAACGTGAATGTAGTTTCTTACAATTTCTCAAGGAGCTGCATGGGTAGTCAGATACACAGTGATTCTTTTATTTAAGATGACTTAGCTTTAAGAGCGTTATTTAGGAGATATGTGGCTAAATATCCATGCAGGTATTGGAAAACATGGTAGTTGGATTGTAACAAGCCATGGTGACCCCAATAAGCACTTTAAGCCCAGTAACTCAGTGCTGTTAGGGGAAACTTAAGCAGTGGTGCAAAGCCTGAAATTTGTAAGATTATTTTTCACTGATGCAGAAAGAACCTTTCTTTCATGAGAAAGAGACACTTCTATTTTTCAGGTGTACACAGCAGGATTTTTGATATTACTTTTACAGCTGCAAGTTAACTTTAGTTTATTTTTTTTTTTTAACTTCTTATTGGGTCAGATAAAAAAATTTCTCCCAGGTTTGACCTGAGATTTCTCCCCATGCTGTAATTTCAATTGTCATTCCATGCTGCTGACTTAACACTTATGCTTTTTCAGCTGAATAAGGTATCTTGCAATTGTCATGACTGTTGTCTATTGTTAATTAAATGCCATAAGCACATCTGTCTCTGAGAGAAGGAGGCTACAGTTTCAGTTAATGGTTATTATATAGGGTGAGTATCAAGGAGAGTGTGCTCATCTCTCTTTTCCAGGATCACACAGGTGCAGGGATGTGCCTCTTGCTCGAACTACAGAATCAAAGATTGATACCAACCGAGATGGATAACGCAGCACCCTTAAGTCAGTGCTGACTCTCGGTGAGAGATTGAGGCTGGCACTGCTCTCTGCAGGTGTCTAATATGTATCTCTCTAAGCCCGTCAGTCCCCCAGACAGTCTCTGAGGTCAGGGGAGACTGTCTCTAGTGCAAGGCAATGCAGCTGTGCTGCTTCCAGTTCTGCTGCCTGGGATGTGGGCTAGAGAAACCCTAAACT
Source organism: Corvus hawaiiensis (assembly GCF_020740725.1). Classification (NCBI taxonomy): domain Eukaryota; kingdom Metazoa; phylum Chordata; class Aves; order Passeriformes; family Corvidae; genus Corvus; species Corvus hawaiiensis. Next base: position 118,095,295 of record NC_063215.1, read on the forward strand.
GGTGTCTGCCTGGTGCCTTCTACCATGTTATTTTTTCTCTTGGAAATGCCTTACTTGATACATTGTATGATTTCATTTGTGGACTTTTTCCCTTTCGTTTTTCAGGCTGAGGTAACAGCCCTCTGGAAGAGCTGGAAAATACACAAGTAAGTTTTTCGTTTTTTGGGGTTTTTTTTCTTCCTCCTCTGAGTCATCTTTTGGAAGACCATGTCATTTGCCACTCTGTCTAGAGAGCTCTGACTGACTTCCTAACACTGGAATTTAAATTGTTTAAGATCAGGTGGTGAGTTTTTCAGAATCTTGGAAGAATTTCAAGTCATTTTTCAGGTTTCACGGCAGACAAACTTGAAGCAAAAGTGCTTTCAAACAGTCTTTGCTTTTTGTTGGCATCCATACAAAAGCCTTGAGATTTTGGGTGGGAATTTAGAGAAACATGTATTTCAGATTTTTTAAAATTAGAATTTGTATAACTAGAGGCAGAAGAATGGCAGAGTCTATTTTTAATTGACCTTAATATTGTGTTTTGGCCAGCATCTGCTCGGTTACCTGATTGCAGGTGATCTGGATTTGTTCTGTACCTTCAGCAGGGCAAGTGAGCACAGAGCTTGCACAGATTAACCCGTGCAGGCACCTGCGCAGCTTTCCATCCATCAATGTGTAAGAGATTTAACTTTTACAAAGTGTGTATTAGTTCTTGTCTGAAACTTCCTTCTGGCAGATGTTCTGCTCCCAACGTACTTTTTTCTGCCCCTCTCGCCCCCCCCCCAAAAACCTCTCCATGGTTTTCATAAAAAGTAATGAACAAAGGATGTGATCGTTGTCTGCGGGGAACTGAATACAATACTTGGCGTCCAGTGTTGATTTTCCTGGGGAAAAATACGAGCTACTACTCCCTCTCCTGGCCTCATAGGGGAAATATGTGGAATTGTCAAAAGGGGGCATTCTTGCTTTTTCAGACAAATGAAAAATAAGTCATAAAATAAGTGTATAGTTAGACTGTCATTTAGGTAGAGTAGAAATTGCTCCAGCTGAAAGTCTTTAGTCAAAGCAAATATAACAGATGGAATATTAAATATCAGAAGTGATTTGCAGACTAATTTAATCCCTTACTTTGTGGACAGAGGTTTTATCTATTTCACCTAAGGTTTACCCAAAGCTTTTGTTAATTGATGAAAATGCCCACTGCAGTTACACATGCACCGTCTGTGTCTAAAAATATATCTCCCCTCCCATTGTCATTTAACTCTCAGAGGATAATTCTCTGTATCTGTGAAAATACAAATCTGACAAAGTCCTGCAGGTCTGTATAAGGATTTTCTACAACTGATTTTGATCTGGTATGTGTAGAGTTGCCAAGTAGTAGTTGAACAGACTGTGTATTCTTCTAAAAATCTCTTGAAAGGGCAAATCCTTATGTATAACCAATCTGGAGGTAGCTCTGGAAACTGAGAAGGTACTGATGCCCTGGGTAGTCCAAAACTGACTGCAAATAGAAAGTGATTTTGGTTTTAAGCTTCTGTGTTAAGAGATGTCATCAAAGATATTTACTTCTAAGTTTGCCTGAGCATTTATGGATTAAACCTTTTAACAAACAGGTTCAAACTGGTGCTGATAATTCCTGTTTATAACCAAATTTTACTCTGCTCTTAGGTATTTCTAGGGGTTTTATTTGCTCTAATGTTATGGTCCTTATGATTAGTAGAGTCTTCATATACATGGTAATTAATATGCTGTAGCTTTAATATTCTGAATCAACTAGGGCAAAGCAAACATATGACCTGCAATAAAAAAGAGTCACATCTGAAGATATTTTTTTTCCTCTTGCCTAAGAAATAATTTTCTTTGTAATTCAGTTTATCTAGCTAATGCAAATAAAAATTATTTCTGCCCTAAGATTATAGAATATTATAGTCACTGTATTTTAAAAAGATGCTACTTTTCCACCAAGATGCTGTTTTTTGCACCTCAGCATCTAATTTAAGTGTAGTGGAATGTTAGGGCTGGGATAAAGATTTTTCTCATGCTAAGAGGTATAATCAGAAAACACCAGCACAACAAGAAGGTTAAAAGCACATAGCTGTAGAGAGGGCCATAAAATAGTTTCGTTTTAAAACAAACAGAAAATTTCAGTGATCTTTCTGTACTACCCTTCACCTCCCGTAGTCACTTATACTTGAGGGAAGTGGGTGCAAGGCACTACCAGATACTCCTCACTCAGGTTTATAAGCAACCACTAAGCTGCAGAGGAGCAGGCAGTGCTTACACTGACAGTTTTCTCCTGGTAATGGAAGAAAAGCGCTGGTCCCAAGCACTTGATTCTGAGCTCCTCGTAGCCCTGCTTAGCCAGGGTGGGAGGTTAATTAGGAGTTAACTGCGCCAAATACTCCAGTTTGTTACGCTTTAAACTGCTAATGTAGACATCCCCTTACAGGGACCTGGGTATTCGAAAAAGATTAAGTTGAAATGAGCTGGAGGTACAGAACAAAGTGCTGACAGAAAAGCAGTTGTAGGTATAAGGAAGAAATCTAAGTGTAATCTGCACTTATCATCAAATCAAAAATAAAACAAGAGCAAAGAATTAATCCACTATGCATGACAATAAAATAAAAAGGTTCAAAGGTGAACAGAAAACAGGCAAGATGGTCAGTCTGCTCCTTGATTAAGTGACTGAATATGTTTTTTGGGCTTGTGCCTGCAAAGATATTCTTCCCCTACATGTCCTGTGACCAGTGTTAGGATTGCTCTGTGTGTGTGTGTATAACTCTTCAAGTTCATCCTGTTTTGTACTACTTTGCACCAAGTGCAGCTCCTGAGGGTCAACTGCAGCGGGATGTAAAAATGCAGATTGCCAGTCTGATTTGGCTGAGATAATGCCCAGGTGTGTGCTTTGAGCATGGTTTTACTCTACTGCAAGTTAGTAGGTCTCCTAAGATAAATGATAGGTTATTACCATGATTTTTTTATTAGGAATCCATTATTAGTGTCCTTGTGGAAGACAAAATGCTGTGGTTTTGTTTAGTGGTGTGTTTGTGCAGGTGTGAGGGAGTGTAAGATATGTAGCTATTAAAAACCCTCCAACAACCAAACAAAAACCAACTATAAATGATCTTCATGTGCCATGAAGTAGAAATCAGGTGGTAGATTACTTGTAAGCTACCCCAAAAATGTGTTTGTGAGAATAAATGAAAGTATTCTCAAACAAACGACTTGCTATTGCAAGTCAAACCTGATTTCAAGATGCGGAAGAGGAGGGAAGGAGCTTGCAGTGACTGTAGGGAGGTATCAAGTAAAGAAGGCCACAAGCTATGAGGGTAAAGGGCTGTACAAACAGCCAGGAATAATCATTTGTGGAATAGCATGGAGGAAATTCTTCAACCTGGAGTTCTGCTAGCAATGATAAATTCAAGCAATCAAAGTTATTTTGATAATACTATTATTACACAATGAAGTATTTTATATTCTTCCTAACATTCTTCAATTTGCTGGGGAAGAAAAACTCAATGAAACAAAACTCCAGCAGAAACCTGGTGATCAGGAAAATTATCTGAAAGTTCTGCTAGTTCACAGCATTAAGAAGGATGTAACAGCAATGGGGTGTTGCATAAATGCAGGGATTGAAATTCTCCAGAGGAACAAACTTGGGTGAACATGAAATAAATAATCAAAGGACTTTCTACTGCACCAGCCTGACCACTAAAATGGTTCAGTTAGAGGCCAAGCCTGCCCAGCTCATGTTTAAAAAAATGAATTTGAGAGAACTTGGTGTTGCATGTGACCAGTCCTTTAACTGACTGCAGAGTGAGGCTGTGTCAGGATGACAATTGTTCTTGTGTTATGTCAACACCGGGCTCTGGCTAACCCACAAGAGGGACACAATTATGATTCCTCTAATAATATTAATGAGTTCTGTGTCTGTCCAGCTCTAAAGGAGACTGAATACCCACCACTCCAACGCTTTTCTGTTTTAACTTGAGCCGGTGGTGAACTGGTTAAGGCACTTTTCAGCTTGTGGTAATTTTGTTCCAAAAGAAGTGTCAGATCCGTTGTTCTTATTGCCTCTTAATATGTCTTTGGAATACAAGGGTTAACTTTTCTCAGCAGTGCGATGGACTTCAGTTTAAGTAAGAATCAGCATGAGAGGTTTCAATACTAAATTAGAACTTGATTCTGTACAGAGTTCAAATTTGGTATCAAAAGTGTCAAGATTTGCATGATAATTTGGCTGTGAATTTCTGCATGGGCGGCTGGACATCCTTCATTTGAAACCATGGTTCTGTAGACTTTGATTTCATTTAAAGGGGAAGGAAAAACCCAAAATCCTTGAGAGGGTAATCCAGGGAGCCCTGAAACCAGTCTTTGAACTTGTCCCTGCAATGAACGTAGTGCAAAACTATGAAGGCAAAACTTTATTAGGAGAACTGAGAAATTAAGTGGATTTGTTCTTCAAACTCCCACACAGAAACTGCTCCATTGGTTTCACAAGAAGATGAATGTTAGTGAAAATTCCGTGATCAAGCATCTACTCAAAGGTAAGAGCAAAACTCCAATGGATTCTTGGCATTTGGGAAAATGTGAAGCGAATTCTGGAACTCCTGGCTTAGCTTTGTCTTCAAATATTGTATTAAGAAACCAAGCAGGGGAGTGCTTTTGGAGCTAGTGCTGGGTGGGAAGAAAAGGTAAGTCAGAGCAGAATGATAAATAATGTGTTTTTCTCTGAGAGGAGAGGTGTCGTCTTGTTCCTGACACACTGTCAAGAAGATGTTTTACTGATTTGACTCTCTGTGTTGAAGAACACACAACAGTTACTTAGTAAGTGGTTTTATAGGGGATCTCACCCATGTTACAATAAATGGAGCTCAAAGATAACATGTCTTTTATGCTCTTACGCTTTTTGGATGATAACTGTGAAAAATTACCTAGGGAAGGTTAGCAAGCTGTACCTGTGGCCATTTTCTCATGACCCCTGAGTGATAAAGTTTACTATCTTGGATCATGATGTGTTGTCAAATGACAGGTTTACCTGTCTGGCCAACGAAAAGTAATTGAGGAGTGTTACGGTTTTACAATCCAGGTTTCACCATATTTGTAGCTTTTTGAGCTGTTAGACCTGAACAAAATAGGTCAATGTTGACAGAATAAGGTTGGCTCCCACTTTTCTTCAGATTTTGACTTCTTTGTGTGCACCTCATACCTGAAAGCTTCATATAGGAAGCATGTAGTTTTCTGGAGGTATTGCTTTTGTAATGTCACTTTCAGCTCGAGTTAGGATTTTTTTGGTGTTACGGTGTAGTATTTTTTTGGTTGCTGTTCTAAAATCTGTATCTGGAATCCCAGATCTGCATGAATTTGAAATGGTAATTTCAGAGGCTCCTGTAAGTGGGGAATTGGGTAATCCCTACCAGCTGGAACTACTTAATAGTAGAAGCTTTGCTGACCTGAGGTTAGCTGTCCACAAGCCATTTCTTTTTGTAAGTATGGGGCCAAGATATGGAGCAGCAAAATTGCCTCTCTTGCTCTATTTCTCACACCCTCCCCTGCAGTAGTGGTTTCATCTGTTGCACCCACATTGTGTTCTGAAAGATATTAGTAATTGGAAAAAAAACAAAACAAAAGCCCCCAAACAGATGTGTTTTGTATGGTGGTTTGTTTTTTTATTTTTTTAAATACTGTTCAGTCTTGGGACAGAAGTATCTGTGTAAACAGATCTTTATGGCTGAGATTTTCTGTAGCTGTTCAATACCTGCTGACTCTGGGACTATTTTTAGACGCTATATACATTAAACATTACTATTTTTAGGTAGCTATCTCAAGTACCTTCGCCTGCATGAAATGTTTTGTCTTGCCACTTGGAGTTTGTCTAAGTCAAATAATAAAAAAGCAAAGTATAAAATCGGGGTGCTTTACATTGGTTACACTTTTCCAGGTAAGCTATAACTAGAAAAAGGAAACATTAAAGAAAAAAGGCTGTTTTGGCAACAAATGACTTAATTAACTTCTGTGGGGAAAGAGCCTTCATGTGGGTATCATTTGGTGTTTGGTGCCACTGGTGATGCCCTGTTTCAGGGACACAGCTTGGTAAATAGATTTCACTGTAACCTCAGAATAACAAAAACACTGGAAATCCTGAACATCTGTGTACTGGAGAAAACAGATCTCTATTTGTGCTACAGTAGAAAGATAGTTCATGATCCAGATATGAAGGGTGGAAAAAATCTTTTCTTTGAGGTGTTGGAGGTACTGAAGGACCCCAAGATGAAAATGTTTTTCAGGTTAGATGAGGTGTAATGGTGGTAGCACAGCTGAGATGAGACTGGTGCTCAGTGTACATAAAACAGTAGAAAAGGTGTTAAATGAGCTGGAAAAATTAGGAATGATGGTAGCAGTGTGGTGACCAAATGCTCTTCCTTTCCATGAAGTGCCTGAACTCCTTGGTATGGACTCTGTGCACATATGTTAAAGGTAAATGGAGCAATTAGGATATCACAGGAATTATGAACCAAAATTCCAAAGTAAATGAAGTGTTTAAATATACTCAAGGAATGAAAATATTGTTATATTAGCACTGGTCTTCAGCTGACCACATACTAGATTGAAGCAGCTTTGTAAAGGAAAACACTTGTGGGAGAAAAGTATGTAATCAACAAAGTTTAAGCTTATACCTTGATTGAATGTTTTAGTGGGAAATAAATGAAAGGCAGATTTTTTTTGAAGAAAAATCTTTTGCTGCGTTAGGGAAATACTTTTTTTTTTCCCCACTTACGTTTGATATTAAGAAATGGTTTTTACAGGATACTAAGGTACACATTTTCCCAGCCTGCAGTTATCATGGATTTTCTTAAATTAAAAAATCCCACAACCAAACAACAAAAAAATCCCAACTTGAAGCAACTCTGAGGGATTTGCTAGCTTATTATTTTGCCCTGAGGCGGGATCAATTTTACCTGTTATTCAAGACAGAAGTTTGTCTGGCTTCCCTTTAAAGCCATTATAATAAAGACTGAGTCTTCCTGCTTTCCTCTGTTCATGCTTGATTATCTTTACCTGGTATTTTGTCTTATCTGTGTAGAATAAGTAGTGAGTTTTTGCAGCAGCTTTTTGCACAGTGGAAGGCTGCTACAGTGTCTCCTCAAATGGGCTTTGTTACACCAAACGAATTCCCTAAGGGCAGTCAAATATAGCACAAATAGAAAAATATAATGTAGGAAAGATAAGGATGACACTTGATGCCAAACCCAAATGCCAAGTGTAGAAACACTCACCCTGTTTGCTTCTCAGACCTTTGCTTCTTGATGCAAGAGTTTTTCCTTCTAAATATCGCCTCGAAGGACAGAAACTGTTTTGTGGCTTTGCAATTCTGCCTCTATAGTTAGAGGGTTCAGCTTCTCCACAATGTGGGGACTTTTTCCCAGTTTGTAGCAAGTGGCTCTTTGCTGTGGTCTGCATTGGACAGGGCACAATCCTATGTGCATTCCACTTCCACATTCTGGAGGGGAGGGATTAGATAAGTTGTTTCATGAGCTACTCTGTCAAATAGCCTGAGAGACACCTTGCCTCCCATAAGACTTCCACATCTGAATCTCATCTATCAAACAAAAGTCTGATATTTTCTAGGATGCCACAATTTGTGGAAATGAATGAGCTTAATTAAGCTCATGGGAAGCTCTCACAAATGGCTAGAGATAAATATCAAATGGGGTCAATACACTGTCATGAGACTTTTGGCTTGTTACTGGATGTTCCCATCCCTTTGGGATGGCCTAGAGGGCAAGGACTTCTGAGAAGATTGGGGTCGGCCATGATTAAAGCTATATTTAGAAACTTTTTTAATTGCATAGACTTCAGGCACATTAGAGCTGGCTGATTTTTTTTTTTTTTTTTTTTATGGAACAGTTTTCTGTTAGAAAATGCAGTTTAGTGGAAATTGGAGTGTTCCATAGGACTGTGTCAATCTGATCGTAGCTTTTGACAGAAAGGGAAAATTAACTCAATTTGTCAGTGCTTTAATAATATGAGTGTGTCATTTGGACAATGTGTGCCTTATTGAACTATTTGACATGTTTCATGTTGGAGCTCAAAGCAGAATTAGAGTAATTGTACTCTTACCAAGATACCAGTTTGCATATATGATAACTATTATCTGCTACACAATAATTTGTTGATGATAAATTGTATTAAAGTGGAACATGCGGGTAGACACACAACTTTTGCTGAGTGTCACTACCACAGAATGTCATTTATTATTTTATTCTAATAAAATAAAAATTAGGTTCTAGATTAGATTCTAATAAAAATTAGAAATGCTGGAATTTCTTGGAAAACAGAAGTTGTCATCAGCTTCAGGAAGAGTTGGCAGAATAAAAAAACCAAATCCTGATGTAAATCAAATCTATTGATGATAAAGATTTTGACCAGTCCTGTGAGTCTCCAATGTAAGTGGTGGCCTCAGATTTTTCTACAGGAAACGTAAAACATTGGAAAGTACTCACTGGCCATAAAGTGTGACCAGCACAGTAAGAATAAGAGGTCTGGGAAAAAATACTGTAGGAACACAAATTATATAAAATAATGTGGAAAGCCAGCCTCAGGGAGAACATGGCCTGCAGTTCCTGATGGATGGCTGGAAATCAGGAGCATTGAGACAGAGAAATAACCATAAGAAAAAGCAGTATGAGTATTCTGGGTGTACCCAAACATTTTTTGTACAGATAAACACCACCAAGAAATTCCTTTTGAGCAAATTGAGCTCTTGTACTTTGCAAGGGACACGATTAGGCAAGTTGTAAAAGGACATGGGAAAAATGTTTGTTGGGGTGATGGGATCAGCTCCTGGATTTCTATTGCAGCTTGCTGGCTACGACAGTGGGTCGATTGGCAACACATTCATTTGCACTTCTTTGCTGGGGAGAGGAAGGTGTTTGCAGCCTGTCAATTTGGAGCTCACTTTAAAGGCTAGGTGAACTGCTTAAGACTAAAAACCTGAGGACCAGTTCATGATTATAGTGTTAGAAAACAAAAGTGGAAAAATATAACACAAGGTCTGAGGGTATCTTGCGCTACTCTCTAGTTTTAGCTTGTACTTGGCATTTCCCCTTTGGTGTTTGTTACAACCAGTGAAGGATCTCCTTGCTAGGGCTGTTTCTCGAGAAGAATTTGACATCTAGGTTTGATTCTTGATTGAATTGGGTGCCTGCTTTTGAATTTGCACAGTGGGTTATAATACTGGACATTTGTGGTCTTGCTTCTAGCAGTTTGGTATAGGGAGTGTGCTGATGTGATATACCAGGGATGGTTTGGATCACAAAAGGATCACAGTGTCTGCCCAGGTGAAGTACAGAGAACCCTGCAGAGTGGATGTTTCCGCTTTCATCCTTGCAGAAACTCAGCTCAAATTTAGTTCCATATTTTGTAAACTTCCTATTGGAAGTGTTATTTTTAGCACTATGGCATATTTTTGTTTCCCTTTCTCAGCAGCATGACTGTGTTGCATTCATGGCTTGAGCACTTCAGGTAACTTGCCAGCACTGACTAATGCCATCAAGCATAGCTTGTGCCTCCAGAATCCCAACACCTCTCTAGATGACACAGAACCATACACTGGACCCACAAGTTAAAATTCTTAAGTGGAACTGTTGACGAAGGAAAAATTTTTTCATTACATGAGCATACAGGAGGGAATTTTTTTTCTTGGTTTATTTTTCACATTAAAAAAACCACAGGAAAATAATATGATACAACTTAATATATGCTGCTGTGTCCCATCTTGGGGGATGAGTATGTCATTCCATATGCTGTAGCTAAACATAAATGAACTGTTATTAATGATTGCCATAATGTTTTCTAGCAGTTAGCTGGCTGTGATTCTAGGAATTTTTTTCCACTGTGTTTTGAAGGGTTAGGTTATTTAAACTTACTATCAAATAGAATCAGATCAAAGTGAGCTAATTTTTCTTAAACACTAATCATTTTAAGGCTATTGAACTAAATATAGAGTCAGTTCATTAAATCATTAAAACAGCCTGCAATAATGCTCACAAAGTCATTATAGTGCTATTCCCCAGCCAGAGAGGTGGTGTTGCCTTAAGCACAGTTTAATCAAATTAGATGGTGGGTTATGTCCTGGGGTTTCTCCTATTGATATTCATTAAAAATACATGATTTATCACTAATCTCTGTAAGGTATATCCTACTCCTCCAAATGAATTTTGTAAATGTCAGGGGGAAGAAAACAGAATAGTTTATTGTTATAAGAATTTAAGTGTGGTGTGATCACATTTACATTTGTATAATATGTAATTTAGTGATAGATGATAATTTTAATGTGCCTTTAAAATTTTTGTCCTTAGTTAAAAAGTTAACAAAAATGGAAAACCCCCAGGAATAGCCACGTTATATTTTAGTGCTGTATGAGCATATGAATTAACTTTAGAACTAATTATTCTGTAGATTGTCATATAGTTTCTCTTATAGATTGTCTGTAAAAGTTCACTGTTTAATTTCATGTACTCCTTTTGGTACCATTTTCCATTTTTTCCTTTTATTTGGAACACTTCAGCATAGTAACTCCTCTGTCCTTTCCTCTTCACTCTGTTAATTTTAAGGCTTGCCTTGTTTTAAAAGGCAAGGAAACATTGATGAGAAGACCACACAGAAACATTCCCCTCTGTGCTGTCACTGCTACTCCTTTTAAGTGAAAATTTCTTCATTAATATAATAATTTTTAATCTTGTAACACTCCAAAAATGCGGTAGAATGATTGTCACCTAACACCCAAACATGCAGCTGGTTAATGGTGCTGTGAGGCTCTACCACACTTCAGACAGGATGAAACACATTTGATTAGTGGTTATTTGGAATCAGGACAGTCTTAATTCTTCAAACTGGAATTTGCCTGAATTATCCCAACTCTGAAGTGCCCTGAGAATTTCCATCATTTTTGTATTGCTGTTACTTGTGAATCTTTGATACCACTGGGAAGCCCAGCTGAATATTCCCAGTGATACCTCTTGCTTTGAGAATTTCTTGGTGTTGTGTTGTCACTTCTGTCCAGGGAAGAGCCACATGCCGAACTTGGTTATGGTCCTGCAGTGCTTTCCCTGGGTCAGGGTTTTAAAAGAATAGATTTAAGGTTTCTGGGAGAAATGGATCAGGTTCTCAGTGCCGTGAAAATCTTCTGTCAAAGCTCAGAGTTCACCCAACACTGCTTAGCTCATGGCTTTGCTATGTGGACACAGAGTAGTAGGAAACTATTTACTTTATTGTTGGGTATTAATCATGTTACCACAGAATTGCCCCTTAATTGAGACTGGCCTGAACTAAAACATAAGTTGCTGTAATTACTGAGGTGGTTTTATAATTGCTGAGAAGTTCATATAACAACACTTGCAGTAGGAACTTCAGATGTGGTTTTAAAACCCTGTCCCGCTTGAATTTGTCAGCTGAAATAGCCAAAAGCTATTGTCAATTACGCTGAGGTAGATCTGAACAGATTGCTGCTGTCAGGGGCTCTGCTGTTGATTTACACTGGCACATCTGAAAGAGGAGCTTGGTTCTATACCTTTTAGAAATTGGAAATGTTCTTCTAGGTAGATAATTACTCTGCTGGACACTTGAATACCAGTGGCTCTGGATTTTCTTGGCTGTGGCTAAATGTAATTGTGATTCTAGACCAGCTGAAGCCTCTCTAGTTGGTGCTGTTGAAGTTCCCCCCTGCCCCCAGTACGCTGCCCAGGAGCTTGTCTCATGCTAACATAAGTAGGTTCAAGAACCTAAACCTGCAGAAAAGCTTTCATATTGGCAGCTGAACTCATCCTAGGATGTCTTACTGTGGGATTTGACAATTGCCAGTTCTAGGTGCAGGAGGAGGTCAGGGATGTACAACATCGTGGGGAGAAAGGCAAGGCAGGAGCAGTGCTGAGAGGAGCTGGAAAGGGTATAGAGCTGTACTCTGAGTTAAAGAACAGTAGTGCTTTTGCTCATGATCTTATTTCCAACCATGTGTGGGTTTTTTGTTTGTCTGGGGTTTTTTTCATACTGAAGTTCAGTGAGTTTTCTGAAAATAGAGCTTTCATTCTACACTTTCTAGCTCTCATTTTGTAAAGGAAAGCTTGAAAAATCCGTCCTAAACATAATGAGGCTTCAATGACTAAGGCTTGAAGTGCTCAAGAGGTACAGTTCAAGTAGAAAAGATACCCTCTTTTCTTAACTGGCTGCTCTTACCATGGTTTATAACCAAACCCCTGACATTTTTGGGATGTGAGTTGTGGTTGTTGGATTTTTTTCGGTGTCCTGGGCTGGCTGAGTGGAGTAAAGGGAGCAGCCTCAGAGGTGGCTGAGTGGCACAAAAGCCTTGTCTGGGTGTCGGAGCTGCTCGTGCAGGGTGCAGTGTGTGAGACGCTGTCTGCACGCAACCCCAGTGGAGCTGTCGTGTAGGTCTGGCAATCAGCCCACGAGCCCTAATCCTGCAAATATACATCACACACTTCATTTTATACTCGTGAGAAGCCCAGCCTAAATGAAATCCTATTAAATTGTGGGTCTAGAGCTAATTAAACATCTGCCTTTCAGTGATTTTTTTTTTTTTTGTGTGAGATTATATATAATGTATAGGTAAGTACACATGTATAGGATTCTTTCTATCAATTTTTTAAAAGGCAATATAGTAAATATTTGTTGTTTTCCTGTAACAAGTCCTCATAATAAAGTGGTGATGAATGACACCATCTACTTTACCTGGTTTTACTTTTGTTTCAAAACTTTCCAAAGCAAAGTGTGAGGTACAATAAGGCAGCTGGCTATCATCCATAGGCTCTTCAGCTCCAAAGCCTTTAAGGTGAGATGTGAACAAGACTGTGCCTTAATTATTGGCAGCAACTAGCTTGGCTTTTCAAAGTAATAAATGGGGGTCCTTACAAAGTCTCTTCTTAAGTAGCTAAATGCATAATCCACCCAGGATATTGTTTTAAAATTAATTTCATCTTCAGTAATTTGATCAGAGAAAGAATTGTATTGGTCATTTCTCTTGTGTAAGAACTGTGTCGCACCTTGGGGCAAGGAACATTTATTTTCATGATTAATACCTGTGAGTTTCATGGCCTAATGAGAAAGCCCTAGATGTATTTGAAATGAAATTGCCTTTTTTTTTTTTTCTTTGACCCTTTGTTCAATTCATGTAAACACTTTGACTACTGTCCCTCTCCTTGTGGATCCGAAGATCCTGTATCACCCACGTTACATTTGTTTGTAGATGCAGTTGCAATATTAAGGTATGGGAGTTCCAAAACAAGTCATTTTAAGTGGACACCTGTATACATTTGTGTAACTTACTACATTTCTCAAAGATGAATAGCCCTGGAATTGTGAAAGTGAAAGTTAATGGAATATTTTGCCCTACTTTCCCTAGCACCTATCCAACCTGACCAAGAAATCTAGTGCTGGGTTTTGTGTTGCTATTTAGTCTATCAGTCTCTTCACTGCAACCTCCTATTCGTTGAAGTCCAGTCCAAAATGTATATGTACCTGAAAAAAACCCCACGTAGTATATTCCTACCTGTACTGTTTCCATCTCATGTAACAGCTTGACTTGGAAGTATTTTGAAGGGATTTTAAACATCCCAGTCTTCCATCTGCCCCAGTGTAAAGGCAGCATTAGTCCTTGATGATCTCACTGCAGTGTCATCTTGCCTTTCTCTAATGTCAGCTCTTGCTATAGCTTGCCTGCATTAAATTGAAGATCTTTGGTGTGAAGGGTATGTCTTAATTCCCCAAATCCTTTATACCCTTATGGCTTTGAATGAATGCTAAAACTTTCAGACTTTATTTGCTGGTATGTTTTTGCACTTGTTTTACTCTGGTTCTCCTGCTCCTTCAAAATCATTATTTGAAAGTGCATCTTGTTCTGTGAAGACCCAAAGAAATTAAAGGAATGCCTTGCAGTGGGCTTGTGGGGGGAAGGACTTTGAGCCCTCATGATAGGAAGGAAAATACTGAAGGATAGACTTACCTCTTAGAGCTACTGGTGTCATTAAATACTTACCCAAGGTGTCCAGGAGCTTAGGGTAGCCAGAACTCCACTGTGTAAGGCAATTAAAATGACTGATGTCTTGATAAAAAGGCAACATGTTGTTGATATTTTGGCTGTTTGGTGTTGTATAGGCATGGTTTAAATGCTGCATTTGTGTTTCTGTCTTAACATCTGTGGTGGTGAATGTCAACTTCAAAAATAAGAAGCAATTGTGCCTGTTGAGTCGGGGTGCCCTGAGAAAGGCTTGGAGTAGCTGGCTGTGGCCCACCTCATTCAGGTCTCCTGGGCATTAGTGTGATAGTCTGCTTGCAACACTGGTGGTAATGCCCAGCTGCTGAGCTGTTTTGTGCCAGAACATACAGGAACAGCTCTGTGGGGAGCCAATTCTAAATCTGCTGGTCGGAACACCGGAGAGCAGCCTTGGATGGGACTACATGGGCTGGTTCAGTGCTCTGTAGAAAGAGTTGAGCTAACTTGGAGTACGTCATGCAGCCATCAGAAGATGACCTGTGCTGGCTCCTCAGCTGACAGGCGCTGGGTGAGAAGCAGCATGTGACAATGCAGCTGTACTTTCACCTCAGATAGTGGCATCTTTGGGCTGAGGTTGTTTGGCCAGTGCCATTAACTGCAAGATGCTGAGCTTTGTTTAACAAAACAAATGTTACCTTAAAACATAATTGAGCTAAATCAATAGCTGTGCTGCTCTGAATGCAGTGCTGGTGGAGCCAGTGCCCCTGGTTTTCATTTGAGATGCTGCTGGTAAAATTAATTTCAAGGATTAATCCTTCCCTGTGCAGAAGATGAAGCACTTTCGTTGTTTATACTTACTGTGTCCCAAAAGAAGGATAGAGCAACCAAGAGAAGCAGAAGCTTTATTTTACCAGAGAAGAGGAAGTAATTCTGGGAGGGTCTCTGAGGACTTTTGCCATTAGGTCAAGACCCAAGATTGGAAGCTCAGGGTGCAGGGTGGAGTTCCCGTCTTGTCTCAGCATATGAAACCTGCTTCTTGTGACCTGTCACGTAAGCATGGTCTGTTAGTCACTCTTTCCCCTGAAAAACGTTTCTGCAAATAGAATAAACCATCCTTTCATGTTGGTGCAAGAAGCGTAAGTATTTAACAAACTTACATATAGTTTAGTTAACAACTTGTGTGGTAGATTTGCCATCCACCCCCTAAAATAAAGACTGATGTTTCCATTAATTACATGATGATTACTTTCCAGCAGGATAAATCAGCCCCTGCTGAGCTCCAGGCTGCCACAGCTAGTCTGGTACCTATGCCTGAATTCAATACTTTAAAGCTGACTTCAATATTTCTTTCACAAGTAGTACCTGTCTGAAGGCTCCTAGACATAACCACAGACATCTGTAACGTCAGGCAAATCCCTGCCTTCTGGGCAAGTCTGAATCACTTCCTTTGTATTTATCAGAGATAAAAAGTAAACATGCTTATGGAACTTATCATGTTTCTGTTCTGCTTGTAACATCACGTGTGTGCACATCTGAATGCACAAACCCATAAAGTGAGCTCAACTTTTAAAGCATTTGCTTGGTAAATCAGATATTTCCCTATGAATTTGACATTGTCCTGACTTTATTCTCCCGGGGATTTTGGAAGAGTGTCCAGATGCTATGAGCTTATTGGCTCACGGTGGTTTTCCCACTAATTCACTAATTATTTCTCACTAATTTCCACATTCATGTGTGCATCTGATATGTATGGCGTGTGTGAACATATGTGCTGTTTCAGTGAGAGAGACACAACCATGGTCATGTTATGTAAATAAGAGTTTATCTGTTCAAAGCACTACTCAGGAGCGCATGATTTGGCGATGGAAACAATTTCTTAATAAGTGGTGTCTGGTTTTAGTTCTGGCTGCTGTCTTTTCAGACTAGACGGCTTTTGGCTGTTGCACATTTTTGTTTCCCTCTCTTTCATCCATTGTTCTTTCTAACACAGGTCTCTCACTGCTCAGTGCCTTCCAAGATGTTCCCCAGTCTGAAATGACTTGCCTGTCATTGCTGTTCGTAACTTGCCAATTTGGTTTGATGTGTGGTGGAATTGAATTCTCTTTTCTTGGTAACCAAAAATGTATTTTCTGCAGCTGCGTGGTTTGGGACACTGTATGTACAGAAATGTTGATGGTGATTATTGTGGTAATGAAAGACTACCTGTTGAGTTCTCAGCAGTCAAAAGAGTCACTTATAATAATGAAGACATTTGAATGCAAGGCCAGTAGTCTTGTTCCTGTTTTACTTCAGGGTCTCTTAGGAGGTTTATCTATGTTCACAGCTACATTTTTGTTGCTTGCACTTCCTCATGTGTCTCATCTTTAAAAACTCATCATGATGTTGATATCACTTGACATGCCTGGCCAGCATACAGCATCTGTTATTTTCCACACTAAGGCCACTACCCTGGAAGTGTAGAAAGAAGGATTCCTTCTTTTTAATGCTCTGTGCCTCATGATTTGATTGTCATATATGACTTCATCCCCGCTCCATTCACATTCTGAGTTGCTGTCTTTTTGAATAGCCGTCCTGAGAGAAGGACAGACACTTAGGAAAGTCAGTTCAGGTGGATGCATTTTCTGACATCAGTGCTGCGTAGCTCACTGGCATCGAGCCCACATTCTGCATCACTGAACACCCTTTTCATGGGGCAGCATCCTGTGATTGATGTCCTTGTTCACCAGTTCCTTGTGAAGGCTGTGCTGCCTTGAATTAACAGTGTCCATACTGCAATTTTGTCTCTCATTCATACCAGTAGTTCGTCTGCATCTGAAGGGCTCAAAAGATGGTGTCTACAAACCCTAATAACCTCTGGGCCCAGCTGCATTTTTAGCAGTGGTATCTTCTGAGTTGCTTTACGGATTCAGCTTGTAGCTCCTGCAGTAAAAGCAAGGATGGACTGTGTGTAGTTTTGTAGCTGTTTCCAGCTTCAATGTGTGTAACTTTTTCCCATATTTGTGCTTTCTAGCAAATGTCTGGAGATACAACTGTGCTCTGCCACCTCTTCTGCCATCCTGTCTCCTGTGCCCATACCCCCAGTTTTGATTCTAGGTTTCAGAAATCCTGCTGGTTGCTTTTGCTGGTGACATCAATATTTCTTTGTGGCAGGCTGGTTCCCACATGGCATTCCTTGGCATCTGCTGGTGCTCACTGTGCTGTGAGGTAACTGCTATCCTTCCACAATACCTTTGGCAATGAGTATTGTGACTGCTGTGGCCAAGTCAGGTAGTATTTCTTGATGAGTGTTTTTTCAAAGGCTTTGCACAACTTCTGTGTCTATGCAGGAGTGCTGTTACCTGGCTCTCAGAAGGAATCAGGTGGGTACAGAGGTCAGGAAGATGCAAAACAATTACCTACCTTTTCAGCAGCCTTATACTGCTTATCCAGCTTGTGGGTTCTGTGGCTTTAGCAGTGATGCCTTCGGCATTTATTCTATTGCTCCCATAGTTTTTCTTTCATGTGATGGGTGCTTGGTGAAGCAGGTGCTCTATTGGCTAGGCTGTTCTACTTTTCAGGTGTAACGTGCCTGGGAAACATCAACTACTTCAGAAACATTTTGGTAATATCAGAGAGACGTCAATCCTTTCTGAGCTTGGGGCTTTGGGTGTGTGCATGTGTGTGGCTGGTGATGTCTTTGAAGATGCTTGTATTCCACTTACACTTGCAAAAACATGGCTGATTTGCCCCCTAAACTGTTTAGGGACCCAAACCTTGATCTCTAGAGGCCCCTACTGTTGACTTTACTTACACGATGTGGAAGTGGGACTTCAGAGGGGAGGCTGAGGTGGTTAAGGTGTCACCTGAAGTATGGAGGAATGAAGTTTGTGTGTCTGCTCAAACTGAGCCGATGAGGAATCTGAATTTCCTAAGGGAGTACTTGAAACGGTAGGTGGCTAATTACTCCAGGGGCTCTCCCTCACTTCTTGTTTCCTTGCTGGAGGAAATGGATGTGAATGCTGCATTGCTATGATGCTAAAAGTATCCTTGCTGGATGCTACTGATTGTGGGAAAGACAGGCAGGATGCTGAAATGCCACCAATGCCTGTACACTTCATGCCTGATCAGTTCTGGAGCCTTCCCTATTGCATAGTGCCTCTGTGCCTGTGGAGCAGCTTGTATCCAGGCAGTGCCATGTCTCACGGTAGTGCAAGGCTGAGCATTGCAAAATCAGAAAGCTTTGAGGACTCCATGAGAGGATAAACTTCTCCCATGGTGAGTGCTATTGCATTCATGACTTCAGGTGAAACAGTGGCTTCTGTGCCAGGAGTTTTTCAACCAGGTGTTCTTTCTCCTCAGTCTACTTGCAGATTGAAGGCTATGGTTGTTGTACTGCTGGGTCATTTCAATTTTGCTTTTGTGGGTACAAAAGTGTTGCTTTCTTCTTTTGTGTAGTGCTGGGGAACTTCTTGTAGCTAAGTGCTGTCACTGATGACTTACAAGCAATTTGGTGTTGCTTTTATTTCATGCATTGTTATCCTTGACTGCTAAACTATTTCAGGCTTTACCAAATACTTAACCTTGGCTGGTTTGCATCACACTAATATCACATATGTCCAAAAGTTAAAAGCAGTAGTTTTAAGAGTATTAGGAAAGTTGCAAGATTTCCAAGAGTAGGAAAAGCCAGAGTCAAAGCTGCTTGGAGAACTTAGCTGGACTTTGTCATGTAAAAGGATGAAAGAACCTGAAGTTTTGAAATCATGCTCTGCTTCCCGAGTTCACAAATAAAAGAGAAATCTGATAGTAGGAGTAGAATGGTGTGTGGGCATGCCATTAAAGACTCTTTGAGTGCCCCAAAGGGCCCAACTCAAGGAATTACTGGTAATCTTCATCCTAGGGCTTCTTAACCTTTTGAAGCCTAAAGCTGGCAAACTAAAAGATTAAACTCATGTAGGTTTTGGTGAATAATTCCCCATGTTTTGAAGACTACAGAAGACAAGCTCTTTAGGTCTGCCCTGTGGATATCACTGCGTGCATTAATGGGATAATGGAGACCTGCAGCAAATTGCTGACGGTCTGGAAGCAGGGTGGGATGCTCTGCCTGCAAGAGTATTATAGGTATTTTCTAGTAGTACAGGTAAGAATTTAAAGGTATTGAAACCAGTTCTAAAGTCCAGATGCAAAGAGTGTGAATACTCCCGTCCCCACACAAAGAAAGGGTGCTGACAAGAGGTGCAGGATACAGTGGTTGTTCACTTTGGAAGCAGAGTGATCAGTGTGTGTCAGCAGCGTCTTCCAAAACTGAGGAGTCTGCTGTTCAAGTGTTTGCCAACCAGATTTCTGTTCTCCAGTGGGAATACTGAAAAGATCAGCTCTGTGGATTTTAATTTGCGTTTGGGATCTCTCAAGCCACTGGCTAAAAGATGAAGACAACTGGTTTGCAACTTGAATTGAGTTATGTTTCTTTTATGTAGATACAGTGGATTCAGTATGTCATATCAGTACGACAAAAAAGGGAAGTGAATTATCCTGGGCCCTAAAACCATTGTTGGGGAAGGAAAAGATTTGTAGATGTTAGTTAACATACTTTGACAACTGTTTGCCAAAGCCATTCATTACATCTGCCTCTGCATTAGAAAGGGCACAATATTTCATTTTCCATTTCCTTTCACAAATAGAAAATTAATTGCATAGACTTGCAGAAAGTGCAGATATAACTCGTTACGTATTGTTAAGGCTGTCTGTGATAAATTTATCAAGCTTAGACAAAAAGTACTCTGAAATCACAATGGATCTATCTTAATTAACGTTCTTTAAGAGACAGTTACACCTGTTTGGAAATGGGAGGTAAAAGACAAGTTTTCCAGAAGCACAGTAATAGTGGTCTCTGGTTACTGAGTAATAATGGTCTCTTCTAGAGGACGCTGGCAAACATAAACTATACTTTGTTTTGAGCCCTGTTACTACCTTTCACTAATCAAATTTGAAGTCCTGTTTTGCAAATTAATTATTCCTGTGCATCTGTTAAAAAAAACCAAACCTCAGCTGGGCTGTAATGACCATGCAATAATGGTTATCTTGCTGTTACCAGTGATGTAATTGAGCAGTTATATGGGGTGAAGGTGAACCCGTTAAAGTCCGTCTCTATTAATGCAGTTATGACATATGCTGTTTATAGAACTCCCAGCCATAAAACTATCCTACTGTTATCCATTCTTGGTTATATTTGCTGATACAGCTTATCTCTGCTGGTGCCACTGGAGTGGTGCTGTGGAGACTGTACTTAATGACAGTAGAAACCAGAGGGTGATCAGAAATGGTGTCACAGTTAGAAGCACAAACAGGAGGAGGTCAGGGACATGAAGACATGTTACTGCGGTGTGCCGAGTTGCCTTGGCAAATAAATACCACGAGATGAAAAGATAAGGGAGAAAATGGGAAGTTTTGCGCTTGTGGGTGAAGGCCAGCGGACTTGCTGATGGATGGCTGAGCGCTGAGAAGAGTTTTCAATGAGCTGATATTTCACTCTGTTTTACTCTGGATTGAGGTTGCATCCTGGCTATAGATTCCATGGGGGAAGAGCACTAATGGACTGGCAGCCAGAGGCTCTCGGGCTGAGGCCTTATGAGGTTTGGGTGAAGAGGGAGTGTGGTGAGCACCAGTGTCTTCATCACTGTCAATCTACAGTAAAACACCTTCTGTCAAGACAGCCTTAATATGTATTTTAAGTTCCACAGTTGTTAGATTGTGATTTAGGAGTTATCTTGTTATCTGCAGGTTTGGTTTCACAGATCATCTGCTCTTAGAGCTTTTGTTACAGGCCTCACTTTCAGCTTGTGGGTTATAAACAGTCAGAAACTTCTGCTTTTCCCGAGTGCTTTTCTGACACCATCCTCTGACCTACATTTCACCCCTTCCTGCACTCCTTTCCCCCACTCTGAATTTTTTGAGTGCTGAGATCAGCTCTTCATTTTTACCAGTACTTTTTAGGTTTGAATTCTAACAAGAGAAAATAGAACTAAGTTTAATGCAGTGTCTTTCTATTTTTCTTGTTGTGTTTGCTGAGAAACTCAAACTTTAAAAAAATAAACCAATCTGCAGAAGCCAGTATCAGCCTATTTCTGTAGTTGCTTCAAACAGTTCTAGAGTTCCTTGAGCTTTTCTGCTCAGCTATGCAGATGTGAAACATTCCTCCCTCGGTCTGAGCATGTACAGACCTCTCAGTGGCAGAACACGATGGAATTTGTGTGATGCACATACCTCAGTCCAGTCACAAGTGTCATTAATAGCAAAATTATGTTAGAATTTTCACCAAACAAGCCTGAAACTCAGACTTCAAAAAGCAGGTATTTTTGGGGTTTTTTTCCTGAAATGGTGTTTGTTTTACTTAGCTTCTGAGAGTATCAAGGGTTTACCAGTGCAGGGATCTGACTAAATTAGTGACTTAAAAGGAATCTGGTGGAGAAGATCTAGTTGTGGGTTTTTGTTCTGATCTGTACATTAGTGTGTACATGTGAAACAATCCTTCAGTCTGCAAGGGCACTGCTGCTGCTGTTGGTGGAAGGAGTTTGCAAAGACATCTTAGTGCACTTGCTGTTTTAGTGATAGACCCATTTCCTCTCTGTTTAGAACCTCGTTATAGCCCTGTTCTGTAGGAAAATACACAGTGGTGTTAAAAGGGCATATTTCCTATCCTTCCTTCTGTTTCTTTCCTTGCTGCAGCTCCAAATGTACTCTTTGCTATTCACCACTGTCCCATTTTCTCTGTTACAATGCTGTCAGCAGAACAGCTGATGCTGACCTCCTACATGCCATTGTTATGCTTTAGTACCAACATCCCAAGGTAGGTGACAGAGTTTTCATTTCTTGGCTGTTATTTGAAATTCTAACTTGGGTAGGTTTCACTGCCTTGGTTAAAACTCTGGGCATGAACTGAAGATTCTCTTTCACAGACAAACAAGGGAAAAAAGTTCTGACACCATAGAATTGGAGTATGCTGTTCAGGCTCATAAAATATACCAAATAGGAAGAATGGAGCTCCTGGCTTTGAATTTAGCACATCAGTGGTACGTGGACTTAAATTTATGATGTCTCAGCCTTTTTATTCTCCTGCACTTTTCAGTGGTGGTCATCACTGCTTTTTTCATCTTATTGATAGAAGACCTTGAGGTTTAGTCACATGTGACTTTTACCTCTGCCAGTGCCATTCCTAGATTAGATTAGAGATTAGGTTTGTCTTCTTTTTCTTCATCCTTCTGGCTCCACATATTTGAGTCTACTGGCTTCCAGTCTCTTTGAGATCAAACTACTGTGTCCAGCAAAGACAAACCTGTGTCTGATTCTGTAATCTGAGCAGTTGCTCTCTTTCAGTCAGTAATTATCCAGAATTTTTGGGCATTTACCGCTCTGTCTATTTTAAGACCTCAACCCATTCCCTGGTTTAGAAGACGGTGGAAAGTGAATGGAAAAAAGGGAGATTTGTGAGGAGTTGAATGCTTTTCATTTGCTTCCAGAGCTGCTTCCCCATGGAGGACTTCTAAATCAACTACCAAAATCTTTGGTTTAAACTTTTGCTTACATCCAAGAAATAGGTTTTCTATGTCAGTTGCTTTATGATAAATCTGAATACCCATTTCTGGTGTCCAGTTTGAAAACGTTGATTCTTCTCAAAGAATATTTTAAAAACAGAATAATGAGTAGTATGTGTATCTGACTTTTGTTGCTTGGATTTGCAGATGAAGAATATGGGTTTGGATCATAGGTTTAAGATGCAAGGCTAGGTTTATTAACAGGATTGGTATGTATCATAGAAGGTGAGCTCACAAGCCATGGTTTTGCACAGCACACAAAACATCCAGATAACCTTAAGCAACTGAATTTCAGACTGATTTCAATTAGATCCTTGTCAGGGTTGCACCAATCAATTTTAGAAGCAACAGCATGTAACTTCTGTGACACAGATTTCACAAACTGCGTAATTCATAATTAATGTTATGTGGACCTTAAGAGGTAGAACAGTGCACAAATACTCTGCGGCCTCTTCCCTGTGCATGAAATACTCAGTATTTGCAGTGAACCTCTATTGAATTGGCCCATACCCCGCAGAAGTTTACCTCAAACTGAAGAAGAAACAAAGAAATTGTATTTAAATTTTTAATTCAAAAAGAATAGTGAATGCTAATTACCTACAGCATAAAATAGGCTGTTAAAGCAAGACTTTGTGATTTCTATTAGTTAGCTCATCTCAAAGGCTAGTGTGTGTGCGCATAAATGTGAGCGAGCTTAGAAGTTTAAATGTAGTGTGATTTTTAAAACAAATAATTTAAAGATATAACTTGTGGACGTAGAAACATTGCTGCAAAAAGTGCCCTGTTTCCACGTTTCCCATCCTTATTCCTTCACAGGAATAGCTGAAAAGGATTAATGTCCCTCAGTAATGCAGAGCCATGGTGAGATGCCCTCTTTGGGCTCCCTCTCTGCAGGCCAAGGGCAATAATGCTCCAGCTGCTAATCAACACCAGCACCAACAGTCTCTCTTCTGTGTCAAGCAAAAGTGCCAGTCTAGTTCAACCGGTTCAAACAGCTGGCTTGAAGTCACCCAGCTGATTTTGTCTGTCATGTGTTAGGAAGTGAACATCTGAGCTCCTCTGCTGGCAGAGGAGTGGATGGGGAGAAGAGTTCACAGCAGCGCTATCCTCAGTTGGACTGTGAAGAATCTATCAATGGCCCAATTGTCTTCACAGGATCTTTTGTGCTACAGTTAAGGCACTGCCTGTTGTGTGTGGACACGGCTGAATGCAGAGGAATGGATCTGCATCAGTCATAGCCACATCAGTAGGGAGAGAGGAGATATTGCTGTGTGGGCTACTTGTACTGTCAAGAAAAAAGGGAGAGCTCACTTCCTCTCCCTGCAAAGCCATCCCTTCCTTCCCAGCCCCTGCAATTATCTGCTCCAAGCTGTTTTTCCACTAGATTATCTGCAGAGTAGTTTTACAAGAAGCATTGAGAAACAAGCCAGCATAGAAGCAGTAGAAGGACTCGGGAATTAATTTCTTTCTGATGTCCTGGTGTGTTCCAAGTCGGCTTGATACAAGATACACAGAGGTGGCCACTAGGCTGTGTGTCTTTAGTATGAGCAAAGAGACAAGATTTCTCAAAGTCTTTTCCCTTCTCAAGACAAGGAGTGTGCAAGAAGCTCCTGGTTTTGGAGTTTCCTAGTACATCACAGTCTGCTTTCCTCTGGAGATGACCAGAAGGGGGAAATTGATGAATATTTATTCATCCCGAGGGACAGCATGAGCTCCTCCAGTTTCACAACCCATCATGATTCACCCAGCCATGTTTGCTTTTTTCAGTTTGATAGAATTTATATATTTTACACTGAGCTGTACTATGAGCAGAGTTCAAAGCAACTGCATGTGATGGGATTGATTCTTTGTAAATGAACTATTTTCTGTTCCAGAGGTCAAGCTCAGAATGTCATAGTTACTTTTTCATTTGGGAAGGACGACCTCTTTTCTCAGGCAGGAAACAAAGGCTTATGGTAGAGAGCATTTCTTGGAACCGTGACTCTTTAAATAACTGTTCTGTAGAGCACCTAAAATACACCAAAATACCTGGTCCTAGTATGAGCCATGGAGGAAGTTTATGCAGCTACTTACTAATTTGACACTTGTGTCAGTGCTTGATGTGCCGCTCCACTCCACAGTGTAGAAGCAGTGGAGAAGCCCCACAACTGCAAGCGTGGTGTGACTGCACGTTCTTCACATCGCTGGGTTCACAGCAGGACTGGGGTTGTACTTCTGAACCTGGATTCAGAGAGGACTTTTAACATTTCTAGGTATGTACCTCTGCTGAACCTCTAGCAAAAGGTGGAGTAAGGCCTAGTGTTAGCATGCTGGACTGAGGAAAGCGTTAAGTATGTATCTGTATCAGCAACCAGCAGCTGTCAGGATAAAGGAAGTTGTGTGCCAGTGGGTGCATGCAGCAGCATCCTGTTGTGGAGAAAAGTGCTGACCACACTTCACCTTTTGAGCCAGCTGTCTTCAGGGATTTTCTATCAGAATCCATCTTCAAAATGCTCCTTGTCTTCCAGCCTCCTCTAAAGTTGTCTTTGTCTTCAGGTCAGTTATTCTTCATAAGGTTCTTCTCCAAATTTCTGTAAAAACCCAGGGGATACTTGACAATCCACCGGAACTGAGTAAAGCTGAAGTCATGACTTGGCAATGTATTTTTGATAAGCTGACTTTCAGGATTTATTCATTTCTACTGCATGTGTCTGCAACTCAATCCAGTAGGCATAAATGACACATAAGCAATGGAGTAAAGGTTATACCTGAAGTGAATTTTTCTTTTATTTTTTCCCCTTTTAAAAATTGTTTCTGCAACAGACTTTCAAAGTCACTTGTACCATTGTGGGGTCATCTCAGATGCCTTTGATATCCAGGTGTATTTTTCTTAAAAAGCTTAATTTTTCAGACCATAGATACTTGGCACAGTTTTGTTTCTTAGCTCTGAAAAATTAAACCTTCAGAATCACTTACCATTGTGTCCAGTTGCTCTTTATTTTACCTGCAGTTAATAAACTTTGTAATATGGACTGATTGTACCTAACTAGTCAATAACATTTTCATTATCAGCTTTGTTATCAGTTTCTCACGGAGGTCACAAAAGCAATGAGTCCTGTATTATGTTGTGGAGGAAGAACAGGGCTTTCAGGATGAGTTTATGGAGGGGGCAAAGGTGAGAGGGGACCCTTGGGCATGTGCAGTATTCTGCATGTGAAGCTGATGGTGGTTTAGTAGCAGAACTGGGAGTGCTGGGGCTCAATAATAGGAAATGAGGATGACTAAGCAGAGGGGAGAAGCTCAGAACGAGGCATCTGAAGATGATGTGATGACACAGAGGAGGATGTTAGAGGAATTCAAAGCACAGAGTAAAATGGCTGGGGCAAAAGGCCCAGGCAAAAGGAACATTACTTTCATAATCTGCATGGGAAGGAAGGGATCAGGAAGTGCCTGAAGGGAGAAGGTGGGTGTAGTGGTTTGGTCCAAAATACTCATTACTGTATGAACATTACAGAGGGAAGGGTTACTGTGACATGTTCCTTGGAGATAGATGATGAATGTTTTATTCTCTGAAACCAATTACTTTAGAAGAGCACAAAAGGATGGGAGTCACTTGACTAAATGTGGACACCTGCATGTAGGTACTGATACCTCAGCTTGCTATTTAAATCTTCTATATTGTCTAAGTCTCTGTGAATGGGAGAGAAAAATATTCACAAATGGGTTGGGTTCCTGAGGGCAGGGCCTTTACAGAACCCTGAGTAGCTCTGCAGTTTTACAAGTTTCTCTTCATTCTGCAGGTGCTATCACCCAAAAGGCCCTGTAAATTGCTGGTCAATTTATTGGTGCTAGGTTGTTTTTTTTGGCAGTGCTTAAATGTAAGCTGATTTCTTCTGAAAATAGGATAACAAAGCAAAGGTTACCCATCACTCTTAACTAGATGGCCATTTAGACCCAGATTCACTAGAAGCCTGTGATGTACCTGAAATTAGAAAGCAAGTGTCTCCAGCTGATAAAACCAGAACCAGAGGAACACAACGCTGTGGTGACTGTAATAATATGACTGTATTGTGTAATAACTATAATAGTGATGGTATCTGCAAGTGTAACCTTTAATTACTCTGCCTGTTTCTGCAAACTCTTTAGGAAGGAAAAATAACACCTATTTGACACATGTTGTGAAAATTAAATTTCCCAATAGGAAAAGAGTGTAGGAATGTCTCTGCAATGTCAAGCCAAACTCCCTTCTAACACAAGGTTTTTGTCTCTGATGGTGACCAATAGTAGATGCATAAGGGAGAAAAGAAAATATGTGACAAGTAGAGTGTGACACTGACTGGATTGTAATTTCCTACTTTCAGCAGTCTGCAGAATTTTCTGGGTCTGAGCTTGCTTTTGAAGCATCTTGTGTAATAGCCCAGAATGGTGCTTTCCCTCATTTATGCATCTATTTGATTTGCTTTGATTGCTTCTGTCCCCTGGCATTGGGTCTTCCTGTCCAGCTCAGTGTCACATGTAGTGCATTCCAGTTGATTTAGGAGCCTAACACCCATTTTTACAAGGGATACATGAAACCAGGTCTTCTGAGAGTTGCTAACTATTGCCCACAAAGGGAGTTTTCTGGAGTGATTGTTGGGAAAATGTTGTCGGAATCTGTGTAGGGTTTTGGGAATGAAGGTAATGAATCAGTTAAATGCTATTTTGTGTTTGAAGAAGAAATGGGGGGGAAAAAAAGGGCTATAGAAATGAGATGTTTAAGTTGGAGTTATCCAGTATTAGAGAATTTTACATGTGACGCAAGAGAAATATCACTGCCACTGGTAGAGCAGACATCTGAAATACTCGTGTATTGGAGTGCTCTAGTCCCCTTTTTAGATGAGGTGTAAGCAAATAAAAAACTGTATCATCTATGGCTGGTGCACAAGACTACAGTACAGTAAAAGATTTATTTATCAGCCAAAACTCTGTTCTGCTGTATCTCTGCCTCTGTTATAGGCACAAATATTAGTTTCTTTTACACTGTAGGTGGTTCTTGTCAAAGGGAAGAGGGGAAGAAGGTCATCCCTGCTGTCCCCTTTTTTGTACTGACTTCTCTCCTAACACTTGCTAAAAGTAGCACTGAAATCAGTCCAGGTCCCTTAACTTCTCCTGAGGGAGGATGTGGAGTGAGGTGAAGGTGTCTACTACAAATACATAATTTTCTTTTCACTTCATTGTTCCCTCTCCATCTGACTTGGCAGGTGAGTGGGAATGGTGTGCAAATCGATCTCGAGGCAATCAAAGACACGGCAGCTGGCCAGAGCTGAACACCGATGTGCTGATCGCCTCCAAATCAATTCACATGCTGCTCTTGCTCAGGTTACCTACCACTTCAGCAGGGAGGGATGGATGGGGAACTGAGGAGAAAATTACACAAAAAGTATTCTGGGACCTTTCTAAGTGGGCCACTTTTGTGCAACACTCCTTCTCTCATACGTACATTTATACTTTAGATGTAAGGATATGATAAGGTCACAATGCAGTGCCTTGTTTGAAACTCAGATGTTGCTCAAAGGGAGCAGAGTGGGGTCCTGGAGAATGCCTGGGAAGTTGTGTGGAACAGATGGAGCAATCCTGCACCTTCCTCACTGTTTTCCACCTTGGTGTTAGGTATTTAACTAGTCAAGCATTGCTGTTGGGATGTGCATAAACTTAAATAATCCTGTGGAGTGTTGTGCCATGGGGAACTGTGGCTCCTAATTTCTAAACACTCCTCAAGGTGAGCAGCTTTTGTTTTGCTTTAATAAGCCAGGAGTTGTGCATGTCGAAAGTGCCTATTGTACAAAGATCTCAATTTACTTGGCAAACTTCCATGCATTAAGTCTCCCTGCTTTGCTGTCAAGGAGTGAGGTATTGTTATCTCCATTAAGAGCAAGTGAGCCAGGAATAAATGCCTAGTCTCTTCGTATTGCTGCTGCTTCCTTTTATTTTCCTATCTTCTCATGGATAGTAGCCCTTAATTTAGAGTGTAGATTGTTGAGACTGGAGATGGTTCTGGCTCCTACAGAAGGGGGACGGCACCTCATCCCCATGCCAACACAAGGACATCTCCCTTTTTCTTCTACAAGTGGCTGGCTGTGACCCAGTTCAGTGCTGTCCTTAGGGATTCTCTTGTCTGTGCCACAGTTGCCATGGTCCCTAGGGAAGCAGTCAGCAAATAATTTAGGGGTAGGACCACCCAGCAGCCTCTTCTTCCTGCCAGTCACTGACATGAGACCTTGGCAAAAGGCTCAGTCTCACGTGGGAACGTGTATGCATATGCACAGAGGGTAATCCTGCAGGGAACCCTATCCTACACAAGGATAGCCATGAATTGGATCTTTTTGCTTCATACATGGAACATGTCTCCTGGCGGCGGGAAATAAATGCAGCTGGCTGAGTGAATTGCTCAAAGCAATGCTGAAAGGCAGTGGCAGATCTGTGGAAAGACTTGGATATTGTGTGCTCCAGCCATGCTGCTTGCAATAACACCTGGATGTTATATATGTTATATATGCTGGATGACTACATATATTCAGAGATTATTGCTCTGTGTGTCCCCTTATGGTTGAGGGTACCACAAGATCTGACGTGGCACAAGAGCTGTGTTCCCCTTGGAAAGGAAGGTAGGAACAGCATGCACGGAACAGGTACAGCCATGTCAATAAGGAAGAACTGGCATTAATTTATTTTGTTTATTGCCCATTAATTTTAGGGTATGCTGATACACTTGTCTATTTTCAATAGTCCAATTGCCGCTAATCATAACAGGAAGTAAATATTGGCCCCTGCCTTAGGAACACATTGGATCACAAGCGGTTTGTGGCAGAAGTTGTCTTTTTGCTCGGCACTTGATGAGACGAGGCCTTATTTCTGTCTGGGGAGTAAGAGTTCGAAGGTTGCCCGTCACATGTCCTCTCCTGCTCCGAGATAAAGCTGGCAGGTGGAGCCAGGCAGGTGGCTGAGACCGTATGGCAGGGCCCAGGGGTGAGCTGCTGCCATTTGTGAGGTACTCTGAGCACAACGAGGAGGTCCAGGAAGAACTAAGTGTCTTAAACAACATAAGCACAATATTTCTTGCTGTTCTCCCGGAGAATGGCACATTCTGTTGTTTTATGTAAATTATAAGAGGATGCAAGGTAATCTGCTGTTCACAATCCAAATTTATGGTGAAGTTTTGTTGGACTGTGCTGTTGAAGTTGAGATGGAGTGTTTTACTCATCTGGTACTTGTGATGATGTAACAGGCATCTCTTAATCCCACATGGATGGATCTGACCTACTCAGCATGGATACTAATTGGATGTGCAAGGGATTAGTGATCGCTGTTGAGCTTCCAGAGCCATCTAGAACTTTTTTGTGTTAGTTTTCTTGAGAGAATGCTGTCTGTCGTGGTTATGTCTCAGCATCTGGAGAGGGTTACCATGTGATGCTTTGAATTATATGCCAAAATTAGTGTTAACTGTAAGTATACGATAATGGCTTAAGGAGTCTCCCAGCCCTTGGAGCATTCACGTAATAGTCCTCTTTGAGTTGCAAAGAAGCTGGAGAGGGATTGTTGTTTTAGGAGGCTGAGAGTCTGGAGATGCTAATGACCATGGAAAAGTAGGATGCATGGCCAAAGGTTCTCACAATTAATGGTGCTATTGTTTAATGTGCCAGCGGTGCTTCAAGTGTTACTTCCTGTGATAGGGAAACAAAGACTTTAGCATATTGAGAATGGTTCTTGAGGACTCGTTAGGTGACTCACCCACATCTGGCCTTCATCCAGGTAAGCCAGGCTCTCAGGCAGGTGCCCATGCTGAAGTGTAACCTGAACCATTCGCTGCCCAGCTCTGATCTCTCAAAAAAGCCAAAGGAGCTTTACTGAGCAAGCCTGGGATTGTCTGGAGTTGGGCCAAGGCCAGAGCAAGTTGAAATGCTGTCTTTTGGTCCTCTGTGACTCTTGTGGACTTGAGCTGCTTTCCTGGTGTCTGAACACTGGATGTCACCTGGCAATAGAGCTATTTACTGTGATCCCAGCAGTCCCAGACTGGTATGGGACACCCCTCAGAACTGGGGGACTCCTGCACACGCTGAATCTGAGCTATGGAGGTGCTGTCATGGCAGGCAAAAGCACCATTTGGGCAAAGTGGACACAGTATTTTTTGCAGTAGATATATAGATGGTATTTTGTCCTTTACTGGCTTTGTGAGAAATTTTTAGAATAATCTGAAAATAGCTGAAGTCTCTCTTGAGCTTTAGGCCTTCAGGTCTGCTCTTGTTGAGCTTGGGAGGTCTGGTTATTATATTTTTCCATCTCTAGAGTGTGGAGATGGAAGACAATGCTGATTACTACCTTCTGATTACATCCTTAGTCATTCCCATGTTTGGCTGTTGTTTGGAAGTAACAGCCTGGATTACAACTATTTTCTTGTCTGGGAGAACAAGATCTAATTCTTCATTCTTGAGTGAGGTTCCTCTGCTGTTCCACTGACACACTGAGCTCTGACCCAGAGATGTGGCTGCATTCATTTGTAACTCTTCCGTTGGAGCCTCTCCTCCTGCAGGCCTTTGGTGAATGATGGAGGGAGGCACAGAATCACAGAACTGATCAGGTTGGGAGGGACCACAGTGAGGCATCTGGCCCAGCTTCCCTTTTCAAGGAGAGTCATCCCAGAGCATGTGGCACAGGATTGTTACCCAGATTGATCCCCAGACAGTTCTGGAGTATCTCCAGTGAGGAAGACTCCACACCCTCTCTGGCCAATCTGTTCCAGTGCTTGGTCATCCACACAGTAAAGTTGTTCCTCATATTTAGGTTTAGGAACTTCCTGGGCATCAGTGTCTGCCTGTTACCTCTTGTCCTATTGGTTGGCACCACCGAGAAGAGTCTGGCTCCATCTTCTCAGCACCCTCCCTTTAGATATTTATATATTGATGATGTCCCCTCAAATTGTCTCTTTGAGGCTGAACAGGCCCAACTCCATTAGCTTTTCCTTGTAAGAGAGATACTCCAGTTCTCTAGTCATCTTGTTGCCCTCCTCTAGACTTGCTCCGACAGTTCCATGCCCATCTTCCGTCGGGCGCTTATGACTGTGGCACTTCTTCCCAGCACCGCTGAGGTTGGAAACCACCAGCGGCATCCCTGGGCGAGAAAAACCCCAACTGGATGTGTTGTTTTCGGGCAGGCGGTGCCGGCGCTCCGGGGCCGGGTCAGCATCCCGGGACACGGCGGGAGCGGGGCCGGCAGAGCCGCGCTGAGGCCGCACGGGGGCGCCGCCCGCCCGCGGACGCGGCGGTGGCTGCGGGACAAAGGCAGCGCTGGCGCCCGGCACCGCCCCGGGCCGGCACGGGCGGCGCGGGGACGCGGCACCCCCGGGGCACGGCGCGGGGCCTCTGGGCTGGGAGCGGGCTGCGCACGGGCACGGGGCCGCGGGCAGGGACCGGCCTGAGGCGGCACGCGGGACTCCGGGCCGGGAACGGGCTACTGGTGAAGGAGGCTGCCCACTGATTCAAGCCTGCAGTTACGTTATCGAACCTTCCCGTCGCAGGAAAACCCCGGGAGGGAGTGAATTTATATATGTGGGGTTTTTTCCCAAGAGCTAATGAGCGCGATGCTTTTGGGCAGAATCCCATCAGTTGCTTTGCCGGGCCGGGAAGGGAAATCACTTGTACTTTCGTTCCCCTCTTTGATCCCAGCCAGTATGTAAAAGAATTGCAATTACACTTAAGCAGCACCTTTTACCCCACAGCGTCCAAATTCAAATATAAACCTGAAGATCAGCTTCTGCCTTTTTCTTTTCTCTCTCTCTTTTTTTTTTTTTTTCTTTTTTTTTTTTTTTTTTTAAGGTCCCGGAAAAACTTCTCGGGTGGGCGCTCTGGCTTTTTCCTGATCTTCCCTCTACGATCTCCCTTTTGTCGGTTGTACGGGCTGAAGTCCCCTGGGTGGCAGCCCGAGCTACTCATTCATCATCATAACAACCGTTTAGTGTAAAATTAACAACAACTTAACTACTACAGCAATAAACATGGTCCTGCATTACCACAGATTGATGAGGATTACTTAGTTACAATCAGCTGGGGCACAGACAGGAGAGGAGAAAGGCTGCCAAATCAATAGCTTTCCCAAAGTTTAAAACTTAATCTCCTCCCTTTAGTGTTGCTGATGCTCGGGGGCTTGTTTGTGGCTAGATTGGGAGGAGGAAAAGGGAAGGAGGGGAATTTCCTTCCCCCCTCCCTCCGGAAAGTTGGCACTTAGTATTTGCTTTGTGGGAAGATGAGGACAAAGTCCTCTGCGTGCATCTGTTCATACACCTGATTTCTTCAGCTTTTATCTTGCAAAGGGTCCGATTGGTTGATTATCTAAATACGTTTTGCATTTAATTCCTTCACTGTTTAAATTCTCAGCTTAACCTTCTAAAAGGCAGCAGCGGACCCCTAAACGAGCTGCCAATCGATCCCAAAACAACAATGCATGAGAAAGAGGGAGCTCTCAAGCAAATCGGTCCTCGCTCTCACTAACACAATGCGCTGGTTATCTGGCTCGCCTTCCCCGTGTAAACTCGGAAGCGCTCATCACAAGAAACAAAGGACAAGGCGAAAACAGCTAAGTGCACCTAGAGCTGCATCCAAACAAAAGAAGAAAAAGCCCAAACAAACCCAAGGTTTTCTATTTCTTCCTGAGCCAAGTAATCCCTTTGATTACATCTAATACCTGCCAAAACCCAGATGGTATGCCCACCCATCGCACAGTGTGATAATGCCACATTGTGAAATCTACCCATTAATATTAATTGTCAGCTAGAGAATCTGTCTGAACTACTAAAGCTCGAGGTTGCCTTGAGAAAGCAGGGCATGATTTAGCAGGGATTTAAAGATAATTCTTATTCTTTCGTTCTCTATCTCGTATACGTAGAATGTTAAACAACAGGCCTAGAATGCAATTCCAATTTCTGCCTCTCACAAATCTGATCTTAAACCAGTGTGTACTTGGGGTCTCCACCTGGTGACCAAAATATTACCTTAAATTGCCGTGGGTGTGCAGGTTCCACATAGGTGCACCCTGCTGCCCTGACTGAATCCTGACTCCCTGCTCAAGACAGACGTGCCCTACCAAGCACATGTGACTTTTCTCCTTTCTTTCCATTGCTTCCCAAATACACTGGCCGTAATGGACTTGGTAATCCTTGAGAATTACTAAGTAAGTCTTTTGGAAACTTTTTTTTTAGTTGTATACATTGCAAACTCAGTGGTTGAACATGGTGGGGAAAGAGAAAATGAGTGTAGAAAGATGTGATGGTCCTGCAGTGGAGATGCCCTCCTCAAATTTTGGGGAACTGCAGCTGAGGTTGGG
Organism: Corvus hawaiiensis; assembly: GCF_020740725.1. Classification (NCBI taxonomy): domain Eukaryota; kingdom Metazoa; phylum Chordata; class Aves; order Passeriformes; family Corvidae; genus Corvus; species Corvus hawaiiensis. The sequence goes on from NC_063215.1 coordinate 118,129,183, forward strand.
ACACATAAAGGTCCTGGAGTCCTCTGAAAAGACAGAAAGAGAAGTGTGAATGAGAGGAGGTAGGATGAATGTGTACGTTCTTCATCTGTTAGCTCTTGCCAGCTCCTCTCAAGCCCTGTTTTCAGGATAATAGTAATCATTAGTTGTTAAAATGCCTGGCTCTTGTCATTCATCTGTAGGCCTCAAAACCAGTTTTAAACTGATTGTGGCTCTGTTGACATGCAAAAACGCTACCCCAGGGTCCTGCTGTGGCCCAGGCCCAGCCCCACCGAGGCAGCTCCTGGTCTGGACAGCACTGAACTGTCCAGGAAAGCTGTGCTCAGTTTTGATATATGTTGTTCTCAAAACGGCAGCAGCTCATGGCCTGTCCCTAGAGATGGCCACTTTTACGTGGATGAGGGGTGAGCTCCAAACGTTGGGCCTGAAGGCACAAACATTTATGTTCTAATCCCTAGTCAAACTGCCCTGTTACTAATCTCTACCATAAATGCTCTGTGTATGAGTGGCTCCAAGTAAGCTGGCACTTCTAGAAGAGAGTGAAAAACCTACGCAAACAAGACTGTGGCAAAGCTAGTGAGGCCTTGAAATTCAGGTTCCAAGGTCTGCTATTCCGTCCTTCCCTCATTCCTTTACAGCTGGCTGTTCTGCAGCAATTTAGGCAATAAGACTCTTTGAAATGGGAACAGTCAGGCATATAAATATATGAATATGTAAATCAGATTTGTATTATCAGAGGTTCATATCAGTATAGGCGTACATGAAGATGTGCTGCTTTCTTTGTCGTTTTTCTTCCTACCAAAATCCTTTGTGGCTCCTTTGTCTCCTTGCAGTGGAACCTGGGTTTCTCAGGATTTTACCAGAAGAGCTTTTTGGTAATTTTTTGACCTTGGAAAGGTACAAACTGCACTTACCCAGCACCACCCTGAAAGCACCTTGGCCTGGGCTTTAGAGAATGCCTGAAAATCTGCATGGCTTTCCCAAGTAGCTGCCACCACCCCCTCCAGCAGCTCTTGTGTCACGGGCAGCCAGCCTGGGCCTGCTCTGGTTACTTTCGCATCCTCTCCCCGGGATCAGCTGAGCGACACCAGGAAGAGAGAGATGTGAAATAAAAAGTGGAACAAAGGACCCTTTTCCTGCCACTGCTGAAGCTGATGGCCAGTGTCCTGCTGACTTCAGCAACATCAGTGTTGTTAAGAATAGGCCTGTTCTAAGCTCACTGTTGTGTCTGCAGCTGGCATAGACTTCTCTTGAGTTACAACGTGTGTGTACATGCACGGTGAGGGGAAATGCACAGTTTTTGGCAATTGAAAGTTTAATCAAAAGGCCACTTTTCCCATCTGTTATTTTTGGGCCCAGCCTCCCGAGGGTCAGCTTGATAACATTTCATGCTGCTTCTAATCAATTTTATACCAGGAAGCAGTGTGAGAGCTGACTACCAGAGAGCTGGAGTGGCATGGAGCTCAGCACTGGGAACATAGCTGGAAAAATATGTTGGGGATTTTGGGGCATAAACAAATGTTTCCTAATCTGGACTGCAACTCTGTCAGGCATGTACCGACAAGCAGATGTCGATTGGAGCTGAAAACCAGCAGGTTCTACTACGGTGTAACCTGTAAATCCACATCTTGACAGGCATGTTGTGGTACGCAGAGCTGTAGTCTCTGAGAAATAAGGTAACACAGGAATCAGATCATGGAATCAAATAGAGTGATTATCACTGCCTTTTTCACTTTGTATAGACAAAGCAAGCAGGTAGTAGTTGGTACTGATTGTATTCTATCTGACTGTTTAGATCACACTTGATTTTTTGGAGTTTGCAGCCTTGGAGGATTAAATTATGGTGAAGACACAAAAAAAAAAAGGGTCTTTTTGATTGGTCTGTTTCTCCCCTATGTCCATTCCATCCTGCGATTGTCTCTTCCATGACTAGGCAAACACAGGCATATATAGCTCCTGGGAGCTCTGTTCCTTGCTCCACACACCTTGTAGGGAACCACATATAAGAGGAAGAAGAACTAAGAGTACTGGGGTCAGAGCTGGAGCAAGACTTCTCAGCAGGGCTGGCAAGACTGAATTTTGCTGCCTCAGCTGTGAGAGCTTGGGATCAGGCTTGGCGACCTTGGAACTGTCAGAAGTTAGAAGGTGGGGAAAGACTGCAGCTGCCAGAAGGGAGCTGCTTTTCCAACCTGGTCTGCAGCAGTAGCCCTGGTTTCGAGGGACTTGACAGACCCTGACTGGTTGTTGTTGTAGTCAGCTGCTGTTTCTGTCCCTTGAAATACAGGAGCCTTGATTTATCAGGAAGACTCTTAAAATATCAGGAAGAATCTGCAACAGTACAATTGAGCCTGGTGCTCGTGCTCTGCTTGCATGCTTTTGGCAATGCGAAACTTCCATTTTCAGGGATTTCTAGCATGTTTGAAGGCAGAAAATGCCAACAGCCCAGCTCCGTGGGCTGCACTGACCTCTGCTTTTCGAGTAGATTATCCCTACGTCGTTCTCAGCAGCACCTGTGGACTTGTGAGCCAAAGAAACCCAATTAAAATAACACCACATAGTTTGCATTGCGTGCAGCTGTGGCTCTTCCTGTGCCCAGGGCTGGCGCTTCTGACCAACAGTTGTTACTTTCTGTGGCCAGGTTTCCCTCAGCACAGGCAGAGCACTCAGGGGTGCTTGCTGCCTGCCTCGGCAGTGAGGGATCTGCAGGATGCTGAGTGCCTGACTTGATCCCAAAGCCGCTTTTGGGATAAGGAATGAGCTTCTTGAGGCGGTAATAGTGGGCAGTTTGGGATGAAGTGTGCCCTGTTTTATCTATTTCAAAAATGAACAGTCTAATCTCATAGGGAAGAGGTGAAATATTAATTTTATTGCAGCAGGCAAACACTGCTCATACCAGTGTATCTGAGGAGCGTGATCATTGTAGCCCACCCTGGAGGGCGGCTCTTTAGTGATGCAAATAGAGTTCTGATGGTTTGGGCTTTTCTCAGTGTAAGGAATAAAGCTGGGAGCAAGCATCGTCTTCCAGCATTTCAGCTGCTTCGGTGCCAAGGATTAGACCAAACTTAACCTTCATCAGCAGTTTAATCTAATGGTGTGGTTGTGCAGCTGATTTAAATCAGTGCTGCACTGGGTTGCTCTTCTCCGCCCTGCAGCTGCGTGCTCTGTTCTGCTGCTGCTGCTCCTCTCCCCTCGCTCGTTCCGTGCACTTTGCTAAACCAGCAAAAACCCTCTCGGCAAAAGGGAGCAAATATTTTTGTGTTGGCTTAGAGAGCTGGATGATGAGGTCAGCAAGGTGGCAGGGCCAGCCCTGGAGTGATTCCATGAATTGGGTGAGCCACCCTAACAGCTCACTGCTGCTGGGAAGAGCGTTCCTACACACAAGTGGTGTGGAGCCGAACCTGCGGATGATGGACCACACTGGCCTGCGAAGTCTCAGCTTTCCGTGTGGAGATTCCCAGAGGACTCCCTGTGACAGGCCTCGGTGACTTGCCCGAATTGCAAAGACAGCCGGTGGCAGAGCCAAGATCCCAAACTAACAGCAGAGGAACAAAACCTTGCTCCTTTTGTAGTTTAAATCAGTTTTATTTTGATTAATAGAAGCTAAAAGGGAACTCGATGCACTTTAGAATAGTGGTACTTGGAAAGCAACATCCTGGACTAAAATCTTTTTTTTTAAAGCACCTTTTGTTCGGGTTAAGGTACAGCAGAAAACGGAGTCTTTCAGGCAGTGGGAAAGGATGCAGTTCTCCTGATCTTCCACTGGGCTCCTCTGCTGCTGCAGTCAACAGAAGAACCAATTAAACGCTTCCTGGTCTGAACCGAGCTGGTTTCCAGTCGAGATTCCAGCCTGTGGACTCGGTATTGTTTCTGTCCAGAGGTCTGTATTACAAAAACTGACAGGTGTCACAGAGGTTATTCTGTTCTTAGCACTATTTTGAATTTTAAAAAATCCTGAAATATTAAAAATATCTGAGAAGAAAAGGTGTTTGTAAGATACTGGAAATCCTATTACGTGGCACCGTTCTGTTTTCCAGGCTGTCCAGATGATAGGTTATGGATGATATTGAAGCTCAGAATCATACAATGACTATTGTGTTAGACTTATGCAATGAATACAGCGCCCCACAGTTGAACCAGGTTTCTTTTCCCCTTAATGTTTATTTTATGTCTAAGTGAAACGAGAACTCAGTTTTATATATTCTCTCTATATAAATATTTCTCTACTTTTTCAAGTGCTCATGAAAAATGTGACAAGATGTCCACCGAGGTCACAAATGTAAGCATAAATAGCTGCAATTTAACATCAGTAGTTAGCAAACAAGATACCCTCGAGGTAAAGAGGCTGATAAAAAGAGGGCAGCGATGCATTAAAGATGCATTATTTGGGGGTCTATGGATATAATTTAGGCTTCACAACAAGGTCAGACTGATTTAATTCTCTCTGCAAAGGTCAGTCCAAGGCCTGGCTGTACTAACCCCTGTGCTCTCCATCTGTCTGCACTCCAAGCCAGACACTTTCAATAGGTGATTGTGTGCTCATGACTGGATGAGAACACATTGAAATTACCTCCAGGTCCAGGCCTCTAAACGCGTTTACTTGGAGCCACCGCTGACCCTGGAGTAGCTGGTACCTCTGGAACTTTGCACTCAGCTGCAGCTTTGAAGTGTTGAGGAGAACATCTGATATTGGTGTTTTCCTAATGTTGTAAGTGCCCGTGAGTATTTGGCTTCATAAATGTGTTACCGCAGTGTCATAAACACTTTATGCAGGTTTATTCTAAGACCCTTGAAACGGGAGTTCTTTTCAGCACTGGCAAAAGTATAATAATATAAAGTAAAAAACCTCTAACCATTCCAGTATCCACTTCCTCCAAAATGAGGAAAAATGAAGAAACCGGTGCTTGTGGACATCTTTATTTAATAGTCCAGGTTTTTAAAAAATCTTCCTCCATAAGCAAGGGATTCTTTAAAAATAATTGACAGGACAAAATAAATATGCCATGTCCCAGTACCCGTTAGTCATTTTCTTGCTGCTTTTTTCACTTGATGCTAAACGTTTCTGAATTCTCTTTTCTTTTTAAGTGGGAAACAGGTTTATTAATCTGAATGCAACAACTAGAGAGAACGAGGCCAGTGAATGATTTGAGTTTTCAGTAGATATTTAGCTCACTGAAATAGTTACACACACCAAACAACACTTGCTTTCGTGAAAAAAAGAAAAAAGAAGACATGTAAGATTAGTGGAAGGCACACTTAATTTTAAAAATGTAAGAGACCTTATTTTTACCTGTATGATTTGGACTAAAAGGAGGATATGAACAGATACTGCTTTCATTATAGGCCAAAGCAGAAAGGTAAAATGATATAAAATGGCATGAAATCATTGATGCACTATGCTAGCAACCAAACTGAACAAAAAAAACCCCCTTCCACACAGTGCTCTTTCTCAGGTACTGTAAGTATTCCTTGGGCACAATACTTATGTACACCTGGTTTCAGTGCTTATTTTACATTTGTATAGTAAACAGTTTCAAAAGGAAAAAAATGGGTGAATCTGGTTTGGAACCAACAAGATTAAAATCAGGAATTCAGACATTAGGATCTAACTCTTTACAAAGTATCTTGTCCTGTGTTGCTCAAGCCTGCCTACTGTAAAGTCACCTAAAAAGAGAACTGCAAGAACAATAATATAGATCATAACAGAGTAAATTAAAGGCAGATTTTCAGATTTCTGCCTGTCTTCCTCAGGTTAAATAATGCTCCCTGGTAAACAAATTCTGATCTTAAATGATAAAGACTTTTTGTTCCAGGTATCTTACGAAATCAGTTCTTGCTCTTGTGCATGATGCGTGCTGATGAATCAGAGATAGTATTTGGCTCTTGAGGCTGTTTCAGTGGCCCTGCTTTTCTAAGTTTGAAGAAGGCAGAGAGAGAATCTGTGCAGAGATCACAAACAAAAAAAGGTGGTAAATTGTACAATCCTTCCTTCAGTTTTTTTTAGAACATGTGATACCTGACCCCATGCCCCCATGCCCCCATGCACACACACTCCCATTTCTGGTGGCTAGCTCACCTTTTCGCTAGGTCCAAGGGTTGCTGGAACACCTCTTCTGCTGGAAGGTGTACAGGTGTGCTTGGATTAGCCACAGGGAATCATTGGAGAGTGAGTGGTAGAGGAAGTCACCCTCCTGTGATATAAACTCACAGCCTCCGTGGGTCCTAACTCCTGTTCTCTGAAGGAGCTGGACTCTGAATTTGGGCTCTTTTCACTGAGTGGGTATTTTTATAGTTGTTACTATTTTTGGTATTGTATTAGGAGTATTAAGGTATTCATTACACCAACTGTTTGCTTTAAAATACTTTGTGGGTGAGCTTTTATTGCTCAGGAATAGTGCCAGATGGACAGTCCTGAGGAGCAAAGTCCTCACGCTATCTGCAGGTCACAGCACAAGCAGTGGCACATTAAGTTCTTCCTCTTCTGTCTTCCTCCACCACCAGCCTGACAATTCAGGAGGAAAAGGGCATCCCAGAGGCTGTGGTGCCTCTCCACAGAAACCAACATCAGGCCCACCTGTTGAGGTCGCAGATTTGAGATGCATTTGTGCACCTGCATGAGGCCTTTCCCAGAGGCTGCCTGGGATCTGGCTGTTTACAGCTTCTTAAAGCATCCTTCCTGGAAGCTGGGGCAATTTTTGAAGCAGTTGCTGTCTGTTGCATGAGTCCATACTGAACAGGCTTTACCATATTTCTATCTCCAGCACCTGGAGCTGTGATGTACCTTTTTGAATCAGTTTTATCCCCACAATTAGGGAAGGGGTACAGTTTCCAACAGGGATTGAACTGGTAATGTCCATCCTTGTGTCAATAATGGAAGCCATTCTTACAGAACAAAATAACCTGTTGTGCCTGGTGGTTCCTTAATGCAAGCCCCTGTCCTTTGTTTGCATCTCACTTGGAGTGCTGCTTATCACTTTCCACTCTAAAATCTGTCTGGCTTCTTGCATTCCTGAAAAACTGAGCCTAGGATGGGCTGAAAAAGCCACCAGCCCTGTCAGCACTCTGGAGATGTGCTCATCTACCTGGCTGGCACTTTTTTCCGGAAAGCCTTTGTACAATCTGGCCTTTAGGCTAAGGATGGCTTAGACTTATAGTGGAAACCCTTAATATTACAATATTGACAACTTCCACCCTAGGGTGGTATTCTGCTGTGGCAACTTCTTCACTGGGGAGGCACTACTCAAAGTACAGCGCTGCTTCTCGTGCTTTGCTTATGTTCTGCACACTCAAAAAGGAAAGCAAATAGCAAATCTGGAGGTCTCATAAAAACATCTGATTTTCCTCCTCAAAGCAGTGAGTGCTGATCTGACCTTACACTGCACTCTCAGGGGCTGCAGGAGTTTAAGGGTTCAGGCTCACCTGGTCTCCAAGCACACATTTTGCCCTCTGAAACAGAAAAATCCGGTGCCACAAAAATGGGCAGCTGCTTTTTGATTGTGCACTCGGTGCATTTTTTCACGTGTGAGACATGACATGCTCTGTCAAGCCACCGTATTCAAACTTCCCCTAATATATTTCATTTTTATTAGCGATGGAGGACAGGTGATTTGAATCTTAATCCTAGGGGGTGATGTGTGTGTGAGGTGTAGAACACCTAGGCGTGCGCTGTGGTGCAGCTATTGCAACAAGCTCACATGCTTTGCATATCAATCTCGAGGCTTTTGCTGTGCCCAGCGTTTCTAGGGGCATTTGGTGGAAATTAAAATATGAGGGGTGCAGGCCACTTTACACTATTGTATTTCCCTTTCCTATTGTTAAGTTTTTGATTCCTCTTTTCTCTTACTGTGTATTTATACTCCTGCCAAGTTCCAAGGGAGCAGGAAAGCTGCTCCTCGTATTATTATTAAGTGATGCTTTTGACAAGTCAGGCTTTCAGAGAGGAGAAAGCATCAGGCAGGCAGGTGAAGACAATTTCTGCATTACAAAGTTACTGTCTTACATGTGCTTGTCCTGTGGGATGAAACTTAACAATTCACAGCTCTCCTGTCCTCACGCTCCTTGAGAAACTCAGTCCAAGCCAAGATCTTCCAGTTTGCCTCCATTTGGTTTGAATGGCTCCCTGACTCCAGGAACTCTCTCCCCTCCAATCCACAGGTGGTCGGAGCAGTGTTTGGGGCAGGATAGCTGAGCTGCTGTTAGGCAAGAAACGGGACAAACAGGTTAAAAAAATTCTGTGTTCCCAGGTGGATAAAGCTGAAGGACAGCAAAGAAATCACCCCAGCTGAGCAGAAAACAAAAAGATGTTATTTTGTCCTTTCTGTTGTAGCGTTTGTGTGGAGCAGCACTGCCAGCACGGATGGTTCCCTGAGCGCTCACAGGGAGTCCTGCTCCCGGCAGAGACCAGGGCAGGCACTGTCCTGCTGCGGGGCCTTTCTCCTGGGACGGGCAGAGGCCTCCCCGTGCTCTGAGCCGAGTTCACGGCCTTGTCCCCACAGCTCTGGGGAAGGTCACTGGTTGCAGGCGCTGGAGGAATGTGCTTTTGGCGCTGGGAAAGCTCAACACCAGAGGAAGCAGTCCCAAGGGCTTCCTCAGGTTTTCCCTGCAAAAAGGGGGCAGGGGCAGAGAGAGGACAAAGACAAATTTTTCTTGCGATGGACACGAGTGATGCAAAGCTCTACATGAAAGCTGGGTAACATAAACCCTTCCCTCTTCCCCTCCCACACAGGGAACCAGAACAAGTTGTGTACGCTGCTTTACCTGTATTTTGATGTCTCAAGGCACGCACAGACCTCAGGCTAGCTCTGTATCAGGGACAGCTTCCATGTGGGCAGCAGCATCAGACTTTTAATCCCTGAAATTAAAAAGGCCATCTTACCTAATAGGGGGAAAAAAATACATTGGGACATTTGGAGAGAGTTAAAAGAAACAGTGTGTAATAGTGTGGACAAAGTCCTGACACGAAGCGCAATGAACTGCACTAATGCCTTTGGTACAGCTACAAGTTTATAGTGTTCTGGAGTGTTGTTTATGTTACTATAAAAAAAGGTGAGAAAATATATTCAGTTACTTTCTGTTTCTCCCCATTGAGCAGATGGCAATTCATAGCTCAAACTGTTTTTTTAAGTCATTTCACATTTTACTAATAAGTACAATATGCTTTTCAACAACAAGCCGTGCTCAGGCACTTCTGCAGAGGTTTTGTGGTTGCTCAGGTAGCTCAGAAATCAGAGACTTTATGAATCCTGTTGCACTGTAGTGGTAAGGATTTTCTGGTCATGTCTCATGTGGTGGAAAACACAAGCTGAAACCTCTCCCACTTCTTGTTTCAAATTATTTCTAATTTTGCAGGCCACAAATAATAGTGTGCTTACCTGAGCTGCCTTGGTCTGAGATTGTTTCTACCAACTATGTTCCTGGTAGAACAAACCACACTTTTCAAGGAGCTGAATATTCTTTACATTTTAAGTGTATAATAGTAGGTGGAGATGGCCATTGGGAAAAGTGAGAAAACATTGAGCAGTTCTGTTCCAGGAAGTTTTGGTGCTTTAGAATGAAAGCTGTTAATATTGCACACATTGGAAAATTCTCACCATTACATCCGTGGTTTTCTCAAAACCTGTTAAATTATATGAGTGCAGAAATAAGGAAGAGTGGGTTTTATTATTAATTGACACTCATTTTTAGCCGGCATGTGGTGGCAGGTTCTCCAAACAAATCCAAGGCACAGATTAGAGCTGAAAGTTTAGGAAATGTCCTAAATCTTTGTAGCATTGCACAGAGGAAGTGTAATATTAAACTGACAAATTGAATATATCTATTTTTTTCAATGTAATTCACAGTTTCTTCCTATTATTTTTTACTACCCATGGAGATAAAGCAAAACAAATTCCTCAAAACAGAGAGGAATATATTTCCAGATACCTTTTCCTATTAAGTAATATATCTCTCTCATACATATGTACTGTCAAATATCTATCCATTCCTTTTCCACACCGCATCTCCAGCCAGAAGTGTTGGCTATGCAAATATTGCAGAACCGACTCTTAACATATGTGCTGTGTGCCTGGCTACAGCTACACGGGAAACTCTAGGTAATAATTAGAGTCTGCATCTATTATCTTGCAATTATAATTTTACATAATCGGTTATGTAATCTCAAGGCTGGTATGCGGTGAGAAACTGTGGTTACGTCAGAATTCTTCGGAAGAAAAATAAAATTATTGATTGTAAGTGCACGTCCTAGCGAGGAAGGAGCGCAGAGGGATGGTGCAGCACGGAAAATCTCGGCGGTGAAAGCCACGCCGGCTCTCGCTAAGGCGGGACTCGCCCCCCAGGAGGGAGCAGGGGCAGCCCGGCGCTTCCAGGGGGCTCCGGTGGGGGGGCCGGGGGAGGGGGGAAGGGGACAAGAAAGAGAAGTGGGAAGGTGACAAAGTGACGAGCGCTGATTTATTGTAGGAGCCTGTGCTCGTTCCCAGCTACTGAAACGCTCCCGGAGAGCAGCGGGATGCGGAGCTGGGGCCGCGGGCTCGGGTCCGCTGCGAGCTGCGGATCGAGCCGAGCCTGTCCGCCCCTTCCCTCGGGGGCTACGACAGCGGCATCCAACAGCCCCTGCCCAAGCCGCTGCCACCGCCCGAAAGGGCCGGGGGTGTGCGGGGGAAGCCCCCGAAAAAAAAATAAAATAACCCAGGCACGCAGGGAAAACAACGGAGTGATAAATAAACCACAAAGTGAATCAGATGAAATCGCCAGGCGTTCACTCCCGATAAACAGCAAGCTTTGTAATACCCAGGTGTTGGGGAAAGCTGTTGTCTTTTAGTTTATAAATCCCTGCTGGTGGGAGGGAGGGTGAGAATCTTTGGAGGTGAATGAAATATCAAATCACGAGGCTGTATGTAGATTTATGATTGCATAAGAGGCTCAATCATTTCCATATATTGAAATGTGCTGTCCTTTCCACGACTGCCCAGCCCTTGGAGGGAGAGAGACGCTCGATTCTGCCTTGATCAATGCTGACTGTGAAGCAAGGAGGAGGAGAAGGGGGGGACCAGGCTGGCACCAGATGGAGCAGGGTCTAGGGAAAGGTCAAGGTTAGCTCAGGCTGCTATTGAATCGGTTGCAGCCTCACAGATAGATCTCTGCCTCCGAGGCACCCACTGGGGCTTCTCAGAATCAAATCTAATAGAAAAGGCAGTCACAGAATGAAATCGCTTCATCTGAATGCTAAAATTGTTATTAGGCTACATTAGAGAGATACCGGGCACATGATTACCAAAAAAGGAAGCATGCCTAGCAGTTTGCGACTGAAATAAAAGCTGTGAATATGTTGATACCATCGGCGATGTGCAAAGATAATAGATAACAGGAGAGAGGGGCAGGGAGAGACGCGTGTGTGTAACGAACAGATTAACATATTGATGCGGATGTATGTATCCATATAAAATTATCCGTGTGCGTCGCCGTGTCTGCGCCGGGGTGTGTTTGTACGTACGCGGAGAGGAGCGCTCGGATTCCTGTGTGTCCTGCAGTGGCCGTGGTCCTCGGCACTCCCAGGACATTTGTTAACCGATTTGGACCGCAGTTATGGGCCGAGAAGCGGGGGCCAACTTGGAGGAGAGGTTTGGTGGAGACTCCTTGCAGGACCCAACTCATGTTGCAGTGGTTGCAGTCACTTTCATTTTTGATTGTAAGTCTTCCTGGAGGCACAGGGCTCAGACGTTGTTCAAGGCCACTCATTTTCTGGCTCATCTCAGGCAAAACTCCGAGGAAATGCCATTAGGTCCACACACGTGTGCAGACACCCCACATCCCAGACACAGGAGTGTGATGTGAGCACACACATACGTGTTTGGAGCAGCGGTGCCGTCAGCTGGCTTACAGAGATCAAAGTGAGGCTCTTCCCAGTTACCAGCTCCTCCATGTTACCAATTCCTTAACCTACAGCACAGCTGTATCTTAAAGGAGGATTTAGTCTTGTAAAATAAATGCTGGCTACACTAGATTAAACATGATGACTGCACTCTAAGGGTTAATAAATTTAGAATTAACAGATCATCCCAGCTTGATACAGCTACTATAGATGATTTAATATGCAGCCTAAGCAGGTTGACAGTCAGCTCACAGATGCAGATAAGATCAAACAGTCTCTTGATTCAATAGATTAAATGGTTGTACTGAGTGTCTGGAAGGTGAGTGACAGTACATATATGGCAGGGGTTCTGGTAAAGAAGAGCTTACATTCCCCACTGCTGTGCACTGTACTGGTTTTCCTTTTCGAGCAGTCAGCCTTTTCCAGCAATCAAACCCGGAGTTAACATGAAAAAAAAAGTCTCAAATATAGTTCAGGAGAGTTATTTGAAGTTTTCAGTAATGAAAAGCTCCGTGCTTTATTAGTAATCACCATTACTATCGCTAGTCTGCACTTTAGATTCCTTTTCCACAGACAAGGCCATCGCCACCCACTCCATCCCACAGAGAGTCTCAGCTGTCCACAGGCTCTGTCTGTCTGTCCACACCAGTCCCCTTCCCTGGCAGACCTAGATCCACAGGAAGAAGCTATTTTGGAGGCTGAACAAGGACACCTTGCTCCAGACAGCCCCTGGGACTTAGTGAGTGCAGCCTTATCCTAATGTGATTCACTGTCCAGAGGCTTTGGCTGCAGGAAACCTCAATGGATGCAGAGTGACAAAGACAATTCCCCCAGAATGGAACTTCCTTCTCAGCTCTTTTGCTTTTTTGGCTTAAAAGTTAATGTCTGTAGTAACTCTTCTGTGGTTTATGTTTTCCTTTTTTGCTCTCCTGTCCTATTTAAACAGGAACGTAAAACAGTCCTCATGGAGGCTGGTGAGCAATGGGATGACAGAGTGGTCTCTAACTATTTTATTATTTGATCAAGAGTAAAAGCTCCACCTGAACCATTAGATTTTACAATATGAATATGTTTCCAGGCAATTTAAAAAATGCATATTATGTATTCAATAGACTATCACAGGTCTGAATTGTGTCTTATTGTATTATATGGGGCCACCACCATACTGATACGGATATTTGTGCTAAAGATACTGCACTTCTGAATGCTTATAAATTAGCTGTATTGTTTACTTTGGTGGGGTTTTAAAATACTGCCATGGTTTTGATGAATGCCCTGCAGAAGGTTGGTGTGATGAGCAGTGCTGCTTTGAATCTGCCAGCAGAGCAAACCCAGAACCCACCTGAGATCTCTTGTTTCTGTGTGATTTTTAAAATTGGGCTCATTTACTTTTGCAAACACTTACCTGTAAATTGCGGTTTCATTTTAATTTGGAAACCAGTGGCTCCCTTTCCATCCCTCAAATGCTGAGTTAGAAAAGAGAGGGCTTGGGTGTGTGCTTTGGATACAGATCCACATGTGAGCGTCCACAGATTTTCCTGAGCAGGTCTGTGATGCCACACAGGGATGAGCCAGTCTTTCTCCTACCCGATGCCTAGGAGCACCACTCAGGTGGGCTGACAGAGGCACGAAAATCTTCATCTTGTAATTAGAGAGAGGCGATATCCAACTGCCAGCACTTCTCAGGGCGAAGGAAGAGCACTCAGATATCCTTTGCAAAAGAAATGCCCAAGCAGAAGAGCCCACGAACACACTGAAGAAGGCCCCGTGAGCCAGCGTGAAGGCTGAGAGGACTCAGGGAACCCGTGGGACTCGGAGGAGCGCTGTCCTTGCCGCCGAGCCCTGCTCCGGGGGCCCCGCGGGGCTGGGGGGACTCGGGCGCGGAGGGGCCGCCGGGCCCCCCGGATGCCCCCGCGGCGGCGGTGCCGCTTCCCAAGGCGGAACCAGCGAAACCAGTTATCTGGCAGCAATTTGCATATTGATAGTGCCTCCTGCAGTTCTCCCTGATTGCTTTACAGGAAGGAAAGGTAACAGGAAAATATAGAACCCCCTCTCAAAAATGGCAAAGAGGCTCCTACGTGCACGGGGGCTCTGATGGAAGAGTAAAGCCTGATAAAGCCCATGGCAGGGGATTTTTTGCCAAACTGATTTTTGTCTTAGAATTTGAAAGCAGTTGTGTGGGGTTTTTTTATTTTTCTTTATATATATATATATATTTTTTTTTTTTTTTTTTTTTTTTTTTTTTAAGTTCTGAGGCTGAAAATGTGAGATCCGTGCTGGAGACGAGCACTGATCACTTCAGGGGAAAATAATTAGCCTCGTCATATTCACTGAATGTGTAAGTCTAAGGAGGAGGCAGTCCTTGGAGATTGAGAAAGGCATTGAACAGACACTTTAAAAGTACAGTGTCATGGTACATATATTTTTTTAGTCCCACTCATAAGCAATGTACAGATGTGCAGTATGGCATTGAATAGAAGAGAGAATTTGGGTTCTATTAATAGAGAACAGTTTCACTTTTATTGGCTCTGAGTACAGTGGCTGCCTAAGCCACACCTATTGTGAGGCACTTTTGGCCTTCCTCGTAGGAAGGGCCACGCTGTGTCCTTGTACATCCCTAAGTGTTCAGATCCCTTCAGTTCTGGGCAGCACCAACCAGGGTGCCACGAGCCCGTAGCTCATCTAACCCCGTGCTGAGGGGCTGTTCAGGAGGAGATGGCTGCGGATCACATTGCTCCAGCCACATCTAGACCAAACTTGTCCCTGCTGCCTGTGGGGGATAGCACTTACAGACTGGTGCTCTGCTATGGCCTGGATTTACCCTGTGGGTATCTGTAGCACCCAAACGTCTGAGGGAGGTGTGTGTCAGCACAGACAGTCCATGGAGCTCTCTCTCTCTCTCTGTGTTTACATCCATTTCTCTCTCTCTAGGCTCTCAGATGCTGGGAAACTAAATATGATAGGGCAAATTACAGTCTAAATTGTGAATACATTAATTTCAGTATGGTAATATCAAACATTGTACTTATTTCTGATTTCTGTATTTAATTTCCCCTGCTTTTTAAAATGCTGGGGAATAGTTGCTCACTGAACAATAGCATTAGTACAATAACTCCCCCCAACCCCAGCATTCATACTTAATGCACATCAGCTTTCTATGTAATACCATACAATATACTTGCATGTTATTTTAATTGAGTGAAATCTTATTCATTCTGGTGGGAGAAAGCATTCTTTTCACTGCAGCCAGGATTCATACTGCACTGACAGAATTATATGTGCTGACAATAACAAATGGTGGCAAAACTATCCAAACTGCTCAAAGAGGTGGGCTCTTATCACAGGTTATTCACCACCACTCCTGCTCCCCCTCAGCACTGTGTCTTTCTGTGCAGCTTTGGGCTATATAATAATTTATTCTACTGACTACAGAGCGTTGCATTAAAATATTATTGTAAGCATTTCAACAATTAAGCTGAAATTTTGCATGGAATAAATATGGCAAAGGAGAAAACCCACAGTAAAGCTGTCCTTATTTTTAAGCACAGAGAAAGGACTCTGCTCTCTCATCTATTAATTATTTTTCATCTAGATCTTCACACAAACTATGTCATGTTCTGCAAAGCAGGCACATTTTTTCTTGGCTGAAGCTAAAAGCTAAA
Organism: Corvus hawaiiensis; assembly: GCF_020740725.1. Lineage (NCBI taxonomy): Eukaryota > Metazoa > Chordata > Aves > Passeriformes > Corvidae > Corvus > Corvus hawaiiensis. Next base: position 118,144,705 of record NC_063215.1, read on the forward strand.
GCTAAATGTCACCTGAAATAGTAATATAAAATGAATATAGAGAATGATGATTGTGTATGTTAAATTTCAGTTCAATGCATTCTAAGTGACTAAAAGTTGAAGCTCTAAAAAGCAATGCAAGTTATTTACAGAAGATGTTAAGGGACCAATCTAACAGCATGCTTGAGTACATGCTTACTTTAAGCATGTAAGTACAGCTGATGTACCCAAAGATAAATATGTGCTTAAGACTTTTGCAGTACCCAAGGCCAAGTAGATTCCTCTGGCAGGGGTTATATCAAGGAGCGTTAGAGGAGGAAAATCCTTTTTTATGGCACTGTCCTTTCTACTGTCCCTCACACCAAGCGTGCCAGGAAGGAGGGACTGTGTTCAGCAGCAGATAAGTAAACAACTAAACCTTTCTTCATCTTGTTTAACAAAACTAATTTCTCAATGGAAATAATTTCTTTTTGATTGCTGATGTTTGGTTTCTCAGATTAGTGAGTTATTTTTGTTATTCTACTTTTTAAAATTCGTTTGAGGTGTAGCTGGATTTATTTTTCAAAACAAAATATTTGCCTTTCCCTGCCTGCCACATCCAGAGTAGGGCATTCTAGATTTCCTCATGGGGAGAGTTTGATCCCCTTGGATCTAATCTTGCACAGAAGTGCACTTTTCAGCTCAAGTCAGAACAGGAATTTAAAAAGCTCTTTGTGTCAACGACCTGTCTTCCTACTGCTCATAGGCTTGGACACAGTGACCTGCTTAGATATATGGCTTGGGATCTCACCAGTGACTCAAAAGGACCAACTTGTGCCATCAGGGGTTCCTGTGAGGCAAGACAGAGTAGTCCCGATGAATGGGGGATTTGGATGCATGGAACATCTTTCCGAGGAGAACCTGGCCTCTCACAGTGCTTTGTTTGGGAATGGCTTGCACACGACACAACCCTGCAGTGAGAGAGCCTCAGGCTGCAGCCTGGCTTGGTCAAAACTCTCCTGAAACAGATGGAAATGCTGCTCTTGAGTTCGGGTGTAACTGTGTGGGGAGGTGGGCATGGAAATGGTAGGATCCAGCTCTATGAGAGAAATCCATTCACACCTTGTGGCTCATCTTTCTGGCCCCGGGCTGGGCTTTGTTTGCTGTAGGTCAAGGAAAATCTCAAGTCTTCGTCAAAACCATTCTTTGTCTTAGTGTGATTTAATCTGATAAAAACTACCTTTTGGAAGTTAAAGACTAGAGAAAAGTAGGGAGCATTTATCAGCAAAATCCTTTGTAACACAAAGCAATATTTAAACTCAAGCTCAATATTAAAATCTGAATGGCTCATCCCTTTCTAAGTGATGCCAGCACACAGGTAGGACCCATTTCCACATATTTCCGGGGAGAAGATAAAGCCCAGAAAAACGAAAAGATTAGCAAAGATATTTATTTATGTTCTCTTTATCTTACACAGTTTGGACCCTCTTTGGAGATAACTAAAGCGTCATTTCTTGTTCCTGGCCTCTTCTCAGTGTATAGGAACATGCAGGTGGGTCAGGGTGCCAGGTGTGCCCTGTGAAATCCTCTGGGTAGCTGTAGCGTTACCTTGGGTATCTATACATATTCCACTGAGTATGGAGCTTCAGAAGAGCTAGAAGTACCAAATTCATACCCTAGATGTCAGTAAAAGAAAAAAACATTAAAACCCATTAAAAATCATTGTATAAAAGTCTGTGAATCAAGCAATGGGTTAGCCAATTATTCATAAGATAATTCCCTATATGGACTGACAGTTGGAGTCCCAAGTTTCAGCTCAATCAAATTTACACAGCCCAAGTTATAACCTCTTCAAGGTGGGGATTGTAACAGGAGCACTGACAGACCATAACTACTGTGCCTCTTTAGTAACAAAAGCTCAACTGCCTCACTCGTGCCGTGGCTGCTGGTGCTGCAATAATTAAGACTGTATGGATTTGCATTATAGGTCAGGTTCTGGAAGGTTTTAAATGCACATAGTTTAAATCATGTTGGCTTGAAATGTAGCATAGAAACGCTCAGGGGCAGGTTACGTGTTTACTTATAAAAAGATTTATAAATATTAAACCTACAATATGACAAATAACTAAGTAAGTAGTGCAAACTAAACCCAGTTTGGCTGAAATCAAACATTTGATTAAAAATGAGATTTTTAGTGATGCCTTCCTCTGCCTGCCCACACACAAGCAAAACTCTTTGTGTGCTTCAGGGAGGGTTTTTGCCATTTCAAAGTCTGTTCCGTGAGCACTTTGTGCCATTTATTTTATAGTCATCCCCAGAAAGCCCAGTCAAGGTTCAGGGCTCCATTGTGCTAGGTGCTGTGCAAGCAGAGGCAGGCTGAAATCCCAGACCTTGCTGAAACCCATGGAAAAAAGTCTCCCCAAGTTCAGGGTTTTATTCCAGGTCCTGCCTAGGGCGAGCCGATAACGAAATCTTTCTGTCACCTGGCGCTCAGATGTCTGTGATCCTGCACGGACTCGCTGCTGTGTGTGCTGTGCTTGCTAGTAAGAGCTTGCAAAATCTGAGTTTATTTTGAGCCTTTATTAAAAAGGGGGGGGAAAGGGGGGGAAAGGAGAAAAGGCAAAGCAGCGCGCCCAAATTTCTCCTGCGGGAATACTAATGCATGTACTATTTCTAGAACGTGCAAGTCCTCTGCTCATTCACGGGAGTCAGCCTGGTGTGATAAGAGTTCCACCCACGTTGCCTCCGCCTGATTGAGACTATCAAGACAGTGTCGGAAAGCACCCCGTGCGATCTGCCGTTACATAATGCAGCCCAGCTCCGGGGAACTGGCAGAGTTCTGGAATTTGTGTTTGGTCCTAATGTTCTGTAATGTTGGCAAGTGAGATTCCTGCTCTGAGTGAGTGACAGTTGGAGCTTCGAAGCAGGAACATTTGCCCAACCAAAGTTGCTGAACTCACCCACTGCCAAGTCTGTCACCGAATTAGCAGATAGGCAGGGACAGCAGTATGTGGCATGAACTGTGTCACACTCCTTTGCACCTTTGGGTCCCAGTCCTGTGTGCCTGCCTGTGAGACGGAGGAAGGCCACACTTCTCAATGTTAGACAGTTTTACGTCCCTTTGTACAGCAACCTCTAAGTATCTCACGTGCTTGAATGTAGGGAGGACTACACTTTCTCAGGCAGAGAGCTGAGGTATGAGGAAAGGGACAGATACATTTTGGTAGATTCAAATCTTAGGCTAATTTTTACAGCATGAATGTTCTCACCTGGGCACTCTGTCCTGCTGCTGCAGGTTACTGCCATTGTTGTGGGACAGGGATGGGTTCCCACCCCTGCTCTCAGCTGCTCCAGGGCACGAGCTGGTGTCTCAGGGCTCTGGTTCACATGGGACAGTTTGAGGTGAGATGGGCACTCAGTCAATGAGACAGACCCTTCTCTAAGGTTAGCTTCCACCTGGAGGCAGCCTGAAACCCACCATGGCTCTGATTTTAGCGTGTACCTCAGTTTGCTGAGGTGTAGGGCCACATTTCCTCCAGCTGACTTTGCTCTGGGGCTAGGAGTCCATAGCCGAAGAGCAGCTGATAACATGGCCAGGGTGACAGCAGCTCCAAACGCTGCAGCAGGACTGCGAGGCATCCCCTGCAGCTTGAGCAAAGAACGGTTGCGGAGGAGCAGGAGGTGACACAAGTTTGTGTCAATCCATAGAATGTGATCACTGGGTCATCTTCTGCGCTGGCCTGGGTTTGTTTCACCTGCCCTTCCAATCTGCCAGTGTTTCTGGGTGTTAGCAGTCAGCATTAGGGCATTTCTCACTGTGTTTACCTGCCAGTTGCACTGGGTTTGTTGGTACAACCCAGCAAGGGACGGCAGTGTGCAAGAGGTACAGACAGGGCTAGAGATGCTTGGTGTGTCACAGAGGTGCTGTCAGGGTGGAAGCAGAGATGCAGGAGGGGCAGCTTGTGGGGTGCAGTGGGGCAGTGACGGGGTGCAGCGCCCTTGCTCCACAGCTCTCCTGGGGTGCTCCCAGCCCCAGCTGTGCCCCTGGCCCTGCCTTTGCCGCCGGTGCCGGGGCCAGCTCAGAGGCAGCTCACCCCCCTGCGCCCGGACGCGCCGGGGACCGTCCCCGTGGGGGGCTGACCCTGCTGGCACCATCAGCCTCTCCGGCAGCGCCGGGGGCCATCCGACCCCTCCTTTCCGCGGGGTGTCCGAACCCAGGACACTGACGGGGGGACCCGGCGGGGGGTACCGTGTCTCGAGGGGCTCAGCCCGGTCCTGCGGCCGGGGGCGGCCCCGCATTCCTCCCCATAGCGAAGGCAGCGCCCGGCACTGGGCTGAGGCTGTAGCAAACTCCCTCGCAAGAGCTGTTTGTTGACCACATTCACGTTCAGAGCCCTGAAGCTAAAAGCACTTTACACCATAAAATAAAAGCACTGTCTTTTTTTCTAAAAGGTTACGTCTGGAGGCCACGCTGTTCATACTTCATACAGAAAACTACTGAAAGGGCTATGAAATCCTCTATGATTTACACTCCCTCTCAGTGCATTAGGATATAGATCTACTCGACTCTAAAAATACTGTGGAGTTTCTAACCGACGTGAATATATGTGCATTATTTCAGAAAGTCTGTTAGAAAACTTGTCAACACATTATAAAGCATAAACCAGGACTTGGCCATTAAATACAGAGATCAGAGACAAAATGTATACGGCAGGAAGTACCGAGAAAAGTCCCTCCATTCAAAAAAAGTCTATTAGCTAAAAGTTTACACACAATATACACCAAAAGGTTTAGAGCGAGACCGTGGACCGCAATTACAAGGCATAAATGGAATCAGTAGGGGCTTTACAGTCCCCAGCGCAGTTAGCTGGGTTGCCAGAAAATAATTTTAATATTGTCATAATTTATTACCCACCGAAAGCCACATCAAGGACTGTAAATACAGTCACTTTGTGTCCACGACCGCTCGTTAAACAGCCTCGTTCCCTTCCCCTAAAAATACAATGAAATAAAAACCCACCTGCATTATTAATCTGCGGTCATGCCGTGTTAAAAATGTCTTCTCACTCCTTTTCTTTCTTGAGGTTTGTTATCTCCCTCCAATCACATGACAATGCGAAGCGCTGGGGGGGGGGATACAGGAACGAGGGGGAGCCCAGCACTATAGCGATCAAATGCTAATATTAATAATTATCCAGCCAGGATGAAATATTATTTTTAAGGCAGCGAGTTTCCATTTAATTCGAGGCATTTTTACGGTGCTGGAATTAAGGGCATGCTGATGGTAAGAACATCCTCGCTGCCATTCATGAAAGCATCTGTAAAATTAGCTCCTGACTGTAGGTTTTGAGATGCGGTCTGGGAAGTCACCTCTGGAATCTCAAACACGGCACGATAATGAAACAGATTTAGTTGTCACCAAGTGCTTAATTTGCTATGATTTTAAAAAAAGAAAATCAATGAAACGATGCCTATGATTGGGAATAAGCACAGGTAGGTGTTCTGATGCAGGTTGGCTTTAGAGAGAGTAATGAATTGTAATTCAGAGGAGTGTTAACTGCGAACCGCAGAACCTTTCAGGGGTAATAAAGTCATTACTTTTTACATTGCAGCCACCTTCAAAAGCTTTATACGTGCCATTAGATATAAATCAAGCCCCATATACATATCTACATCTCCGGCACAGACACACACGCCCGCGTTTCGCGCAGGGACATGTGCACGCCTGGCACAGCCAGCCTTGCGAGCGCCGTGAGCCCAGGAGCCGTCGCTCTTGTCACCTGCGGCTGGGTCCCCCCGCCAGGTCCCGCATCTGCTCCTGCACCCTGCCCCGGCAGCCGCGGGGCGCATCCCCGTGCCTGTGGATAAAGGAGGGGAGCGGGGGCTGAGTGGGGGCTGAGCGGCGGCGGGCGGAGCCGGGGGGCGGCTGGCGGGAAGCTGAACCATCCCACGGCGGAGCGGCTCGGCCCGGCCCCTGACAGCTCCGCCGGTGCGCGCTCGGGCTCGCCCCGCCAACAGGTCCCCGCCGAGCCCCGGCCCCCGCCGCCCCCTCGCTCCCCCGGGCGGCCGCGGCTTTGCCCGGCAAAGTCTCCCTTACGGCGGCGGGCAGCTCCTCGTTCCCCCGGGCTCTCGCCCGGCGCTCCGCTCCGGCTGTCCGCCGCCGTCCCGGGCACGGTTACCCCCTCGCACTCCCTTCGCAGCCGCACTTTGCTCCGCACACCCGTTCGCCTCCAGAGCTTATTTCTACCGCAACCTGATCCCTCCCGGTGCCGGCAGCGTCCGCCTCGCTCCGGGTCCTTTTGGCGAAGTTGCAGCCGCCGCCGCCGCATCCTCCCAACTCCAGCCACTTCTCGGTGCCTCCTGCCGCTTCGCCTCCCCCCCTCTCCCGCCCTCCCCCGTTGCCAGCCCGCTGCCCGCGCCGCCCCGCCGCCGGCAGCCCCACGTTTCGCTTTCGTTCAGAGCCCGTGGCTGCGGGCAGGGCTCGGAGCGCTGCCGGAGGAGGAAGGGGGGCTCCGGGGCTGGCGGGCGCGAGCAGCCCGCGGGGGAAGCTGCGAGGTCCCGCCGCCCTCCGCTGCCCCCCACCCCGCTCCTGCGGCTTCTCCTCCCGTGCCTGCCACTTCCTCGCCCGCCAAACTCCGCTCACTGCTCCCCCGCCCGCCCCGGGGCAAGGCCCGCCGCTCGCCGCCGAAGTTTCCCGCGGCGCGGCCCCAGCCCCCGCCGCCCCCCAGCTCCCCGCGGGGCCGCCGCCGCCGTCCCCCGGGGACGGGCCGCAGCTCCCGGGAGGAGGGGACTCGGCGGCTTCGAGGGGGATGGGGGCTGGGGGGGGGGCGAGCGGGGAAGCCGGGAGCCGGATGCTCCCCCCCTGCTTTTTGGGTGGTCTCCAGTCCTACCTGGCTTCCCCCAGCTCCCCCACGCCCGCGGCCAGCCTGCCCCGCAGCCCTCTCTGCCCGGCTCTGGCTTCACCGATGTGTGTGCTTTTCCAGCGGGGGTGTGCGTGCGAGAGCTGCCGCTGCCTGCCTGCCTGCTCGCTTTCTCCCGCTCCTTTTCCTCCCTTCTCTCTCCCCGTGTGCGTGTTTAATTTCCCCCCCTCGCCCCTCTCCCGGGTCTCCTCTTGCACCCGCTCCTCCGCGGCCACTCGCGGCTCCGGCCGCCGCCCCCTCCGCCCCCGACCCCCCGGCTCCATTCGGCAGCGTGCGCCGGGCGGCCGGTGCACCCCCCCCCCCCCGCCGCGCCCCCTCCCCTCTCCCCCCTGCGATCACTGTCCATTGGCTTGTCCTGCTCTCTTTTTCATGTCCAGCCCCTGATGAGTGTCCATTGGTGTTGCCTTCGCCTTCCCTCCTCCCCTCTCCCCGGCTTGCCCTGCCCATGTTTTGTATGTCTCTGTCCATCCAGGCTCCTGACGTTCAAGTTCGCAGGGACGTCACGTCCGCACTTGAACTTGCAGCTCAGGGGGGCTTTTGCCATTTTTTTCATCTCTCTCTCTCCTTCTCTCTCTCCCTCTCTCTCTCTCCCTCTCTCTTTTTTTTCCTTGCACAAAAAAAAAAAAAAAAAAAAAAAAAAAAGCCATGACTGCTATCCCACAATTCATCTTCCCTGCGCCATCTTTGTATTATTTCTAATTTATTTTGGATGTCAAAAGACATTGATGAAGATATTTTCTCTGGAGTCTCCTTCCTCTCTAACCCGTCTCTCCCGATGTGAACCGAGCGACTCACAAGCCACCGAAGCCACCAACCCACCATGTCGCGCCGCAAGCAAGGCAAACCCCAGCACTTAAGCAAACGGGAATTTTCACGTAAGTAACCCGGAGAGCAATTTATTTAATTTCCCCTTCACGGATTTAATTTTTAATTCGAGCGAGAGCAGGGAAAAAAAAAAATTTAAAAGTGAGAGCGAGTGAGCGAGTCGGGGAAAAAATTAACTCAGCGCCGGTTCGGGATTCTCAGCATTCCGGTTAATTTCTCCCTCTCTAATTTAATCACCTTGATGACTTTTCTTCTCTTTCTGCCCGTGCCCCTCGCCCGCCGGCGCGCACTCCGCTGCCCAACTCCGCGCTCGCCTCTCGCCTCCCGCTCTCCGCGCTGTTTGGCGGCAAGAGCGGCAGCTCTCGCCCCGGCACCGGGAGAGGCGCGGGCGAGGTGCGGGGCTGCCGGGGGCACAACCGGCCTAAAGTGGGAAGAAATTCCTGCGGGAGCGGCAGGCTGGACGCCGGACACCGCGGTGGCCGGGCGGGCAGGATGTGCGGGCGAGCGGAGCGCGGAGAAAGTCCGGCGGCCGGAGCCCCCCGGGCTGCCGGCGGGCTCGCCCCCTCGCCCCGCGGCGCCCTCCCGGGGGGGGCACAACCGAGCCGGGCCGCCTCCCTTTTGTTACTGCCGCGGGGTGCGGGGTGGCCGTCCCGCCGCTCCCCGCCGCCCCGGGCCGGCGCCGTGCGGGGCTCCGCCGCCCCGACCTCGCCCCGCGCCCGCCCCGCCGCCGCTCCGGCTGGGGCTGGGGCGGGGGGCGGCACCGGGCGGCGAGGGAGCCGAGCCGAGCCGCGCCGCGCCGGCTGGGATTCCCTCCTCGCCCTCGCCTCGCGTTCTCCCGCTCGCTTACTATTTTTTGGAAGATTTTCAAAAAAAAAAAAAAGTGGAAGTGGATTTTGATTGGGAAAAATCTCGTGTCTGAATGTTTACAAGCACCGCGTGTGCGGGGAGCCTCCTGCCAACAAACACAGGCGAGAGCGAGCCCGGGCTGAGCACACACGCGCGCACACAGACACGCACACACACACTCGCACCCTCACAGCCGCGAACGGCCCTTTCTCGCCGCCGCATTTCAACCCCAAACCAAATCCGCTCTCCCCGGGAGAGAAAAAACAAACCCCGAGCCCCACCACACCGTTCGCAACAAAAACTCTCCGGCTCCCTCCGTCCCTCCCTCCAGCCGCCACCACACACACCAGGGCTAGATGCAAGATAAGCGGGAGCGCTCTTTGCACAACAAAAGGCAACTCGAGCTGGAAAGGTTTGGGGCGAGGGGGGTGGGAAGGAAGGGAGAAAAAAAAATCCCCCTTTCCTCGAGGTGAGCCGGGGGGAAGGGGAAATGCTGCATGCTTCTCCTCACTCCTTTTCCCCCCTTTTCTTTATTTCTTCCTTTCTCTCTCTCCCATTACTCCCGGCGGGTTTTGTTCCCTCCCAGGGATTGCAGAAAACCCAGGGCCAGTTCTTCCTGCCAACCATCCCCGGCTCCCTCGGCCCTTCGCAAAACCCCCCAAACTTTCCGCCGCGATTTCTCTTCCCCCTGGGCCGCCCAGACATTCCAGCCAGGTTCGCACATGGAGCGAAGGAAGCGGCGCTGGCTCTATGCAGGCGGCCGCTCCGCCGCGGGCAGGGCCGGCCGGGGGCTCTGCCTGCCCAAAGTTTTGCCCTAAAACCCGGGGGGTGTCGGGGGCTCAGCCCCTCCCCCTGCCCCCAGTCGTTTTTCTGCTCTTCTCCTCGCTAGTTTTCGGGGCGCCTTTTTTTTTTTTAAATTTTTTTATTTTTTGTTACTATTTTTTTTTTTTTAATCGCCTGGCAGGGGATGGGGTGCAGCATCACTGGCTTATGGGGATGGGGGCCCCCCTGGAAATGGGGTACGGGGGGTGCTTTTCCTGGGCAGCCCTGGAAGTGGGTTGCGGGAAGCGGGGATCGCGGCGGGACCGGAGGAGGGGGTGGGGGGCTCCGACTCGCCCCCCGGGGCAGCGGAGACGGGCGGGATCCCCGCGGCTACTTCTCGCCGAGAAACCCGCGGGCCGGCGCGGAGTTCCCGCACGTGCGGGGCGGGAGCGGCGGCCGGGACGGGCCCGGGGGGGTCCCTCCGGCGAGAGCCGCCCCGGCGGTGAGGAGGGGGGGGTGTGGGTGGGCCGGGAGCTGGGGGGGAAAGGGAGGCCGGGCCGGGGGAGCGGCGCGCCGGGGGATGCGGCGGCGGGGCCGGGGCCGGGGCGGCGGAGGCGGCGGGCGGGCTCCGTGCCCGCTTCGGTCGCTAGGAGGCACAGCGAGATCAAACAACCGGGCAGCCCCGCGAACTTGAACCTGGCCGGCTCCTCCGCTGCCTCCCGGTCGGCGGGAGGGGGAGGGCGCCCAGCTCCCTCCTCTCCACCCCCCCAACCCCCCCCCCCCCCCCTTCCTTCTTCTTTGTTCTTAATTTTGCGCGGAGTTTGCTTGCTCCGAGAGGCAGCGGGGGATGCTCGCCTTCCCCCTCCTCGGGTTTCCCCTCCCTCCCCAAAACGTGTTGGCGGTTCCCATTGTACCCCCAAGTCTCCCTTTCCTTGCACCGCACGATCTGAAGACACAAACTTGGGATTAAACAACCCATCTCCATCCTTCCCACGGTACGGTGCGGGGAAATGCCCCGGCAGCGCATCCGCATTGCCCCGTGGGCATTTCCCCGCACCGTACTGTGGCACACACCCCCCCCCCCCCCCCCCCCGCCCCCCCGCCCCATCAGCCCCAGTACCTCCTTTCTCCCGACACTCCAAAATCCATCCCGCTTTTGCCGGTGTGGTTGTTTTGGTGGCTGGGAACAGGGGGAAGAAGGAGGGAGTAGGAGGGCGAAGGGGGAAAGCTGAAAAGACATGTTGGTGGAAGGGCAATTTGCATGAAAAATAGAGATGGATGATTAGGGACCCAGGCAGGGAATTTTGATTGCCCCAGAATTAAAAGATACATCCTGCAAATCAGAAGCAAGACCAGGTGAATAGTATTCTGGTGTTTTCTTTGTAATCATGGTATTTTATATTATGTTCTAAAAGTAGCAGTAATAATAAAAAGCATGGTTTTTTTGCTGCCTTTGCCTCTGTCAGGAGCCAAATGTTTTGCAGCGAACACGGTGTCAGCTGTATTTTATACATTAGTATATAATTCTTGTTAATTAGCAATAATTTACGTTAAGAGCATAGAAAATGTTGAGGTTACAGGTTTTATATCTGTACATTTGATCATCTTGTTATTTTCAAGAACTTTGCCTCCTATAAAATTAATTAGGTGAAATGTGGAGGTGTAATCAGCAACCTCTGAATTACCACTTCATTTCCTGGTTTTGATTGTAAATCAGCCCAGTCCGTACAGACTTTTAGCAAAGTCTATTTTTGTTCAGTGCCACTTTTAACTGTCTGGTGTCGAAGCAGCGGGTTACCTTCCCCTGCTAAATAATAGTGACAGCGTCAGAAAGGAATCAGGCCGCGGGAAAACATTATAATTGAGTAATGATTATGCAGCGCTCCTTGCTAAGCCAGTTGTAAGGGGAACACGGGTGGTTTTGTGTCTTTCTGCTGCGGAGGGTCGGTGAGCTCGAAGTTAGATTCGCAAAATACCTTTGTCTGCGGCGTGCAGCGAGCTACCGGTGGAATTAGTCCTGCAATAATTTACTCCCTCGGTCCGAACGCAAGGAACGGCTTGGGGAGAAAAACGCCGTGCCCGGCAATCCTGCAGAAACAGCCTGCTCCTCTGCCGGCTTCCCGAGGAGCGTGAGACGCACGTTGTGCCTCCTCTCCTGTCGGTCTGTAAGTTTAGAAGAAAGCCCCAGCGATTAAGACATTGTTTTTATTAATACGAATGTAACCTTCATATTCCTGTGGTTGACCTTACGTTAAATTAGAAGTAGTACTAGAGGCAAGAAATGATGGACTGGATCCCTGTGTCCTAGTTGGAGCTGAGGTACGGCGAGGTAGTGTGCTCTTTCAATATTATTTTACGCAGCACAACTGGGAGCTACTCCAGATCTTCCTCCTCAATATTCAGCCTAGGTAGGGTGGAAATAAATTTAACCTGAGTTCACTGGATTTTTGCACTTTATCAAAATCAGTTCCAATATTGTGCAGTCAAATTAAAATCTATTTTTTGATTCTCTGTGGCTTTAAGTTCATTAAATGTGAAATTGGCAGCCAACTAAAGAAGGTCAGGCTGATTAACTGTTTAGGAGTTGTATTCTGTCTCACTTGCGTTACCTGGCAGTGTTTTGATGTGGGTTGTATTTGTAGTACCCTCTCCTCCTGCTCGCTTGCTGTTAGCGTGCCTGTTGTGTTGCGCAGACAGAGGAACACCAACATGCTGCTGGTATTTATTTTTTTTTCCCCCTCGTGAAAGGCAATAGTGATGGAAACTGCACAGAGATTGCCAAGGTATTTCTCTGCAAATTTAATGTAAAAAAAAAATAAGCCAACAGAAAAGAGAGCTGAGTCTGCCTTGTTAAAGCATCCACTGACGATTCTGTGAGCAGAAATAGCCTCATAATGAAGCTTTTTGGAGCTCATTCAGAAAATTTGTCAACTTTGACAACATTAGGCAAGGTATTTTGAGTTTAAAGAAGGCGCTTCTCACTGTTGCAAGGAAATGTGGCAGTTGCTTGGCCAGGCTGATTTTTAGATGCTGAAGGCCACCAGTGCTAACATGTTCAAGATAATTTAAGCATTCCCTTATTTCAGGATTAAAAAATGCAAAATGACTGATTGCCTGATTTCCTTAAGTACTAAAAAATATCCTATCCAGCTAATATCTTTGAGTGGACTTGGTGGTGAATTTGCTGTTTATTTGGATCCTGAGGAGTAACTCAAAAGTGAGAGGTGCCTCCCCCACCCCGAAGGCATTTCTGCTGCACTTGCTTTTTTAACATTTTGGTTTTCTGCCATATATGTATATTTATTTATTTATTTGCCTCGTCCTGTCTCCCCTCCTCCCCCCCTTCGAATAACTACCGCCTTCAGGATTTTTTTAAATTGGAAGCTGCTAACGGGCCGATGGGGACAGTGACACAAATCCATGCGTTTCCATCTGCACGTGCATTCTGAGGGCTGGATGTGCCCCCCGTGTCGGGTGCCTGGGTGTGTGTGGCCATGCAGGCTGGCTCTCCCCCTCTTCTCTTTTACACGCACACATTACCTGCACGGCCTGAACAGGCAATGTGCAGTGTCTGTGTGTATTGAAACTCCTCCTGTCCATGCTGTGTTTCTGAATTTTAGAAAGTGGGTCTGGTCTGGCTGGTGGAAGATACACACCCATGTGTGTGAGAGCGTGTGCAGTGCTTTTAGCCTTGAATTCACGTACATAAATAATACATTCAGCAGTAAACCGCTGTATTCCCTTCTCGTCGTAGTACCACAAGAGTTTCGCAGTGTGTTCTTTCAGCTTATCCATTTAATTTTAGCACCGAATTGTTCAAGGAGTCAGAAATTTGCCTTCCTGTAGGAACACAGAAACAGTTGCTGTGCTTGCCCTCTGAGTTCTGCATGCTACAGCTGCTCCTGCAAAATCTCTTCCCTGTAACTGATGAATCCCTGTCCTCAGTGCTGTGCTGACAGCCGTGTTGCATGGGTTTGGCTGGGGGGGAGCAGGCGGACTCGGGAGCGGGGTGTAATATTCATGAAGAGGGGGCTCGGCGCTTTCCTCCCCCCGCGCCTGGTGCCTTTCCCGAGAGCTCTAACCATTCTCCTTTTGTTTCTCAAACTGCAGCCGAACCTCTTGAAGCCATTCTCACTGATGATGAACCTGAACATGGCACATTGGGAGCTCCGGAAGGGGACCACGACCTCCTCACTTGTGGCCAGTGTCAGATGAACTTTCCGTTGGGGGACATTCTTATTTTTATTGAGCACAAACGGAAACAATGCAATGGCAGTCTCTGCCTAGAGAAGGCTGTGGATAAGCCACCTTCACCCTCACCAAGTGAGCTGAAAAAAGCATCCAATCCTGTGGAGGTTGGCATCCAGGTTACGCCAGAGGATGACGATTGTTTATCAACGTCATCTAGAGGAATTTGCCCTAAACAGGAACATATAGCAGGTAAATTAAAGCAAGGAGAAGTGTTTGCAAGTTTATTTCTGTTTCAGTTGCAACGTAGCATGTTGGCAGTCGTGCGCTACTGTGTCTGTGTGTTCTGCTCGCCGTGGCGGCCGGGGTGTCCATGGCCTCCCTGCCTTGGGTTAGCGGTGTTTCCTGGTGCCTGCGCAGCGGCAGGAGCAACAGGCACGTGCCGTGCCAGCCGGTGTTTCTGGCGGTATTGTTTGAGGCCACTCTCGCGATTTGCCTGCATTGTAGTCACTGTCTCCCGGTGCCTCGCCTGCTGGAGTGCCGTGGGAGGAGGGTTCCGAGCCTGCCGTGCAAGAAAGCGAGGAGCTTTTGAGTCTTTGGCAAAGTCAGGGGTGAAAGAGTTAACCGAGCATCAGCCAGCCTTGGTTCCATATTGGCTGTCAGCGTATGGACTGTAATTAAACACAGCCCCATGGCAAAGTGACACCACCGACCTTGACTTTAAGATGCCATTTTCGACTGGCCAGGCCAGAGTAGAGAGGGCAGTTGCTGAAGCGCACAGACATGCTTATTCGAAAAGTTTAAGGGCATGTTGGAAATTTCAAAAGGTTGGTTTGACAGGAAAGGCTACTCTCTGCAGCCTGCCTCCTCAGCCAAATGATAAATGCTTCGCTGTGCTCTCTCTTGTCTCTGATGTGGTTTTGACAGATGTATCTTGATTTTGTTTGCGGTTTACACAACCGCATGTCATCCGTACAAATGTCCAAGGCAGAGTTCTGTTTTGTGCAACAAACAATGTGAAATGTAATTTAAAAAAAGAAAAAAGGGTAAATAATTCCATTTCATAGCATATTTTTTTATTTTTTAAAAAATCAGAAAGCCATTGGCCATGCAGGTATTTTCACAAATGAGGTTAAAAAAATAACAGTATACCATGTGAAAGAAAATCGCAGAGCCCTGGTAGTGTACCAAGGCACGCTCTGCTTTTAAAACCCTGCTAGTAAACAAAAGTACTGCCCATTTGCAGCGAGCATTTCAAATCACTTCAAACCACGCTAATACTGCCAGTCGAAAAAGGCGAGACCACAGCGTATCAGCCCCAACGAATGCCTGAACCAGTTTCAAACTCCCCCTCCAGTGCTGTTTGGGATGACTGCTGGTACCTCTCTTCGGGGAGCCCACAGGACCGCTTGGGGTTGTCAGAGGTGCAGTACATCATCACATGATGTGCTGGAGCTTGTCTTGGGCTTGCTTTGGCCACAAAGTTAAACCATAATAGGGCAGTAGGCACTGGGAGGTTCAGCGGGATCCTCAGCCTCTCTGGCCTCCAAGCTGGTCGCCAAACTGTGCTGGAGAGCTGCAGTTTTGGAGGTTTTGTGGTGGCAGCAGATCCATATCGGTGCATGGGTGTCTGCCTGCGCACGTGTCTGTGTGCAGAGCCATGTGCGTGCACACGCAGACGTCATGTGAATGAGTGTGTGCTGTTTCTGCAGAGTAATTGGTATTTCCTTGAAATGTGAATATCTCTACATTTAAGCGGAAACAGAGGCTCAGCTACTGCTGAGCTACATTTTGAATGAGACTTAAACCCCCAATAATTCTCCGTATTGCAGTTTCCCAGACAAGGATGTTAAAGGTGAGGGTTTTTTTCCCAGAGTGGTAGAGGGCAGTGCCCATTTCTATGTGCTGCCTGCAATCTGATGGAAAGCGAGCAGAAGTGTAGGGCATGATTAATGAAGCAGGAGCCTGGCGGAAGGGATTTGTAGTCTTCCAAGCTCTGGAGCCATACTAAATCACCAAATATGGAGGAGCGGCGGTATGATGTAACGCTGTATTTACGTACGGCGCCGCTCCGCTCAAAAGACAAAACACAGTATCTGTCAAGCAAGAATTAAACATGCTGTCGTCCCCGTGGTCCCAGATAGGTCCCTGGGCTGAAGGGATGGCCACGCCGAGGAGTTCTGCACGAGGGGAACCTCCTCTGCTGAAGGATTTGCTCTGGCACTCGTTTGGTGCGGGAGGCTCAGCGAGCCAAGTCTCCCTTTCGCGTGGCGCGGGTGATGCGAAGCGAGGAGGATTTGGGCTTGCGTGCCGTCATGGGGCTGTTAATTTGGAAAGGGCCGTGGTTTTAACTGACTGTAAATGCTTCGCTGGGCAGAGGCGGTGGCTGAGGACAGGGGCGTGGTGGCAGGGCCTTATCCTGCTCGCTCTTACACCCTGCTCGCTCTTACACATCGGTGGGCTTTACTGGGAGCAGGCCTGGTGTCATGCAGGAAGGTCCACAGAGCAAGCCGTGAGTGTGTCCTGAGTAGAGATGGAGTTGCAGTTCTCAGGGCTCTTCTGCTCCAAGTTTTCTGGCTGTGGTGCCCAGCTGTGCCTACGGATGGGAAGTCCACAAATGCAGGTTCTCTGCACCTCTCTGGCTGGGCCAGAGCCGAGTGACACTGGGGTCCCTTGGTTATTCCTCTTGGTTGGAAATGCAGCCTGGCTTTGGGAGAAGGAGAAGGTGCACCAGGACTTGCGGGGTCTTGTGCTGTTCCTCCCCTTCGTGTTTTCATCTCCCTTTTCACTTGGATGAGTTCAGCTCCCTCGTGTCACAAAGAAGTGTGGTGATAGCTGGAGTGACCCACTGCTCGTAGCCAGTAGTTTGTGGAGTCCAGCGGTAAAATTTCCAGTGAGAGTCTTGGAGCCTGAACTGTGGAGTTCAGGCTACAGGAAGGCCCCTGCAGAGAACCTCAAATTCTTCCAGTTCAGCTATTTATATCTGACTTCTGTTCAAGAATGCAAAATGCAAAAGATTTGAGTGTGTAATTAAAACAGAAAAGACAGAGGGTGCATTTGGAAAAATACACAGAAGTTGGGGGAAGTGATTCTTTTTGCTAAGAGACCAGAAAATACGTATTTTGTAGCAATATAAAAATGTACCCAGTTAGTTGTGAGGCTGGAAGAGGTGTTCCAGGTTAGCCCTGGATACAGAGGTGCTGTGGGTGAGCTCCGGGTGCAGTTTGTTCCCTGCCTGCAGTTTTGTAGTCTGTAAGTTGGGGTATTACAGTAGAAGAGAATCTTAAGTAATGGTTAAAGATCTACAGACAAGAAAGGAGGCAGCGACTCATTCAAATGCAGGGAGAAATGATGTCTGATTTAACTGTCACTAGGCTGCTCGTTATCCTGCCGATTTCCAGAGACAGGGATGAGGACAGGAGCTTGCTTACATGTGTGCGTGAAACGTGTGCAGCAGCCGTGGGATCCGTATAGGTGCAGGCATATGTCCGTACCTGGCTCTTCCATGTGGGTGTCTGCCTGTGCACAGCTCTGCCTTGCTATAAAATTTTGAGTGATGCTGATCCAGCACTGGAGCTGAAATGCCATAAATTTAACTGAAAATTAATAGGATATGTTGTGTGGGTCCAACGAGGCAGCTTTCATCAATATGTATGTCAAAGCCTCACCACCAGATACCGGCAGCCCGTGATTTGCAGTGAGGGCGACGGCAGGGCTTTAGTTATCCGCTCTCGTATTTTACAATAGGGGGAAATATTAACTGAAGTATCTGGAGATCAGTGAACGTAAAATCGCTGTTCACTTATTGTAAAGGCTGAGGAAATATTTATCGCCCGCCCGTGTCAGGTTTTGGCGGTTTGTTTGTTGAATGTATAAATCCGAGGGAATTAATGAAAGGCTGGGGTTTGGGTGAAGAAGGATCTTAAATGTTACTTGGATGCAGTTGGGGGAACACTTTGGAGTGCTGCTGCTTATTCCCCTGTATGATGCCGAGTGTGTATCCGCGGATGCTCTATTTACCGTACAAAGAGGGGGAGGAGGAGGGGAGGTCGTTTTTACTGCTCGAATCCTATATTCTCAAGCTGCTTGTGACATTCGAATAAAACACGTGGGAAAATAATGTAAGAAATCCCTCTGTCTGCTGCAGTCGGGGGAAGGTGAACGTCATTCGGTACTAAATTTCAGACTGAGTGTATTTGATCATTACAGGTCTCGGGAAGTAACATCTTTAAGCAGAAATTTTCTTGGGCTGTTATTAGTAGTTGCCATTATAATTCTGTAGGTTGTGAATGTCGATTCCTTGTTGTGTTTTGTTCTGGAGACAAAAAAATACTGCTGTCTGCACTGAATAGTTAGCATTGCATCTGGACAATAACATGAAAGCTTAAAGGTAGAGGAGGGGAAAAAGGACTATGGGAAGATTTTGAAGTCAAATCTGTCTGCTGTCCTCATACAAAGAAACAGAGAGCACAGGCTGGGTAAAATATTGCAGGCAGGAAAAAATAGTGAGGGTTCTACCCAAAGGCTCCCGCTCCCGAGATTTGGAGCGCTGCGTACAAGCTGTATTTGTAAATAAGACAGAGAAAGGTTGTGAACCGGCAGCTTGGCTGTTTTGTCAAAGTACAATGTCAGAGAAACTCTTTCTAAGACAAATTGTAAATAGAAGTGTCACGATGATTGCATGATTGAGCTCTAGAAGTGTCTTGCAATTGTTGGCATTGTCAGAAGACTTTTGAAAGCTTAATTAAAGGCGGTGGCCTGTGCGGCTGTGAAATTTACTTCTCGGGGGGGAAAAGTGTAAAAAATGTAGGGGATCAAAAAGTTGTAATGCTGCTCGCACGGGGATACAGAGAACAGTCAATAGTTTCCCTGTTTTCCCTGTTGCCTTTTATAAATAATGTTTTTTGAAGAAGCAAGCACATGACACCAATATCATCCTTTGTACGAGGTAAAGATTGTGTTAGTTTTCCTATTCCCCACTGTTCCAGACAGTTAATGTAAAAATGGCTCTTCATTGGAAGCACAAATATGAGTTCACTCGAAGCACAGAAGCAGGGTAGAAAGTTTTCTTCTGCCTCTGCCTTCCAGGGGAGCATCCCAGTGTTGTGGTGCCCTGAATATTTCTAGTGGATTTTTTTGTTTACTGCAAATCAGATCTTCGGAGAGGATGAGAAGTATATTTTCTGTTCTTTCTCCTATTGCATGGGACACTGAATTGTGGAGCTGTCCACAAGCAGAAGCATCACTGCATCCAAAATGCTGGTGGTTCAAGAGGCAGCCTGGCACATGTTAAGTTCCATATAGATCTTGAAAGGTGCATGTTGGCATCACGTGCCGAAAGCTTTGAAAATCATGCGCGTAATAACGCAAGGCTCTGTGTGCAGAGTCCCAGCAACGAATGCTGGGTGATGGAAACTGAGGCAGGGAGTAAATTAAACACCTTCTAATTAGCCCGGTGGGAGAAGTAAAGTCTTCCCTAAACATTCCCATAATTTGGTAATGCCTCTTTTAAAGAGGAGGAGGCCTATTAGCATTACCCCGTTTTGTACATGCAACTCTCAGCCCACGAGCTCTTTCTTGTTTCATTCAAATAATAAAGACAATTAAAGAGGCTTGCGAGGCACCGTCAGGCAAGGGGAGCAGAGCCTCCAGTTGTTTGCCTGCACGCATCCTCATTACGGAAATTTTTTTGGACGAAATTCCCTTCAAGCTTCGGTCTGTTTTTGTGTCCACTAGTACCAGCTTTGTGCAATAAAAGGCGTTTAGCATCAAGCTGGACATGGCCTGGCACAGTGCCACTTGTGTTTTGTTGGGGTTTTTTTTAGCTAATCGCTGAGGATCTCTTGTTACCTTTCTGCTTGTTGTGATTTTGTTCGGGTCATGATGCTGCCAGGGATGTCGCGAGTCCAAGGAAGTTGTCTTCTCCCCGTGGCAGGCATTTGAACCCAGCTTCCATCCAGGAGCACTGGGTTTTATGTGTCAGCTACTGGGGTATTGCACAAGTCCATAAAACACGTCAAGTCCATATATTTTAATACATTAAGACTTACGTATATATATATTCATACTGGTAGCATGGCCCTAAAATTAACCATTGGGTGGTGGGTTTTTTTGCTTTTCCCTTGGGCTAATGAACATAATTTTGTCTCACTGTGTACACAGACAGTAGCTGCAGCCTGACGCCTGGTGACGTCGGATGTAGCACAGGTTTGGGCCCACGTAGGTAGACACCGGTACATGGATTGCTGTGATTTATGGCATACTTTTAAAAATAACAGGCACATTAATGGACCCACAAACCACCCAAGCGGTTGGGATGATCTGATAATGAATTTCCATGAAACACAGCTCGCTCCGGAGAGCCCCCATCTTGGGTGTGCGTTGCTCCGCCAGACGTGGATCAAACTCTTGCAGGAGCGGGACCGGTGGCTGTGGACCCCTATGGATGAGCAGACCAAGTGCTCACATTATTCACACCCTCCTGTGTTAATGCCAAGCGCGTTTTAAAGCCCATAAACATCCTCCCCATCTCTCTAATCAGGTTTAGTATGCAACGCATCCCGCACGGGGTTCAGCCAGTTTGTTTTCCAACCTTTATTGGCCAGCTGCACTCGCTGTGCATCTTTAAAATATTTCAGCGAGGTTTTTTTTGCTCTTCTATCACCCAGGCTGGTAACTTGGTGGCTCATTCTTCATTCGGAGGTGGCATTGCCTGGGGTTGGCGAGGGAAAGGTTTGCGGTGTGGGGTGTGGCGAGGTCAGCCCTGATCCCAGCAGGGAATTTGTGTTCTTCATTTGCCTTTACAATCGGAGCACAGCTACTGTACCTTGGAGCAGCTCTCAGGTGTGAGCTCAGATGGGCGCATGTAAATGTCCTGTCAGATGCAACACAGGAATATTAATGTTTCCTCAGCACCATGCTATAATAAAGCTGTACACAGGCAGCTTAATATGCAGCCGGGCTGGGGAATTGTATAAAACTTCGATAGCCCAGTGTGAATGACAGCGGTGGAAAAAAATATTCAATATGCCACAGTTTGCATTCTTGTTTGCCTTTGATCTAAAGCAAAATGAAAACATCCTCTTCTTTCCCTCCTTGTTCTGAATAGGTGCCCTTCTTCTGCAAAACTGGAGAGTAAGTAAGAAAAGAAAACAAAGTACTGGGCACGGTGCAGAATTATTTGAAGCACATTAACTCCAGCACACTGGGGGATGTAATTTTTTCAAGTATTAGCAAACATTTATTTTTTATACTTGGGATTGTTGGCATTGCTTTTCATTCTTTTTTTAGCATCTGGGTCTGGTCGAAACAAAGAAAACAGTCACCACAAACAGGTCTGGAGCCCCCTTTGCTCCCTGGCTTGGGCACAGCCCAGGCTGTACATCCTCTTCCAGAGGTTTCATTTGCATCTTCTTGTGTGTTCAAATCTTCAGCTCCATCCAAAGGTGTCTGTTTTTCAGTGTGGTTGTGTTCGAGGATTTTTAATGATGTGCTCATTTAACTGAATCAACAGCTGTCAGGAGCGGTTGTAGTAAATCCACAAAATGCACAAAGAAAAATACATACGTTCCCTGAAACAAAACACTTGAAACAAATTGGCTGCCAAAAAAAGCTGCTGAATTCTGGGTTTGCAGACAGTGCACCAAAGTGTTTATTCTCTCCGCTTTCCCCGGAGACCTCTCCCCGCTTGCCTGCTGCAATTCTGCTGGAACTTTTTACCTGAACAGGTTGCTGTTAAAGAAAAATCCCACCGCTTCCCCCTGTTTGGTGGGTGCAGAGCTCAGCTACAGCTCAGATTTTTGTTTTTCACACTTAATAGCTGAGACACCAAGAGTGGGGCAAGAAGCAAAACCCAAATAACTGCATTGCCGACAAGGCAGGGAGGCTCGCTGTCCCTGGGAAATAGGTGCCAGGAGAAGCAGTGCTTCCTCTCTGCCCTTCCAGGTAGGCGTTGTCAGGGTGCTTCAGAGGGTGCACGATTCCCACCGGTGTGGGTGTGCTGGTGGAGGGAGACCTGGGGAGCTTTGGTCAGTCAGAACCAAGGACTTTCTGCTTCCATCCTCCCCTGCTTTGCGTAGATGCTGAACAATTACACCTACAATTTGATCTTTGCTGCAGATAGAAAAACCTCTGCCTAAATAAACAATGGAATTACTGCTGAACAACAAAGGCTTAAAGAAGAGCCCTGCCTTTAGTGGTGTTGTTGTTGTTGTGGATAATAATATTATTATTATTATTATTGTTATTATTACTGCTATTACTACAGCTATTACCTTTTTAAAATTATGCATCACAGTTCCTTTTTCCTTTAGGAAGTAAGGAGTTTAATTTTGTATTAATTGCTTGCTTAATTGATTTATCAGGTAGGGAAATATAAAATGCGAAATAAAAATGTGTTGTGTTGTATCCTGCCCCCCCCCCCCCCCCAATATTCACAACAATTAATTTGTCACCCAGCGTTACTTTGCTTCAGCGTCACAGCTGGCGTTTTTTTCTGACATTGGATGAATCATCTGCGTTTCGTTGCATTTTATACTGAGTTTATTCTTTGTGGAGCAGGAGAATAGACCGGCAAAACTGTCGTTCTTCAGCCAGGGCATCGCAAGTGCTTGGAGCATTTACTGTGTGAGGGTGGCTGGGGGCTTTTCCCCGTGTTTCTCTATTACTGATGCTGATTTTCATGTTTAGGGAAGAGTTGCTGCTGTGCAACGAGAAACAGTAGTCCAGGAGCCTTGTTCTCTTTGAGGAGCTAGAACACAGTGGGATACATTTGGAAAAAGAGATAGAGGCTGTATTATTTTGTAATAAACTATAAACTGTCCTATGTTAAATTTGTGTTACGTTAGAAAAAATCAATAAGGAAAAATTAAATTCTGATAAAGATACTCTTGGATCTTTGAAAACAACTGCTGTTCTTTTAACTAAAACATTTGAGGAGCTTCAAAGAGTATGTATTTCTTCTGATCTTAGAGCTGTGTGACTGGTAGCAGGGAAAAAAAATCTTATTCTACATACAAGTGGATTGCTTAACAAGTCAGCACAGACACATACTTGTTTGTACCATAGAGATAAAAATTCCTGTATAAAAATAATTCAGTTGCTGACAGCAGGCATTGTGCTGGGGCTGCCTCTTTTGTGTTGGCCGGGGGTCAGGGACCACGGCTCCCACTTTCTGCCGGGGGGAAAGCTGTCACGATCGCTTGCTGGAGCCTGGAAATAAGTTAATTGCTTTATTTTAAGGAATGCTCAGAGCCCAGTAGTGTGGTTTTTACGTCTCTGGAAACAGAGAAAGAAGGGGGGGGGGAAATCTCCTAATGGGGGACACGACTTGAAGGCAGTTTGGGAGACGTGGCCTTCAACAGCTTGGCGGCCCGGCAGTAGTTTCTAAACTTTTGTTTTTAACCTAATCCTGATTTATGCTGTCACGTCCCATACTGGCCTTCCCTGGACTCTTCTTGTGTGAAGTAATGTTGGTGTTGGGGGGAATTGCTTAAAACTGGGGACTCATGGCCAATCCAGATGTTTGCTGTTGCGGTTGTTGCACGGCACCAGGTCCTATTTTGTCCAATAAATGTTAAAAAACGGGGCATTAGCACAGCTCCAGGCATCCTCTGTTTTGCTCTGCAGGGGTGCAGGTAGGATAAGCTGTGAGGTTGGAGAAGGCTGGTGAAGTGGGAATAGGAATTATTTGAACATTCATCCATCCTTCAAAGTCGGGGTGCCAGGGAGGCAGCCAGCGCTTCCCTCCCCAACCTTCTCCTGGGATCTCTGGCAGAAGCGTGTCTCGCTCCCCTGCTCTGCACCCTTTGGGATGGCTGGATCAGGCCCCGGCGGGGCCGGCCGAGAGCGGAGCCAAGTTTGGGAGCGGCCACCGGCGCTGAGCGGTGCCCCCGCAAACTCCGCTCGCTCGGCGGCTGCAGCTCCGCTCCCCGGGAGCACAGCGACTTTCTCAGTGGCACGCTCCGGTGCCGAGATCTTTTCATCCCTCCCTTTTAAATGCAGCGAGTCCTTAAAATTAATGCTGCTGCACTTTGATGAAAATAATGTTTTTATAATGCATTTGCTGTTTACATGGAAGATGTGACTTGAGGGGAAAAAGGCTTTTTTGGAGGGTGGTGGAAATCTTGTTAATCTGCTCTCGGAGAGCGGCACACAATACTGCCTATGAGCAAGTCTGTGCTGCTTTTGATAAATTACCATGTTTAGAGATAGGTTTGGCTCTTAAGGGCTTAGTTTTCTGAACAAAGTCCATAACAATGTTTTCTGCCTCTGTTTGTCTCCAGCCCCTTTGGCTTGACTCGGAGCCCTGTGTTTAGTTGAAGCTCCGTCTGGAAGATATAACAATTTTGCATTAAAAAAATAAGGAAATCACAGGAAGAAAAACCCTTTTGCTTTTTGGATGAATCTTACTGATAATTTGCTAAAGCTCATTTGAATTTTAAGCACTTCTTTAATCTTCAAAGGCTAAATTGCTTTATGAATATGCATGGTGTGGGCAGACTTTAGTTCATTACCTAGTTGTAAATTCTAATGACCATTAGGTCCTTGCAGTAATTGCGAATTGTTTTGCATTTTTGATTGGCCTATTAACATGTGCATTCGGCACACATCAGGCCAGCCTGTCAGGCTGCTGAAGGAGAAAAAAAAGGTGAAAATTGTTTTATAGCACCAAGATTCTTAGATTTTCAATCTTGGAAAATTGATGATGTAAAAAAATTAAAGTGGTGTTTTTTCTTCTCAAGATTGAAAGTTCACCAAGAGATTTGACATATTTAATTTACATGATGACTTTGCACTCCTTCATTAATGCAATTTGCATATGAAGCTGTTGTTAATCACTTTTGATCATGTTTTGTGTATTAGCTGCCTCAGTGGCTCTTCTCCCTCAGATGCTCCAGTAGAAAGCAGCAAAATGATGCATCTTCTTGCCAAGTTTCCTTTAGTGAATTGAGGAATTAGGAGTCTAACCTTGAGTAATTAAATATGTTCTATCAGTTCTCTTTTAATGTTAAGTACACTTGGTTGGAAGTGTAGAAGGAAATTGTTCCCATTTGGGGGAGACATTCCTTTAAAAAATAATTCTATATGTATAGATAGACCAGAATTATTTTCCGTGCTCTGGAGACGCCAGGGCTGGAGGGAGAGGTGACAGCAGGGCAGGATGTGGCGGTGCCTGGACCCTTCTCTGCGTGACCAGTGTTGAAAGGACGTGCCCCAGGCCCCATCCTGTGCTGCCTGTGGGTGCAGAGCTGCTGCTGGTATTAGGGTGGTGGCTGTGCCTTTGGGGGACGCTGTGTAAAGGGCAGGGAGCGCCCTGTTCGTAGCAGCAAATCGTGCTGCTGGCGCTGCTCCTCTTCCACTCCAGTCTTCCAGTTGCCTCATCACAAGGAAGGGTCTTTTTCTCCTGCCTGTCCGGGCAAGGCGTTAATCATCCAGCCCTGGGAGGGGAAACTGGGAGCAGCCTGGCTGGAAGCCTGCCCAGCTCTCATAACCTGCCTGGGCATCCGTGCCCGGCCAGCACCGGAGGCCATCCGCCACCCCTCCTGCCTGGCTGGGGCTTGGCCTGGTCCCTGTCCCCTGTCTCTCATGCTGGCAGCACCGCAGTTCCTGGCTGTGGGATCGGGGCCTTGCCTTTGCTTCATCTTTCGGTTGTCCAGCCTTGGTAATTGATGCTCAGCTTTGGTTGGAGAGTTTATCACTGGGTAAGAAGATGAATCGGAGGGGTGAAATGGATACCCTGATTAAAGGAACTGCTTAATGAAAGAAAATAAACGGAGAGGGAAAAGGACCATTCTGGAAGGAACAGAAGTATAATTTTAACCTCGGAGGAGACCTGCTGCTGCCCTTCCATGACTTCCACCCATACCACGCTAAAAGTGTGGTTCAGTTCAAAGTTGTTAATATTCAGCTGGGAAACAGTATCCAGAACACAAATAAATTATTAAGTGCATGAACTTTTTCGGCAGTAAGATGAACTGATGGGGTCCATCTGCGAGATCCAGGGGCTTTTTATTTGTGTGTGTCGAACGATTCTGCCCTCCGACTTCATAGCCTTTGGTCCCTGGCCAAGTGCATGCATAATTGATTCCACACGCGCTATCATTTTCTTGATGTAATTGCTTTAGTAAGATATGTTGAAATCTGATGGATAATTTACTATATGAGAATGACAAAAAGGTAAACGTTTGCGTTTTGCGCCGGGCGCGGAGAGGAGGGTGCTCAGGTGACCTGCGTGGTGAGGGGAAACCCACGTGGACCATCTCCCACGAGCAAAGATGGAGGTAGATCGCTGGAGAAGTTCAGAGCAAACTCTCTGGAATTAATTGGAGTTTTACAACACAGGTGAAAGCAAAACAGTGGCGTTGTTCAGAAACTTTCATTTTTTCTGGAGTGATGACTTTTTTGCTTTCCTAATTGCCAGAATGTGAACTCAGAAGAAAGTTCTGCAGAAGGCAAGGGGAGAGTATTTTTAGAAATCAGTGTGTCCTGGACTTGCTGCCCTGTGCTGCAGAAGGTCCTGACACTGGTGCCTTGCCTGGCAAAAAGATCTTCTCTCTTGGCTGTTTAAATAATCCACCAGATTAAAGTCAATGCCTCACTTGGGCTGGATATATTTTTAGAGATTTCAGCAGTCTGTAAATATCAAATCCACCTATAATTCCATCCACATCCAAAGGAAAATACTCCACTTGAAAATTTGACATCACATTGGTCTTTAAGAAATGATTTGTTAACCTTCCTTTCCCCCTTGTTTCCCAGTCCTGGAATATTCTGTATTCCTTTCCGTAATTTTTTAAAATAGATTTTGAGGTGGTGTAGACACAAAAACATTTTCTCATTTGCTTCCCCCCCATGCCATGATGTTTTCAATGTACTAAAAGAGGAAAAAATATCGAAGGCAAACCCACATAACTGTAGCAAAACTGTTTTTGAGCAAGTCATAATAATGAACAACACATGATCTGAAATGTGATCAGCAAACATATACTTATGCCAAGGAATTTTTGCCATTCACATACCAAGGTTCTGTAAATCAGTAAACCGCGGCAGAGGAGCCCCCGGCACAGCGAGGGGAGGAGCAGGAGCAGGAGCAGGAGCAGGAGCAGGAGCAGGAGCAGGAGCAGGATGGGCTGCCTAGCAGAACTGTCTTGTTCACAGAGCAAGGAATGGGAACAAGTTTTCTCTCTTCCACCTTCCTTGTCTCCCTCTTGGTCCACACACCAAAATGTACAGCCTCTAAAGAGGGACAGTGCAGCCTGATCTGTCCTCAAAAGCAAAAGCAGACAAATGAGTAGCAGAGGGATGAAATTTCATCACAACGTGTTTTACGGGATTTTTTTTTTCCTTCCCCCACCTCCCCATCTTACACAGAACCAAAATGTAAATTACTTTCTGGTCCTAATTGGATTTAATTATTTCTTTAGGAGAGGATGGGTGGGAGGGGGTGGGAATGGCACACAGCTGTCCTAACAAAACAAAGGAGCCAGAAAACCCTCACTTTCCCCCATGTTGGCTAATAAACGGTGCAGAGGATCTTAGTGCTGGCAAGCAAATGGAGCGCTGTGTAGACCTGGGGAAGGGGTAAGCGCTGTCGGCAGCCGGGAGCATTAGGAAAAGGCCAGGCTAGCTGTTAGGAAGTGCCCTTAAATGGTGATTCGTGGTTTCCTATTAATTTCTGTGACTGCCCTGTGTTTCAGAGCACCCAGCCTGGCCTTCCCTTAACTTAAACCACATTGCCCAGATGCCTTGGCCCTGTGGTGAGACCCACCCTCAATAGTGGGCTGTGAATCTCACCAGCACGGCTCACCTGGGAAGCACCAGCTCCCTGTGGCACTGCTGGGAGGGACTGGGGGTGGATTTGGGTGCCCTGCACTTGGTGGGGTGTTCCCTGTGCCCTCCAGGTGGGGTCTGGGACACTTGGGTGCCAGCGGTGGGGTCCGTGTGAGCTGAAGCTGCTCTGTGGGTTGGTGGCACATCACGCCTGCAGATCTCCAAGAGCTTTACAAGCTTTAATGAATGTGACCACTAACGTGATTTATAGTGCGATTCATTATTGGTATTGGAAGGACTGTATTCTTATTTTGTCATTTGCTGTTAAAATTAATACACTCCATGCTGGCTATAAAAGTGTATTTGCATTTAATTGCAAGTCAGAATGAATTAGTGGATATGATTTAAACCTGAACTCACTCCCTAAAAAGAAATCTTCAGTGGGGAAGGAAAAATCAAGCTCTGTGCTGGATTTCTTTGGTGGACGTAGGGATGGAGATGGGAGTCGGGGAGAGGAGGGGGCAGGCGGGGGCTAGGCTCTTTTTTTTATTATTTTTTTATTTTTTAAATTTTTTTAAATTCTTGACGTTGCTTTCAGCAAAAAATGCCTTTGCCAGGAGGGGCTTAGGCAAAGTGGTCAAGCACATCTGCTCCTGGGAAGGTAGGGAAGAAAAGAGGTTACTAGTAATAGGGCAGCAGCACAAAGGGAAAATTGTACACTGGAAGCATTAGTCTCCTCGGCGGTGGTGTGGCCAGACTGGTTTAGCAGACAGGATGATAGATTGCTTTGTCAAGGGTCCCAGGGTGTGCCCTGAACTTGAAGCACTTTGTTTATCTTGAATAGAAAGGGAAAAGCACAGACATAATCGATGTCTAGTTTTTTAGGAGGGAGGAAGAGGTAGAGGAGGGAGCGAGGGGGTGGTGGCGGGGGGGGAGGCCCTGGCTGTGGCTCTCCATTAACAGATGAACTTGGCTGAAGTCCAGAGTTTGATGAGAGAGTGTCACAGCTCCGGAGTCGGCCAGCCTTTTCAATAATTTTTTTTTTTTAATACCTGCTGACTGTACATCAAATGCTCCCAGGTCTTTTGGCTAAAGGCAAGAAGAGGGAGAGAGGGGGGGAAAAAAGACACAGCTCCATTTTTTCCCTCTGAACCAGTTGAGACCAGTCCCTTGGCCACGCATGCAGGTTCTATCATCTTTCCTGGCTTGCTGTTGGGAAAAAAAAGAGTTGTCGCCGTGCCAGTAACCTGAGGGCCCAGGACAGGAAAAAAAAAAGGGGGTTGCTGTTCTGAGAGGCAAACTAAAGTTGAGAGTCTGAGAGCAGGAGGGGCTTGCGTGTGTCTGGGAGATTTCAGAGATAGCAGGAGTTAAATTGGGGGGTGAAAAGCATCTGCAAGGCAATGCCTGCCTGGCTGGGGAGGGTGAACCCTGGGGGCAGACCCAGTGCAGGCCCACAGCTTATGCACGACAGCACCTTTCCATGCTGGCTCCCACCCATTCAAATGACTTTATGAGAAACAAAACCAAATTGATCCCCTAGGGCAGACCTGTGCTGGTCTGTGTGAAGGTGGCTGCACTTAAAGCTTTCATGCAGCCCTCACAGAACGTTTCTGGTCCATCCCTGATGTCGAGGTGCTTCGTTGGGTGGTGAGAGTATAGACAAAATGCTGTGGTGGTGTAATAAATGCTGTGGTGGTGAGAATGAAGACAAAATCCTTGTAATGCCATGGTGGTGAGAATAAAGACAAAATCCGAGATCTTTACTGGGTTACCGTTGTTTTTACTCAAAAGTTCCTTGCTGAGCGAGAGGCGGATGTGGTGGGGATGTAGTAAAGGAGGCTGCAGGGATGCTCCGGGTCGGAACTTCCCAGGGGTGCCTGGCTGGGGGTATGGGTGGCCCCAGGGCACCTGTGACTTGGAAACACAGTCTGAATTCATGGTTGTTTTGGGTATTTTTATTTTTTTGTTGTTTCCGATTATGCCGTTTCTGACAGTTGTTCAGCTACTTACCAGTCTTGGCAGGAGGCTGAGCCTGTAACATCCTGACATTTTTGCTTTTTAACAGGCCAGTCTCATCGTGCTGGAACAAACAGCAGCTTAACTGCGTTTCACTCTGGCTGATTTGAATAACGTGTACTCTGGTCAAACAAGAAACTCCTCAAAGGAAGAGCTCAGCGCCTTGTTTCCCGTCATGCTGATGGACGGTGGATTTCAAAATGCATGGAAAGGGCATAGCTGGGAAAACACGGGCTCCCCCCACTGCAAAGGGCAGCGTTTTCAGAGGTGTGAAGGGTAGGTCGGAGTGGATTGGGTCACCTGCCTGTCCTCCGTCCCTTCGATGCATTCCCAGCATCACGCCTTGCTGGGAATTACGAGGTTTGCTTGGCACTAGAGGCTTTATGTCACGTGACTGTCCCTCTTGGAGAGTGGGCATGCATAGGGACAGCCTCTCTTAGTTAAAGCTTTGCCTGACCACCTTGCTCCATGTGGGCATGCAGGTCTGTGAGTCGTAGTTTTTGAGGAATCTGGGAATATGCCATGGATTGAATATCCCAGCCTTGTTTCCTCTCATTCCCCTTTGCCTTCTTAGCCAGCAGCTGGTGACGTGCGGTGCACTGAGCCCTGCTCTGTGGGAGGAAAGTACAAAGGCTGGGAAGAGGCTGTGGGATACAGCTTCATGAAACCGAGTGCCAGGGCTCTGGGGCTGGAAATCTCCTTCCTTACACTGGTCCTTCCCTCACTCCTCATGTTGCATGTCAGACTGTAACTGGTTTGATGGTGAGCTTCCCAGCGACTTGGCACCCCTGTGTTTTTTCCCAGGCGTTTGCCTACGCACGTGCACAGCTCCCGTGTGTTATGCCTGCACAGGACTCCCTGTTATCTGCTGATCGAGGTGTTTACCTCTGCAGCATCCATTACGTGGGGACCTGAGTGCCTCGGAGATGTTAATGAACACACCCTCGCACTGCCAGGGCGAGAGAGGCAACTGCTGTGGCACAGGTGGGGTGGGTCACCCCAGGTAAGGCCAGAGAGCTTCAGCAGAGCAGGAGTGGGAGCCCAGCCTCACTGCTCTTCCTCCCTGCTGGTGGCTTGGCAAAGCTGGGAAGAAAAGCAAAGATGTGGTCGCGTCTCCAAACCAACCTGCTCTTTACCAAGACCTTGGTAAGGAGTCCCGCCTCGCTTCACCTCTGGCCCTGGGGAGATTCAGCCCCTTGGTCTGGGGGCACGTGCTCGGCTACGGCCATGCAATGCCACATCCCTGGGTTAGATTCGCCTGTACATCTGTGGGGAGGCAGCGGGATTTGCAGGGGCTCCCTGTGTTTGGGCAAAAGGCATTGGTAGCAAAGGTGGGTTGCAGGTCCAGGAGACAAGGCGGTGACCTTTGGGTCAAGTACCTGTGTCTGGAGAGCCCGCGATAAATATTGTACAGTGGGAACAATGGGGCTGTAACAGAGCTGCGCCCAAAGAGGCTCGGGCCGAGCAGCCGGCTGGCTGAGAGGCTGCTGGGGGAGTGGTGTAGTATTTCTACTTCAAACTGATTGAAATGTCGACTTAAAATCAACGTTGTTGACTAGGGATAATTTACAGTTTTCTCAGCGCTAAGTAGCCGCGCGCGTAAGGATGCGCTCCGGGATGAGCGCTGAGTGGTCCGGGCGCGGTGCTGAATCAGATGCATTATAGGTCAGCTCTTTATTTGTTTCATCACGACTTTTACACAGTTGTCGTGTAATTTATGGCTGCTTTCACGTTGTCAAACATTTTCATTGTGGCTGCTTCTTAACACACTCCTGACACAAACACGGCTGCTTTAAAGACACTGTATTGTTTCATAAT
Source organism: Corvus hawaiiensis (assembly GCF_020740725.1). Lineage (NCBI taxonomy): Eukaryota > Metazoa > Chordata > Aves > Passeriformes > Corvidae > Corvus > Corvus hawaiiensis. The sequence goes on from NC_063215.1 coordinate 118,175,808, forward strand.
CTGAGAGGAGGACTATAAAACATCAAATTACACTATCTTCAGGCTAATCTAAATGCACTGCAGATTGAAATCAGAGCTCATTTGTCCCTGATGCAAATTATTAAGTTCTAATTATAAATATCCATTTAATTACCCCATACATTTTTATTCTGCAGACCTTCTCAGCAATTCTGTCTGAGATACAGTAGATGTATAGGAGAAAATCTGCAGTAATTAATGTGCATTTCCTAAATAATAAAGAACAAACATGAGCCACTTTGTTCATGGATGACATATCCGCACACACATTTTTAGCTATCCGTGTCACAGCAGCAGACACTGAATGCTAATTCAAAAATAAATGGAAAAGACAAAAATTAAAAGTTTGGGGGTTTATTTCCCTCCTTTCCCCGCCTGTTGTGGAAAGAGCTGGGTCTTTCAGTGCCTTGTGCCCCCTGGGAGAGGGATGAAAGTGGCTCTGGGAAGCATGGCATCATGTCCCTGCCCTCTGTCTCGTGGAGGTGCTGATCCTGAAGCTGCCTTGTACTGGAAGCCCCACAAATCCAGATGCATCTTGCAGTTAAATAAACTGGGGGAGCCACTCTCTGCCACTCCAGCTTCTCCAGCTTCTCGGTTTCATGCCCAACAGCGGCTGCACAGGTTACAAAAGCTCCTCTCAGGCAGCAGTAGGGAATGTTTGTGGTCCCTTCCCTGATTCTGTGCTCATGCAAAACCCAAGGGCAGGGATAGACACAGAGAAAGTGTCTGTGGGGGCAGATCCTGCTCAGAGTTACCCCAGGGGTAAATCCTAAGTGGCTTCCTTGCAGTCAGGAGAGTCATTTGGTAGGCACAGCGGTGTAAAGGAGCTTGGGCTCCACCCCTTACGGTTATTTTTGTTCAGGTTAACAGAGAGCTTTGTCTACCAGCCACTGGAGTCTAGGAGAAAAACTTGGAGAAGGTGGCAGGCATGGAGTTGAGCCTGGATACAAGCGATGCCTGTCAAAAATCACCAGAGGAGCACATGTGTGTGTGAGCCTGTGTACCCATACCCATACATGGGGTGGGAGTCTGACTGCACAGCAGTTAATGTGAGCATTGCCACAGGCTTCATTGCACTCCCTATTTATACCCATATTTGCATCTGCTTTCTGGGTGATAGAGTAGGCTTTCTGGAAAGGATACTCGTGTGCTATCAGTAATTATAAACAGAAATTAGCTTTGAATTTTTTCAGACATATATTCCACTAAAGCTCCATTCATTTAATCAGTTAAGAAGATGAGGGGCTGCAGCAGTGTCCTTAATTCCCAAATAACTTTGTCCTTATTTATTATAATCGTTTTATCTCAAACTTTGTCCTAGAGTCACAGGGCACTAAGAAGAAAATCGTAGAAGTGTTGGTAGGAGCCTAAGGACCTTTACAGAAAGAAACCAAACAAAACCCAAGCCTGATTTCCTAAATAGAAGAATAATTACCTTGGCTTTTCTAGCAGCAGTATATTTTTTGGAAAGATCAGCCTGTCTTTTTTGTTGGTGGTGGTGGGTTTTTTTTTTCCCCAGAATCACAACTACTGTGCTGCTTTGAAACATGTTTTTTATTATGATTCCTCTGCAGCATAGTCACTGTACAGATAATACTGCTTGAGATTTTGCATCTTGTCATCTCTGTTATACAGAAACTTAAACTGCAGCCTAACCTGGCAGTCGGATGGCAAGCAAGCCACGCCGCAGGCTTGCGAGTGCTTTAATTCCCACATGATCTGCTTTTACCTGAGCAACTGAATGTATATCTCTGCTCATGTTGTTATTGTCTGGAGCAGAAAGTAAACTACGTATCCCGCCACTCACACTAGCTTTTCACGGCTTAATAGTATTTACCTGTAGTTACTATTATTATTACATCCTCCAAATGCATCGGTTGTTACATTGCTGGTGTCTGGTGGGGTGCCCCGGCTGGGACTCGCTGATGGGGTCACCCATGTCAGGGTGTGATGTATGGATTATGTTTACTGCGGCATGTTTTGTTTGTGAGCGAGGCTGTGGCAGTGGGGCAGATGATGAATGAAGATACGCCATGGTTTCATGTTCATCCCTGTGGTTCTAAGTCTCCAATACAATAAAGATCCTCTTGTGATATGGAGGGATTTATGTGCCTGTAGTGGACTTAGAGCTGGACTTGAAGGTGTGATAGTCCAGTGCTTTGGGGTATTTTTGGTGAAATTTTGGTTTATCCACAACCTGGATAAACACTTGGAATTTGTTGTAAAAACCATGGAGGTGTGTGAACAATCCAGTTAAATAATTTGCCTGGCTGAAATACTGGTCTGTTTTTCATCTTTGGGCCTCCACGAGTCAGCTGGGTGATATTCATCACCAAAACACAAACGGGCAAAGAGAATCACAGAATGATTTGGGTTGGAAGGGACTTCAGAACTCATCTGGTTCCAAGTCCCTGCCATTGGCAGGGTCACCTTCCACTGGACCAGGTTGCTCAGAGCCTGATTCAACGTGGCCTTGAACACCTTCAGGGATGGTGAATGCGCGTGTGCTGTCGGGGACCCCAGTGATTAATGCCTTTAGAGGCTTCCTTACCCTCCAAGATGCAAGTAAAGCATTAATTCTCTTAGAAGTCAAGTTTGCTGTAGTGCCTTTACACCTGGGCTGTGGAGTTTGAAGTCGGGGCATGGTAAGGATGGCCTTCACCCTTGGGGCAGCTGGCTTGTCACTATGGCAGAAGGATGCTCGGAGCTTCCCACTCTTCTCTCCCATAGGTCTCACTTTCCCTTTTTTCCCCCCCCGTGCATCCACTTAAATGGACAACTATGGTCTGTACACAGGTTCTTCTTACTTATTTTATCTCCTGAAAGACTCCAACAAGCTTTTACCCACTGAGTCTATAGAGAAAACGGCCAGGCAATTTTTGTTTCAATTTAGGCGTCTCTCCGGAGCACTAGTTCCAGAGACTGATCAATAGGTTTTATTGTAGACCTCACTGTCTCTAAAAGCACCGTGACCTTATCCTGTCTAAAAATAGCATTTGCTCTTGCTGCCTGCAGAACCTTGACCTGTGACAACCCATTTGGAGCATAACTGACACGTGCAGTCAGCTGTGCATCCAAGACCCTTGCACGCCCCGGGAGAAAGCTCCCCGTGCTCCTTGTAGCCCTTGTTGGGAAGAAGGAGAGAGGGAGGGCTGTGGTGGTGGATGAGGTGCCCTACTCCCTCAGAAATCCTAAAGTGGATGAGGGTTGGTCTTTTCCAGGTCCTGAGCAAGCCCTGGTCCAGCCCATGGGCATTGGGAAGCGAGCACCTCTGAGCGTCCATCCTCTTTTGGGAAGAACCTTGCATGCAAACCTAGATCCACATTCACACCAGCACCTTGTGCCACATCCCTGCGTGAGTTCCTGAGCTCAGAGAAGTGCTGCTCTGGAAAGCATACTCTTCTTTGTTTCTAAGCTATTCTTCCTACATTTGCACAAAAGAAAGTCACCTAAGTTACACCATTTCCTTGGTCAGTGGGTGTGTTTAAGGCAGTTCCCAAGGGCAGAGGGAGGGGGGAGAGCTCGGCATGGATTTTGGTGACCTATTGATGCAGCGCAGGGGCTTGAAGTGGCCACCAGGTACTTCCTGCCTATGGCAATGTCAGGCAGAGAAGAGCCCTATTGCACACCTGCATCCTCCACCAGAAGGGGCTTGTTTGGTGTTTTCTGTGCAAATGAAGGGATGTGGGAGAAGAGGAGCCTGCAGGGACCCCGGCACCCCTCCCTCCCTCCTGCTGTGGCTGGGCTGCCTGGCAAGGGTTAACCGTCGTCCCTGGTGAGCAAGGTCTGGTGCAGAGCCTCTGGGAGATGAAAAGGGAAGCAGCTATGATTGCAGAGCTGTAAAAGGTGGCATTTTGTTCTGCCCGCTAACAAAAGCCAGGACTATTGTTGCCTCCGAGCTTGAAAGAGAGGTCACCGGTGGTATTAGTGCAGCTAATCACAGGAGAGGCCGGGTGGGCTCGGGCGCTGCTGGCGGGGCTGGGACCGGCCAGCGCGGGCTGTTCCCAGGCACAGGTTCCTCTTTGGTTACACAAAATGTCCGCTCCCGCTCCCCTAATGTGCAGGCTATTATTAGCCGGTGTCACTCGGTTATCTGAGAGTGGCGCTTTTAGCTGCCATCTAAGTGCTTGACACTTGGGTTTACAGCAGATTAAATTAATTTTTAGGCTGGTTTGGCTTTACTGGGTGTAGACAAAGGGAGCAGCTGCCGTGGAAATGTAATCTGGCACTGGTGAGGGTGGACAGCTTTAGCTGGTCTTCCCCTCTGCTTGCGCTTGGAGGGTCTCGACATGCAGGGGACAATTTTGGTACCTAAAACACCATCCCTTGGAGCATGGGCACCTACATCCCCAGCTCAGTGCCAGGCCATGTCCCTGTTAGTCAAAGCATGTTGAGATGGAGAGCTTGTGGATGTGAGCAGCTGGCAAGTGCAGGCACCAAACTGATGCTTATAATTGTGTCTGTTCAAATGCTGTAGTGCAGAGCTCATGATAAATATTATTTACTTATTGATGAGTCTGTTGGTGCAAGTCATTCCTTTTGCTCCTGGGCATGTTTTTGTCTTACTTATTTTTGGCTAAAAAGCAGCAGGCCTTCAAGAAGATTCTGCACAAGTTTTTTCTGCCCTAAAAGCAGATCAGGTCAAGAAATTAGTCAGAGATGGAACGGACTTAATTGCCAATTATTGCTGTGGGTGAGTGGCACAAGGGATGGCCATTTTGAGTGGAGGTGGTGGGAGGAAAGGAGTTTAAAACAGGGTCAGTGTCAGAAACCGAGTTCTTCTGAGCCAGCTCTGGATGGAAAAATCTGGTTGAAGACATCTCCCCAAGGTCTTCAACTGCTGCTTGAAGGGCATTCTTAGACATTGCATCTAGTATCACTCTACCTTTAAAGTTAGATTGAGAGGGATCAAAGACACCTCTCAAGATCAAGACACAGCTGGCCCCGCTCCAAAACTGCTTCCTCAAGAAGGGTAGCAGCAGGCCAGGAGTTGGCAAGGTTGGTTGTGTCAGGAGATGTTTGTCTCTTTAGCCGGCTGATGAGGTTCCAGGGCGGCTGGTGCCTTGTGCTCCTGACACGAGGCATCTGACCATCGCCCCAAAAACCTGAGGGGGTGGGATTTGTGGTGCATGGGAACAAGGTTAGCCCAGAGCTGGGGTGAGCAGACGCTCCACACGAAAATAGCAGATGTTAGAAAAGGTAATGGCTGGATTAAAACTCAGCCCTCATCTTAAATTCATTGCTGTCTTTTCTTGTGGCTTTGGGGTCAACGACTGATGTAAGCAAGTTCCATTTTCCCTGTGGTACCTCGGCATTGACGGGTGTGCAGCTCTGGCAGGCTGGGCTGCTTTCCCTTGAGTCCTGCACCCTGCTTATCACTGTTCTTCCCATTTATTTGCCTCCTGGCGTGGGAGAGTCTCTGCGGCTGTGGTTTGCGCACAGGGTGCATTTCAGGGGAGCATGCACAGGTGCTGTGTGGGCGTCTCTATGGAAGGAGGTATGGGCTTGGAGGCTCCAGAGCCAAGACTTTCATGGGTAAAGCACAAAGCAGGAACACCTCTGGGGTTTCTCTGCCCAGCCTGGCTTTTGGGTTTGATCCATACGAGACTGATGATCACGTTAAATTCACCACCTTTCAAAATGAGGTCAGTGGTGGGAGAAGGTGCAGAGCTGTGGTGAGGGTGCTGTGCAAGCCTTGGCGTGGGAGGCTGGTTGCCCCTTGCAGCCCTTGGCATGTGCTCCTTGAGCAGCCTGCAGGCACATGCGGCAAGTCCGGCCAAGTTTCGATCCTGGCACTTTCCCTCATTCCCTGGGGGACTTCAGGAGAGGCACAAATAATTCAGCTTGGTGTGGTGCAGGGGGAGGATTCTATCTTGATTTCAGCATGTGGTGGTGTGTTCACCTGAAAATGAGAACCTTTTCTGGGCAGGTAAAATATTTGTTGGAAAGTGTGGTTGGGTGAATTTAGGTACAGCTTTGGCTGGCAAAAAAAAAAAAAAAAAAAAAAAAAAAGGAAAACTTTTGGTCACTGAACTGAAATCTAAAATGCTTTTATTTCATTTCCATTCTGGTTTTCCCTCTGAATTTTCTGTTAGGAAAATGGAGCTCCTGTGAAGGGGATTAAGTTTAAGTTACTAATGACTGCACAGCAATTTGATGGCCTCCATTGAAAGAGAGTTATCTGCTCATCTTGTCTTATTTAGGGTTTTGTTTAATGTTGTGGCTAGGTGGAGGTTTCATGTGGATTTCTGGGCACATCTGTAGGTACACTTCACCTATATGCTTTGCCAGTAAAAGTTTTGCAACAAGTGGATAATGTGTTTTAATCCCAACAGAGCAGCCAGCACTAGCATTGCTTTGAAATGTGTGTTGTTGGGAGGGAAGGCCCTCTTTGTCCGTGGTATTTTAGGAGTTAGGAGGCGGATTTTATGGAGTGCTGACTGTGCTGCTTTCCATCTTGATGGGGATGTCCATCTTGATGGATGTTGGCCTGGCCTTGGGGAAGGTGATGGTTGCTGCTCTTGCTAAGAAGCTCTTGGAAACCTGGTTTTCCATTCCATAACTCTCAAATTTAAATTAGTTGTTGGGGCTGCAGTATGTCAACCCAGTCAAATTCGAATCATGTTTGCATAATTCACACCTCACGTCTGATGGGAGAAAAAGTGTTTCCTTAAATTAACAAAAGCCTGTAATTATTTTCTTCTACATGTTGAAATCGGAAAGGCGTCTCCTTGAATTTTATTCTTTCTATAATTTGTTTTTGCTGTTGTTTCAGAATAATTTAGTCATGTATTTATTAGGAACTGGCAGCATCTGCTAATTTTCAGAGCCATCACAATGATGGCAACATAAAAACTTGAGGCCAGAAGTGGGGCCAACACCTTATTTGCAAGCAGTCACATTTATTTTGGTGCTAACGCTGCTCTGTTAGCAGAGGAATATGGTGTTCAGCATAATAAAGAGTATGAAAATTTGGCCCTGAGCAATCACTTCTGCTGTGTTAGGGTCAGATTGCGGAGCCTTTACTCATCAGGGTAAGTATTTATTAACCTTCAGAGAACAATGGCTGTAATGAGATTACCTGGGTAAATGCTGATCCAGTCAGGAAGGAAGTTTTGGAGCCTGGGCCCAATGGTATTTTAAGAGAGATAAGGATAAGGAGGGCTCTTTGCTCTGCCGGTCGCTTTCCTACCTGTGCCTGGCAGGGCTGGAGGGCAGCCTGGACTGGCCAGGAGTTAATGCCTTTTGAAGTGGTGGTTTCACTCTGTGTTGTGTTTCCCGGATTAGCCGTGCTGAGGGGGAGAAAAAGCAGTAAAAAAGTCAGTGTTTGAGTGACATGAACAAAGTAATTGACTATCAGTATCAAGAATTACTGCACAACCATGCAGGGGACAAGTCAGAACATAACTTGACAAAACCCTGCAACAAAGGGCTGCTCAAACACACCCTTCAGTCTCAGGAGCTGTAAATTGAGCTTCAATTCCAGGGAAATACTTTTAGGCTTTGTGTACGTTTTTGTATCTGCTTGCAGCGCTTCAGTGCCACTCGGGAGGTGACTGAAGTCCCCAAAAAGAAGCAGCAAGCACTGTGCTCAGCCAAGCACCAGGATCAGTTGTTCATGATGGTTCATGGCAAAGTGGCTTCAGTCTTCACAATCATATAGTATTTCTCTGATTCCCACCTCATTTTCCCATCTGGCTCTGTGTACTTCTCAAGAAAACTTGGGGAGGTGAAGCAGCTCCTCAGTCCTATTTTAGTCGCTGTTTCTCTTATAAGGGAGAAACAAAGCGGGGGACCTTGTACCCTGCTGTGTGAGTGCAATGATCATTCCGTGAGCAGCTCCACACCCATTTCTTCCTACAGGTTAGAGACACATTTTTGGCACTGGACACGGTAAGCGTTCCAACATGTTTTTAATCTGTGGCTCTCACGTCTTTAAAGGTCTGGTGTCGTGGCTCTGGTTGCGTGCGCGTATTTCAAGGTGTCTCAGTAGTGCAAAATGTGGGTAAAATACCGTGACGTGAGTTTAATCTGTTGGTAGGAGTTTGCTCTGTGTTTGTTCTGCCTGTCCTTCGGTGACACTTTCTATGTCCTCAGCTTTTTGCCTGTGACATTAGATGACTCTTCTGGATTTCCTGGTGTCTGGCAAAAGGCTAGTGACAATACTCTGTTGATACTTTCCGCATTTATTCCTAAAACCTGTCTACTGCTTTTGCTGGGCATGCAAAGTGAAAAGTTGGATTGTTCATTTTCTACCCAGCGTGCACCTAGGTATTGAAACACAGTGCCAAAAGTGTGGAATTCTGTTGAATTGGGTTTTTGATCAGACTCCAGATTCTGATTCAATTCCTTCCCCATTTGCCCGGAATGCAGACTGCGCCAGTTGATTTTCCCCCTTCCTCTCTGAGTGGCATTGCCACAGTCTGAACTCAACCAGCCTCGTGATTTATCAGATGCTTTTTTTTAGAGGCAGAGCTGTAAGAGCAAATGTCTGGGGAGGACCTTCCAGGTCACTGGGTACAGTCTGTGGCCTTCGACATCCACAGGTGCTGAAATGGCTTCATGTGGCCTCGTTTTGTGCTTTACTCAAACACTCTGAGATGAGAACAGTGCCCGGGGTGGAGCGGCGGGCGAGGAGGAGGGAAGAGGAGATGGATGATCCCTCTCTTGTTGTGGGAAGATTCAGCAGTTGCCCGTGGTCCTTTCACCTCTGCGGGGCCACGTAAGGGTTACAGCATTTGAGATGTTTCCCAAAGTGTCAGTGTCAGAGCACCATTAGGAAAAGATGAGATGAATGACCAAAATCTAGGGCAAAACAAATTAGGCAGTTCAAAAGCTGCAAGCAAGTCATTTGTGGGGAATAACGAAGGCTTGCGGTTGTGAGGCCGTCCCTTCTCCAGCCCATTGCCACTGTGTTTATAAATTAGGGGAACAAAATAGGAGCCCTTGTTAGGCCTGGGTGACATTAAGGGTGCATTTAGCTACAGAGTGTAACACTGGCTGCTGTGAAATCAGATGGATGCTCAAGCTATGCTGCAGCTTGTGGGGAAAGCAAGGCTGTGCCTTTGGGACTGGGTCAGACCTTCCTCAGGTATCACGTTTCCTGTTCCGCAGAGAGGGCTCCATAGGTCCAAGCCAGGTTTTTCCCCATTTGTGGCTCTCTAGTTCTGCCTCTTGAGACATTGCTCCAGCCGCTCCCTGCCTAATATCCACCGACCTCTGCTCCCTCAGGGATAGACCCGACATGTCCCCTTTAGGCAGTGGTGCCTCCTGTCCGCTGTAACTCCATCTGTAGGGTCCCTGGACATGCTGCAACCCTCCTGGTTATCCTTGCACACCAGGAAACCTGACTGGCTGGCGTAGGTGCTCCTAAGTGAGCAGTATTATATTACCCCATATAAATGTCACATTAATGGAGCATTATAACCAAAAGATGCTCGTAGATCACTCTAAACCATTTTAGGCATCTGTTGTGCTTCCGTCATCTGCTCTTCACCCATTTGTTTGTGTTTGGGATGGGAAGGACGTTGCCAGGAGAGCCTGGAGGGGACCTGAGGGGAGGTAGGGCTGGAATGATGAGCAGACCACCTTTTGTCTGGCAGCTACGCCGGGGTGAAGCCCAGCTCCACCAGACTGTGTTGGCCATGCTGCAAGAGGCGTCACAAGCTGCGACTTGGCTTCGAAGGGGTGTTGATAGAAAGTGCTGACTTATCTGAGCTGGCTCAACGCCTCCTGAAAGTCCGGTGTAGGCATGGGGGGAGCCTGAGCTCGGCGCAGCCGGAAGCCCACAGTGCCTCGTCTGTGACGGCTTTCTAGATCACACCATGTAACACAGCCCAACAAAGGGCTTTTAAATCCTAGTCAAGAAGACAGACAATAGAAGGTCAGAGTTTAAAAGAGAAAGTGTGCCTCAGACTGATGTAATTCCCCTTTCTCCCCCCTTTTCTTAGTGTGAATCCTTTGATATTTGAGCAAGGAAATCCTCTTTATCGGGAAACTTCACCTCCTCTTATCTCATACTCCCTCAAAAATACTATCTTCTCTCCCGCCTTTCAGCCTCCCAACCCAATTTGTGGTGGGAACCTCCCCGGGTGGGCAGCACTGCCCTTCCATCCCTCTCGCCAGGTGTGCACAGCGAGGCCTGGGGCTCCACACTGGGATTTGCTGTAAGTGAACACCCTCTGGCTAATGATTCCTGTGGGGATCCATGCTTGCCTGTCCTGGTCAGGATCCTGGGAGTGTACAGGGTCTGCAGATGAGGCCACCTCAACCTGTCATGACACTGCCCTTGCAACAATCAGCTGGCAAGGCTTAGGTGGTGAAGCCGACCCATGTTTACCTTTCAGCCCAGCAAATAAAGGTCTCCCTCACCTTCTTGTACTGTGGAGCAATCTTTTTCAAAAAAGATAGGAAACTGGCCATGTTGAGTCAGACCAGAGATCTGGTGTTCTCTTTCTGGCCTGTACAGAGTGGGAGCCCTTGGAAGCAGCAGAAGACACAAAGCAGGTGCAGGGAATTTCCTATTCCCTGCTGTGCTCTCTTGTCTTTCCTCTCTGGCATTGTGGGTTGGGCCAGAGCATCCCCACTCTTCCCTCAAGATTGTGCCCGTCCCTTCTGGTTACTTGCATGCATTTTGCCTGAACTGGGACTTGGGAGGTTGCATTACATTGCTGATTGCATCAGGTAAGTCGTGTTTCTTAACCTCCTTGCAATGGGCTCCAGTAAGTCTTGTTAGCACTCTTAATTTGCTCTAACAAACAGTTCCAAAGCTGGGGAAAGGAAACATCCCTGTGTGTGCACTCAAAGCCGCTGGGGATCTCGGTGGGGCTGCTGCAGCTTTGGAGACCAAAGAGCTTCTGTCCCTCTCCTGCCCTGTGGAAAATCAGGTTGTGGCTCTGACCTGAGCTGGTGGTAATCAGAGGACCGGGCTCTCCTTTCACACAAGCAGATTTTCATCTGCTGCGACTCTGAGGATGGCAGTAGGTGTATTCTCAGCGTGAGGCAGGCAAAGGTGCCCAGCACATCTTTGTCTGCGGTGGACACCAGGTACCTGTTCTGATGTCCAGCTGGTGTCAGCGACTGCTGGGATGATACCTGAGGAGTTTTGTTCTTTCCACATCCAGAAGAGCCAGTGAATCACCTGTAGCCACACCTAGGGCAACCCTTGAGGTGTAATCAGATGGGACCTGCCTGGCCAATTTGCACCAGCAGCTGTTCTTAATCCTGAAGGCTCATTCCCGAAGTCGTACAGGATTGGCCACTTAATTTTTTCTCCTTAAGACATTAGAAGTGACTTTTCCAGTACGATGGATTTTGGTATTTACATTGCTCTCTCCCCTCCCATTGGCCCTAAAGTGCACAGGGCCAGAGCAAGAATTCACAGGACTTCTCAGCAACATTTTACAATCTTCCCAGTATACTGTGCTCCTGCACTTCCAACTTCGTAATAGTCTGGAAAAGAGCTTGGCTGCAAGAAGTCTGTGAAATGGTGCAGAGTGAAAGGAAATCGTGTCAGTAACTGTGCAGTTGATGTAGATTGTAATTCTTGCAGTTCCAACCCAGATTAGCACTCCCTTAGCTTAAAATAACAAAAAGGGAACTGTCAAAATCAGAGCAAAAATGTTGGCATGATGAAACATGTTAACAGGTAGCCATTAGCACTTTATGTCTGCATGAATAGTGGCTCTGAGTGTTTTTTATTGGTAACAAAGCAGGGAGGATGGGCAGAAAATGGCATTTGTTTTCAAACTGGCTTGTTGCTTTAATTGCAGTTTTTTATTGTCATTACTTTGTGATCAGGGTATGCTCTGGGCTCGGGAGGTGGCCTTGGGACACACAGCTGGGTTTCGAGTTTTTTGACAGAGAAGGAGGAAGGGACCAGATAGTCTGGATGGGACCTGTTGTTATTCTTATTTTGCTCTTAAAACGTGTTTGAGATACCCAGCTCTGGAGGAAGAGTGAGGGGATGGCTGTGGTGCGGACTGAAACATGACTGTAACATCCGGGGCTGGTTGGTCCAGATGTGTGAGATGTTCCCACTGCTGAACCACGGAAAAGTCACCACACTGAGAGCAGCTCTGGGTTGTGCTGGTGCTTTGTTGGTTGACTATTTGACTGATCATTCATGGTCATTCCCAGGCGCCAGCATCCAGAGGTTGCTTAAGGGAATGGCAGACATTTATTGGAAGAACTAAGACAAAAAAAAAAGAGGAAAAAAAAGGTGTGGGGGGGTCTGCGTAGACACCGGGAGTGTTTGCCCCAGAAATAAAGGTAAATCTTTCTGGGCTTTTTGATAGTGTTGATGACTGTGGATGGGAGGCTGTTGGCTCCATCCCACCAAGCAGCAGCATGTGCCGACTCCGATGGCCGGAAGTGACTTCAGCTGTGTGGTCTTCCTGACTCACCCTAAGACCCATCACAGCCTTGCTTGTCTCTGTTTCCACCCTCTTTGACCATCCATGTTTCCTCCGGTGCGTGGAGCTCTCCAGCATCCAGCTTCTGCCAATGTGGAGGTCCTTGGAAAAAAAAAAGATAAAAAGAAAAGATTAAAAAAAGAGGTGCATGCTCTTACTGTCTCCTCTGGACCCTTCCTGTTGCATCCCTTGAGAAACATGCCTTGTGAATGTTTTGTTTGTGTCTCTGCAGCTGGCAGCCCCTCTTGTTAGTGGAAATGTCAGCCCCTGCCTTGTTGCTGACTGCAGGGCTGAGTCTCAGTGTCTCACTGCTGGCGAGGATCTGGCCTTAGGCAAAGCCTCTCTTCCACCCACTCTCTCTGCTGCTCTTGGGCCCATGTGTCAATGAGTGCGAGTTGCCTCCTATTGTTTATTTAGGCAAGATTTTTTGGGGAGACAGCCTGATGGCAGTTGGTGTCTTAGGTTGGTTCTCCAAGGGTGAGCTTAGTAGTTGCTCAGCTACTTTTACTGTTGATTTTGCGTTTCTTGTGAGGTTTTGCTCATGAGTGCATATGTGGGCTTGGGTTCTGCTGTGGGGAGAGACACTGGTGCCCCTTGTGTAGCCTGAAAGCCTTGAAAATCTCAACCTTGGGTGCAAAACGTGCCTTTTGAGTATCAACACTTCCTTCCTTCCTTCCCAGAGAAAACAGAACAGTGCTGGCAGTTGTAGCACAGTGCCTTGTTCTTTTCTTAGGGGAGCTGGGGATTAATGGCAAAAACATGGTCTGGATGCTGCTCTACAGCCTTCAAAAAATCTGTTTGTTTGTTTTTCCCCCTCGGCTGTGGTGCAGCGGGCGCGAGGATGCTTCCCACCTTTCTGCCATATGTTCTTGGGTTCTTGCAAGACGGTAGCAGGGTTTGCACCTGGACAGCTGAAGGCCATGGGTGGCTCTGTGGGACCCACACTGCCCTCCCTCCCTCCCACGCACGCTAAAACGATCCTTTCCTCCCGCTGAACCTTACAAGGTTTTCCTCCATGTGCACTTCAGTAGGTTTTAACTTTTTTGTCTTGAATCCAAGCAGCTTTAATCAACATAAATGCTTGCAGTGGGTATAGGTTGCTGCATTTAATAAAGGGTGAGCTTCCCCCCTCCCTTTTTCTTTCTTCTCTTCTTTCTTTTCATCCCTTATTTTGCATTCTGCCGCCCGTGATGAGCGTTTAATCCCTGCCCTTCTGTCTGTTGAGATATTATGTTTTTTTAATAGTGCTTGTTTATGACTAAGGTCAAAGACAGTATTTCAGAACAAAAATTAGAGTTAGTTCATAATTGAGTACATATGTATGTTACTGTTTATTTTTATAGTTTGCTAATTTATTTTTAAACAGCTCGGTTGAGCCAACATGTTTATAGGTCTGTTTATCACATGTCTTGCCAGTCAGAGTGCTAAAAGACACATGCTTTTCAATAGCACAGATCTGAAGTGAAATTAGATAATACCGCCAGGTAGCAATTTAATTACATTAATTGAATGTTTAGGTTGAAATGTAGTTTTGCAAGGCTATAATGGAATACATTTATAAGTGTCTGCGTATAAATCTTGGCATTTAAAATGTTATTCAAGCCTGCTGGCAGGGAAATGAAACTCCATTGAGTGTTTTTGAGGCAGAAAGGGGGTATTTCACTATGAGTGCTGTGCTTGCCTTTGCTTGGGGTTTGGGCCCTGTCCCGGCTGTTGGGAACCTCTGCGGGTGCTCCTTTCCGTGGGGAGATACCTGGTCAGGAGGATGCATGGCCTGATCCAGAATGATAGGATCAGGAAACAACAGCCCCTTCAAGTCCCGATGGGAAGGTAAGGGGTGAGTCCCGATGGAGACATAAGGGGTGAGCTGGCGCTTGGCAGGAGGGCAGAGAGTCCTGTGTGGAGAAATGTGGAGAAAGTGTTTGTCCGGCTGAAACCAAGTCCTTGTGGTCATGCACTGAGTAATTTCCCAAGTTTGCCAGCTGCTGCGCTGGATTGTACCTGTGCGTTCTGGCCGTGGGCTGCCTTCCCTGTCCAGGGAGCTGCTAAACAGCCCTGGAAAGGCAGCTCAGGGGAAGCTCCACTGAAGAGCAGAAGCTGTGAATGAACCACGCTCTTCAGCCCGGATGAGGAGTTAATCCTCAGCGTAAACATGTACAAATAACGTATTGTCAGGAGAGGGAAAGGGAAAATTCCTTTGGTTTTGACGGTGCCCAAGAATAGCAGGCTTCATTGGAAGAGGATGGGAAGAACTGCTCTGGCACTCTTTGGTTTACCTTACACTACTGCCTATTGCATGCACCCATTTCCAAGCAAAATTCTAAAATCGTTGCATTTCTAGTGGGGCTGGGCTTTTTCCAGATCTCTTCTAGGATCCCAAGAGCTGAGCGAGGTTTCAAAAGCAAAACATAATATAAATCAAAAGGAGCAGGAGGTCATAGGTGGATTTTTATCGGGACTCAGGGATAGATAAGGAGTAACCAGAGGAGAGTCACAGCTTGTGCAACATTCTTGTGCCACGGTGGGCGATCTCCTTTTGGGTGCCTGCATGCCGGGAGGGATGGAGGAGGAAGAGGGGGGATATGCAACACCTAAACAGCCAGGCAGTGGGAAGTGTTTGGAATTAGGCTGGTGGCGAGCAGGCCCATGGCATTTCTCAGGCTTTTATATTGCATACAACCCAGGAAAAATGCTTCAGGCTCAGCACAGGAATCTTTCCACCTGTTTTGTGCATACACTTTTGTGTGGGAACCTGAAGCCTCTCCTCCCTTATCTGGGTTGAGGTGGTCAACTGAGGTGCGGGCTTTTTCCCCCTGGTCTTGAAGGGTTGACGTGTGCTTTCAGCCCCTTGCCAAAGCCCAAGTAACATTGAAATGTGGCTTCTCAAGTCGAGGTGCCTCCAGTGAATCTGGCATTTTGAGCAGTCATGGCTGGTGTTTTGGCAAGAGCTCCAGTTTCTTCTCTGTCTTTCGGATCAAAGGAGGCTTCCCTGTGTGTCTTGATGGACCTTTGTGGTGGGGTTTGGCCTCATGGGTCAGGGTCTGCTGAAAAAACACAGCACAAAGTGATTGCTGGACAGGTTTTGATGCACATACTAAAATATTTAACTGTGTTAATATAATAGCATTTGCTTTCTTTCTCTCTTACTTTCCCCACCAGTCTATAAAGTGATGATTCTTTGAGGGCCTGACAGGCATCTGAACATGGGGTGGCTATTTGTCCCCTCCTTTGGTAACTTGAGACTAACTGTCTTAAAAAGCTCTTATCAGTGGGGTTTTCCCGTCTCCTCTCTTTTCAGCTGAAAATAAGTGACTGATTTATATTTTTTCATCTTACAAAAGCTCACCTCTGGCTCAAGACCAAGGGAGGGTCTTGAGGGAGAGTTTGTGCTCCAAAAAAAAAAAGTAGTCCAAATCAGAGGGTTTCAGCGAAAGTCACAACATAAAACTGAAGTTGGAATGGCCTCCACCAGGTGATTTCCGTAATGCTGAGTGCTTATTGCTGGGCTCAAGGTTTCTGAATGCTTGGGAATGATTCCAGCTTGTTTGGGCTTAGGAACAAAAGCTCTCCGTGATGCTGCAGCCGGGGTGGAAGGGATCCAGGGAGCGTTGGGAAGCAGCACAGCACCATCCCCATGCTGAAGGCTTGTTTTAATGACTAAAGCTAACACAGCATTCCATGGCATTGCAGTGGGAATGTTTGCAGGCTGAGTTCAAAATGCTTATTTAAAAATAATCAGTAGTGGCCTAAAAGCTGACTTGCTTTGGGAAGGAGACCGAGAGGTAGGACTGCTGTATTAAGGATGCTGAAGTGGTACATGTTTTAGGATCAGATTGCAGTCTTTTTGGGTTGGAGGGCATCTTCTTCAGCCCTGATTCTGCTGCCATCCTTGCAAACAAAACCAAAGTTGGTTTTGTCTCAGTTTTTGTCTCAGGTGACAGAGCTGGTGGAATGGAGAGCAGCTGCAAGCACTGGGGGTTTATGTGGCCTAAGCCATGAGAGCTGAGCACAGGAGTAGATAAACAAGCTCTGCTGATGGTCTTCTGTTACATTTGCAGTGGGATCTGTTTTTTAAGATCATTTTTTCCCCGAGTCTTTGAGAGTAGGCCACTTACAGGACTCGCAGAGCTGTATTTTCTTTACAGTAATGAGGCATCATGACATACCAGTCGTGGAAAATCTGATAGACTTGGGAGACCCTAGGAGGGTAGAAAATTACTTAATTTACTTTGTGTGCCATAGTCTTAATTTTCAACTATTTGAACAACTGATTGCTGGGGCAATCATCAGATCTCCAGAGTTAAGATGTTTCCTGGTGGAACTGAGCATTAGCTAAATCAGCAATCGTAAAACGGAGCGATTGCGCGCGTCCATCTGAGGTTAAGGAGGAGAAATTAAATCCCTGAACCCGAGCTCCAGTGCTTTCTTCTTTTGTGGGAAGGGTGAGGCAGGTGAGGCTCACCTGGTCTGGTGGTTAGTTACCCAGCTGGGGAGCTGGGGCTGCGTGGCTTTGGCGGTGGCTCTGGTTGGCTCTGGCGGCGGCTCTGGCAGGAAGGAGCTGGGTCTGGTTTCCTTCTGAGCTCTCTGCTCAGTGATTCCCCTGGTATTTGCTCATTGTGAGTAAGAGCGATAAAATCTAGTGGTGGAATTACATTATGTCTTGGGTGCTTTCTTTCCAAATTAGCAGTAATCCTACGTGTCTTTGACCCATTTCACGGAGACAGAGGGCTGGATTCTGCTGCCTGCTTTCTGTGGGCAGCTGGCTGAAGCAAACAGACCTTGAGTAAAGGGATTAGAAACCAGCCCTTCACTTGGGTGAGGTGTTGCAGTCCTTGTACGGTGGAGAGTCGTTTCTTGAACGAGTTTTCCCCACAAGCCTTGCATAGGTACCTGATCATGAAGAGATTGCTGGTTTAGCTCGTGGGAATGCGAGTATTAGCAGTGGAAGTGCAGAGGGAGGCACCCAGGGTGATGGAACCCATTTTATTCACCAAGATCAAGCTTGTACTGGAGCAAAAAGGACAGAGGACTTTTCATTTTGAAAACTCTACGCCACAGAAAAAAGTATTTGAAATTGTTCAGAAAGGCAAATAGGCATGGGTGTTCAGAGACCTTCTGCCAGCAGAAAACGAAAAATCCAGTGTGAAAGTATTTCCTTATTAAAAGAACCCCAAACTGGACTGTAAAATGCAATACTAATTTCTGAAGGCTGAGAGCTGCATGAGCGAGAATATTTAATTACAGTGTCAAAGTACAAACATTTCCTAGCGAGCATTCACTGTATTAATAATAATTAATTAATTCCTTGGCTAAAACATACATCCTGCTCCTATTCTTTTTTAGTGGGCCGGGAATCCAGTCCCACTTTTTATTTTGCTGACAACCTCCCAGCAAGCAGGGAGGGTAGAGGCTGGAGACTATTTATATAAACAGAGGCTTTATGTTTCGCTGTGTGGATGGTGATGCTGGAGTTGCCCGGTTTTGGTTTAGCAGAGGAGGCGAGGACTTGAAGCCGATCAGCTGATGCAGGGGGCCCAAGTATCTGACTGCTCCAGCGATAAGTGTCTGTACAAATATTTATACAATCCCGATAGTCTTTTGAATTGCATTATTACAGCACAAAAAGCTCTCAGATTTCCAGGCTTTCCGAGGGGTACTTCTTACGAGGCTCACGTTCGTTTTGCCAGCGGACACGGGCGAGCTCCGCTCCCGCTCAGAGCCGGCTGGACCTGTGCCATGGCCCTGCGGGGAGTGGGGTAGGTGCTTGAGCCCCTGCAGCCCCAGCTGATAAGCCCCGTGAGAGCCTGGCTCTGTTAGTTCAGGCTTAGCACTGAATTCATGCAATTATGTGGCACAGGGCTGATTCAGAGCAGCCCAGAGTGAGATTGTGGGCTGAAGAAGCTCGGAGCAAAGGATGATGGAGAGACAACCCCTGCATTTGAGAGACACATTTCTATGCCAGGCCGCAAACTCCCACCTTATCCTGGAATGCTGCTCCTCCCCAGGGTCACTCACAGAGAGGGTCTGATTCCAAGTCTGCAGCTAATGGTTGGAGGCAAATGTCACATCAGGCCCCACATAGGAAAATGGCAATTGTCACTTAGAAGGAGAGGTTAAGAGATTTTGGTGGCTTTTGTGCAGAGCCAGGTGTAGATGGATTTGGATAGGTGTAGAGGAAAATTCACCTTGTGCCTTTCTGTTGGAAGTTAGTCCAAATATCCACATAGGTAGGTATCCAGGCATTGCTGATGGTTTGATGGTGATTCTCACTAGATCTGTGTTTTTTCCTAAAGCTTTCTTGGAGCCATGGGATTACAGGATCCTACTGGCGCTCTGGAATAGAATTTGACAACAGGACTTCAGTTCCACTTCAGATCGGATATATGCAGGCGGGCTTCACACTGCTTGCTGCCATGAGGCCAAAGGGATTATTCCAGATCTGCAGAACCAACAGGGGTTTGAGTCAGTGGTAGGGAAAGCTGGAGGCTTCACCAAAGTGACTGGAATAAATCAAGTGCTGTCAGTGGAAAGCAGTGGCTGTTCTGGAGCAGGGTTGGAATACATCAGTAGCTGCCCCAGCCCTGGCAGAGAAAGCCCTCTGTTTTCACATGCTGATAGTGATTGCCTGTCCTGTTCCACTTATTTGTAAGATTAGGAGTTTGGAAAATATTTGCAAGGTTGTGAAACCACAGTCTGGGGTTGCTTAGGGCCTCCTGGTGTCCTTCAGCGTCACAGTTCGGGATAGCCTTGGTTTTTAGGGACGAGTGTGTGTCTTCTAACAGCTGTAAGTGTGTCTCCAGAGCTTTCAAAGGAGTGGGCTCTTTACTTCCAGTGCAGCATTTGTTTGTTTTTAGGGCATGTTTTTCCCCAAGGAAAGAAGAGCAGCGATCCCATGATCAAAGAAACAAAGCAAATTGCTGTGCAATTTCTGCTTAACAGTATTTGAATTTAAAAAAAAAGTAGTATATAATTTTAGTATATAATTTATAAATGAGTCATGTGTGCCTCAGCTCTGGCCTGCTGGAGCAGTGTCAGAGCAGTGTCAGGTTCAGCAGCCTGTGTCAGCCCATCACCTGGGATGTGGTGTTGTACAGGGGGAGCAGAGCCATGAGGCTGCTCCATCCACATCCCTGGCTGTGGTGAGCCCCTCTGCTGCTGCAACACTGGCTTGGACAGGTGAGCTGCATGCAGGGGAAGGATCAAGTGACTTGGGGAGGGAAAATCACTTCCTGATGCTCGTGGTAAGGAATAAAGCCAGGTTTTCCATGGTGGCTGGTTAGTTTGCTGGGACCGCTGTATGCCCTGCTCCTGCAGCTCCCCGTGCTGCAGCATCCCTGCTTGGCCAGTATCACTGGACAGACCGTGCCCAGCACAGCAACGTGGTTAGCCAGATAACAAGGGCATTAATTCTGTTTTTCTGCCTGTATTCTAACAGGAATAGCCCCATTCCTGAAATTGTACCTGCAAACCTTATGTCCCAGCCATCTCATTTGGCCATGGATGGATTGCTGATGAGCCTGGCTGCAGGGCGTGGGATGGGGTAGACCCCTCCCTTCATGCAGTTATTTGAGCTCTTGCGGGGCAGTGCTGTGCCCAGAGAGGCTTTACCAGGATAAGAACAATTAGGGCTGGTTTTCTGAAAGTAGTAGGGTTGTGCTTAAAAATGCCTGTTGGGCTTGGAAGGGCTGCATGTGTTTCCCTGGCAGCCTCTCCTTTAGTTTCCAGCAGGGATGTCCTCTGCCTCTGAAGCATCCCGACTTGAGAGGAGGCAGATGGAAACAGTAAGTGCTCAGGGCAACTTTAGGGCAGCATTATTAACGTGACAACACGAAAGAGAAGGCTATGTAGTGTATTGCTCGATGTATAGTGTCGCTGGACGTTCTGGTTGGTGTCTCAGAGGCAGCATAGCTGGAGCAGGCCGGTTTTGTAGCGGTCACCTGTCCCCCTTGCTGTTTCCTCTAGTGCCAGGAGCTCTCTGGATGGACACAGTGGCATGGGACATCCTCACCATGAGTCCATAAGTGGTGCCTGCAGCGACACACCACTTTGGAGGACTGTTAAAAGCTCAGCTTAGAGGAGATGGGAAAGTAAGTGCAGAATTGCTTCAAACAGCCTAAAAATGTGGGATGTACGGTGGAAGGCACACGCACTGCAGCTGTTTATGACCTGATCAGATCCTGATCACCCACATGTCCTGCTGAAGGGGGCAAGGAGCTGCAGGTGCTGCTGGAGCTGCACCAAGGGGATGGATGGCTTCCATGGCTCCCATTTTGGTGTCGTCCAAGGCTGTGGAAGCTCAGCGGTGGTGGGATCTCTGTAAAGCTGAGAGCTCAAGAAACAGCAAAACTGGCAGATACACAGGGTCCAGAGGGGCAGATCCTAACCCAAAAGCGAGGGACCCGCAGTGTGCCTTAGGACTGGGTCTGTAACTCTGGCGCTCTCTAAACAGAACCAAAGTCAGCCCCTCAGTTCTGTGGCTGGTCTCTCCAGACTGACTGCACCTGCACTTCTGCGGGACAGAAATCAAAGCTGTGTGCACCTGCTTGCAAACACCCAGGTACTGACTAAACACTGTGAGCGGCCTCAGCACCGAAATGGCAGATCTGCTTTGGAATCGGCCTTTAATCACAGCAAAAGCTTTTCTTCTGCTTAGGTGGTGACCGGAGCGCAGGTGCAGGGGAAAGGACTGGAGCTGCTTTGGTTGGTTTCTCAGTCTCTACCTGGTGCAGGGGGGTGGTGAGGTGCGCTCTGGGGACAGCTGGGTGACAAGTGATCTGGGATGTGCCATTCAAGGGCTGATTATTATGACTTTGTGAGGATTTTTAATGTATCTTATCTTTACTCCAAGCGTCTTCTAGCAGTGGTACATGCCCGAGTGGACAGACGGACAGGTGGTGGGATGCTGCCCCACAAAAGACTACAGGGAGCCTGCAGCAAACCCCGCTGGCCACACACCCAGCTGCTGCCCCACACGTTGCCTCAGCGGGCAGATGTCGGCGTTGCTCAACGCCAGCAGGACCTGGGTGTCTGTTTATTAACGGATAAGATGGTCAGGCCGGCACACAGCTCCCGAGCCAGCCTGTGCAACTCCTGTGGTTTCCAACCGTACTTATCGAGGGAGGGGGCTGCCTGCCCAGCGAGGGTGTTTCCTCTAATCAGTATTTTCACATGCCAATGGCAGGCAGATGTGCAGGGGGCAAAGGCTCAGCCATCTCTCAACAGCTGCTCAGGGGAAGGAGTCACCTAAGGCAAGGCTGGGGGGGTGGGAAGAAACATACTGCTCAGAATAAGTAAATATTCCCCAATACAGGGTAACACAGGGGGAATTCACACACGCACCCTTGGCCATGAATTTTCACCGTCCCATCTAGAAGGAATCAACTCCTTGCAATATCGCCTAGCAATAAGTTCAGTTCCAGAAACCCTTCTCCAAGTCCCCGTAGAGGCTTCTCCTATTGTCTGCCCTGTGTCCCCGAGGCGCCGCGGGCAGCGCATGAGAGTGTTGCGGGCTCAATTTAACGGCATCTCCCCTGCTTATCAGACTATATAATAAACATGGCTTTTAGGGGGGACTTTTTGGGGAGGGGTGCGAGGCAGGCAGTGAATGAAGAGGCCAGACACCATTGTCTGGCAAGAATGTGAGTCGCCCTGGGCTCGCCTTCCAAATTGTCCCAGCATCAATCCCCCCTCCTTTGCGGGATTTCCTTCTCCAGCCGGGGTTTTGTTTCAGAACAAGCGTTGGTCAAACAAGCTTTTGTTTGCGGTCAGTTGCTTGGCACACATACACCACTTCTGGTGGGGGACAATGAGGAAGCTGTTTCGGGGGCAGCTGCGGTGGGACTGAAAGGGAATACTGATGGAAAAAAGGGCGCGGGGAGGAAATAGCTGGGTGGAAATTAATTGGGAGGATCTTATGAAGTCTGGGTGCTCTGCAGCAGTTGGGAGAGTGGCGGGGAGTCCTTCGATCTTCCTGCCTCATCCCGCTCACTGCCTCGTGCTGGTCTATGTGACTTCTTCCCCCCAGGATACCCCACCTCAGGGCAGAAAGTTGGACAAAATATTTGTGACTATGAATCCAGAAAGCTTTCTTTCAGGAAGAAGTAAATTTATTTACAGCAATAATAGAGTTCAAAGGAATTGTATAAGTGAGACTGACTTCTTTGTCAGCAAAAATTGCAGCAAAACTGTTCATAGATGACATTACCTAAATGACATTACATACGTATGTCCTTTCTTTCACATTTCCTGTAATCCTGTTATGGCATTGTCCCATTACCTCAAGCACTGTCATCTTTAAATGCTGTCAGATCTTAACTGGATGGCCAAGGACATCAGAAAAGGATCGAGGTGAAGCTGATGGCAATTTCAGACCTGTTGTATATATGGCCATCTCCCAGCCTGCCCCAGATGGGGTGTTTTCTGATAACATGTTCAGGTAAAGTGATGGCTCAAGGACTTGTACATCTTTTATGGAGCCGCTACCTATCCCCACCGCATCCAGCACCCTTTTTTGGGAAGTGTAGGGTGTCAGCCGCAGACAGAGTGTTGGAGGTGCTGGAGGTGGCAAGTGTGAGCTGTGTGCTTGCTTGTACTTGTTGGAAACTGCTCCCATCTGCAGGAAAATGAGGACCCAGAGTCAGTGAATGGAATGAGCAACCCCTCCACTCCCTGTACAGCCTTCATGGCATTAATGACATTGCAAAGCACATGGAGTTTCTCGGACTTAAGTGCAACATCTTGGTGTTAATACTTTTTAATGTTATTGCTCTTATTATGTTACTGCTAAAAAATTACATGAGGCCAATTTCTTTTACTCCAACCATGAATGGGCCTCTGTGGCTTTTCAAAAGCGCTCCGAGACGTGGCAGCAAACGAGAGGATTGCGACTTCTGCCGCTCCCCAGCTGAAATACTCGGCGCTCTTAAGCCTGAGGAGTGGGGAGTGTTGGCGTGGAGGCAGTGCCTGTTTAAACTGGCAGCCCCTCTCAGCAGCTCCTAATAGTGATGGTGATAGCTGCCAGCTCCAGGGGCAGGAACTGTCATTTTGTTATCTCTGGGTGCAGTGCTGCGCTCTGAGGGGCTCCGGTCCCCCGTGGTGGCCGCTGGACCTGACTGCAGCGTGAACAACAGCAGCCCTGAACCTGAAGCGCTTGCTGCAGACAAAAGTCTGTGGTCAGGCATGCACAGATGGGTCTGGTTGTCCATCTTTGGCCCTTTGGGCTGGTTTTCCTGAAAAGCAGAGCTGCTCTGTGTGCTGGCAGCAAGGGAAGTGATGGGTTGTCCTGGCTGTGTGGATGTGGAGGTGCTGCTGGCAGGTCACAGTGTGCCCTGTGTCCTCCTGTGCACTTGAACGTACAGCAGAATGTGTGGGTTGCCTGTGGTAGCATCAGGAGATGGGTGATGGAGATCCCACCCTCCTTATGACGCAATGTGTCCTCAAAGTTAGAGAGATGAAGAGTCAAAAGAGGAAGACTCATGGGTGAAGAGCAGGAGAGTGGCTCATTCAGCCACATTCATTTGGCCCAGCACAAGGGTTGGACAGCACCAAGGCTTGGTTTAGTCCCAGGGATGCTAAAGAGCAGGGCCTGGATCCTGGATGTGAATTCAAATTTTTGTTCTGAAAAATAGCAGTGGAACAGCCCATGGAGTAAGGAAGGATATTTTGATATGACCATGTAGACTATCTGGGAGATGATTTGGTTGAACAGGTGAGGTTAGGGGTTTGTTCTAGAGGCTGTTACTGGTATCTAAGTGCTGGCAGTTACAACATTTAATTGTGTTTTCCTGTAAGAAAATGCTTATTTTGCTGAAAACTGGGGTTCTCTATAATCTGTTTTGTATGCTTGAAAACTCTGGTTTTCATTTAGTTCTTTACCATCAGTGCTGTCTTAATGCATCCTCCGAGGCCAGTCCTCAGGTCTTAGCTTCTGCCAGTCTGAGGCTGTGCACGGGCAGAAATGTCCATGCCCAGGACTTGCCACACGAGTGCAACAGCTCTGTCCCCTTCTCCTGCAGGATATGCTGGAGCCATCTCATCTCTCCATACCTCCCACAGCCCCCAGAAGACTCTCCCTGAAAGGGTCTTAATCCAGTGCTCCTTAGCTGGACACGGTTTGTGCATTGCTGCCTGTCTGGCTACTGAACTGATGGTTTTTTGGATGCTGGAGGAGAATTTTTCTCTCCTTTCCAAATCTCTTAATAACTGAGGATTTGGGTGTGAAAGCACTAACTGCACACAGTTCACTGGGGTTTTTTGCAGCCATAGCTTGGATTTTTTTCCCCCTATGGGCACAGGAACCATTTATAGCTGAGGTGGGCCGAGTTTGCAACTTATTAATCTCTCCCTTGCATGTGGGTTGAAAAGAGACACCATGCCTTTATCAAAAGCCAGGCTAGCACAAAAGCCTATGCAAAATCATCATCAAATCCTATTAGAGGTGGAAAATATCTCTTAGATCATCTCATTCATTTCCCTGCCAATGCTAGACAGTTCCTGAGAGTTAATTTTCTAGCGTCTGCTGCCAACTCCCTGTGTGACTGCGGGTCTGTCATCTTGCCTTTGGGTTGTCACTGTAACTTCCAAGCGTTTCCATGCATTTCCAAACAAGCCTTGTTTTGTTCAGTGGTTGCCTGTGTTGCTTTTTGCCCTGCATTAGGTGTTATCAGTGGTTTCCACTCTGGAGAGCATCACCGGACCTTGCTTGTGACTGGGAAAGGCATCCCCATGGAATGGGACTTGCTGGGTGCTCAGGGAAGCCCAGGGAAGCCCAGGAAGTGTCGTCCCCTGGGCAGGGGCTTCATTCTCTGCAGCCATAGGCATTGGGGAAATGAAATCTCAAAGGGAGGTTTCTCTCCTGCAAAGAGTTGTGGATGTGAGTTCAATGCAAGCAGGCTGTCCCCCATAAAGCAATTCCCTTCTCCTAAATGCTGCTGGTGCCACCTTTGATAAGCTCCCACCTTGAAGTTCTGGACTGGCTGTGACATCCACTCAGCAGGGAGGAAAAATAATAATAATTCAACACTGGAGCTATTTATAGCATTAAGCAGATGCAGATTTCATCAGGGCTTGTTTCAGAGAAGGAAACGACATCTAGGAGCAGACTAACCTTACTTGTAACTTCCCGGTGGCGCTGGCGGCCGTGATTGAATTCCCCGGCATGGCGAGGTTCTGGGCAGCCCTGCCAGCACTGGAAAGGTCAGTCTGGCAACTGTCACCCGGAAAGCATCAAAAGCAGGAGCTGTCGATAGTGACCTGCATTTGCAGAAAATCTGAGGGCTTTCTAATTAACTGAGGATCTCTAAATTAGAGCGAAGCCACTCGACAAGCCCCCTCGTACGCCTTAAGTGTCAGGGCTCAGCTGATCGCCGCATCTAACAAGCGGCTGATTTTTAACAGTAGCTCTGAGACTCAATCAGCTCCTAATGGCTCCGTTTCAAAACGTTTCAGTGCATTTTTCATCTCTTACTCTGGAATTTATGCTCTTTGTTCCCTGCTCAAATATTCTGGCTCTCTTCCTTAATTTCAGGCTTCTGCCTTGCGACAGCTCCTCTGCCCTAACTAGGCAGCTCATTGCCTGCCTTTCCCTGCATGCGATTCTCTGCCGTGGCCACTCGCTCTGCTTTCTAATCAGTAAGTTTCAGAAATTCCCCCTCTCTCCCCTGATGTATAGGTAGTGCTGCGGGGTCTGGAATTTCATAATTAGAAGGAAACCCAAGTTTAAGCAGGCCCTAAGCAGCTGAAAAGTGGTTTTATTCAGCTTTAAGATAGGGAGGCAGTTCGGAAATGCACCTGGTTTTGACTTTCCTCTCGCTGCCGTTCTGTGGTGCCACAGATTGAGGTGGTGGTGCTCCTGATTTACACCACGGACAATGAGATTGAACCCTACTTGGAGCTGCGTTCACAGCAGTTAGATTATGCACATTTAAACTGAGGGCTTCGAGCTGCTGGGAAAATGACCAGTGGATCTCTTCTGACACGTAATTCCTGCCACTGGTAATGAGACTGGTGGATGCATCCTTGGGAAGGCAGCAGGATAAACTCCCACACAAACAGTGACTGGGAACAGATAAATTCCACTCAGGAAGGTAGAGAGTTAATCAGCAACTCTTAAAGACTCCTCCGCATGTGTTTATGTTCCAACAGCTTATCCATATCTTGGCAATTATTCACGTGAAATAGAATATAAATCCCACAGCCTAATTTTTCTTTGAAAAAATTTCCCCAGGTAATCAAATCCTGAAGTGCATCTTCTATTCCGGTGGTTTTATCAGTAAATCAAATTTTTATCATTTATCAGCAAAAGTTAGATTTAAGCATCTTCACTGTAATGTTTGAAAGATGAACATTTGTTTCAGTGGGTACTGTGCCAATCAATAATCTTCCAGCTTGACTCAGCTATCAATTATTGCTGCAATTATTTGTCTAGTTGGATATTTAAAATGTCATCAGAAAGAGATGATTACATATTCCAGAAAGCAAGGCACTGTATAATCAGATGAACTGAATTCAGTTAAATGTAGTGTGGTACTAACCTGTCCTTCAAAGCTGAATTCTGCAGCCACGACTGAAACAACAGCTTTCTGCATTATTGTAAGGAAACGGATCTTAACCTTGGAACAGCGCGTGTTATTGGGGTCGGGTAATACTTGGCGAGAGGAGACCTTGCAAGCCTGGAAATTGAATCAGCCTTACTGACATAAAAGAGGGAGGTGGGTTTTTTTTTTTTTGGAGGGAGGAGGGCTGGTTTTGTTGGGTTTCATCTGCAAATCTATAAATAAGGAAATCCACTCTTTATCTGCCTTTCTGGGAGTTTCAGCTCCTGAGCTCGGAGCGCCAAATTTCCGCATGCCCTTTTTGCATTCCTTGACTTGATGTATGTGTGGTAAATACTCTCTGTGCCCCGAGAATGCAATAAAGCTGTAGCAATTCTTGCAAGTCTTACATCCTTCCAAACTCCAGATATTCGGAGTATTATATCATTTTCAACTTCAAGGATATCTCAACGATGGAGAGGAGACAGGATAAACCGGAGAAGACTGGACAACTTTACGACACCTTTTGGTCCTATTTGCAAAGCAGAGAGGGGAAAAAATATATATAATTTATCGATTCTACTAGTACTTGCTTGTGCAAGTTATGAAACTAAACGTTGTAGGATCTGGTTCAGCACTTGCTGTGCTTGCAGCTCCATGGTGACATTGAACTTGCTCAGGGACAGAATAAACCTTTGCCTTTCTGGCAGATGATTTGCAGGCGGAGGTGTCGTTCGGGGGACCTGCAGTTCCCCTGACCCACTTTGTCAGGATGGTTTGCTGCTGGCTAAATATCATTAATTTGAAAGTGAGAGGAAAGCGAGCCAAAGGAGAAGGCTGGGAAAGAGGAGAGTCTGAAGAGGATCTGTTCTGGGAAGGAGATGGTGAAATAAGGCTTCCAGGGAGTTCCTCAGCCACTGACTTGGCTGAGGGCTGGCGATTTTTGGCTCCACCGACACCCTTCCCAAGGCATGGGTGGGAGCTGGGTGCTGTGGGCTGGGGAAGGGGACGTTGGTGGTGCCTGGCTGATGAGAAGGGC
This sequence comes from Corvus hawaiiensis, assembly GCF_020740725.1. NCBI lineage: Eukaryota > Metazoa > Chordata > Aves > Passeriformes > Corvidae > Corvus > Corvus hawaiiensis. The sequence goes on from NC_063215.1 coordinate 118,203,809, forward strand.
CAGGAGGGACTGTCAGGGACCACCGTATCTCTTCAAGGCGATGGTTTAAACGCACGTGGCTTTACAGAGCTGGGCACATCAAATAGAGACACTGAGATGTGAAAAATCAGCAAAAATAAAGCAGGGCCATCGGTGATGAGGGGACTTGATGGCCCAGTGATACTCTGGCAGCAGTGTCCCTGCTGGTGAGCAGTGGTTGGAAGGTGCCAGCCCCACTTTGTCCCTGGGATGGGGCTCAGCCGGTTTGAAGCACACTTCATCTCTCCAGGATTGTGCCCCCTGCGGCAGAGCTGCCGTGTCCTCCAGCAAGGTCCTGCAGCACTAATCAGGTCAGCAGGCTTTAGCAGCTCTTCCTGGGAAAGCAGTGTCCTGGCATTGGTCTGGGAGTCTCTGTGTGTAAGAGATACTTGAGTGCACGATGTGCATTGCAGAGCAGCATCTATGACTCACCCTCACCTGGGCCAGGTGCTGGCTGCACGACTGAGTGGTACCAAAACCACAACACAAATAGGGAGAAACACCCTCTGCCCCACACCGGTGGGGGTGACCTGAGATGTGCTAGGGCATCTCCTTCCTCTCCCTTGCAAGAAACTTTCTGAAGTGTGCTCTGGCTTTCCTTCAGATGCCGCCAGCCAGGGAGAAAACGGTAGAAAGGGAAACAATTCAATGCGTAGGTGTATGAGTGAATGAAGTGATTTGGAAGCTCTTTGTAGCTGTATAATTACAGCACTGCATTTAAAAAGTGAATTATTGACTTGATTGTCCCCAGCAGCCACTGGGTAAATGCATAATTATGGACTGTTGGAGCCAGGTACCATTTGCTGGATAATCAGGTGAGGCTGTGGAATGGCTTTGATACTGTTTTTGGGGCAGGGCTTAGATGAGGCTTGGTCCTTGGTGGGTCCAGGTGGACCTTCCAGCAGGGGATACACCTGGTGCCAGGTAGATCCAGAGGGGCTGATTTAGCAGGTGTCACTCCAGTGATGCCATTCCTGTTTGAATCCTTTACAATCCCTATGCCTGTGCTCGGGGAGAGGCAGTCAGGGACAGGCAGGTGGGGAAGATTGTGCATCACAGAAACACAGAATGGTTTGGGTTGAAGGGACCTTAAAGACCATCCAGTTCCAACCCCTCTGCCATGGGCAGAATCACTTTCCGCTAGACCAGGTTGCTCAGTGCCCATCCAGCCTGGCCTTGAATACTGCCAGGGATGGCATCTGGGATGTTGGTTACTTCACTGAGGGTGTTTTTAGAGATGTGTGATGGTATCAGTGGAGAGTTCCTCCTGCAGAGCTGAAAACACTGCATAGTTCAGCCTTTAGGTCCCACCACTGGTGTCTGTAGTTACTGGAGCTGCTTCCCATGTCTTGCTGAGGTCTGCATCACCTCTCTTTATCCACCCCATAGTGTTAATGTATAGGGTGCATCTGTGTACATGATCAGGTCATCTTTGCTTGAGGGGTTTCTTCTAAAACTCACTCAGAGCTGAATTTCAAGCACAGCATTGTTTTCCCATGACAGGTTTCCTCTGTTCCTCACTAATCAAGGCGCGACAGATTTCCACCCCTCTTAGGTTTTAAAAAAGCACAAAATCAGTCGCAGGCTGATACCTTACTTGCCAAGTTGGAGCTTGAAGCAGGTTTTACTGGTGGCCAAATTGTCATTGCCTTGAAAGTGGTGACAGACGCTGAGGTCAGGCCATGAGACCCCAGCACCCCACTGAGGCTCTGACAAACTGTGTGTTCTGTTGCTTGTTGCTAATGAAGTATTTTTTGGGGTGGGAATCTTAAGTGTATGGACTTTGGTTCTGGTTAGAAGAATGAGTAGTGTTGAGGCTGCAACCAAACTGGTTACCCATGAAATACCCATTTCTTCTGCAGGCAGGAACTGGTCTCCCTCGTCCCACTCCTTCCCACCCGCTCTTTCTTCAGGCCCAAAAAAACTTCTGCTTTGTGGAAACTTGAGCAGTGCTGTAAAACCCAATGAAAATTTGGCTTTGGGAGAAAATGGGGAATTCTTGGAGTTCCTAACTCCAGTCTAAATCTTTGACTGGCAAAGCAGTGCCAGCTGCTGTTTTATTATTACTGGGGCTTGGATTTCTTTTTGAAGTTTGAGTCACGGCATTAATGTTTTGGCCTGGTTCTTTCTTAAGGATGGTTTTTAAAAGGAGGTGTAATGAAAAAGTGGTGTTACTCATAGTTGGTTTGCGAAGCATTTCCCCAGTTTTATTAGTATGATTTCAGGAAGTCTGAATTCGCAGGCAGAATAATTATTTTCAAGAATATAAATACCAATATTGATGTATCAATTTCAGTATTGAATATCAATTTCAGGAATACCTTTTATCCATAAGTTATAGTAAAGAAAATGTGGTAAAGATGGCAGATGGAGCATTGAGAGTCCTGCAAAGCAAAACCTCTTCTAGGTTTTTTGACGTTTTCATGACTAAGCTGGTCCCAAGACCCTCCACCAGGCCTTTGCATAAACAGTGTGGACTCTGTTTGCAGAGTTCCTTCAGATTGTTGGGGATATTTTCCTTTTTCAGTCTTTCTGAATCTGGTTCCTCTCATGATAAAGAGAAGAGGTTGTAGAGAGGAAGTACCCTGTTGTACACAAATGCAGCTAGTGCTATTATTTAGTGTTATTCCAATTATTATGGGAGCAGCAGTGGCAGTGCTGATGCTCCCAGTGCCAGCAGCTGCTTAGGGCTGGTTAATGATGGACCAGGTTAATCACGTGCCTTTTGCAATCCGGAGGATCAGGAGGGGGGAATTAGTGCAGGGAGGAGAAAATACCTTTGGACAGTTACAGTTTCCCTTCTGAACTGATGCTACCAGGAGTCACGCCAAAGCAGCTCTTCCTTACCAAGGGAGAAGTGGCTGCTGCAGGAATGGAGCAGGACCCGCTTATCTCCTGGCCCTGCGATGCTTCCTGTGTCCCAACTGTTCCACTTCACTAGTTTGCAGTTGAAAGGAATTCCAACAGTATGGATTTCCAAGAGAGAGAGAGAGGGGAGAAAAAAAAAAAGAGATATTTGACAAGCCAGATGGAGAACTGAATCAAGGACAAGTGGTAACAATTAACTCAATTTTTTTTCTTCCCCCCTTTAAATACCATAACAACTCTGAATTTATCAGTCCAAAAATCAAGCAGTCAGTTGACATTAAAGCTGAATAAAGAAGTTCCTGGGTTTGGCTCAGGCTGTTCCTCCCATGATTGTTTGGTGGCAAGCAGAAGAGAGAGGGATGCTTCCTGCACGTTGCATGTGTTTGAGTCAGTTTTAACTTCTGTCTTTGCTGTTTGATAGAGAAAGGTGTGTATGTGCAGGAAGCCTGGCAAAGACTCTGGCTTTGCTTACACATTCAGGTTTCTTGGGAAGGTGAGGGAGAACACAGGAGCAAAGCCATCAAGGCCTGTGGTGCTGGTTTGTGGAGGGATGCTGCTGAGAACAGGGCCTGGGCCGTCCAGGCAGCAAGGGCCACATCCAGGTCTGCTTGGAGATTTCTCTGGCTTGGGGATTTCTCTGAGGGAGTAAATCTGCAGCTGTGAATGAAATCCTTGTGAACACCACTGGCACGTGTGCAGTCACTGCTTACGCTGCCGGTTTGTTTGGGAAAACACTGGGAAAACTGGGGTGTCTCTAATGCTCCGTGTTTGTGTGCAGCTCATGCAGTGCCCTGGGGTGAAACACATCTTGTGTTGAATATCCTGCTCCTTAAGCTGGGGCTCCTTCCCCAAACAGTGTCCTGTGCCATGGGCCTGGTTAGGTGCACCCAGAGGTTGCTGCGTGTGCTGTGTCCAGCGAGCAGCTTTCCTGGATCCAGCCCTGACTTTTGAGAAACTAAGGAAGCTCTTCCAAAGCACATTGGCAGCAGATTATTCCATTACTCACTTGGCAGTGCCTGAACTTGCATGCCTAGCTCCAGAAATGTCTTTTTTTTTTTTTTTTTTTTCCCCCCTCTTTTCCCTCCCAGCAGTAGCATCTAGCTGACAGCTTCTCCTCCCAGCTGGTCTTCTCCCCAGCATCTTGTCTGGCTTTGCTGCTGGTGGCTGTGGACATGGCTGTGGTTCTTGCTTGGAGCCAGCTCTATTGTGCCTGGAGGTGTTGGCTTGCTCCAACTCGGACTCGGAGCGCGCTGGGTGTATCTGTGAGCGCAGTACAGAAGCGCCAGCTTTTCCTTAATAAAAAAAAAACCCCCTTAATGCTGAAAGCAGCCATCTCTTCATATTTTACTGAGTGATTGTGCCAACTGCCCTTAAAGGCACTCAAATGCCAATATCCATCCCGCTCATTTGTTAACATTTTGCAGATCAGAAGCTAAATCTGTCAGTCGTGTGTCACTGGTTAAGTCACTTCTTCTGGGGGCATGGCAGGCAAGAGCTGTTCTGCTGCTTTTTTTTTAAGCAGGAGCCAATAACTTGAGAAACGCTGGACATTTGTGCTGTAGCAAAATGCTGTGTCTCATCACTGGTCTTTTGCCATCCAGGATGTAGAGAAGGAATAAAAATGTAATGGTGGTGGATGCTTCACTGGGTGACGCCAGTCAGGTGTCATGTTGGCCCGAGGTTTGTATTTGGGTCATGGTATCCCCATGTAATTCTCCTACAGGGGTAATTTCCCAAGTAGGAGGAAAATGAGCAGTAAAATTGACTGGGAGGAAAAATGTACACACAAAAATGCGAATGGTAATTGGAGGCTATTTGTAAAGAGTTGATGAGCTGTCCAGGAAGGAGAGGGCAACTTTGGCCCCAGTCCAAAACCCACTTCACTCGCTTCAGTGGTGAGATGAGAACAGCAATTAGATATTAAAAAAATCAATATATGACAATTAAAAAAATGGAAAATGGATAGCAATCAATCGCAGTGAGAAACCATGGCGGGTAGAGAACGGGTCAGGGGAGCTGAAGATGCCGAGGAAAACTTGTGCCTGGCACCAGTGGGGAGAGGAGGAGGGAGAGAGCTTCTCAGGATTCTGGAGAAAAGAGAAGGGATAAATGGAAGAAGCAGTAAGGTAGAAATTCTTGATAAGTATTTCTGCTGTAGACCTGTAGAGCAGCCATGATACGTTTCTGTATCTTGGGTGGCTGATGATGGTTTTTTCCTAGCTTATTAGTAGCCATGGAGGGTTTTACACAAGGAGAGAGAAAAAGTTTTTCTCCTTCAATGGAGAGAAATATTCTTAAACAAAAAGGCTCTGAAAAGTTGCACCCAAGGAAGCCTGAAGAGTTGACACATGATGCTGGTTTCTAAAAAAGCTTATGAACTGGGAAAATGCTGTCAAGAGCTGGTCAGGGTAATGTGGGAGAGTTGGCAACACTTGGCTTATCTCTTCTGGGCAAAATAATGGAAGAACCAACATAAGATTCAATTGATAAAGAATTAAAGGATAGAAATATAATTCGTGCCACTCAGCCTAGATTTATGGAATATAGATCTTGTCAAATAAACCTGATTTCATTCTTCTAGATGACAACTTTGGTTGATAAATGTAGATGAAATAGACTCTGCACAGCGCTGTGACATTGCGTGTGGTAAGATCAAGCACTGGGTGGTACTGCTAGCACAGGTGATGCAGAGCTGGCCACCAGATTTGGGAATGTGCGGGCTTAGCTGGAGAGCTCAGCAGGTGCTGATGGGAGCCTCAGTGGTGCTTAGTGCTTCGATGGTGATTTAGAAATTAATATGCAATTCTGGTTGATTGGCGTTGTGGGTAAAACAAAGGCGGGTGCAGAGCAAGAGGGGCAGGTTAATGGGGTGGTCTGGAAAGACTGTCAGGAAGGCTGTGTTGAGAAGACATTGGCTCCAGCCTGCTGTGGTCCTTGGCTGGAAGAGTGGAATTGGGGATGTGCTTACAGAGCTGGGTGCAGTACCCTGGAAGGCAGCAGCTCTGTGGGAGGCTGAGAGGAAAATCAAGTCCTTCCCAGCATGATGCCAGGATAAGAAGGGCTAGGCTGGTCCTTGAGTAGTGAAGGGGTGGCCTCAGGATGGAAAAATAACTGGATTTTGAAGTGTGCCTCAATTTCACGAAGAACACCTTGGTGTGTGTGAGGGGGCCCATTGTGTATCAAGAGCTTTTCCATGTTTCAACCACAAAAAACCTCAAAATATAAAGAGAACAGGTAGAAATTAGAGCCAGAGAAGTTCAGGTGTATCCCAGTACCTGTCTGTGAGTGTGATTAGCTGTGGGAACTGACTGTGGTGGCAAGCAGTGGGTGCTCTCCCTGTCTGCTGAGCTGGTTTGAATACATTTCACTGGGATTTTGCGCTCTGCCCCACAATTTGCGGGGCTGGAGGAGGTTGTGCTTTACTGAAAGACGCTGTGTTGGTCACAGTGACACGTACTGCAGGGAAGGTCGGAGGGTGAGAGCTGGGGATCCCTTTCAGCCCCACATTCCTGAATGAGAAGTAGCCAAGGATGTGAGCTCCAGCCCCAGGATGTGAGCTCCAGCCCTGCTGCTGATGGCCAAGGAGAGCTGGTTCAGCAGTGACTTCTCTTGGAAATCAGCTGAAAGCCCCAGTGGCATCTCAATTGATGACATATCCCATCACATTATCCTGGTGGATGATGAGGCACAAAAAGCCCTGTGGGGCATTCTCCAGCTCTGTCCTTTGCCAGCACAGGCTATTGCATCTCCCTGCTGTGAGACCCACCTTGCTTGCCCGTGGTCTTGCCCACATGTGTTAGCTGGGAAGGCTGTGTGGACAGGGGCTGGCCCACAGCTAGGAGACATCAGTGGATGCAGCCTTTGGGTCCTGCAATCCCATCTGACTCTTGAGGGGACCCAAACAGTGTCCCAAAGAACCCATGGTGGTGGTTGGATGGGAGCAAGGAAAGGCGAGTCCCTTCCAGACCCGGGGATTGCCGCAGCAGTCTAAGGACCCGTCTTGTTGCTGTGGATTAGTGCCATAATTTTCGCAGTTTGGCAAGGCTGCATCAGACTGGAACATATCTCTAGATGGTGATATGGTCGGTCAATAGCCTTCATAATTAATCAAGCACTAATAGACAAATTAGAAATCATGTCTCTTCAGAGCAGGAGGTGGAGACAAATGGTGGATTTTAACTGTTTCGCTCCTTCGTTTTGTTGCCTGGTTTTACATTGCTCCCTTGAAAATGTTGGGTTGTTTAGGGAAGTTCTGTACATAAACATGATTTTAAATGTAAATTATTATCTTGATTACCAAACACGGACAGTGAATTGAAAACTTGTTTTTCAGGCAAGCACATGAAGAATAATCTTACATTTTACACTCCACTAAATCAATGTAGCCCTAATTTTGCCACGCAGGAAATCAATTCCAGTCTTTATAACAGTCGAAGATGTTATGAACAAAGTAATTTTGCAAATTATGGGAAGTAACACATTTATTGATGACTGTAGCTTAGGAATTTAGAATTTGTGAACGCTGTAATATAATAAGGCCGCACTGGCAGGAGCTGAGTGAAATACAGATTATACGGTGAAACTGTAATGCATCATTTGCTATTAGTGGACTGGTAATAATTACCAGTTTCAAAGCAGCTTTTTCCATGTAATCTTTAGTCTCAGTCGTAACAGCCCTTCTCATTGACATTATGATTACACGAGCTGCCCTTATGATCTAGAATATCTAGTTGATGGGAATACTAAAATGTGGTAGCAAATGCTCGATGTTGTATCCTCATTATAAGATAAAATGCTATTTTCTCTGACCTGATCTATAAGGTAGAGAGGCGAGGTAGTGTTTCGTTGTTAGCTCCTACCGTGGTGTTAAAAACTTCCACTTCATTATGGTGAAGCAAGATGATTTTTTTTTTTCCCCCCCTGAGCTCACAAATGAGCATAGGAATGTGAAAGTCCAATTGAATTTCCCTCTAATTTCAGCAGATTGAAGTATTTATCTGTGCTCACATGCCTGGCACATACTAAACACCACAGTGCATTTTATTCCAACGCCGGCTTCAGGATGAAATGTTAAATATTATTCCAAGGGCTTTTAAAGTGATTAAAGTGTTAAATGCCTGCTGTAGACGATTGAGGCTCTTTGCTTGCCTGATTCAGCTTCTCAGGCCAAACGTAGAATAGCGGCAGAGCCGGGAGGCAGGGAGGGAAGCTGGGATGGAGCAGTACAGCCAATGCTGGATCTCATAGGATCACAGAATGGTTTGGGTTGGAAGGGACATTAAAGATGCCTAGTTCTGTCCTGTATCCCCAGATCACTCAGAAGGAAAATGATCACATGATGCTTTTCCTCCCCTCCTCCCCTGTGAGATGGGAAACAAGATGGGCGCAGATCGAGCGATGTTCCCTTTCCTAATTTGCCTTATTTAGTTTTTTAGATTTTCTTTTCCTTTATTTTCGGCAAGTAGGGGAAACCTAATGGGAGCAACTCTCAGTGCAGACTGTTTACCCAAGAGAGATGCCTAAGGAGCAGATTCCTTGGGATACAAATGTTGGGTCAGGGCAGGAATATGTGGTGAAGGCCAGTACCACCCCAAGTGCTGATGCCCTTGGAGGGCTCCTGGTTTATCTCTCAGCAAACCGCAATGTTATTTTTATTTGTTAAAATATCACTAAACAACAGCTCTGTGAGAACTGCTGAACAAGGCTGGAAATGAATTTATATCCTTCTCTTAGCTCCAGCTTTGGTTTACCAGCGTTTAGCAAAAAGCATCCATATGGGGGTGGAAGTGAATTATTCACAAAATCCCAGTAATCAATAAAGGCACCCTCACCTTCGCCATATCTCACGCCGCTCTTCCCTCGTGGGCGGCCCTCAAAAAGTTATTCATCCCCCTTGTTTTGCCATATATTAGAAGGGGCTGCTTTCTGCTGTCATTATTAGCCGGCTTTTTGTTTAGTTATTTATTAGTTGGTTGCTCTTTTATAATGTCCGTGTTATCTCCAAAAATAAATTATCATGAAATAGAGTTAGCTCGCTACTTGCCAAAGTGGCATTTACCATCCTCAGCTTCTTTTCAGCGCGAGAGAAATAATGCGGCTCCGGCAGGGCGCTCGGCCAGGCCTCCTGGCCACCCTCCAGCTCTTTCCCTGGCGGAGCTGCCGCTCTCTCTATCTTCCCCTTTCCCTGTCCCATGCTCGATTTTTTTTTTCTTTCCCTTCTTATTTTTATTTTTTTCCTTGCCCCAGAGTTGAATCTCTGCTAAGGAGCAGAAATTGATGCTTAATTTTATACACATTGTTAGTCTCAAAATAAGGAGGAGACTAAAAATGTGTCGATGCCCAGCTTGCTGGCAGTTCTGATGCTTTGAACTGATCTATGTGGAGTGCTTTTCAGAAGGGGATTTATTTATTTTATATTTATTTATCCATTTATATATTTATTTACATATTTATTTACCCGCCCTCTAAATCCTAGCAGCCTCTTGCAGCATAATGTCTGTTGAGTTGGAGCTGGCACTGACTGACTTTAACATCTCCTTTTTTCATAGCTTGTTTTGTGCTATGGTTACCCGCCGTGGTTCATTTTTGAACCCAGAGCTGGGCATGGTTGGGATGAGGTGGATGTGCTTGGCGTGGGTTTGGATCTCCCCATTGTGTCCCTTAACTCTTCCCATCCGTGTCCCCTGCGTGTCCCTCAGCTGGGATGTCCCTTCCCCAGCTCCCAGCTGAGTGTCCCGGAGGGGGAGAGGAGGTTAGGCGGGGAGGTGAGCGCTCGCCCGCCGCTGGACGGCTGGAGATTGACGCTGCTTGTTGTGTTGTTTTGCAGGTAAAGACGAGCCCAGCAGCTACACGTGTACGACTTGTAAACAGCCTTTCAACAGCGCCTGGTTCCTCTTGCAGCACGCACAGAACACGCACGGCTTACGGATCTACCTAGAAAGCGAGCACGGCAGCCCCCTGACGCCACGGGTTGGTATCCCAACAGGACTAGGTGCAGAGTGCCCTTCCCAGCCACCTCTCCACGGGATTCACATTGCAGACAATAACCCTTTTAACCTGCTCAGAATACCCGGCTCGGTCTCGAGGGAGGCGTCGGGGCTGGGAGAAGGGCGTTTCCCACCCACGCCGCCCCTCTTTAGCCCTCCCCCGAGGCACCATTTGGATCCGCATCGCATTGAGCGCCTGGGTGCGGAAGAAATGGCTCTGGCCACCCATCACCCTAGTGCCTTTGACAGGGTGCTGCGACTGAACCCCATGGCGATGGAGCCCCCCGCTATGGATTTCTCACGGAGGCTGCGGGAGCTGGCCGGCAACACCTCCAGCCCACCCTTGTCCCCGAGCCGGCCCAGCCCTATGCAAAGGTTGCTGCAGCCCTTCCAGCCCGGCAGCAAGCCCCCGTTCCTGGCCACGCCGCCCCTTCCTCCTCTGCAGTCTGCTCCTCCTCCCTCCCAGCCCCCCATGAAGTCCAAGTCCTGCGAGTTCTGCGGGAAGACCTTCAAGTTTCAGAGCAACCTGGTGGTCCACCGCCGGAGCCACACGGGGGAGAAGCCCTACAAGTGCAACCTCTGCGACCACGCCTGCACGCAGGCCAGCAAGCTGAAGCGCCACATGAAGACCCACATGCACAAGTCCTCCCCCATGACAGTGAAGTCGGACGATGGGCTCTCCACCGCCAGCTCCCCTGAGCCGGGCACCAGCGACCTGGTGGGCAGCGCCAGCAGTGCCCTCAAGTCCGTGGTGGCCAAGTTCAAGAGCGAGAATGACCCCAACATGATCCCTGAGAACGGGGATGAGGAAGAGGAGGAGGAGGAGGAGGAAGAGGAGGAGGAGGAGGAGGAAGAGGAGGAGGACTTGAACGAGAGCGACAGGCCGGACTATGGCTTTGGGATGAGCCTGGAGGCGGCCCGTCACCACGAGAACAACTCACGGGCTGGCGAGGAGGGCCGGTCGATGCCGGACGTCATGCAGGGCATGGTCTTGAGCTCCATGCAGCACTTCAGCGAGGCCTTCCACCAGGTCCTGGGGGAGAAACACAAGCGGGGCCACCTCCCCGAGCCCGAGGTGCACAGGGACACTTGCGACGAAGACTCTGTGGCCGGCGAGTCCGACCGCATCGACGAGGGGGCCGTCAACGGCCGGGGCTGCTCCCCGGGGGAGTCCGCCTCGGGAGGCCTGTCCAAAAAGCTGCTGCTGGGTAGCCCCAGCTCCCTGAGCCCCTTCTCCAAACGCATCAAGCTGGAGAAGGAGTTCGACCTGCCGGCCGCCGCCATGCCCAACACCGAGAACGTTTACTCCCAGTGGCTGGCGGGCTACGCCGCCTCCCGGCAGCTGAAGGACCCCTTCCTCAGCTTCGGCGACTCCCGACAATCGCCCTTCGCCTCCTCCTCCGAGCACTCCTCGGAGAACGGCAGCCTGCGCTTCTCCACGCCGCCGGGCGAGCTGGACGGAGGGATCTCAGGCCGCAGCGGCACGGGAAGCGGAGGGAGCACCCCCCATATTAGTGGCCCGGGCCCTGGCAGGCCCAGCTCAAAAGAGGGCAGACGCAGCGACACTTGTGAGTACTGTGGGAAGGTCTTCAAGAACTGTAGTAATCTCACCGTCCACAGACGGAGCCACACGGGCGAGAGGCCGTATAAGTGTGAGCTTTGCAACTACGCCTGCGCCCAGAGTAGCAAGCTCACCCGGCACATGAAAACACACGGGCAGGTGGGAAAGGACGTTTACAAATGCGAGATTTGTAAGATGCCTTTTAGCGTGTACAGTACCCTGGAGAAACACATGAAAAAATGGCACAGTGATCGAGTCTTGAATAACGAGATAAAAACTGAATAGAGGTATATTCGTACCCCCCCCTCCCCATCCACCCCCGTCCCTAACCCATCCCGCATCCCCGTAGAGGTTTTCTAGTCCCTTGTGATGGAAGTCATGGAAGCTAAGGATATTTGGAAAGTGCTTGTCACCAGCACACCCTGTTTATTTTCTTTTTGTTCTCACCGTTTGAATGCATGATCTGTATCGGGGCAATACTATTGCATTTTACGCAAACTTTGAGCCTTTCTCTTGTGCAATAATTTACATGTTGTGTATGTTGGGGTTTTTTTTTTTTTTTTTTTTTTTTGTTTTGGGTTGTTTTTTTATTTTGGTTGGTTTATTTTATTCTATTTTTTTTTTTTTTAATTTTTGGATTAGACAGCATGTATGGTATGTTATGGCTGTTTTTAAATTGTCCCTGATTAGTTGCTGAGCAAACACGTCGCTGTTTCCAATTCCGTTCGGGAAAAAAAAAAAAAAGGAAAAAAAAAAAGAGGAAAAAAGAGGAGAGGAGGAGGAGAAAAAAAAGAAAAAAAGTGAAACAAAACCAAACCCGAGAGCAAACAAAACCGACCATGCTGCATACATCCTGTAATACATATCATGTACAATGTACAGTTTTGTTTTGTGACGTGCGAAGGAAAACTCGCTGTGGGTGACCCTCTGCGGACAGGACCGATAGCACCGAAGAAGCGTTGTGTTAGCCTAGATCGCTGTCTTAAACCAATAAACCCACGATTGGAGACAGAGTTCCCCTTGGGAACATAAAAAAAGGCCTTTAGTTGGGAATAACCAACCACCACCAGTCAGGAAGAGGTAGATTTCTCTTAGCGTTTGATTTCAGACATGCACCCACCCACCCACCCACTAATAATAATAATAATAATAATAATAATAATAATAAATAATCCGAGTGCCTTGGATCTGTCGCGGCCGATGCTGATGGCTCCTTTCTGCTCGTCCTCCACGCGTAGCTCGTCGCCACCTCGGCCGTGCTGGGAGCCGCCTCGTGCCCCTCACAACGCCAGCCACCTAGGAACGAAGAGGGAAGAGGAAACTAAGGAAGAGAAAGAAATGACCCACTCAGTCCTAGTTAATCATCATTCTCCTCTGCCTTTTATTAATTATTATTATTATTACTATTATTTTTTTCAAACTGATCATCCCAGTCTAAAAACCTGCTTGGCTCGTGGAGAGAGCTTAAAACGAGATGTAGAACCTTCCCCCCCCCCACCCGCCCTGCCCCAAACTTTTATTCCCCCTCCCCATCAATGATTAAATAGATTGTGAAACGCGCAGAGGCCCTTCAACACCATTAAACACACAATAAAGGAAATCCGTTTTATGAAGATATTTACTTTTAATAATATCTTTTATTGATTCTGGCACCAAAACAAATAAATCTGGAGCCACTTGGTTGTCAAGCTGACAATCAAATTATAAACTTTAAGACCTCTTGTATACCGTATAAAAAATAAAATAAAGACTGGCAATAATATTTTACTGAGTGTAACAGATAGAGGAGCAAAAAAATAAATAAATTGTGATTTATTAGCACAATGTGGTACTGTTTGCCATTTAAAACTAGAACAGGTGTATAAGCTAATACCGACACAGTGGTAATTAACTATGAACTCATAAGACTTGCCTTTAATGTGATGCTTTGGAAGAAGTAACAGAAAATGTTAAAAAAAAAAAAAAA